>NC_091978.1:292729763-293329763 GCF_044704955.1 Pristiophorus japonicus
GGAGGGAAGGGAGAGGCGAAGGAGGGAAGGGAAGGGAGAGGAGAGAGAGGGAAGGGAGAGGAGTGGAAGGGAAGGGAGAGAAGAGGGAAGGAAGGGAAGGGAGAGGAGAGGGAGGGAAGGGAAGGGAAGGGAGAGGAGAGGGAGGGAAGGGAGAGGAGAGGGAGGGAAGGGAAGGGAAGGGAGAGGAGAGGGAGGGAAGGGAAGGGAGAGGGAGGGAAGGGAAGGGAGAGGAGAGGGAGGGAAGGGAGAGGAGAGGGAAGGTAGAGGAGAGGGAAGGAAGGTTAGGGAGATGGATGGGAAGGGAGAGGGAGGGAAGGGAGAGGAGAAGGAGGGAAGGGAGAGGAGAAGGAGGGAAGGGAGAGGAGATGAGGGAAGGGAGAGGGAGGGAGAGGGAGAGGGAGAGGGAGGGAGGGGAAGTGGGAGGGAGGGAAGGGAGAGGGGGGGGAGAGGGGGAGAGGGAAGGGAGAGGGAGGGAGGATGGAGGGGGGAGGGAAGGGAGAGGGAGGGGAGGGGGGAGGGGGGGATGGAGGGGAAAGGGAGGGAGGGAGCGAAGGGAGAGGAGAGGGAGGGAAGCGAAGGGAGAGGAGAGGGGAGGGAAGGGAGAGGAGAGGGAGGGAAGGGAGAGGAGAGGGAAGGGAGAGGAGATGGAGGGAAGGGAATGGAGAGGGAGGGAAGGGAAGGGAGAGGAGAGGGAAGGGAGAGGAGATGGAGGGAAGGGAGAGGGAGGGAAGGGAAGGGGAAAGGGAAGGAAGGGAGAGGAGAGGGAGGGAAGGGAGAGGGAGGGAGGGAAGGGAGAGGGAGGGAAGGGAGAGGGAGTGAGGGAAGGGGAGAGAGGGAAGGGAGAGGGAGGGAAGAGAGGGAGAGAGGGAAGGGAGAGGGAGGGAAGGGGAAGGGAGGGAGGGAGGAGGAAGGGAGAGGGAGGGAAGGGAGAGGGAGGGGAGAGGGGGAGGGGGGAGAGGGAAGGGAGAGGGAGGGAGGAGGGAGGGGGGTGGGGAAGGGAGGGAGGGAAGGGAGAGGCAGAGAAGGGAGAGGGAGAGAATGGAGAGAAGGAGAGGGAGGGAAGGGAAGGGAAAGGGAGGGAAGGGAGAGGGAGGGAGGGAGGGAGGGAGATGGTGGGAGGGAAGTGAGAGAGGCAAGGGAGAGGGAGAGAAGGTAGAGGGAGGGAGGGAAGGGAATTGAGAGGGAGGGTGGGAGGGGAGAGGGAGGGAGGGAGGAGTGGGAGAGGGAGGGAGGGAGGGAAGGGAGAGTGAGGGAAGGGGAGAGGGAGGGAAGGGAGAGGAGAGGGAGGAGGGAGAGGGAGAGGGAGGGAGGAAGGGAAGGGAGAGGTAGGGAAGGGAGGGAGGGGAGGGGAGGGGAGGGAGGGGTGGGGAGGGAGTGAGGGAGGGAGGGAAGGGAGAGGGAGGGAAGGGAGAGAGAGGGAGGGAAGGGAAGGGAGAGGAGAGGGAGGGAAGGGAGGGGAGAGGGAAGGGAAGGGAGGGGAGAGGGAAGGGAGAGGAGAGGGAGAGAAGGGAAGGGAGTGGGAGGGAAGTGAGAGGAGAGGGAAGGGAAGGGAGAGGAGATGAGGAAGGGAGAGGGAGGGAAGGAAGAGGGAGTGAGGGAAGGGAGCGGGAGGGAGAGGAGAGGAGGGAGAGGAGAGTGAGGGGGGGAGAGGGAGGGGAGAGGGAGGGAGGGGAGAGGGAGGGAGAGCGAGGGAGGGAAGAGGCAGGGAGGGGGAGAGAGTGAGGGAGGGGGAAGGAGAGAGAGGGAGGGTGGGCGGGGGAGAGGTGAAGGAGGGATGGGGAGAGGTGAGGGTGGGAGGGGGAGAGGTGAGGGAATGAGGGGGAGAGATGAGGGTGGGAGGGGAGTGGGAGGAGGCTGAATGGGCCAACCGATGTGAAGAAGCAGCGCCCAAGACTTTGGGCGGGGCCCGCCCCCAGCAAGATGCCGTGCGGGTGGGCCCCGCCGAAGGAAGAGGGAGCGGACCGGAGTTGAAGGTAGGTGGCCGGGGGAGCCGGAGCAGAATGGAGCGGAAGCAAGGGTGGGGTGCGTGGGTGCGCGGAGCAGGAGCTGGCGGGGGGAGCGGAGCGGGAGCTGGCGGGGGGACAGGGGGGAGCGGGCAGCGGAGCGGGAAATGGGGGGGGGCGGCAGGGGAGGGGTTTGAGAGAGCCAGAGGGAGCGTCAGCTAAACAGGGGAGGAAGCTGGAGCCAGGGGAGGAGCTGGACGAGGGAGGTGCAGCCTGATATTCGCCGCCCCAGTGAGCCCATTCGGCCAGGGCTAGGGGCGGCATGCTTCGGGTCCCTCCCACTGTAGCCTGCCTGTGCAGAGGTCCCGGCACTGTTTTCAGCGCAGGGACCTGGCTCCGCCCCCCACAGCTCGTGCTGCGCCGTGCCGAGGGCCTGGATCGACCTGAGGGAGTGGAGAATACCGAGGTAAGTTTTTGGCGCGGTTTTGAGCGCAGAAATCAGGTGTGGTTCGCCGGCGCAGCCCAAAACAAGTGATCTTACAGTGTAAGTTTTTTCTAATATAAATTGTTTTGTAAGTGATGCAACTTTACAAGACTATAAGTGACCTTAAAGTTTTTAAGTGATCTTACAGTGTAAGTTTTTTCTAATGTAAATTGTTTTGTAAGTTTTGTAACTTTACAACTTATAAGTGATCTTAGGGTTTTTAAGTGATCTTAGAGTGTAAGATTTTTCACATTGAACTTGTTTTGTAACTTTTGTAACTTTACAAGTTTATAAGTGATCTTAAAGTTTTTAAGTGATCTTAAAGAGTCATATTAAAATACAGTTTGAAAAAAAATTATTTTATTACACTAAAGTGAAGTACATTCTAAAATTTTCATTAAAATATTTTTTACATTAAAACTGAATCATGTTCCACTGACACAACATTAGGAACAGCTCCAAAAAATAAACGTCCATGCAGAATAGTTGTCACTGAGCTCTCAGGCATCAGTAAAGCGTTCATGGATGAGCTGCTGGCGCAAGGATCGAGCAATTGTTAAAGGAGCACGATGGTCCGCCCTCCTCTCCCTTCGTGCTCCAGCCTCAGGCACTTGCATGGTCTCCTGATCCTTGTCATCATCCTACTCCAGCTCCTCCTCCTCCTGCTCGTCACCTGCATCTTCCACATCATTATCATCAGCCACTCTCACCACAGGTGGGTCTTCTTCTTCCACTATCAGCTGCTACTGCCTCATGATGGCTAAGTTATGCAGCATGCAGCACGCAACAGTGAACTGACCGACAATCTCAGGGGAGTACAGCAAGTAGCCTCCGGAATGGTCCAGGTATCGGAAACGCTGTTTCATAGAAACATAGAAACATAGAAAATAGGTGCAGGAGTAGGCCATTCGGCCCTTCGAGCCTGCACCACCATTCAAAATGATCATGGCTGATCATTCACCTCAGTACCCCTTTCCTGCTTTCCCTCCATACCCCTTGATCCCTTTAGCCGTAAGGGCCATATCTAACTCCCTCTTGAATATATCCAATGAACTGGCATCTCTGCGGCAGGGAATTCCACAGGTTAACAACTCTCTGAGTGAAGAAGTTCCTCCTCATCTCAGTCCTAAATGGCCTGCCCCTTATTCTAAGACTGTGTCCCCTGGTTCTGGACTTTCCCAACATCGGGAACATTGTTCCCGCATCTAACCTGTCCAGTCCCGTCAGAATCTTATACGTTTCTATGAGATCCCTCTCATCCATCTAAACTCCAGTGTATAAAGGCCCAGTTGATCCAGTCTCTCCTCATATGACAGTCCAGCCATCCCTGGAATCAGTCTGGTGCCAATGGTCATCTTTATGATGCTGCGTGTCTTAATGTGCGACATGTTGTATTGACGGTCAGCTTCCGTCCGGGTTACGCGTAGGAGTGTCATGAGCCAGATGGTGAGACCGTACCCTTTGTCTCCCAGTAGTCAGCTCTGCCCTTCTGGCTGCTGCTCTAACATGTCAGATATAAAACTGTCGCGTAGGATGAACGCATCATGGGTGCTGCCAGGGTATCTCGCATCGACTGACATGATGCGATACTTGTTGTCACACACAAGCTGCACATTAATGGAGTGGAAGCCTTTTCTATTCCTGAACATCTCAGCATCCTCCACAGGTGCTCACAAGGCGATGTGGGTACAGTCAATGCAGTCCTGTACCTTTGGAAAGCCAGCAATCCTTGAGAACCCCACAGCCCTGTCACGCATTGCTTGTGCGGTCATTGGGAACTTGATGAAGTCATTCCTCCGCGCATACAGTGCAGCCGTGACCTGGCAACTGGAGACCTGTATTGCACCTTGAGACATGGCGCACACATCTCCAGTTATACCTTGAAACGATTCCGAGGCATAGAAGGAAAGTACAGCTGTAACCTTCACTTCAACAGACAAGGCAGTCCACCTGCTGCTTCTTGGCTGCAACTGTGGTCTCACCAACTCACATATCTCACAGACAACTTCTCTGTGGAAACACAGCTTTCTGACACAATCTGCCTCACTCAGGTCCAGGTAGCAACGCCTGACTCAAAATCTCCGAGGTGTGTAACGCCTCCTGCCCAGCAGCCTACGGGCTCTGATGTTCCTGATGCGCTGAGCTCTAATCAATTCTCTCCTATGTAGCACAGTGACGCATAACCAATGAATAATCTGCAACATTGAGATTGATGCCCCCATTCTTGAAGTAAAATTAAAACTTTCAAAGGTTAAAGAAGATGCAAAATGACAGCACAGCCCAGCTCTTCTCATTCCCCAAACAAGGTAAGGAACCCAAAGGTCTTTTGTTCTCTCCCCTTCCCCCTTCAGTCATGTGACTTCTCTATCCCTCCTCGTCAGCACCCCCCAACCCCCAAGCCTGCAGAGTTCAGCCTCCTCCCTCCCTCCCTCCCACAACCACCCACCCCGCCCCCCCCCACAGCCTGCCGCGTTCTCCGTTGATACTCCTCTCTTCCCCCCCCTGCACCCCCCCACCCCCACCAGCCTGCCGCGTTCTCCATTGATACTCCTCCCTCCTACAGCCCCGGTATGCCGTGTTCTCTCGATTCTTGCCCTGACCGAAGAGCTTGTCGGTGTCCCGCACCTTGCCCTGGCCGAATGGACTTCTGCACGGTCAACCGCTACATACTTCAGTTTAAGGTAGGATTTGATGCAGTATTTTTATTTGTTAATTTAATTCTTTACTTCACTTCTTTATTTTTTATTGAATTGTTATTACTGCTTGTGCTTTGTTTTGTACTTGGTGCTGCTTTAAATGTAGTTACTTGCGCCGATTCCTTAACTGTAAGTAAGGTCTTTCTGTGCGGACAAAAGTGGACACATACGTTGCCCTAAGTTATTTAGTACAACTTTTTTCTGGCCAAATTGGCATAACTGTTGTAAGTGGCTGGGAACACCCCCTTTTGAAAAAAAAAACTGACCTAACAAAAAACCTAACTAAGTCACTTACACTGGCGCAAATTAAATGGCCATACTTACAACTAAAAAGATACACCAGAAAAATCAAGTTACACCAAAAAAAATGGTGCAACTCATGGGGAAATTTGGGCCCATTGTCTGTAATGTTTTGTTTTGTTTCTTTTACAGAAAACGTTGTCTAGACAGGTGTAAACTTTATGTCCCAATTTTCATGCATATGAATGCTGAATTTGCAGACAATCTGTGTTGCTTATAGAGCTTTGATCACAGAATGTCCAAATGAGGACTAAAATGCTAAGTTAAGGAATGACTTGAATACCTAGACCATGGACAATGATGCTAAAATTCTAGTAAGATTGAAATGAAAAGATCCAAGAATGCCGTAAAATGCTGTCAATGGAGCAATAACGATAACAGGGGATGCTGAGCACCTCGAGTCTCGTCGCCGAGAGCATGCAGAAAACAAGTGCAGGCACCAGAAGAGCGTGCGACAAACCAGACTCCCCACCCACCCTTTCCTTCAACCACTGTCTGTCCCACCTGTGACAGAGACTGTCATTCCCATATTGGACTGTACAGTCACCTAAGAATTCACTTTTAGAATGGAAGCAAGTCTTCCTCGATTTCGAGGGACTGCCTATGATGATGAAAGATAGCAGGTCCATTGGAAAGCTCCTTACATGTTGGTGAACAAACAAAATAATGTAAGTTACATGGTCAAGATCCATCTTTGGGGCCTGAGCATCTTACATACTATGTCACAATGTCAAAACCTTGCTTTGGCCATTTGTACTCTGGCTATCCCGGAGGAGGATAACAGAAAGGAAAATAAAATTCTTTGGTGGAGTAAATGATTTAGCTCAATAGCCAGTGTCTAAACAGAAGCAGCAGGTTCCAGAGATATTGCATGATTTTCAGTCACTGTTTTTAGGTAAACCCAGTTTTAAATGGTAGTTCCTGTAACAACAGGCACCCTTATCTAGTCCCTTATAATGTACAAGGACACATAGGAAAAGAAGGGCAATAGCGAATCGTTAGCCCGTTTTACACACTGCCCGATTTTCTTCTCCTTTGGCACTCAAGACCAATTTAGTCTCCAAAGAATCATTATTAGCATCAATGCTGAGGTCATTGCTACAAGGAGGTATGAAATTGTATACTCTTGGCTTCCTGTCTGCCAATCAGGCTTCCTATGAGGGGGGAACCCAACAGAGAAACATTTAAAGGAGCTCTGCAGGATATTCGGGATATCCGTTTCCTTCCTCTCATATAGTCTACTGGCATTTACTGGGCAAGTTAGCATGTGAACTTGACAAGGTAGTGATGCAACCAATGCTGTGGAACCATACACCATCATCAGTCAACACCTCCTGAAGAGGAGAGGGGAAGATCAGAGGGGAAAATAAAAGTATTTAAAAAAAAAACAAAGGGTCTGACGGGTTTAGACAGGTTAGATACAAGAAGAATGTTCCCAATGTTGGGGAAGTCCAGAACCAGGGGTCACAGTCTAAGGATAAGGGGTAAGCCATTTAGGACCGAGATGGGGGTTCAGGACATTCTGAAAAGGGAGGGTGAACAGCCAGTTGTCATGGTGCACATTGGTACCAACGATATAGGTAAAAAAAGGAATGAGGTCCTACGAGACGAATTTAAGGAGCTAGGAGCTAAATTAAAACATAGGACCTCAAAAGTAGTAATCTCGGGATTGCTCCCAGTGCCACGTGCTAGTCAGAGTAGGAATCGCAGGATAGCTCAGATGAATACGTGGCTTGAGCAGTGGTGCAGCAGGGAGGGATTCAAATTCCTGGGGCATTGGAACCGGTTCTGGGGGAGGTGGGACCAGTACAAACCGGACGGTCTGCACCTGGGCAGGACCGGAACCAATGTCCTAGGGTGAGTGTTTGCTCGTGCTGTTGGGGAGGAGTTAAACTAATATGGCAGGGGGATGGGAACCAATGCAGGGAGACAGAGGAAAACAAAATGGAGACAAAAGCAAAAGACAGAAAGGAGATGAGTAAAAGTGGAGGGCAGAGAAACCCAAGGCAAAAAACAAAAAGGGCTACTGTACAGCAAAATTCTAAAGGGTCAAAGTGTAACAAAAAGGCAAGCATGAAAGCTCGGTGTCTCAATGCAAGGAGTATTCGGAACCCAGGAGAGAGCTCTGAGCTAGATAGAGTGGGTGAGAGCTCAGATGAACAGGATCCCAAGAAAGAATGCAAAAGGCAGGAGGCAACAAAGCAGAGTAGCACTGGGGTAAGTGTAAACCACAAGGTGATAGGGAGGGACAATATGTATGAATATAAAGAGGCTGCAGGAGGGGTCAAAACTAAAAATCATGGTTTAAAAACTAGTATTAAAACACTCTACCGAAACGCACGCAGCATTCGAAATAAAGTAAATGAGTTGACGGCACAAATCATTACAAATGGGTATGATTTGGTGGCCATTACAGAAACGTGGTTGCAGGATGGCCAAGACTGGGAATTAAACATACAGGGGTATCTGACAATTCGGAAAGATAGACAAGAAGGGAAAGGAGGTGGGGTAGCTCTGTTAATAATGGATGATATCAGGGCAGTTGTGAGAGACGATATTGGCTCTAATGAACAAAATGTTGAATCATTGTAGGTGGAGATTAGAGATAGTTAGGGGAAAAAGTCACTGGTGGGCTATAGGCCCCCAAATAATAACTTCACGATGGGGCGGGCAATAATCAAGGGAATAATGGAGGCATGTGAAAAAGGAACGGCAGTAATCATGGGGGATTTTAACCTACATATCGATTGGTCAAATCAAATCGCACGGGTAGCCTTGAGGAGGAATTCATAGAATGCATACGGGATTGTTTCTTAGAATAGTATGTAACAGAACCTACAAGGGAGCAACCTATCTTAGATCTGGTCCTGTGTAATGAGACAGGAATAATAAACGATCTCCTAGTAAAAGATCCTCTCGGAATGAGTGATCACAGTATGGTTGAATTTGTAATACAGATTGAGGGTTAGGAAGTAGTGTCTCACACAAGTGTACTATGCTTAAACAAAGGGGACTACAGTGGGATGAGGGCAGAATTGGCTAAAGTAGACTGGAAACACAGACTAAACGGTGACACAATTGAGGAACAGTGGAGGACTTTTAAGGAGTTCTTTCATAGTGCTCAACAAAAATATATTCCAGTGAAAAAGAAGGCCGGTAAGAGAAGGGATAACCAGCCGTGGATAACCAAGGAAATAAAAGAGAGTATCAAATTAAAAACCAATGCGTGTAAGGTGGCCAAGGTTAGTGGGAAAATTTTAAACGACAGCAAAGAATGACTAAGGAAGCAATAAAGAAAGGAAAGATAGATTACGAAAGTAAACTTGCGCAAAACATAAAAACAGATAGTAAAAGCTTTTACCGATATATAAAATGGAAAAGAGTGACAAAAGTAAATGTTGGTCCCTTAGAAGATGAGAAGGGGGATTTAATAATGGGAAATGTGGAAATGGCTGAGACTTTAAACCATTATTTTGCTTCGGTCTTCACAGTGAAAGACACAAAAACCATGCCAAAAATTGCTGGTCATGGGAATGTGGGAAGGGAGGACCTTAAGATAATCACTATCACTAGGGGGGTAGTGCTGGACAGGCTAATGGAACTCAAGGTAGACAAGTCCCCTGGTCCTGATGAAATGCACCCTAGAGTATTAAAAGAGATGGCGGAAGTTATAGCAGATGCATTCGTTATAATCTAGCAAAATTCTCTGGACTCTGGGGAGGTACCAGCGGATTGGAAAGCAGCTAATGTAACACCTCTGTTTAAAAAAGTGGGCAGACAAAAGGCAGGTAACTATAGGCCGGTTAGTTTAACATCTGTAGTGGGGAAAATGCTTGAAGCTATCATTAAGGAAGAAATAGCGGGACATCTAGATAGGAATAGTGCAATCAAGCAGACGCAACATGGATTCATGAAGGGGAAATCATGTTTAACTAATTTACTGGAATTCTTTGAGGATATAACGAGCATGGTGGATAGAGGTGTACCGATGGATGTGGTGTATTTAGATTTCCAAAAGGCATTCGATAAGGTGCCACACAAAAGATTACTGCAGAAGATAAAGGTACGCGGAATCAGACAAAATGTATTAGCATGGACAGAGAATTGGCTAGCTAACAGAAAGCAGAGAGTCGGGATAAATGAGTCCTTTTCAGGTTGGAAATCGGTGGTTAGTGGTGTGCCACAGGGATCGGTGCTGGGACCACAACTGTTTACAATATACATAGATGACCTGGAAGAGGGGACAGAGTGTAGTGTAACAAAATTTGCAGATGACACAAAGATTAGTGGGAAAGCGGGTTGTGTAGAGGACACAGAGAGGCTGCAAAGAGATTTAGATAGGTTAAGCGAATAGGCTAAGGTTTGGAAGATGGAATACAATGTCGGAAAATGTGAGATCATCCACCTTGGAAATAAAAACTGTAAAAGGGAATATTATTTGAATGGGGAGAAATTACAACATGCTGCGGTGCAGAGGGACCTGGGGATCCTTGTGCATGAATCCCAAAAAGTTAGTTTGCAGGTGCAGCAGGTAATCAGGAAGGCGAATGGAATGTTGGCCTTCATTGCGAGAGGGATGGAGTACAAAAGCAGGGAGGTCCTGCTGCAACTGTATAGGGTATTGGTGAGGCCGCACCTGGAGTACTGCGTGCAGTTTTAGTCATCTTCCTTAAGGAAGGTGTTAGATCTCTTAATTTCCAATGAAATACGAACTCCGATGGTAGTTTTAACTTTTTAATCTTGGCAGAGAGTAACAAGCTGCTGGCTGATTGCCAGTTTCTTTGTCTTACTGAAACTACATGGTCAAAATGGCTGTATTTATGCCTGGATCAATTTACAGAAAATAACTCACCTTCTTTGACCTTATTGGCTCACTACCCAAGAATCCTAAAATGTCAAGTTGATTGATGGCTTAATGCAACATGCTACCACTCATGTAGCATCTCTGACTTGTTGTCTGTGAATTTTCACAGCCTGTCTAAATGCAGCCTGTTTGAATTCTCTATCAATCCCCCCTTTGATTCTTTCACAAACTGAATCATAAAACTTCAGGTATCACTGGTTAAACATTCTACAAAATAATTTCATACATGTTAATAAAGTTTCCTTCGAAAATTTGTTGATGTGTTTCGCCACATGTCTGGACTAGTAGCTTCCACACAAATTTACACCAACCCGAGTTCCATCGTGGCCACAATGGAAGTCTGGTTTTAGTAGGTTAATTAACCTTATTCCAATTTAATCCAAATCAATATCTTAATTCAACCAGTAAACAACCTCCCCTTAAGCATAACATATCCCTGTGCCACGTACAGACGGTCTGCTGGGACCTGCAAGGTGTCTCACCTGCGGGATAGCAGCTACAGCCGCCTGGTCGCAACAACATTTAATCAACATAAACAAACAATATAAAAGTAAAACAATTACAACAAATAGAATTAAACCTTCCACAATGAAGTTCTTATTGAACCTAGCCATTCAGTGGCTCCACTCCACAAAGTGAATGATGGGGGTTGCTTAAGTTTTTCTACCTCCTTTTGGATATGCTCCACTACGTGGGTAATTTCTTCGGAGCTATCTGGGATATATGTACAACACTCAACTCCGATTAGGGCGCAAGTACCTCCCTTTTCAGCCAGGATGTAATCAAGGGCCAGTCTATTCTGTAGGGCTACTGTGCGGATTGTTACCATTTCTGCATTGATTTTAACTAGGGCCTCTGAGGTATCATTGGCTACTTGTTCCACAACGGATGCCATGTTAATGGATTCCCTTGCCAGTTTGGCAGTCCCATACCCAGGGATCAGAATGGCAAAGAACCTCTCTGTTTCTGTGATAGCACTTTTAGGACGGTGTAAATGTTCCGACAGTGACTTTATATGATACATATAAGGCACAATGTAAGCTAAATAGCAGGATCCCGTCCAATTCTGGGGCAGCCAAGGGTAGGCCTTGTGGCCACACACCCAATAGGTGCCATTATAGGCAATGAAGGTTAGCTGTTTCTTTGTCAGCAACACTCTGGGGCCTGTCCAGGCTTTTCCATCTGTTTTATTCAGAATCCCCGTTACGTTAAAAATTCCCACATCGGCCCAGTTTGGACGGTTCCGTGGCTTGATTATATTGTAATTCCGGGAGCAGTTACTATACCCCATATTTTGGCCTCCTTTGATGTTTCTAATCAGACAGACCGATTCCCCCGCTCTTCCTATTCCCGTTGTATTAGCGACAATAAAAAATGGGGGCCGTTCGGAATTATTGTAGCACGGTTGGTAGTCAGAGGTCGTCAGATTGTAACCTGCTGACTTCCATTTACGTGCTCAGTTTTCCATATCCTGAAACGCATTGCCTGTTTTGTTTTGATTAATTATCCACTCAGTCATTTCCGAGATATTCAAGGGAACTGGCCTCAAGGGAATCCCTCCCTTTGAGTGAATAGGAATATGCGCACACACCCAACAACTAGAAATGTTACCTTGTTTGGCATAAATGTATGACATATATAAAAAGGTATTTACATGTAATTCCCTTGCTACCCTACTATTTCCCTTTGATGCAGAAGGTCGGCTAGTAAGAAGTAGGCCTATGCCTATAATACCTACAATCAATAATACAGTAAATTTATGCATTTTCACAAAAAGTAATTGTCCTTATTAGATTTCAGCTTCAGTTACGGGTGCTCGTTTAACGTGTGAGGCGTGGATCCAGGCTTTCTTTTCTTGGACTTTAATAAATGCCTGGGTGGTCAATAACACTTGATAAGGTCCCTCCCACTTGGTACCCAAAGGTTCTTTATGCAACTTTTTCACATACACCCAGACTCCTGGGATGATGTCGTGTCCTCCTTCAGGTGGATTACCCCAAGCTGCTGATACCTGTCGGGAAACAGAACTAATAGCATTGGTTAAGTTCTGACAGTATGATAACAAAGTGTCACTCATTAAGTGAACATCAGCTTTCCGTAAATCGATAGTTCTTGGCAGCGACATGGGTCTTCCTGTTATAATTTCAAATGGGCTTAGACCTGTAGTTCTGTTCGGGGTTGCCCTAATGCTACATAGCACTATTGGTAGTGCCTGGGGCCATGGTGTTCGTTCAATTCTTCTTTCTTCAAAGTTCTAATTGACCATGTCACCCGACCATCCTCAAAATGCAACGATGAATCTACTTGGATTAGAACGTCCATTCCCAAAAGGGGTTGATCTACTGGGCCTATCCAGACCGGCGTGGTTAGTTCATGTGGACCCAGCCCTATAAGTACCGGTGTTGTTCTTTTAATTTCCATTTTATGGCCTCCAACTCCATAGGCTGTATGTGCCCTACCATCCAATGGCAAAAAGTCTCCATATTGTAGGGGTAAGCATGTTAATTCCGCCCGTGTCTAAAAGACAGTCCACATCCTTATCGCCCACCCTCACAGTTATATATAGCTCATCTCCCCTTTGTTGTATTAGTGCGAGGAGGTGGGCCAGGGTGGGCTCTAATCGTTTTTTGCTATCCCAAGTAACTCCTTCTGTTGTTGTATTGTCAGTCGCTTAAATGCTTCGATGAGGTCGTTATCTTGTGACAAGCCTGGTTTGTTGGCTGAATTGTATCCCTGGCTGCGTCCTCTTCCCCAGCCACGACCTTTCTGTTTTGCCCTGCACGTCTTGGCCCAGTGACCTTCTTTCCCACAATAATGACATTTTCCGGGTAATTTTTCGAATAACTGTTTATCGGAATCCTGGGATTTCCATCCCATAGCCTGTACAGCTCGGACTTTAGCTCCCATATTCCGATCTAATTGGTTACATCGATCCACCAATGCTGCAAAGGTAATTCCTCTACCTTCCCAGTCCGGTAACACTACCTTAAGCATTTTGGAAGTTCTGGCTTTAGACCTGCCACGAAAGCTGCTTTCAGAGGTCCAAACACTTGTTCATCCAATTCCTCATCCGTATTATTCATACCCGAATGTTCTAGCCACGTGCATCTAAACCGCTCGTCATACTCCAGGACCTCCTCTGTTCCTTTCTGTTGGCAGGCTGCAATTTTTCCCCAGTCTGTCTTAGCTGGACTGAAGGCTTGCAGCCAGTGTTTAATTGCCTCCCATCCTGCGTCTAATTCTTGCTCATTCTGCCCCAAAGCTTCATCTACCTTGTCGTGCAATTTTCTTCCCTGTGTTTTTGGCACCATTATGGTCAAAATTTGCACTCCGTCCCAGGGATGAAGTTGATATATATTTCTTAAGCGGTCCAATTGGTCCCACGTTTTTACTCCCCCTTTCTTTGGATTGGGCAATTCCTTGGACCATTTATCAATTTTCTCTGGGTCTGCCAGAGCATGAACTAAGTATTCTGCATACACCCTTCTCTTTGTTTTTTTGGTTCCGCCCTCATCCGCAGTCTCTTCTGATTTGACTACAACTCGTCTTTTTTTAAACGGGGCAAAGCGCACCCCTAATTCATCATCATCCTCCGACACTGTATCGTCAGAGGATTCAGAAACCGTATCTATTCCTTGGTCGTGTCTTCGGGTTTGCGCTTTTAATTTATCCAAACATGGGTACCCTGGGAATTGATCAATACATTTTCCTTTTCCTATTACTGTCTCTTGACCTAATGATTTTTTCCATTCTTTAATTTCACCTTTAAGATCTTTAACTTCCGCTTCCAGCTTTTCAAGTTCAAGCTTTTTCTGTCGCAGCTGTGCACAAACAGCTTGTAATTGGTCCTTTGTACTGATCAGTTCTCGATCATGTTGGGAACGCATTATAATTTAATTCCGGTTTCGGATCTGGCCCATAACGGCTAGGGACCATCTAGTTCGCTCTTTATTTTTCATACGGGTCGTTTTTCCCCAGACCCTTTTAATCTCGTCCAAGGACCATTGTCCTTTGGAGGTTCCGTACTTTTGTTCGTACTTAACACAGGTTTTAGATAAGTTGAATTGTTGCTCTATGTATTCTTTCAACTGTTCGAGAATTAAATCTAGCAAAACTTGAGGTGGTGCCTGCCCACCTTTAACAGTTGTAGGCAATTCTTTGTTCTTATCTCCTGCTGCCATTATACTGAGTTCTTTACTGGGGTCTCGAGTCATAGGCTTGCTAAGCGATCAATAGGTCGGTGATTAATTAACTAACACACCGCCGAAGTTTAGACGTCTATGGGACCTCGAGCCGACTACCAACCGGAGGGTTCGCAAACCGGAGGCTTTCAGAATCGCGTAGAAGGAGAGGCAAATTTAGACTTTTGACCGAGGACTTTTTTTTGAAAAAGAGGTGTCCTTAGTAGTATGTAGGTCCGATATCCAAAATTCAGTTTCTTTCCTCAGCGACCCTGCTCGCAGCGCCAAAATTGTTAGATCTCTTAATTTCCAATTAAATACGAACTCCGATGGTAGTTTTAACTTTTTAATCTTGGCAGAGAGTAACAAGCTGCTGGCTGATTGCCAGTTTCTTTGTCTTACTGAAACAACATGGTCAAAATGGCTGTATTTATGCCTGGATCAATTTACAGAAAATAACTCGCCTTCTTTGACCTTATTGGCTCACTACCCAAGGATCCTAAAATGTTAAGTTGATTGATGGCTTAATACAACATGCTACCACTCATGTAGCATCTCTGACTTGTCTGTGAATTTTCACAGCCTGTCTAAATGCAGCCTGTTTGAATTCTCTATCAGAAGGATATACTAGCTTTGGAGGGGGTGCAGAGACGATTCACTAGGCTGATTCCGGAGATGAGGGGGTTACCTTATGATGATAGATTGAGTAGACTGGGTCTTTACTCCTTGGAGTTCAGAAGGATGAGGGGTGATCTTATAGAAACATTTAAAATAATGAAAGGGATAGACAAGATAGAGGCAGAGAGGTTGTTTCCACTGGTCGGGGAGACTAGAACTAGGGGGCACAGCCTCAAAATACGGAGGAGCCAATTTAAAACCGAGTTGAGAAGGAATTTCTTCTCCCAGAGGGTTGTGAATCTGTGGAATTCTCTGTCCAAGGAAGCAGTTGAGGCTAGCTCATTGAATGTATTCAAATCACAGATAGATAGATTTTTAACCAATAAAGGAATTAAGGGTTACAGGGAGCGGGCGGGTAAGTGGAGCTGAGTCCACGGCCAGATCAGCCATGATCTTGTTGAATGGCGGAGCAGGCTCGAGGGGTTAGATGGCCTACTCCTGTTCCTAATTCTTATGTTCTTATGTTCTTATGAGGAGAAACTTCTTCACCCAGAGAGTGGTGAACCTGTGGAATTCTCTACCACAGAAAGTTGTTGAGGCCAATTCACTAAATATATTCAAAAAGGAGTTAGATGTAGTCCTTACTACTAGGGGGATCAAGGGGAATGGCGAGAAATCAGGAATGGAATACTGAAGTTGCATGTTCAGCCATGAACTCATTGAATGGCGGTGCAGGCTCGAAGGGCCGAATGGCCTACTCCTGCACCTATTTTCTATGTTTCTATGTTTCTATGTTAGTATCAGTGCTCTCTTCCTACATTATTATGCCCCTATTTATTCTGGATGGCCATTATTGGAAATATATGTGTGACTTATTCAATAAATGAAAAGACAGCATTGGCTAGGTGAGTGTTGATGAAGCAGCTGATCCCATCAATTACAGTGCAAGCCTCTTATAATGCACTGATCGGTGCTGACCCAATTTGTCCAGTTTAACTAGTGTCTCTTCTAACCCCAGGGAAGGGACAGCCAATGGCTGCGTAATAACCAACATTCTGAATATTTAAAAATGCCTTTTAAATACAGACACTAGATACTTTTTGGTTTTTTAATCAGTCAGCTAAATAATTTCTGATGTAGAGTATTTAATCATAAACTCTGATTGAACAAACTGCAGATTTATGGCTGCAGACTTGGATTCAGACCTCAAACTCCAACAGAAATAATTTATACCATTTTGGCAGCATCACAGAGAGAAAAATTATTCTCAGAATGGTCAAACTGGCAATTTACATACATTTCCTGCAAAATACATTCAAATAAAAGAAATCTTAACAAGCCTATAACGAAACATGCATTTAGTTTGGGAAATAAAAACTGAAAATGCTGGAAATCTCAGCAGATCAGTGGAGAGAAACAGGGTTAACGTTTCAGGTCTGTGACCCTTCGTCAGAACTGGTTTGGGAAATCTGTTTTTTGTATGGTTTATCCATTTGCTTGGGAACCAACTTTTGTACATGGATTATACTACAGGAGAGATTTTCCTTTTCCCTGTGCTCAACTCCCAGGTGTAAAAGGAAAAGGCTCTTAATCTGAGAATATAGCCATTAATCTGTGGTTTATGACTAAACATCCTGGAGTAGAAATTTCCCTCCGCCGGAAACAAGGTGCACCTACCGTTTTTGAAGCATTTTCTGCTTGCTGCAATGGATGGGATGGCCGATGCGACGAAATTCAGCTCCTCTCGGTTTTTTTTCTAGCGGGGCAGAAGTGGATCATCATGGGGGCGGAAGTGGGAGCGGAACGCAATGGCTGTCACTAGTGGGGGCAAGACGGAGTGGCCGCAGCTGTCAGTCATCAGCACTGCACTGATGACGTCATCGTGCTGGTACGTCACAATGTCTCTCCCCTTCAGTTAAAGTGGAGAGACGCTGTGAACTCTGCAATCATTTTAGTTAGGTCCACTGGGCCACCGGGGAGGGTTTGAACCGAGCCAGTGGCCTGGTACCCAAGAGGGGCTGCCAGGCTGCCTGTTGGCGGCTTGGCCGAACCTGGGGGCATAATTGTCGGGCCGAACTGGCATTTGGCCTAAAAAAAACATGGCGACCGAGCTGCCATTTTACACAGAGTGCGCCAACAGCAAAAATTGTTGGGGACACCGGCCGGTGGAGAGGCTGCTCCCGTGGGGCAATTTCAGGGAAGGGACAATTTCGCGAGGGGGACCCCACCAGACGGTAAGGGGTTGGCACGTGCACACGCAGCAGGAAAATGGGCAGAGCGGACCCAGATAGCGTTCCATTCCTGAAGAAGGACAATTTCTAAAATGGCAGCCCCTCCCCGCCACCGCTTTCCGGAGCAGCAGTGCCAAAGGAAGCTCAGGCTATCGTGCCTGGTCATCGCAGGCATTTGCACATTGCTGGACCAAAACCTGCAGCCCAGAGGAGTGGCTGGACACGCCTTACTGTCAAAGACACCATCATCCTCAACTTCTTCGCCTCAGCATCCTTCCAGGGATCTGCAGCAGACATTTACAACATCTCGTAATCGGCCACCCACAGATGCATCACACAGGTCACCGATGTCCTCTTTGACAAGTCAGCCAATTATATCAACTTTGCCACTGATGAAGCCAATGTAATGAGCGGGCGCTTGGCTTTGCCACTCTGTCTGGCTTCCCAAGGGTGAAAGGCATTATCGACTGCACACATGTGGCTATCAAGGCACCTGTTGTGTATGCATGCATGTTTATTGTGTGATGTCTGTAACACTGTTATGCAACACTGAATGTACCCTTACACTGTACACACCTTGCCTGTACACCAGTGGGTGCTGCTGCTGGAGACCTAAGGGTTACCTGCACACTGCAGGTAACCCAGTATAAAAAGTAACACACAGCTTGTTGTCTGCACTCAGGAGCTGCAAATAAAGGACTACAGGTCTACACAGTTTAAGAATCATACCCTGTCTCGTGGAGTCAATACTAAAGGTGCTTACATACTCTACAACTGGCGACGAGGATGGGATACGAGGTCACGAACCATACGCTCAGCATGTCGAATCTCAGCAACTTTCAGCGATTTACCGATGGGGAAGATTGGGACACTTTTGTAGAAAGCTTGGAACACTTAAGGAGACTGGCTGCACCATGCGACTTTGGCGACCACCTAAATGAAGCACTAAGGGACTCTAAACTGACGAGGGCAGTGCACCGCATTGAGGCTTCTAAGGGTATAAACATAAGAACATAAGAACATAACATAAGAACATAAGAATTAGGAACAGGAGTAGGCCATCTAGCCCCTCGAGCCTGCTCCGCCATTCAAAAAGATCATGGCTGATCTGGCCGTGGACTCAGCTCCGTTTACCCGCCCGCTCCTCATAACCCTTAATTCCCTTATTGGTTAAAAATCTATCTATCTGTGATTTGAATACATTCAATGAGCTAGCCTCAACTGCTTCCTTGAGCAGAGAATTCCACAGATTCACAACCCTCTGGGAGAAGAAATTCTTTCTCAACTCGGTTTTAAATTGGCTCCCCCGTATTTTGAGGCTGTGCCCCCTAGTTCTAGTCTCCCCGACCAGTGGAAACAACCTCTCTGTCTCTATCTTGTCTATCCTTTTCATTATTTTAAATGTTTCTATAAGATCACCCCCTCATCCTTCTGAACTCCAACGCGTAAAGACCCAGTCTACTCAATCTATCATCATAAGGTAACCCCCTCATCTCCGGAATCAGCCCAGTGAATCGTCTCTGCACCCCCTCCAAAGCTAGTATATCCTTCCTTAAGTAAGGTGACCAAAACTGCATGCAGTACTCCAGGTGCAGCCTCACCAATACCCTGTACAGTTGCAGCAGGACCTCCCTGCTTTTGTGCTCCATCCCTCTCGCAATGAAGGCCAACATTCCATTTGCCTTCCTGATTACCTGCTGCACCTGCAAACTAACTTTTTGGGATTCATGCACAAGGAGGTCCTTGACGGCGCCCCTTCGCTTTAGGAGAGGGGTGCGCCAGGGATGCCCCATGTCCGGCCAGTTATACGCCGTTTGCGTGGAGCCTTTCCTGCGCCTCTTGCGGACGAGGTTGACGGGACTGGCTCTGCAAGGGCCGGGCGTGGAGGTCGTCCTCTCGGCTTACGCCGATGACGTGCTCCTCGCGGTAGAGGATCCCGCTGACCTGCGGAGGATGCGTGAGTGCCAGGAGATTTACTCGGCCACGTCCTCCGCCAGGATCAACTGGGAGAAATGTTCCGGACTCCTGGTGGGTCAGTGGCGGGTGGACTCCCTGCCGGAGGAGCTCAGGCCTTTTGCCTGGAGCACGACCCATCTCCTCTATCTGGGAGTCTACCTTAGCCCCGACGAGGGAGCCTGGCCGGCGAACTGGCAGGAGCTGGAGGCCAAGGTCGCCGCTCGCCTAGGGCGCTGGACAGGACTGCTCCGAGTGCTGTCCTACAGGGGTCGAGCGCTAGTCATAAACCAGCTGGTGGCCGCCATGCTCTGGTACCGGCTGGTCACTTTGACCCCTCCCCCTGCGTTTGTCGCCAAGATACAGAAGAAGCTGGTGGACTTCTTCTGGAACAACAGGAAGCACTGGGTCTCTGCTGCGGTCTTGAGTCTCCCGCTTGAGGAGGGCGGTCAGTCGTTGGTGTGCGTCAGCGCCCAGCTCGCGACTTTCCGTCTTCAGACCCTGCAGAGATACCTTTACGTCGAGCCCCCTCCTAGGTGGTGCGCTCTGGCGAGGTATTTCTTCCGCCAGCAGCGCGACCTCAACTACGACACGCAGCTCCTGTTTGTGAACTTGGGGAGTGTCAGGACCGCCCTCCGGGAGCTGCCTGTCTTTTACAGGGAACTCATCAGGGTCTGGAACAAAGTCTCCACCAAGCGCAGCTCTCCGCCGGCTGGAGTGGCGGCTGTCCTGCAAGAGGCGCTGCTCGGGAATCCGTACCTCCACGACCGAGGTTTTATGTGGCGGTCGGAAGAGAGGGCTGTGGCTGGTGAGGTGACCAGGGTCAGGGACCTGCTCGATGGCGGAGGAGCGGGCTGGATGGCGCCAGACACGCTGGCGCGGCGCCTAAATTCTGCCAACGTCCGCCACGCGGCCGATGCCATCGAGTCGCTAAAAACAGCTCTGGGCCCTGACTCCGTTAGGTGCATCGAGGAGGCTCAAGCACGTGGGGAGATCCCGTCCGAACTGACCCCCGTCCGGACGGAATTCCTCATCGGCGCCAAACCCCGGAACCTCCCTCGGGGGCCGGCGCCTCACAACTTGAGCCGACTCGGGGAAATCCCCTCCGTGCCTTTCAATTCCGCGCGGAGGGGTTTCTTGTACGGGCTGCTCCTGCACACTCTCAACTTTGCCATCCTCGCCTGCCGTCCGGACACGCCATGGCGTACCATCTTGCCGTCCGGAGGAGGCGGGGGTCCCCGATGGAGGGCACTCTACGCAGGGGTCCTCCCACTATTCGTCGGGGACTTGGCCTGGAGGGTGGTGCACGGAGCAGTCCCGTGCAATAAATTTTTAAGCCGGTTCACGGACTCCCAGGCCGCCTGCAATTTCTGCGGTCTGGAGGAGTCCGTGTTCCATGTTTTTATTGAGTGCACAAGGTTGCAGCCCCTGTTCCATTATTTGAAGGGGCTGCTCTTGAAATTCTGGCTGCACTTCAGTCCCACTCTCCTGATCTTTGGGCACGCTGTGCGGAGGGGAGCGGGTAGGTCCGAGGGCCTCCTCGTAGGACTGCTCCTGGGCACGGCCAAGGGTGCCATCAGCCGGTCCAGGCAGCGGGCGGTCGAGGGGGTCGTTCAACCTGACTGCCTGCCTCTCTTCCGCTCTTACATCCGGTCCAGGGTGTCCTTGGAGATGGAGCACGCGGTGTCCACCGGTACGCTCGCGGCCTTCCGCGAGAGGTGGGCACCGGAGGGACTGGTGTGCATCATCACGCCCCGGAAACCAAATTTTAATTTGATTTTACATTTTAAAGTTTAATTTGTTTTAATTGCCGGTGTTTTTAGTGTCCCCTTCCCTTTTATAGGGAGCACTGGGGAAAAAGGTGATTTTAGTGCCCAAAAAAAAACCAAAAAAAAGAAAGAAAAAAAGAAAAAAAGAAGAAAAGAAAAAAAAGGAAAAAAAGGGCCTTGTAAATGTCTGGTGTGTCACCCAGGTCGGGTGGCATGGTTTAATGTGTTTTGTTTTGCAGATGAACTCCAAAAAGAGTTTCATGCACAAGGACCCCCAGGTCCCTCTGCACCGCAGCATGTTGTAATTTCTCCCCATTCAAATAATATTCCCTTTTACTGTTTTTTTTTCCCAAGGTGGATGACCTCACATTTTCTGACATTTTATTCCATCTGCCAAACCTTAGCCTATTCGCTTAACCTATCTAAATCTCTTTGCAGCCTCTCTGTGTCCTCTACACAACCCGCTTTCCCACTAATCTTTGTGTCATCTGCAAATTTTGTTACACTACACTCTGTCCCCTCTTCCAGGTCATCTATGTATATTGTAAACAGTTGTGGTCCCAGCACCGATCCCTGTGGCACACCACTAACCACCGATTTCCAACCTGAAAAGGACCCATTTATCCCGACTCTCTGCTTTCTGTTAGCCAGCCAATTCTCTGTCCATGCTAATACATTTTGTCTGATTCCGCGTACCTTTATCTTCTGCAGTAACCTTTTGTGTGGCACCTTATCGAATGCCTTTTGTAAATCTAAATACACCACATCCATCGGTACACCTCTATTCACCATGCTCGTTATATCCTCAAAGAATTCCAGTAAATTAGTTAAACATGATTTCCCCTTCATGAATCCATGTTGCATCTGCTTCATTGCACTATTCCTATCTAGATGTCCCGCTATTTCTTCCTTAATGATAGCTTCAAGCATTTTCCCCACTACAGATGTTAAACTAACCGGCTTATAGTTACCTGCCTTTTGTCTGCCCACTTTTTAAAACAGAGGCGTTACATTAGCTGTTTTCCAATCCGCTGGTACCTCCCCAGAGTCCAGAGAATGCTGCCCCAAGTCCCGCAACCCTGAGTCCGCCACATGGGGCAAACTGGCTAGCCCCATGCTGGCGCTGTGGAGGAAACCACAGGGTCCACCAGTACCGCTACAAAGACTATGCATGCAAAGAGAAAAGGCACCTTCAAAGGATGTGCAGAAAAAGCTTTATTCACCGCGTCTCTGATGAGTTGGCTGATCACTGGGGCTCCGACACAGAGGAAGGTAAAATTGCTCAACCCCTGGAAGAAGAGTATGGAATACAACCGTCCCCGGGATGGACTTGAGCACACTCTCTATGTTGCGCTGGTATATAGCAGCTGCCGACCTGATGCTGAATGGGCATCGATTGTACATGAAAAGGCCTCGATGTGTGTTGATGGTGGTGAGTAGCTTAGACTCTTCGGTCAGTTCTTGCGTCATATTCGCAGATGTGAGATCTAGTTTTGAGAAAAGTTTTCCTCCAGCCAATGTGGCAAATAGGTCCTCCGCTGTGGGCAACGGGTATTGGTCCTGTAGGGAGACTCTGTTTATGGTAGATTTGTAATCTGCACAGATTCGTACGGATCCATCAGGCTTAATGACTGGGACGATGGGACTTGCCCAGTCGCTAAATTCTACGGGTGATATAATGCCTTCCCGCAGAAGCCTGTCCAGTTCATGTTCAATCTTTTCCCTCATCACATAGGGCACAGCTCTAGCCTTGTGATGGACCGGTCTAGCATCCTGTGTGATGTAGATTTTGACTTTAGCCCCTTTGAAGGTGCCCACACCTGGCTGAAAGAGATGTCCAAATCGACTTAGAACTATTGAGCAGGAGGTCCGTTCCTCTGACAACATGGCGTGAACATCATCCCATTTCCAATTTAGTTTTGTCAGCCAGCTTCTCCCCAGCAGTGCTGGGAGATCTCCGGGGACAATCCACAGGGGAAGTTGGTTCACTGTCCCTTTGTGTGTGACTGCGAGCATGGCGCTGCCAATGACTGGGACGATTTCTTTGGTATAGGTCCTTAGTTTGGTGTCGACCCTTGTGAGTTTTGGTCTGTTGCTTTTGTGCGGCCACAGCTGTTCAAATTGTTGAGCGCTCATGAGAAATTGACTCGCTCCCGTATCCAGTTCCATGTTGACAGGTATCCCGTCGAGTAGGACCCTCATCATTATTGGAGGTGTCTTGTTGTAAGAGCAGTGGCCATTGATCGTGTTGACCCGCTGTACCTCAGTGTCCTGGGTACTGTCCCCACCATCTTCTGGTCCGCTTTCCGACTCTTCCGATTCATATACCAGCCGAGCTGCCGTTTTTCTGCACATGCGAGCCAGATGTCCTGTATGGTTACAGTTTCTGCAAACGGCATGCTGAAATCGACACCCCCTTGATGAGTGCCTTCCCCCACATCTCCAGCACAGACCGCTTCCATTGTTTCCAAAGGATGAGCTGCGTCTGGCTGATCTCTCTTGAGCTTCTCTCAGTTTGTAGTTGATTGCTCGCATTGTGGGTTGATGAGGTGTGAACGGCCGTTCATGTGGCCCTTGATGGCTTCTGGCGCCACTGCCTGCTGTTGAGGGCCTGCTCTCCTGCCTTTGTCTGTGTGTGGGGGTAGCGGCTTGTTTCACTCTGTGAACCCCTTGTTCCGATGTTTCGTTAGTTGTTGTACCCGCAGTATAGATCAACCTCGTTTCTTCTTCTCCTGCCACGAATGTCTGTGCAACCAGTGCTGCTGCCTCTAGGGTCAAGTTCTTGGTCTCTATGAGCTTTCGGAATATGCCTGTGTGGCCTATTCCTTCAATAAAAAAGTCTCTCAGTACTTCTCTCCTTAGTTCATTGGAGAACTCACATAAACTAGCCAACCTCCGAAGTTCCGCCACGAAGTCGGGTATGCTCTGGCCCACACAGCGTCTGTAGTTGTTGAACCTGTGTCTGGCCATGTGTAGGCTGCTCGCTGGCTTCAGGTGGTCTCTTACCAGTGTGCCCAACTCTTCAAACGACTTGCTTGCTGGTTTCTCGGGTGCCAGCAGGTCCTTCATTAAGGCGTATGTTTTCGAGCCACAGCTGGTCAAGAGATGGGCTCTTCTCTTGTCTGCCTTATCGTCGCCTAACCAGTCTTTGGTTACAAAGCTTTGCTGGAGCCTTTCTATAAAGTCCTCCCAATTGTCTCCCGCATTGTACTTTTCATCTGATCCGTTGTTCGCCATTCTGTGGATTCTGTAATCCCGTAACCCTGGTGGTAAGGTAAGCTTGTGGTTACAGATCATATCTAGTTACAGTCATGTATAGCATGGTAAGATACAGTTATGTACAGTAGTGTGAGATACATGACAGGAGCTGTCTGGGATATTCGAGCTAAAACAAATTGTCTGGGGAATTGTGTAAACTCCAAAACTCTGTTCCTCAGGAGACAATTAACATAGCGAATTGATCCAGAGATAGCCCACCATAGCTCCATGCATGAAACCCATCCAGCGCATGCATAATGTTAATCACCCATCCGGCCTGAATGGAAAACCCAGGCCTAGGCAGACAATGTAAACATTGAATATAATTTGTATAATCACGACTCGAATTCAACCCATCAAAACACCCTAAAACAAGTTACCATTGACGAGCTCGCCAAAATCCAACAAAGATGTACCAAGCCCGCCAGAATTAAGGCAAAGAATCAGGTTTGATTTGGCGCGCAGATTAGCAAAGCTCTCAAAGGTATAATTGAGGCCCTGTTTTACAGTGAAGTGGCCACCTTTGCTCCTACACCAGCTTCATATGCTTCAGATCTGGCAGACTTCAAGATCAGCACACCAGTTTTCGTTAACATGGTTTCTTCAGAACATCGATCAAGACGGCATCGCAAACGGCCAGGACACCAAGCACACCCCGGCAGCAAGAGGTTTATGAAACAACCACCAAGATATTACCAGCAACCAAATTGGTAATATTGAGCCACCGCGACCAACGATTTCCAAACCGAAGTCAACTCGATGAAAACCCGAAGATTCACAAGCTGTTTCCACTCTACAAGCTATCCCTGAGCTACCAACGGGTAAAACATTACCTCAAAGAACTTTAAAACCTACTCCTACCAGAAGAAAGCGGGTGCTCACCCCATAAATCCAATACGCACCCTATCGCATCAGTGGGCACACCCAAGTGACGACTACGCAGTGAGAAGTCTCCCACGACGTTCGGGGTGTGGCAAGCAGAACCTACAGAGTCCAGTGAACCCTAAAATTGAGAACCACCGCTAACTGTGAATAAGTGGATTGGTGAGCATTATCCCTGTTGCTCTAGAGTTTAACCTCGTCAGATTTAGGTACTGGGAGGTGGGATGTGTATTATCTTCTGTAACCCCTTTTGTATGTGTAATGAAGTGTTCCTTATTCTCGAGATTGTAAGTTTTGACATTGTATTTTCTTTCCAAAGTAAAATCAAAGTTTCTTGCACCAGAACCAGTTGTCTGTTGCACCTTGTCACATCCCCAAATAAATCCAAAGTCTAGAACCCAGGGAGTGGGAGCGATTCGAACCGCTCAGAAGGTCAGAAGTGAACCTGACCCCCGAGACCACCCTCTACATCACTATACCAGGCTATGTGCTGTGTAACTCACGCTCAAAATTCTCTCTCCCTTTCTTTGGCATTACAACGCGATTGACCCACAATATGCAATCTGCTTGAATAGTCAGTTCATCCTTGCGACAAATGTACAGTTTGGCCTCCTCGCACATTTGCTTAGGTATGGTAGACCAATCCCCTTTGAGAATGCAACCCTTTACCACCAATAAAATTGGGTCCTGGCTGGTTCAGGTCTTAACTTGTTGAGCTGTGACCGGGGTTCCTTCACTCTCAAAAGCATCCATGATTAACATTAGATCCACCGGTTGTGGCGTTTCCACCTCCGGTGTGGGCAACGGCAACCGGCTCAAAGCATCGGCACAATTCTCTGTGGCAGGTATAATCATAGGCAGATAATGTCAGCGCCCACCTTTGGATGCGAGATGAAGTGTTGGTATTGATACTTTTGCTCTCGGAAAACAATGAAATGAGCGACTCGTGATCAGTCTCTAATTCGAACCTCAGACCGAACAGGTATTGATGCATCTTTTTAACGCCGTACACACATGCTAAAGCTTCTTTTTCTACCATGCTGTAGACTGTTTCTGCTTTAGACAAACTTTTGGATGCTTTTGCGACAGGTTGAAGTTTCCACGACTCACTGGCTTGTTGGAGTCTGCAACCAATTCCGTATGAAGATGCGTCACAGGCCAAAACTAAATTTTTATGTTATGTCTCAAATAAAGTAATGTAACTGGGTACTGTAGACGTGAGTAAGTGTGACCGTAGTTCCATTATTCTAACTCCAGAGTGCTGGTACAGCATGGGAGGCCTGCTTATATACAGTGCTCCCAAGGAATGCTGGGATCCCTTGGGACTCCAACAGGTACGCCCTCTGGTGGCGGTATAATACTGGTTACATAGGGTTGCATACATAACATCACTCCTCCCAAAGTCAATAGTACACTAATCTACAGGGTGAGACGATCTGGGGCATTTCGTTCCCTAATCGATCGTCTCAGTACAAATGCAGGTGTAGGTGAGTTGGTTGGTTCTTCACTGGGCTGCTGTGCAGCTGGCCTTGCTGGGCTGCTGGGGAGGGTGAGTTTAGCTTCGTGGTCAACCGTGATGTCGGTTGCCACTTGTGTGTGTGTTGGAGGGTCAAAGTTGGTGGTGTCCTCTTCAGGTTGCTTGTGGCTGTTTGTGAATCGCAGTTTGGTTTGGTCCAAATGCTTTCTGCAAGTTAGTCCATTTGCGAGTTTGATCTGAAACACCCTACTCCCTTCTTTGGCTATGACAGTGCCAGCAAGCCATTTGGGACCATATCCATAGTTGAGTACAAATACAGAGTTGACTTCAATATCGCATGACAAGTTTGCGCGATCATGGTACATGCTCTGTTGATGCCGCCTGTCCTCGACGTGATCATGGAGATCAGGGTGGACAAGAGAGAGCCTTGTTTTGAGCACCCTTTTCATGAGCAGCTCGGCTTGGGGAACCCTGGTGAGTGAGTGGGGTCTGGTGCGGTAGCTGAGCAGGACTCGGGACAGGCAGCCTTCCGATACGCGTTTCAAGCTTTGCTTGATGATTTGGACTGCCTGTTCTGAACGGGGCAGATGTGACTTGCTTGATCCCATTGCAGGTCATGAATTCAGCACTGGTGAAGCACGGCCCATTGTCGCTGACAAGGACATCAGGCAGGTCGTGCATGGCAAACATGGCTCGTAGGCTTTCGATGGTGGCAGTGGATGTGCTTACAGACATTATTACACACACAATCCATTTCGAATAAGCATCCACAACAACCAAAAACATTTTGCCTAGAAACGGGCCAGCAAAGTCAACCTGGATCCTCAACTACGGTTTGGAGGGCCATGACCACAAACTTAGCGGTGCCTCCCTGGGTGCATTGCTCAGTTGAGAGCAAATGTTGCATTGGTGTACACAAGACTCCAAATCTGATTCGATGCCGGGCCACCACATGTTTGTTCTGGCTATAGCTTTCATCATTACTATGCCTGGGTGGGTACTGTGTAGGTCGCATATGAATGTTTCCCTGCCTTTCTTCGGCAAAACCACGCGATTACCGCACAAAAGACCGTATGGACATTTCGCCTTTGCGCCGCTGGAACGGCTTGATCTCTTCATGAATCTCCGCAGGGATGCTGGACCAGCTCCCATGGAGGTCAGTGTTTTACAAAGGACAATAAAGGATCCTGGCTGGTCCAGGTCCTGACCTGGCGGGCCGTAACGAGTGACGTTTCATTTTCAAATTCATCCATCACCAAGAGCAAGTCTGCATTTCCACCCCGGTGGTGGGCAATGGCAGCCGACTGAGAGCATCAGCGCAGTTCTCTGTGCCTGGTCTGTGGCGGATTACACAGTTATATGCAGACAGCGTGAGCGCCCATCTTTGGATGTGAGCAGAGGCATTGGTATTAATCCCTTTGCTCTCTGAGAATAGCGATATGAGCGGCTTATGTTCAGTTTCTAACTCAAACTTAAGACCAAACAGATACTGGTGCATTTCTTTTACCCCGTAAACGCATGCCAGGGCTTCTTTTTCAATCATGCAGGAGGCCCTTTAGGCTTTGGACAAACTCCTGATGCACAGGCGACCAGTTGCAATGTCCCCGATTCGTTAGCTTGTTGTAACACACACGCGATCCCATAAGCAGACGCATCGCAAGCTAGCACTAAACGTTTACATGGGTCATACAGAACAAGCAGTTTGTTGGAACATAACAGATTTCTGGCTTTCTCAAAAGCGGCCTCTTGTGATTTCCCCCATACCCAGTCATCTCCCTTGTGTAGCAACACATGTAGAGGTTCTAGCAAGGTGCTTAACCCGGGTAGGAAATTACCAAAATAATTGAGGAGTCCCAGGAATGACCACAGCTCCGTCACGTTCTGTTGTCTCGGCGCGTTCTTGATCGGTTCCGTCTTGGCGTTGGTGGGTCTTATTCCGTCTGCCGCGATTCTTCTCCCTAAAGAACTCGATCTCTGGCGCCAGGAAAACACATTTCGAGCATTTCAACCTGAGTCCCACGCGATCTAGCCGACTTAGAACCTCTTCCAGGCTCTTCAAGTGTTCGATGGTGTCCCGACCTGTGATCAATATGTCGTCCTGGAAAACCATGGTGCACGGAACCGACTTTAGCAGGCTCTCCATGTGCCTTTGAAAAATAGCCGTGGCCAATCGAATCCTAAACGGGCATCTTTTGTAGATGAACAGACCTTTGTGCGTGTTGATGCAGGTGAGACCTTTCAAAGATTCCAGCTCCTGCGTCATGTAGGCCGAGGTAAATAAAACAATTATTTTGCTTCGGTCTTCACAGTGGAAGACACAAAAACCATGCCAAAAATTGCTGGTCACGGGAATGTGGGAAGGGAGGACCTTGAGACAATCACTATCACTAGGGGGATAGTGCTGGACAGGCTAATGGGACTCAAGGTAGACAAGTCCCCTGGTCCTGATGAAATGCATCCCAGGGTATTAAAAGAGATGGCGGAAGATATAGCAGATGCATTCGTTATAATCTAGCAAAATTCTCTGGACTCTGGCGAGGTACCAGCGGATTGGAAAGCAGCTAATGTAACGTCTCTGTTTAAAAAAGGGGGCAGACAAAAGGCAGGAAACTATAGGCCGGTTAGTTTAACATCTGTAGTGGGGAAAATGCTTGAAACTATCATTAAGGAAGAAATAGCGGGACATCTAGATAGGAATAGTGCAATCAAGCAGACGCAACATGGATTCATGAAGGGGAAATCATGTTTAACTAATTTACTGGAATTCTTTGAGGATATAACGAGCATGGTGGATAGAGGTGTACCGATGGATGTGTTGTATTTAGATTTCCAAAAGGCATTCGATAAGGTGCCACACAAAAGGTTACTGCAGAAGATAGAGGTACGCGGAGTCAGAGGAAATGTATTAGCATGGATGGAGAATTGGTGGCGAACAGAAAGCAGAGAGTCGGGATAAATGAGTCCTTTTCGGGTTGGAAATCGGTGGTTAGTGGTGTGCCACAGGGATCGGTGCTGGGACCACAACTGTTTACAATATACATAGATGACCTGGAAAAGGGGACAGAGTGTAGTGTAACAAAATTTGCAGATGACACAAAGATTAGTGGGAAAGCGGGTTGTGTAGAGGACACAGAGAGGCTGCAAAGAGATTTGGATAGGTTAAGCGAATGGGCTAAGGTTTGGCAGATGGAATACAATGTCGGAAAGTGTGAGATCATCCACCTTGGGGAAAAAAACAGTAAAAGGGAATATTATTTGAATGGGGAGAAATTACAACATGCTGAGATGCAGAGGGACCTGGGAGTCCTTGTGCATGAAACTCTTATGTCGGAAAGTGTGAGATCATCCACCTTGGGGAAAAAAACAGTAAAAGGGAATATTATTTGAATGGGGAGAAATTACAACATGCTGAGATGCAGAGGGACCTGGGAGTCCTTGTGCATGAAACCCAAAAAGCTGGTTTGCAGGTGCAGCAGGTAATTAGGAAGGCGAATGGAATGTTGGCCTTCATTGCGAGAGGGATGGAGTACAAAAGCAGGGAGGTCCTGCTGCAACTGTATAAGGTATTGGTAAGGTCGCACCTGAAATACTGCGGCAGTTTTGGTCACCTTACTTAAGGAAGGATATACTAGCTTTGGAGGGGGTACAGAGACGATTCACTATGCTGATTCTGGAGATGAAAGGGTTACCTTATGATGATAGATTGAGTAGACTGGGTCTTTACTCGGAGTTCAGAAGGATGAGGGGCGATCTTATAGAAACATTTAAAATCATGAAAGGTATAGACAAGATAGAGGCAGAGAGGTTGTTTCCACTGGTAGGGGAGACTAGAACTAGGGGGCACAGCCTCAAAATACGGGGGAGCGAATTTAAAACCGAGTTGAGAAGGAATTTCTTCTCCCAGAGGGTTGTGAATCTGTGGAATTCTCTGCCCAAGGAAGCAGTTGAGGCTAGCTCATTGAATGTATTCAAGTCACAGATAGATAGATTTTTAACCAATAAGGGAATTAAGGGTTACGGGGAGAGGGCGGGTAAGTGGAGCTGAGTCCACGGCCAGATCAGCCATGATCTTATTGAATGGCGGAGCAGGCTCGAGGGGCTAGATGGCCTACTCCTGTTCCTAATTCTTATGTTCTTATGTTCTTATGAGGTCAGGACCAACTTGGTGAATGCCTTTCCTCCTGCCAGCATCGCAAATAGGTCACCTGCCTTGGGTAGCAGGTACTGGACCTGCAGCGAAAAACGGTTAATCGTTACTTTATAGTCCCCACAAATTCTGACCATGCCTTTGCCCTTGAGGACCAGAACAATTGGACTGAACCACTTGTTGAACTCCACTGGCACGATGATGCCCTCTCGTTGCAGCCTGTCCAGCTCGATCTCCACTTTCTCTCGCATCATGTATGGCACCGCCCGTGCCCTGTGGTGGATGGGTCGTGTACCGGGAACCAGGTGGATCTGCACCTTTGACCCCGAGAAACTTCTGATGCCTGGCTCAAATAACGACGGAAACTTGCTCAGAACCTGGGCACATGAGGCATCGTCGACGGACGAAAGTGCTCAGATGTCATTCCAGTTCCAGCGGATTTTTCCCAGCCAGCTTCTGCCGAACAGTGTGGGGCCATCTCCTGGTACAATCCATAGTGGGAGTTCGTGCACTGCTCCATCATAGTAGACTTTTACTGTTGCGCCAATTACAGGGATCAGCTCTTTAGTGTAAGTTCTCAGCTTGGTATGAATAGGGCTCAGCTTAGGCCTGTGTGCCTTGTTGCACCACAGCCTGTCGAAGGCCTTTTTGCTCATGATAGACTGACTCACACCCGTGTCCAGTTCCATGGATACTGGAATTCTGTTCAGTTCGACTTTTAACATGATCGGTGAACATTTCGTGGTGAAGGTGTGTACCCCATACACTTCTGCCTCTTTGGTTTGATCCACCATGGATCGGTCTTCCTCTGCAACGTGGTGGTTTGCAGGGTTTGCAGCTCGTCTACACACTCTCTGGAGGTGCCCCATTGTTCCACAGCCTTTTCACGCATAGTGTTTGAAGCGGCATTGATGGACTCAATGATCGCCTCCGCAGCACCAACAAGGTGTCAATTGCCTCGCATTAACGCTTGATGGCGGACTCTGGGTCATCTGAGGTCGTGCAGCTGCAGGCGTGTACGTTCTGCCATATGCATCCTGCCTGAAAACGACGTTACTTTGTGTACAGTACTTGCCGAAACCTCTTTATGCTGCGAAATTTGTTTGGTGTTATCGCTGGTGGAACTAACTGCCTGGGCTATCGTTATGGCTTTACTCAGGTTCGGTGTTTCAACAAGTCAATAGTTTGCGAAGGAGAACCTTATGGCCAATGCCAAGCTCAAAAAAGCCTCTTATCATTTGCTCCAGGAATCCATCGAATTCGCAAAGTCCTGCAAGGCGCCTTAGTTCGGCGACATAGCTCGCCACTTCCTGGCCTTCAGACCGTTGACATGTGTAAAATCGAAACCTTGCCATCAGAACGCTCTCCTTCAGATTTAGCTGCTCCCGGACCAGCGTACACAGTTGTTCATATGATTTGGCTGTTGGTTTCATCAGAGCGAGAAGATTCTTCATGAGGCCATGGGTTGTTTCCCCACAGATGGTGAGGAGGATCGCCCTTCGTTTGGTAGCGTTCGCGCTCCCTTCCAGTTCGTTGGCCACGAAATATTGGTCGAGTCGCTCCACAAAGGCCTTCCAATCGTCCCCTTCTGAGAATTTCTCCAGGATGCCAACAGTTCTCTGCATTTTCGCGTGGTGGTTCGTTATCTCATCGCCAGTTGTTATGTCTCAAATAAAGTAATGTAACTGGGTACTGTAGACGTGAATAAGTGTGACCTTAGTTCCATTATTCTAACTCCAGAGTGCTGGTACAGCATGGGAGGCCTGCTTATATATAGTGCTCCCAAGGGATGCTGGGATCCCTTGGGACTCCAACAGGTACGCCCTCTGGTGGCGGTATAATACTGGTTACATAGGGTTGCATACATAACAGTTTACATGGGTCATAATGTACCAGCAGCTTGTTCGAGCAAAGCAGATTGGTGGCTTTCTCGAAAGCTCTGCCTTGCGATGCGCCCCACACCCAGTTGTTGCCTTTTCTCAGTAGCATGTGCAGTGGTTCTAGTAAGGTGCTCAATTTAGGTCGGAAGTTACCAAAGTAGCTGAGTAGACCCAGGAACAAATGCAGCTCCGTCACATTCTGCAGCTTGGGTGCATTCTTGATGGCCTTGGTTTTCACGTCAGTAGGTCTGATGCCATCAGCGGCGATTTTCCTCCCGAGGAATTCGACCTCCGGTGCCTTGAAGACGCACTTTGAGCGTTTCAGTCTGAGTCCCACTCTACCCAAAAGCAGTAGAACCTCTTCCAGGTTGTTCAGATGTTCCTTAGAGTCATGACCGGTGATCAGGATGTCATCTTGGAACACGACAGTTCTAGGAATGGACTTCAATAGACTTTTCATATTCCTCTGGACTATTGCTGCAGCCGAGCGAATTCCGAAAGGGCACCTGTGGTAAATAAATAGTCCTTTGTGCGTGTTCATGCATGTAAGTCTCTTCGACGTCTCGACCAACTCTTGCGTCATATAGGCCGACGTCAAGTCCAGTTTTGTGAACGATTTCCCTCCGGCTAACATCGCAAACAAGTCATCAGCCTTCAATGGTTACTGATCTTGTTTCAAAACCCTGTTGATTGTAGCCTTGTATTCGCCACAGATTCTGAGTGCGCCATCACTTTTCAGCGCAGGAACAATGGGGCTGGCCCATTCATTAACCGACCGGTGATATAATCCCTTCACGCTGGAGTCTGTCCAGTTCAATTTTGACGTTCTCCCTCATCCTAGATGTCTCTGCCTGAGCTTTATGATGGACGGGTCTTGCATCTGAGTCCACGTGGATCTGCACCTTGGCTCCCGTGAAATTGCCGATACCCGGTTCAAACAGCGAGGGGAACTTGCTCAATACTTGGGCACATGTATCTTCCTCTGACGACAACACCTTTATGTCGTTCCAGTCGCATCTGATTTTCTCCAACCAGCTCCCACCGAGCAGTGTTGGGACATTGCCTGGAACAATCCACAGCGGTAACTCGTGAACCGCACCATTATATGACACTTTAATTTGTGCACTGCCAATCACCTTTATCAGTTCTTTGGTGTACGTGCACAGCTTGGCATTAACAGGACTCAGCCTGGGCCTCACAGTCTTAGTATCCCACAGCTTATTAAATGCCCTCTCGTTCATGATCGATTGACTCGCCCCTGTGTCCAGTTCCATCGATACCGGTATCCCGTTAAACTTCACATTAATCAAAATTGGTTTACTCTTGGTTATGAAAGAGTACAGTCCATACACTTCCTCCTCTGACATCTCGGATTGCGTATCCGGATCCACGCTAGTCTGACTCTCATCCTTCACATGGTGTGTCGCACCTCGCTTGCTCATCTGCGGATACTTGCGCTGAAGACAGCCTTTGCAACTATATTGCTTAAATCGGCACTGCTGATGTCGATGATTTCCCCCACAATGCCAACACGGAGAAGTCGGATATGTTTCCGCTGGTGGACTTTGGGTAGCTACAGGTTTCGCGAACGCAGCCGGATAGGCCCTGCCATGAGCCGCTCTGCCGAACGCCGAATCAATCGCATTTACAGTACTTGCCGAGGTTCGGTTCTTCACCGATATTTGCTTTAGACTCTTGTCCGTCGTCATACATGATTAAGCGATCTGGATGGCCCTTTTTAAATTCAACTCCTCCACCGCCAGAAGTTTGTGCAGGATCACCTCGCGGTTGATACCGATAACAAAGAAGTCCCGCAGCATGTCTACCAACACTTGCACGGTCCCGCTAGACGTCTCAGGTCAGCAACGAATTCCGCCGCGCTCTGGCCCTCCGATCGAACGTGTGTATAAAACCTGTATCCCGAGATGATGATGCCGTCGTCTGGCTTGAGGTGCTCCCGTACCAATGTACACAACTCCTCGTATGTTTTCTCTATTGGATCACTAGGCATGAGTAGATTCTTTATCAGACCGTAGATCTTCGAACCGCACACAGTGAGGAACACGGTGCGGTGCCGATCTGCATCGTCGACCCACTTCATTTTGTTGGCCATGAAGTACTGGTTCAAATGGCTCACAAAGTCTTCCCAATCTTCTCTCTCCATGAATCACTCTAAAAATCCAATCGTGCTCATTTTGCAAACAAAGGTTCTTGTACTCTTGTCGCCAAATGTTATGTATGCAATAAAGATACAAACTGAGTACTGTTTAACTAAGCAAGGAATAACCTTGGCTCTGCTTTATTTAGGCCCAAAGGGCCTGACTCTCAAAATGGCTGACCTTTTATATCTGAGAATCTCCATGTGCGTGCTGCTCAGTGGCCTCCAACAATGACTCCATCTGGTGGCTACAAACAGAATGTACATATATGACAGAACCATTTATCCCGACTCTCTATTTTCTGTTCGTTAGCCAATCCTCTATCCATGCCAATATATTACCCCCAACCCCGGGAACCTTTATCTTGTGCAGTAACCTTTTATGTGGCACCTTGTCAAATGCCCTCTGGAAGTCCAAATATCCCACATCCACTGGTTCCCCTTTATCCACCCTATTCGTTACATCCTCAAAGAATTCTAGCAAATTGGTCAAACGTGACTTCCCCTTCATAAATCCATGCTGACTCTGCCTGACTGAATTATGTTTTTCCAAATGTCCTGCTACTGCTTCTTTAATAATGGACTCCAACATTCTCCCAACCACAGATGTTAGGCTAACTGGTCTACAGTTTCCTGCTTTTTGTCTGCCTTCTTTTTTAAAAAGGGTCGTTATATTTGCAATTTTCCTATCTGCACAGACCTCCCCAGAATCCAGGGAATTTTGGTAAATTACAACCAATACATCCACTATCCCTGCCATTACTTCCTTTAAGACCCTAGGATGTAAGCCATCAGGTCCAGGGGATTTATCCGCCTTTAGTCCCATTATCTTACTGAGTACCACCTCCTTAGTGATTGCGATTGTGTTAAGTTCTTCCCCCACTATAGCCCCTTGACTATCCACTGTTGGTGTCAAGTATGTAACCACAATGTAACACCACTGTATTACTGTAGACACTCAACCTAGATGCACACCTTGACCACAAGGGGTGAACTTGTGGGAGACACTCCTTACCTGATCTCACAGGTAGAAAACGGGAGGTCCCACGCAGGGTCATCATCTTTGGAGTCCTGTGAATAAAGAGTTAAGGTCACAGAGTGACCTTGTCCCTAGAATGTGCCTCGTGTGGTTTCATACTGTAGAGTAAGGACTTTACATTGGCGACGAGGATGTGATTTCACAACTCATGAGAATGGCCACCGGTAGCACAGAGGAACGGTACTGTGTTGGGGAAGACTGGGACGATTTTGTCGAGAGGCTTCAGCAAAGCTTCGTTACGAAAGAATGGCTGGGAGATGCAGCGGCCGACAAGCGAAGGGCTCTTCTTTTGACCAGCTGCGGACCAAAAACTTACGTGCTCATGAAGAACTTACTAGCACCCGAAAATCCAGCGGAGAAAACCTTTGAAGAACTTAGCAAATTGATCGGGGAGCACCTCAAACTGGCGAGTAGCATACATACGGCCCGACACAGATTCTACACCGACCGACAGCGTGAAGGACAGAGCATACCGGACTTCGTAGCGGACCTCCGGCGTTTGGCCAGCCTCTGTAAGTTCACAGACGCCTGCAGGGGGGAGATGCTAAGCGACTTCTTTATCGAGGGCATCGGTCATGTGGGAATTTTCCGCAAATTAATTGAGACCAAGGATTTGACCTTGGAAGCGACGGCATTGATGGCTCAAACTTTCATGGCGGGGGAGGAAGAGACGAAAAGAAGATACGTGCGCAATTCTGCCTCTAACGCGGCGATGGATCAGGGAACCAACTTCATCAATGCGACTCAGTGCCCCACAGGCAGGCAGGGGCAGCCTCCCAGGGAGCAATAGACTCCAGAGTAGGACTTCAACAGAGACAATGGCAGGCTGAACGGACATTCACGCCATCACTGTGGACAATGCGGCCAGGGATGGGGCCATTGACACCCACTAATAGGGTACTTAAGAGCAGTCAAAGGGACAGATAGCGCGGAATGCCTGGCCATAGTCCCTTTGTTCCCAACAATGGAAACTTTAACTCATGCTGGATGTGTGGGGGAAAACACTCAGCTAGGTCTTGCAGATTTCAACAGTTTGTCTGCAGGAGCTGCAATCTCAGTGGCCACGTAGCTCAAATGTGCAGGAAGTCTGCAACCAGACTAATATATGAGGCGGATGGACCAGAAGAGGGTTCTTTGAGGCAGGATGACTATTGGGGCGAATCGATGGACGCCGAGGTTCAGCGGGTCCATGTGGCGAATATTCACAGTTCATACACCAAAACGCCACCAATGATGATGAGGGTTTTATTAAATGTACGCATGAAGCTGGACACTGGGGCCAGCCAGTCACTCATGGGCGTTCAGCAATTTGAGAAGCTATGGCCACTTAAAGCCAGTAGACCCAAATTAGCACGTATTGAGACACAATTACAGACTTACACTAAAGAAATCATTCCGGTGCTAGGCACTGCAATGTTGGCTGTCACGCACAATGGGTTAGTGAATCGGCTGCCGCTCTGGATTGTCCCAGGCAATGGTCCCACACTGTTGGGGAGGAGCTGGGTTAGCCGAGGTGAACTGGAAATTGGGGGATGTTCACGCAATGTCATCTGTGGAGCGAAGTTCGTGCTCACAGGTCCTTCAGCAATTCGATTCACTTCCAACCTGGCGTCGGGACTTTCAAAGGCATTAAAGTAAGGATACACATCACCCCGGACACCAGGCCAGTGCACCACAAAGCCAGAGTGGTGCTGTATGTGATGCGGGAAAAGATCGAGAGGGAATTGGACCGGCTGTTGAGAGAGGGCATCATCTCGCCTGTTGAATTCAGTGACTGGGCGAGCCCCATCGTTCTCGTCCTAAAAGCGGATGGCTCTATCAGGATCTGTGGTGACTACAAGGCCACCATCAATCGGGTGTCCCTACAAGATCAATACCCACTCCCGAGAGCGGAGGACCTCTTTGACACGCTGGCAGGCGGCAAGCTGTTCACCAAGTTGGACCTCACTTCAGCCTATATGACCCAGGAACTGGCCGACGAATCTAAACTACTGACCACCACCACCACGCACAAGGGACTGTTTGTTTGTAACAGGTGCCCGTTTGGCATTCGATCAGCGGCCGCGATTTTTCAACGAAACATGGAAAGCCTGCTTAAATCCATTCCTGGAACGATCGTATTCCAGGACGACATCCTCATCACGGGTCGAGGCACTGAGGAACACCTCCACAACCTGGAGGAGTTGCTACGCCAACCGGACTGGGTAGGCCTGCGACTCAAGAAGTCTAAATGTATGTTTTTAGCTACTGAGGTTGAGTTTCTGGGCAGGAGGGTTGCTGCAGATGGGATTCGGCCCACCGAATCAAAAACAGAGGCGATTCGACGAGCACCCAGGCCCTGCAACCCATCGGAGTTGCATTCATTCCTGGGACTGTTGAACTATTTCGGGAACTTTCTGCCGAACTTGAGCACGTTGTTGGAACTGCTACACGTGCTCCTGCGTAAGGGTTGCGATTGGTTTTGGGGGAACTGTCAGGAACGGGCTTTTGATCGGGTGCATAACCTACTTTGTTCAAACAAGTTGTTGACCCTGTACGACCGCTGTAAAAAATTGTTTCTGACATGTGATGCATCGTCCTATGGAGTTGGGTGCGTGTTGCAGCAGGGCAATGCTGAGGGTCAACTACAGCCTGTGGCTTATGCCTCCAGGTAGCTCTCTCAAGCGAACGGGGATATGGGATGGTCGAGAAGGCTTGTATGTGTCTATAGTGTAAAAAAAAATGCATCAGTACCTATTTTGTAGGAAGTTTGAATTAGAGACGGACCACAAGCCATTAACATCCCTGTTGTCAGACAGCAAGAGTATCAATGCCAACTGGGTGGCAGTGTGAGCTGTGAGGAGGATGCTAAGAGGCTGTAGGATGATTTGGACAGATTAGGTGAGTGGGCAAATGCATGGCAGATGCAGTATAATGTGGATAAATGTGAGGTTATCCACTTTGGTGGCAAAAACACAAAGGCAGAATATTATCTGAATGGCGGCAGATTAGGAAAAGGGGAGGTGCAACGGGACCTAGGTGTCATGGTTCATCAGTCATTGAAAGTTGGCATGCAGGTACAGCAGGCGGTGAAGAAGGCAAATGGCATGTTGGCCTTCATAGCTAGTGGAATTGAGTATAGGAGCAGGGAGGTCTTACTACAATTGTAGAGGGCCTTGGTGAGGCCTCACCTGGAATATTGTGTTCAATTTTGGTCTCCTAATCTGAGGAAGGACGTTCTTGCTATTGAGGGAGTGCAGCGAAGGTTCACCAGACTGATTCCAGGGATGGCTGAACTGACATATGAGGAGAGACTGGATCAACTGGAACTTTATACACTGGAGTTTAGAAGGATGAGAGGTGATCTCATAGAAACGTATAAGATTCTGACGGGATGGAACAGGTTAGATGCGGGAAGGATGTTCCCGATGTTAGGGAAGTCCAGAACCAGGGGACACAGTCTTAGGATACGGGGTGGGCCATTTAGGACTGAGATGAGGAGAAACTTCTTCACTCAGAGAGTTGTTAACCTGTGAAATTCCCTGCCGCAGAGAGTTGTTGATGCCAGTTCATTGGATATATTCAAGAGGGAGTTAGATATGGCTAAAGGGATCAAGGGGTATGGAGAGAAAGCAGGAAAGGGGTACTGAGGGAATGATCAGCCATGATCTTATTGAATGGTGGTGTTGGCTCGAAGGGCCGAATGGCCTACTCCTTCACCTATTTTCTGTTTCGATGTTTCTATGCATCAGCTCGCATACAGCGATGGGCTCTCACGCTGGCTGCTTATGACTACTCCATCCGGCACCGGCCCGGCACTGAAAATTGTGCTGACGCGCTCAGCAGGCTTCCACTGGCCACCACCAAGGGGGCAGCGAAGCAAAGCGCCTAGATGGTCATGGCTGTCGATGCCTTTGACAGCGCAGGCTCCCCCATCACAGCCCGCCAGATCAAAATCTGGACTAACAGAGATCCCCTCCTATCCCTGATTAAGAAAGGTGTCCTGACTGGGAATTGATTGCCCGCACACGGAGCATGCCCTGAGGAGGTCAGACCGTTCCACAGACGGATGGATGAGCTCTCCATCCAAGCTGACTGCCTACTATGGGGCAGCCGGGTAGTTATGCCCCAGAAGGGCAGGGAGGCATTTATCAGGGAACTCCACAGCGAGCACCCAGGCATTGTGCTGATGAAGGCCATTGCCCGGTTACATGTTTGGTGGCCTGGATTTGATTCAGACCTGGAACACTGTGTTCGCAGGTGCACGACGTATGCCCAGCTAGGTAATGCTCCCAGTGAGGCCCCACTCAGCCCGTGGCTCTGGCCCACCAGGCCATGGTCACGCATTCATGTTGACTACGCAGGCCCGTTCATGGGTAAGATGTTCCTTATTGTGGTAGATGCGTACTCGAAATGGATTGAGTGCATCATTCTGAATTCATGCATGTCATCCAGCACTGTGGAAAGCCTACGTGCGATCTTTGCAACCCATGGCTTGCCAGACATCCTGGTTAGTGATAATGGCCCATGTTTCACAAGTTACAAATTCCAGGAGTTTATGTCGGGCAATGGCATCAACCACGTCAGGACTGCGCCGTTCAAGCCGGCCTCCAATGGCCAGGCGGAACGTGCGGTCCAAATCATTAAGCAAGGTATGCTCAGGATTCAAGGACCCTCCCTACAATGCCGCCTATCGCGTCTCCTGCTGGCCTATAGATCCAGACCACACTCGCTCACGGGGGTCCCGCCCGCAGAGCTACTAATGAAATAGACACTCAAACCTCGGTTGTCCCTCATTCACCCAGTCCTGACCGACATTGTTGAGGGCATGCGCAAGTCACAAAATGAGTACCATGACCATAATTCGAGGGGGAGATGTATAGAAATAAATGATCCTGTATTCACCCTCAATCACGCCATGGGGCCCAAATGGCTTGAGGGCACTGTAATTGACAAAGAGGGGAATAGGGTCATCGTAGTAAAACTTAACAATGGTCAGATATGCCGTAAGCATCTGGACCAAGTAAAAAAAAGGTTCAGCATCGACACGGAGGAACCTGAAGAAGACCATGAGATGGAGCTCACAACACCGCCAGTGAATGAGCAACAAGAGCAATCAGAAGAATGCACAGTCCCTGCGGTCAGCCCAGACAGGCTGGAATCACCACAGGTGACAGACACTCACATCAGTGTCCAACAACCAGAGCCCCAAGTGCGACGCTCCACGAGGGAGCGTAGACCACCTGAAAGACTAAACCTATGATCCCAATAAGACTTTGGGGGTGGAGGTGATGTCATGTATGTAACCACAATGTAACACCACTGTATTACTATATACATTCAACCTAAATGCACACCTTGACCACAAGGGGTGAACTTGTGGGAGACACTCCTTACCTGATCTCACAGGTAGAAAAAGGGAGGTCCCACGCAGGGTCATCATCTTTGGAGTCCTGTGAATAAAGAGTTAAGGTCACAGAGTGACCTTGTCTCCAGAATGTGCCTCGTGTGGTTTCATACTGTAGAGTAAGGACTTTGCAGTTGGGATATTTTTAGTGTCCTCTACCGTAAAGACTGATACAAAATATTTGTTCAGAGTTTCTGACATCTCCATGTTCCCCATCACTAATTCCCCAGTCGCCCTCTACTGGACCAACATTTACTTTAGCCACTCTTTTCCTTTTCATATACCTATAGAAATTCATGCTATCTCTTTTTATATTTCGTCTAGTTTACTTCCATAGTCTATCATCCCTTTCTTAATCGTTTTTTTAGTCATTCTTTGCTGACTTTTAAAAGCTTCCCAATCTTCTGTCCTCCCACTAGTTTTGGCCACTTTGTATGCCCTTGTTTTTTATCGGATACCGTCCTTATTTCTTTAATTAGCCACGGATGGCTATCTTTTCTTTTACATCCTTTCCTTCTCACTGGAATATATTTTTCTTGAGAGTTGTGAAATATCTCGTTAAATGCACGCCACAGTCCACTTTAGCCAACTCTGCCCTCATACCTTCATTGTCTCCTTTATTTAAGCTTAGTACGCTGGTTAGACATCCAACTTTCTTACCCTTCATCTAAATTTGAAACTCAATTATGCTCTGAACACTCATTCCAAGGGGATCCTTTGCTGGGAGATCATTTATTAATCCTGTCTCATTTCACCAGATCTAAGATAGCCTGCCCTCTGGTTGGTTCCATTGCATACTGCTCAAGGATCCTGTCCCTTATGCACTCTATGAACTCTTCCTCAAGGCTACCCTGATCAATTTGATTTGTCCAATCAATATGGAGGTTAAAATCACCCATGATTATTGCTGTTCCCTTTTTACAAGCCCCCACTATTTCCTAGTTTATACTCCGACCAACTGAGTTGCTACTGTTAGGGAACCTATAGACTACGCCCACCAGTGACTTTTTCCCCTTATTATTCCTTATTTCCACCCAAATTGTTTCAACATCCTGATCATTCAAGCCAATATAATTTCTCACTATTGCAGTGATTCCATCCTTTATCAACAGAGCTACCCCACCTCCTTTACCTTTCTGACTGTCCTTCTGGATTGTCAAATTCCCCTGAATATTTAGTTCTCAGTCCTGGTCACCTTGGAACCACATCTCTGTAATGGCTATCAGATCATATCCATTTGTATCTATTTGTGCCATCAACTCATCTATTTTTTTACGAATGCTACATGCATTTAGACAAAGAGCCTTTAAATTTGTTTTTTTAGCCTTTTTTCCTGCTTGTTTCCTCTCCCCTTCAAACTCACTTTCTTTATTTTTGCTTTCTAATTCCAGCTTTACTTCCCTCCCTACTGAATCTATTTTCAGGTTCTTATCCCCCTGCCAAGCTAGATTAAACCCTCCCCAACAGCACGAGCAACCCGCCCCCACCCACCGTGAGGATATTGGTCCTGGCTCTGTTGATGTGCAACCCGTCCGGCTTGTACAGGTCCCACCTCCCCCAGAAGCGGTCCCAATGCCTCAGGAAACGAAAGCCTTCCCGCTTGCATCTTCTCTCCAGCCACGCATTCATCTGCTCTATCCTTCTATTTCTGTACTCATTAGCTCGTGGCACTGGGAGTAATCCGGAGATTACTACCTTTGAGGTCCTGCTTTTTAATTTCTCTTCTAGCTCCCTAAACTCTGCCTGCAAGACCTCTGGCTGGTCACCCTCTCCCCTCAGAATGCCCTGCAGCCGCTCGGTGACACCCTTGGCACCAGAGAGGCAACATACCATCCTGGAGTCACGTCTGTGGCTGCAGAAACGCCTGTCTGCTTCCCTGATTAGTGAATCCCCTACCACTACAGCTCTTCCATTCTTCCTCCTCTCCCGCTGTGCAGCTGAGCCACCCGTGGTGCTGCGGACTTGGCTCTGGCTGCACTCCCCAGAGCCACCATCGCCCTCACCGGTACTCAGAACAGAGTACCGGTTGGAGAGCGAAATGGACTCAGGGGACTCCTGCACTACCTGCCTAGTTCTCCCCTTCTGTCCAGCAGTCACCCACTCCCTCTCTGCCTGCACACTCTTAAACTGCGGGGTGACTACCTCCAGAAACGTACTATCCACGTAGCTCTCAGTCTCGCGGATGCACCGCAGTGACTCCAGCTGCCGCTCAAGCTTCAAAACACGGAGCTCGAGTTGGTGCAGCTGCAGACACCTCCTGCACACATGGTCGTCCCGGCTGCGCGAAGCATCCAGGATTTCCCACATGCCACAGGATGTGCAATCCATGGGACTGAGATGCCCTCCATTCCCTCTAGTTAGACTCGGAACTATCAAGTAGAACTAAACTCTAAACCTTAGCAAAACACACCCAGCCGCTACTCAGCAAACATCTAATTTAATTAATTAGTTTTCCTTAGATAATAAAGATTACTTATCTATTTAATAGAAGTTCCTAACTTACACCAATGCCCAAGGTTTTTTAAAGAAAAGAAAAAGAAAAAAAAATACTCGCCATCATAGGCAGTCCCTCGAAATCGAGGAAGGCTTGCTTCCACTCCCAACGTGAGTTCTTTGGTGGCTGAACAGTCCAACACGAGAGCCACAGACCCTGTCACAGGTGGGACAGATATTCGTCGGGGGAAGGGGGGGGGGGGCGTCACACTGATTTACCACACGCTCCTTCTGCTGCCTGCGTCTGATCTCTTCATGCTCGCAGCGTTGAGAGTTGAAGAGCTCAACGCCCTCCTGGATGCACTTTCTCCACCAAGGGCGGTCTTCGGCCACGGTCTCCCAGGCGTCAGTGGTGATATTGTGGTGGTGTCCACCTTTGGCTCATTTGCCATGAAGGAGCTCCACATATAGCAGTTGTTTAGGGAGTCTTGTGTCTGGCATGCGAACTAAGTGGCCTGTCCAACGAAGCTGATCTAGCATGGTCAGTGCTTCAATGCTGGGTATGTTAGTCTAGGCGAGGACACTGATGTTGGGCGTCTGTCCTCCCAGGGGATTTGCAGGATCTTGCGGAGACATCGTTGGTGATATATCTCCAGCGACTTGATGTGTCTACTGTAAGTCGTCCGTGTCTCTGATCCATATAGGAAGGTAGGAATTACTATAGTCCTGTAGACCATGAGCTTGGTGGTAGGTTTGAGGGCTTGGTCTTCGAACACTCTTTTCCTCGGTGGCCAAAGGCTACACTGGCGCACTGGAGGCGATGTTGAATCTCCGCATCAATGTCTGCCTTTGTTGACAAGAGGCTCCCGAGGTATGGGAAGTGGTCCATGTTGTCGAGAGCCGCGCCGTGAATCTTGATGATTGAGGGGCAGTGCTGTGCGGCGAGGACAGGTTGGTGTAGCACCTTTGTCTTATGGATGTTAAGCATAAGGCCCGTGCTTTCATATGCCTTGGTGAATACATTGACTATATCCTGGAGTTCAGTCTCCGAATGTGTGCAGATGCAGGCGTCATCCGCATACTGCATTTCAATGACAGAGGTTTGGGTGGTCTTGGACCTGGCCTGGAGGTGGCATAGGTTAAACAGCATCCCACTAGTTCTGTAGTTTAGTTCCACTCCAGCAGGGAGCTTGTTGACAGTGAGGTGGAGCATGGCAGCGAGGAAGATTGAAAAGAAGGTTGGAGTGGTGACGCAGCCCTGTTTGACCCCGGTTCGGACGTGGAATGGATCTGTAATGGATCCGCTGGTAAGGATCACGGCCTGCATATCGTCATGGAGCAGGTGAAGGATGTTGACAAACTTTTGGGGGCACCCAAAACGGAGGAGGACACTCCATAAGCCCTCACGGTCAACAGTGTCAAAGGCCTTTGTAAGGTCGAAAAAGGCCATATATAAGGGCTGGCGCTGCTCCCTGCATTTTTCCCGCAGTTGTCGTGCTGCAAAGATCATGTCTGGTGTTCCCCGTAGGGGACGAAATCCGCACTGTGGCAACTACAGGGGAATCTCCCTATCAACCACTGGGAAGGTTGTTGCTAGAGTCCTCCTCAACTGTCTTCTCCCTGTGGCCGAGGAGCCCCTCCCGGAGTCACAGTGCGGATTTCGTCCCCTACGGAGAACAACGGACATGATCTTTGCAGCACTACAACTGCAGGAAAAAAAAACCTCACCAATCCACCAGCCAATCACTGACATAGAAACAGAAAAACATAGAAAGTAGGTGCAGGCGTAGGCCATTCGGCCCTTTGAGCCTGCACCACCATTCAATAAGATCATGGCTGGTCATTCACCTCAGTACCCCTTTCCTGCTTTCTCTCCATACCCCTTGATCTCTTTAGCCGTAAGGGCCATATCTAACTCCTCCTTGAATATATCCAATGAACTGGCATCAACAACTCTCTGTGGTAGGGAATTCCACAGGTTAACAACTCTCTGAATGAAGAAGTTTCACCTCATTTCAGTCCTAAATGGCTTACCCCTTATTCCTAGACTCTGTCCCCTGGTTCTGGACTTCCCCAATATCGGGAACATTTTTCCTGCATCTAATCTGTCCAATCCCATCAGAATTTTATATGTTTCTATGAGATCCCCTCTCATCCTTCTAAACTCCAGTGAATACAGGCCCAGTCGATCCAGTCTCTCCTCATATGTCAGTCCTGCTATCCTGGGAAACAGTCTGGTGAACCTTCGCTGCACTCCCTCTATAGCAAGAACGTCCTTCCTCAGATTAGGAGACCAAAACTGAACACAATATTCCAGGTGAGGCCTCACTAAGACCCTGTACAACTGCAGTAAGATCTCCCTGTTCCTATACTCAAATCCCCTATCTATGAAGGCCAACATACCATTTGCCTTCTTCACCACCTACTGAACCTGCATGCCAACTTTCAATGACTGATGTACTTTGACACCCAGGTCTCACTGCACCTCCCCTTTTCCTAATCTGCCGTCATTCAGATAATATTCTGCCTTCGTGTTTTTGCCACCAAAGTGAATAACCTCACATTTATCCACATTATACTGCATCTGCCACGTGTTTGCCCACTCACCTAACCTGTCCAAGTCACCCTGCAGCCCTCTTCACCGCTCACACTGCCACCCAGCTTAGTGTCATCTGCAAACTTGGAGATATTACATTCAATTCCCTCATCCAAATCATTAATGTATATGGTAAATAGCTGGGGTCCCAGCACTGAGTCCTGCGATACCCCACTAGTCACTGCCTGCCATTCTGAAAAGGACCTGTTTATCCCGACTCTCTGCTTCCTGTCTGCCAATCAGTTCTCTATCCACATCAATACCATGTGCTTTAATTTTGCACACCAAACTCTTGCGTGGGACCTTGTCAAAAGCCTTTTGAAAGTCCAAATACACCACATCCACTGGTTCTCCTTGTCCACTCTACCAGTTACATCCTCAAAAAATTGTAGAAGATTTGTCAAGCAGGATTTCCCTTTCATAAATCCATGCTGGCTTGGGCCGATCTCGGCCCTAGTTTCCAAATGTGCTGCTATTTCATCTTTAATAATTGATTCCAACATTTTCCTCACTACTGATGTCAGGCTAACCGGCCTATAATGACCTGTTTTCTCTCTCTCTCCTGTCTTAAAAAGTGGGATTACATTAGCTACCCTCCAGTCCATAGGAACCGATCCAGAGTCGATAGACTGTTGGAAAATGATCACCAATGCATCCACTATTTCTAGGGCTACTTCCTTAAGTACTCTTGGATGCAGACTATCAGGCCCTGGGGATTTATCGGCCTTCAATCCCATCAATTTCCCGAACACCATTTCCCGCCTAATAAGGATATCCTTCAGTTCCTCCTTCTCACTAGACCCTCGGTCCCCTAGTATTTCTGGAAGGTTGTTTGTGTCTTCCTTCGTGAAGACAGAACTAAAGTGCTTGTTTACCTGATCCGCCATTTCTTTATTCCCCATTATAAATTCACCTGAATCTGACTGCAAGGGACCTACGTTTGTTTTCAAGAATCTTTTTCTTTGCATATATCTATAGAAGCTTTTGCAGTCAGTTTTTATGTTCCCAGCAAGCTTCCTCTCATACTCTATTTCCCCCTCCTAATTAAACCCTTTGTCCTCCTCTGCTGTATTACAAAATTCTCCCAGTCCTCAGGTTTGCTGCTTTTTCTGGCCAATTTATATGCCTCTTCCTTGGATTTAACACTCTCCTTAATTTCCCTTGTTAGCCACGGTTGAGCCACCTTCCCCATTTTATTTTTACTCCAGACAGGGATAGTCACACTTCAATTTCAATTCTTTTGAGTTTTTGTTCCTTACTGTTGTCGCTGCTACAGCTCGCTCCTCCCGATCTGCTATTGCTCCAAACTGCCGCCGCCTTTTGTAGTCCCGCGCCCGCTCAGGTCTCATGATACTCATTCCTCCTGGTTTCCACTGGATGTGCCAAAGAGCAGACAATAGGAATGCTGAAAATGCACTTTAGATGACTTGACTGTCAAGTCATCTAAAGTGCATTTTCAGCATTCCTATTGTCTTGAGAAGCTCTTCAGTACGCACCAACTAGGGTCTCCAGAATCATCATCGGCAGCTGTGCCCTGTACAACATAGCACAGTAGCAAGGGCTAGCACTGCATGAAGAACAAGGTTCTAAGTGCACAGCCTCTTCAGAGGAGGAGCAGGAGGACCATCAGCTGGAAAATGGGGAGAAGGAGGATCAGTAGGAACCTGCAGTCCAGATCTCACCAGCACCCGAGCACATTGCTGCCTGCGAGGCCAGGGATAGCCTCAGCATGGTCAGACTTACTTAACTCTACGCATTACACCCATATGGCTGCCACATGTTGCACCAGGTTCTCACCATCCCACAGCAACACGATAAAGCTTCCCTACAATGACCAAGCCATTCCTTTCACACTGACTACCAGTGCTGGAGGTAATGTTATGTCTCACAATTCACTCCAACTTACTAAGCTTACAAAGTTACACACAAATTTGTCTATGACCGGAGAGTAGTGAAAATAAATATTTTTATTTGTGACATCACAGTAACAGAAACTTTACACAAACATTTATTAAAACACCCAACTTTGTGCATCTACTTGTGTTTCATCTTTCTCTTACGCATGCTTCTATGAGGCACTACCACTGTGGCTTCAGCAGAGGTAGAGGCAGCCTGCTCACTTCCCTGCTGTGCCTACTTAGACACTTTTGGCAGATGTCCTTTGGGTTATGGAGCCTATGATGGCCTCAACAAAACCTGCTCCACCTGCGATTGTGCTGGGTCAGACTCGGCCATCGCGATCCAAGGAACCATCTGGGGCTCCGACTGAGGTGGAGGGCAAAGGGGAACAAGTATGAATGCTTTGAGAGGAGCCCCCACTTACATGTTCCCTCTCACCATCATCCATCTCATGGGCCACCCGCACTTCCCAGCAAGCAGCTGGAGAGCAACTTGCTGCACAGTAGTCCATCATTATAGACAGTCCCTCGAAATCGAGGAAGACTTGCTTCCACTCTAAAAGTGAATTCTCAGGTGATTGTACAGTCCAATATGGGAATTACAGTCTCTGTCACAGGTGGGACAGACAGTGGTTGAAGGAAAGGGTGGCTGGGGAACCTGATTTGCCGCCCGCTCCTTCCGCTGACTGTGCTCGACGACGAGACTCAACTTGCTCAGCACCCTCCCAGATGCTCTTCCTCTACTTAGGGCGGTCTTGGGCCAGGGATTCCCATGTGTCGGTGGGGTGTGGCACTTTATCAAGGAGGCTTTGAGGTTGTCCTTGAAATGTTTCCTCTGTCCACCTGGGCCCCGTGGCTTTGCTGCATGCCGCTTGGCCCTGGAGCATCACCTTCATCAAAGCTTAGAAACAATGCCTCCTCCACCAACATCATCTCTCCAGAGTCGGGGGCAGCTTGCTGAGGTGACTGTGCCTGCGCTGGGGTCTCCTGTCCTTCAACCTCGTCTCCCTCGTCGCTCTCACTGCAGGGACTGAAGGACAGGCTGCTGCTGTGCTGGCTCATCATCTGAAACCATAAAGGCACAAGAATGTGGTTAAGCTCAGGGGAGGGGTGCAGGAAGGGAGCAAGGAATGGAGACACTAACTTTAATGTAAAATGGGAAAGGCTTGTGGTTTGAGGGGGAAGTGGCATAAGGGAAGAGGGAGAGGTAAGGAACATACCAGTACTGTCCCTATGGGGGTCAGCATGGCTGCATGCTGCAGCTCCTATGACTTGTGGCCTGATGATCTGCTGGACTTTTTGTTCCAGGTCAGTGAGGGGCCTCCGGTCTGCCTCGCCACCACTTGTTCTTTCTTGCTCCCATCTATTGTGCGGCAGTTTGGCCTGCAAGTGAAAAAAAAGCCTTTAAGTGACTATGCAGCTATGTGGTTGTCACATGTGCATACCGTAGCTGAATAGCTGTTAACGTATGCAAGTGCTGAGATGCGGATGTGACTTTTAGTAGGTGAACACATTTTTTGTATGAGTGCTGGAATGTGGCCCATTCTAGAGCATCTACAAATAATTGTCTTGCCATTGTGGCATGCAGAGGTTGTGGAAGAATGTACTCACCCTAACCATCCGAGTGAGGTCATTGAACTTCTTGCGATGTTGTGTCGCTGTCCTGTCCACCACGCTCCTGGCAGACATATATTGTGCTACCTCCCTCCATAAGCGCCAGTAGGCGGATGGCATTGGCCTCCTGCCAGTCTCGGGAAACATGGAGGCCTGTCGCCTCTCCACCACCTCCACAAGAGCCTGAAGGGCATCGTTGCTAAAGCACATGGTGCGCAGTCTTTGTCCCTGAGCAGCCATGTTGCTCCTTCAACACCACCATGGAATGGTGAGTTTGAGGCTGTGTGGCATCATAGCCCCTCCCCTTAAAGATCCAGTTGGAGCCAGCATGTCTGATGAGTCTGGACATGAGCACAGCTGAAATTGATTAGCACTAAGAGTAGCGCTGCGCTTGGCGATACTATTGCCCTTAGAGAAGTGTGGAGTGCTTGATTTAACGCTGCTATCCCGTCTTAGAGCAGTAAAAATCAATTTCCTGATCGCCGGCCCTAATTATCGTCCGCCACTAAAATTAATGCCCAGGCGATGTTAACGTCACAAAATGATCGATAATCAATTTTTCCCTCGGGATCTTTTCCGTTGGTTTTGTGGATTTCAGGCAAATTGTGCCAGAAAAAAAAGTACAACCACGTGGAAACTCCAGGCCCATATGTATTTGTAGCAACTGAACATAATATGAGGGAATAACTATGGATCACAATTATACAAAAGATTATTTTGTGTACTGTGACAATATATCTTTGTTGTATTTTCAATGTAAAGTTTTGAAGGTAACATTTCAATATTTTCGATGCACTTTGTGTACATTCACAGCAGTACTTTAAAAATTCTAAGCTTTTTAATACTGAGCGTGCACAATTAGGCTATCATGATAATTACAAACTTAATTGAACCTGAAACACTTCCTATTTAATGGGAGGAGGGCAGTGATGGGGCTGGTTAGATTGGGTCTGATGGGGGTTGTTGGGCCCAGCAGTCGGGATCGATTGCACAATGGGAGCCTTGTTTGGTGAATATTTTGTTCAGTTATAGCTGCTTTTATACTGGTCTCTGTGGCTGAGAGTGACACATCTGAAAATGACAGCACAGGCACCTTTCTAAGCCCAATGTCAAAGCAGTTTATAATTTTTTTTATCACAGTAGCATTATTTACAACTTTTTCATGATCTTAACTCATTAACAGTTTATTTAGCAACTTGATAAGTCTCAAGATCAGAAAAATTCACAAAAGTACCAATGCAGGAAGCTACTTAGCCGATCTAACTCATCCTTCCATGGAAACCTGCTGTCCTCCCACCACAGCATCTAATAACTTTAGAATTATTTCAGAGTTTTTGCCTCCACCACCATACTCAGATGATTTTACATACAAATCACTCTTTACAAGAAGAGTGATTCCTGACATAAATCCTACATCAAGTTTATACTTATGCCCAGCTTCTCCAGTAATTGTGGTTTAATTTGAAATATTGCTTTGAATTAACCTTTTCTTATCTACTTAATAATTTATATGCCTTTTATGCCTTATCATTTGTCTCCTTTCAAGACTGAAGAGCCAGTGTTTTTCTAACCTTTGCTTGTAACTCAGCTGTCTCACACAAGGAATCAGTCTTGTGACCCTTCTCTACTCCAATTCCGTGGCTTGGTTTTTTCCCTGTGCCTTGGTGATCAGAAGTAAATATAACATGCAAGATATGCCCTTACCCCAGAGTGCTATATAGCTTAGCACCAAGACCTCAGCGTTCTTCTCTGCTGATTTGATCATAGCTCAGCATTCTTTTTTCTTTATTAATGTATGGATAGCATCAGCTGTTGCCCAGTGGGTAGCACTCTGAGTCAGAAGGTTGTGGGTTCAAGTCCCACTCCAAGGATTTGAGCATGTAAATCTAGGCTGGCTCTACAGTACAGTACTGAGGGAGTGCTGCAGGGTCAGAGGTGCCATCTTTCAGATGAGACGTTAAACCACCTCTCTCAGGTGGACATAAAAGATCCCATGTCACTATTTCAAAGACAAACAGGGGAGTTATCCCCGGTGCCTTGGCCAATATTTATCCATCAATTAACATAACAAACCAGATTATCTGGTCATTATCACATTGCTGTTTTGGGAGCTTGCTATGCACAAAATCGGCTGCCACATTTCCCAAAATACAACAGCGACGACACTCCAAAAGTACTTCTTTGGCTGTAAAGCACTTTGAGTAGTCCAGTGGTCGTGAAAGGCGCTATATAAATGCAAGTCTTTCTTTTTTTTTCTTATGATAGATGCTGAATCTATCTTAGGGGAAAACTGCCATAAAGGCCAAGGAAAATCCTGTATATTGACTTCCATAAGATGAATGCCAGCAGTTCAAGGTTTTTGACCATAATCTGATTTAGCACACTTGGGTATACACTGTCTAGCCATGGGGAGTTATTGGTTTTGATTCTATTTAGGTCCTCCTCACATATGATGTCAAAGTCAAGTGTAGTTGTAAGACCTCTATGATGGATAACATTCTACTTGTATCTACTCTGGTGAATAGTTCCACATAGTAATTATTTAATATACTAACCATTTTAGTTTCACTCCTGTCTGCTTCTTTAAGGGATCTCAATTCTCTTTTGATAACTCTTTGCTACTAGAAGAGAGGAAAGATATTCTATATTTGCAATGCTCATTTCTACTTCTCAAATTGGCTCTCTGACTCTTTTTTGACATTTTTTGAAGGTTCCTGTATTCTTTCCAATCGTTTCCTTCATCTTTCTCCATAAAGACTTTGTAGTGTTTGTTTTTCTTACTTATGCCTCTTTGAATTATCTGAGTAATCCATTTAGGGTCCAATTTATTTAGTCTGCACTTACTAGTCTGTGGTATGGCACTAATCCTGCATGTTTAGTCGTATGCCCTTAAATGACATTAGCCCATAACCAGATTTTTCTTGGTTATCATCCATCCCCTCCACAGTTGATTTATTTAAGCTTTTTGCTTATTCCCTGGAAGTTTGCCCTTTTAAAGTTGGATATTAGTTTACGCAGGAACGGATTAACGGGGGTGGGGGGGGGCGGATGGGGCGATCGCCCAAGGCCCAAGCCTAGAATGGGCCCATACAGGGTTGGATTAAGGGTAAACTGTATTGACATAAGTGACATAGCAAGAGAGGGGCAAAGCCATGAGGGCACAGGCGCATGTTATTCTTCACTTGATGTAAACAGATGCCTGCAGTGCCTGGCAGGGTGGCGCCAGTCACCACTTCTGGCCCAGCGTGTTGTGTTGAAATGACATGGTCTAATCCAACACTAATGTTTGTAGAATGATCTAATAAAGTTTTTGTCATTATTTTGTATTGTTATTATCACTGCTTCAGACGCTATTTGTTTACCTATTGGTGAAGAATGTACATAATACATACATAAGAGGTACTAGCTTAAAAATCTGGTCCCAGTTCTTGCTATCTGAACACCAGAACAGGCGCTGGGCTTTCAAGACAAGTAAATTAGGATTTATATTAATGTTTGTTCTTATTAATATTGAGTTCATTGTTATTTATTTGGCTTTATAATTATCTAGATTTATTTTGATAAATATTTATATGTATGTGTGTATTTGTCAAGACCCAGCGGACAGAGTTTGAGGACTTCGAAGACCGAGGGATTAAACTGTGTGGCCACAACGAGTACAATTCAGCTCAGAGGTGCGTCCGGGTTCGCAACCGTCGCTATGACAATGGAGATGCTGAAAACACTGTGCTGTCACCCAAGGAGAAATTCAAAACTGAAGTGTGCCTTGGCATCATTGATCAACGAATCAGTAGCTTGAAACACCTCCTTGAAGCATACAAGGAAATCAACTGTAAGTTTGGATTCCTGTCCAAGCTAGCCACTCTCTCGACTCATGAGATCAAGCAAACTGCAGCAAATCTTGCCCGCTCCTATCCCAAAGATCTGGAACCTATGATTGAAAGTGAATTCATCCAGTTTTCTAGCTTGGTGGCATCCTCAACACAGTTTCAAACCTCAATTTGTGTCAAACAAACTAAGTCAGCAGAGCTGGGAATGTACCAATTCCTCCATACAGACACCCTCACATTAATCTTTTCTAACATTGAAATAGCTCTTCGGATAGATCTGTCGATGATGGTGTTAAATTGCAGTGGTGAGCGGTCCTTCTCAAAACTAAAACTCATCAAGGATGAGGTCACGAACCGAATGGGACAAGATCAACTTAATAGTCTTTCAATCATGAGCATCGAGAGCGAAGTACTGAAAGGATTTGACTTCTCGAAAACCATTGACGAGTTTAGCCAACATAAATCTATAAAAAGACCAATGTAATGTTATACTTGTAGTTGCCTCTGGAGAAAATGGAATAAAAATAACAAATGATGGTCTTTCAAAAAATTGCGCTGTCTTGTTCTAAATTGTTGTCATTGTCGATTTAGTTTTCAAAATGAAAGGATTTTAAAAATTAAAGCGTTGTTGTTTACTGTTTATACAGGGTTTATACAGGGTTTCATCGGGGTTTGATTGTTTGGAAACATAATAAAATGTTAATTGAGTGTCATCATAATATCAATGAGAACATAACCGAGATGTAGACCTGACCTGACCTTGATGTGATGCATATTCACTAATGTCATTTACTGCATGATGTGAGTGAGAGTAGGGAGCCCATGGCCAGGGTAGAGCCTGGGGCCCGAGGCACCCTTAATCCGTCCCTCAGTTTACAGTGCTAGTTTATCCAGATGACTTTAACTTACATTATAGTTGCTGTCACCCAGGGTTGCCCCTTCTTCAATTCACAGGATGCTATCTGAGTCATCTGGCGTTACCAGGTCAAGATGCAAATTAACTTTTGGGGCATCCATAACATTTCTAGTCAGACAAGCTCACTGGGAAGTTTATCCTGTACCAATGGGTATACTTTATTTCCCTCCCAGATTTTCTTGACATATGAATAGATTTCATAAATTTATATGCCCGGTGCAGAGCATTTCAGGCCCTTTGAGCATGGAGGTCAGCACGCCTTGCTGGATTTTCCCAGCGCTGCATTCTTGGTATGCATTCCTGGTGTATAAAGTTGTAAAGTTTATCATATGGAGCTACACCACCTTTTTATGTAATTTGTCCTTTCTGCAAACTCTGAACCCTTGTAAGTTATGTTTATCACCATCACTCGGGGTTAACCATACTTGCGAGATTCCTATTACATTGCAGTTCCCAATTGCCATAAAAGCCCCAAGTTTAGTCATCTTCTTATGAATGCTTCTAGCATTTGTATGTGTACCTTAATTAAACAAATCCTTTAAAACACCAGATGGGGGTGAAATTCCACTGTTGTGCACCTCCTGTTAACGCCTCCAGGGGGGCGCGAATCTGTTTTCGCTGGGGGGTGGGGGAGGGTTGGCGCGAATGGTTCCCGTGGAATTGCGCGGGAGTTAGCGGAGGCGTTACGCCGGTACTGCCCCAGGCCATCGCGCAACCAGTGATGACGTCATCACCGTACGCAACGACCCCTTTGCGCCCTGCAGCAACCCTTTTCTGCCCCGCAGCAGAAATTGACCAGGACCCCACACAGCTGCCGTGAGCAGTGTCAGTGCCAGTCTCATGGGTCATGAACTGGGCCGATTTCTGCTCGCAGGGCAGAATTTAAAGGGGTGGTGCGCTGCGCCACTCACGCCATTTTGTTGTTTTGGCCGACTCATCGGTCTTGGTGCTCTGTGGCGTGGTCCAGGTCACCGTTGTGCAGCCCGGCACTCCGTCTCGGTGGTCTAGTGGAGGTCATCAGAGGCCCTGCAAAGTACACAGCAGCCCTCCCCTTTAATGGAAGGGAAGGGACTTTGAATCACATCAGTGATACGAAAAGAGGCCATTCTTGCACGAATAGCACCCCGGATACCACCCCAACAGGAAATGGAGCGCACAACATTGCGCTCCATTTCCTGTGAGGGGCGGTAACCCAAATTTCGCGGCTGGGGCAGAACCTCCGCGCCAGGCGCAGGAAGTCCCTCCCCGACTGGGTTACCGCCCCCAAACAGGGCGTTGGGGAATTGCTCCTCCTAGGTCCTGGAAATTGGATCACACCCAAATCAGTATCTGGAACTCGTTTTGAAACTTTATCAAATGCACTGATAAGACATTCATGTAACAGGACCCTACTTCTCTTATAAGCCAACACATGTTGGTTTTCCAAAAGGCTATTCAGTGAATTAACTATTATTCATCCATAACATATCCCAATAACATTGCAGAGTGTACCACATTTAATAATATCACCAATATACACATAACACAGAACCAATATCTAAATAGTAACCAAAATAGTGCAAATGCATAAGAAAGCTGAAATTGTCAAGTGTCTCAGATACTTGACATATTTTGTCAAGTTTTAGATGTGGAAACATTTTCAAAAACAAAAGCCCCTATTTTAAGCTGGAGTGGGAATTGGGTGGGTGGGGTGAGATAAGCGCCAAACCCTCTCACAACCATGAGGCCTGGGCGATACTAATGCCCAAGCCTCATCTGCATGCTGCCGGTCAGCTGCCTGACTGAAACAGGTGAGAAGTGATAGCTGGCTGGTGGGCAGGAGAAGAATTTTGTGGGCAGGAGGCATTCAGGTAAGTTGGGCGAGGGTGCTTTAGGACTGAACTGAAGTCTTTCATCCCTGGTACTATTCTTGTAAATCTCCTCTGCACCCTCTCCAAGGCCTTCACATCCTTCCTACAGAATTGAGCACAGTACTCCAGCTGAGGCTAACCAGTGTATTATGGCGGTTTAGCATAACTTCCTTGCTTTTTTACTCTATGCCTCTATTTAGAAAGGCAATGAGCCCATATACTTTTTGTGACAAACTTATCAATTTGCCCTGCCATCTTCAAAGATTTACATACGTACACCCCCACGTCTCTCTGTTCCTACACCCCCTTTAAAATTCTACCATTTAGTTTATATTGCCTCTCCTCAGTCTTCCTTCCAAAATGCATCACTTCAGACTTCTCTGCATTAAATTTCATCTGCCATGTGTATGCCCATTTCACCAGTCTATCTATAATCCTCCTGGAGTCTGTTACTATCTTCCTCACAGTTTACTACATTTCTAAGTTTTGTGTCATCTGGAAACTTGGAAATTTTGCCGCCTATACCCAAGTCCAGGGGCTAGATTTTCCACTTTTCTGCTTATCACCCAAAAATGGGCGTTATTTCCGGCGTGGTTGGTAAAAAAGGGTTTTCAGAATGCTGGATTCTCGCCCATTCTCGAAGCACCTAGTCTCCATTTTTGAAAATGGGCATTACTGCGAGCAATATGAAATAGGCGGTAGCATTAAGTCTCACTGACCTTCTGCCGTATAGTGTCGCCGTCCTTAGCAACGGCATGGCAACGCTCGATTCCTGCGATTCAGGAGGTCAAGGGTCATCATGACATGTGCAGAAGAGGAGACAGAGAGAGAGGGAGCTGAGAGGGACTGAAGGCGTGTGTGGCTGTGGTGTGTGCTGGTTTGGCTGTTGCGGGAGGCACAAGAGAGACTCACCAGCAGCAAAATGCTGACTAAGCACCAAGAACATAGTTGGCACCGAGTTTTTGTCCACTAAATAAGATATAACATGGACGGGATGGTGGAGGCCCTGGAGCTGGTAGCCAGGAACACTAGTGGCAGAGGGTTCCCAGTGGTCCCGGAGCGTGGCACTGCACCCCAGGGTGCCGCACCCCCATTGCCAACCACACATGGGAGCCAGCAGCAACATCTTGCTTCTGGCTCAGAGCACGTTCCCACCTCGGAACCGTCCTCTCCTGTATCCATCCAAGCAGTTTTTCGGCCGTCATCCCCCCCCACCCCAATGAAGCATCTCCTGAGGAGCTCTTCGACCAGGTGGTTTGGAATCAGGAGGGGAAGGAGGAGGGGTAGAGGTGGGGAGGAGAAGTGGAAGGGGGGGCAGAAGAGTTGGTTTTTATAGAAATACTGATGATTTCAGACAAATGTTCGGTTTAAATGTTTTTTATTTAATAAAACCCTGTTGCGCATTGGCTCAGATAGCTGCACCGTTACACGCTGGTGATTCCTTAACATCAAAGGTTATAATCACACTTAACTTCAATCAACTTAAAATTTAACTGTCACCAAGGGGATGCCCACCATTGATATAAGACCTGAACACCCAGCAGTGTGTCAGCCTTGTAACTAACACCAACGTTCTTTCAGGCAAAGCGATCATTGATGAGCTCCTGACGTAAGGCTATTGCAGCTATCATGCCACCATGGGCCCTTTCATGCGATCTACAAGGGGGTGATGGCATGGTATCAGCGTCAGCCTGATTGTCTGGGCTGATGTCAACATCTGCCTCCTTGTCCTCCTCTTCCTCTCTCTGGTGAGGTGGACTGTCAGACTCTTCAGGCAATTCTTGTCCCCTCCTGATAGCCAAGTTGTGCAGCATGGAGCACACCACCACAAATTGAGCTACCTGCTCAGGGTGGTATTGGAGGTCGCCTCCTGAGTGGTCCAGGCATCTAAAGTGCTGCTTAAGCACTCCAATGGTTTTCTCCACGATATTGCGAGTGGCTCTGTGGTCTTGTTGTATCGCCTCTCAGCTTTGGTGTGGGTGTCACGCGGGGCGGGGGGGGGGGAGGTCATCAGCCAGGTGACGAGGCCATATCCTTTGTCACCAAGCATCCAGCATTGACCTCGCGGCTGATTGTTAAACAAATCAGATACACAGGATGCGAGCATCATGGATGCTGCACGGAAATTGAGCATTCACTGCCAGTATAATTTGCTGGTGGTCGACAATGAGTTGGACAGTCAGATAGTCGAATCCCTTGCGGTTTCTGAAAACCTCTGCATCCTGAAAAAGTGCGTACAGTCTATTGCTCCCTGCACCTTGGGGAAGTTTGCAATTCTGGAGAATCCTAGAGCCCTCTCACTCTGTGCCTTCCTGGTCATAGGGTAGCTGATCAAGTCCCTCCTGCATGCTTACAGGGCTTCAGTGACCTGTCTAATGCAGCAATGTGTGGCATGCTGAGAAAGTCCGCAAATCTCTCCAGCTGTGGCCTGAAAAGAACCCGAGGCATAGAACGAGAGTGCCGCGGTGACTTTGACTTCGACAGACAGTGCAGTACTGATGGTGCTGGCAGGCTGCAGATCTCCCCTTATCAGCTGGCATACCTCAGTGATAACCTCTTTATGAAAGCGCAGTTTCCGAAGGCAGATGGTGTCGGGTAAGTCGAGGTAAGACTGTTTCTCCCTGTACTTGCGGAGGGTGTAACATCTGGTCCTCCTCATCAGTCTGGCACGTCTTACATTGGGCATATAATGCTGTGGAGCATACCTTCGGCGATCTGGAGTCTGCTACATGTAATTAGTCATCAAGAGAGGGTGAGAAAGGACAGGCCCCATTGCAGTAGCTCTCTGTTTTCCACCGATTGGTCACAAACAATGAATGTCCCGACGAAGACACCTATTCAATTCCAATCGGTCACAGTATGGTCAAGTTGTTTGTACAGATGTTCACATCAACTCCAATGATCCAGAATACATCCGAACTCCCCTGATGTTGAAGCACAGCAGCCTTTTAAAGGATGCGACATGTGATGTAGAACATGGCATCCATACCGCTGTGATTAGTTCTGGTTAGTTACATTTTTTCTGGGCATTTTTTTGGGCGAGCGATATTGTGGCCGATAATTGTGCGAGGTGGTGAAAGTGATGCTGGGCGATCTCATGGCCGTTAGTTTCGGTAAATGTGCTCTTTACGACAAAAAAAAGTGGGCGGGTGGTATTATTGAATCTCGCCATTAAGTCAGTGCGAAAATTATCGTTGGCCATTATTATGAGCGTCGATTTCGACAATTCTGATGATTCCGCCCCAAAAAAGTGGGCGGGCGATATTATTTTTTTCCGGCGTTAAGCATATAGGGAAAGTAATGCTCGGTGATAAGTTTCCGAAAAATGCCCGTCAGTTTCCATTTTGTGGCTAAATGGGCGATATATGGGCGTTATACGTCATCTCAGCGGTAAAATGGGCATTACTTGGGCGTTAATAATGCAAAAAAAGTGGAGGTTCTAGCCCCAGGTCATTAATATACATAAAAAAAAGCAGAGGTCCAAATACCAAACTCTGGGGAACACCACTGTATACTTCCCACCAGTCTGATAAATAAACATACATCACTACACTCTGCTTTCTGCCTCTTAGCGAATTTTATATCTATACTACCACTGCCCCTTTAATTCCATGGGCTTCAATTTTGCTAACAGTGTGCTCATGCCCATGGTGGGCAAGGAAAAAAAGGGAGAGTGGCTAGTGTGTTACCTTGCCTGCTTTGGTGAGTTAATTGAGTTAATTGAACTTCTTGCAAAGGCCGTCTGTAGTCCTGGGGTGAGAGAGCAGACACTCAATGGCAGTCCCATTTCTGTCCATATTGTCATGTATGTAACCTTTATGTAACGACACTGCAATACTGTATATACGTAAGAAATGCACACCTTGACCACAGTAGGTGAACTTGTGGGAGACACTCCTCACCTGGTCATCCAGGTATATAAAGGGAGGTCCCACGCAGGCTCATCACTTCTTGGTCCTGTGAATAAAGGTTCAGGTCATAGAGTGACCTTGTCCATAGAATGTGCGTCGTGTGGATTTGTGGTATTGTGTAAGGACTTTACATTGGCGACGAGAAACGGGAATCAACGACCCACGAGAATGGCCACCAGCAGCACAGATGAACGGTACTGTGTTGGTGAAGACTGGGACGATTTCATTGAGAGGCTCCAGCAGAGTTTTGTCATGAAGGACTGGCTGGGAGACGCAGCGGCCGACAAGCGAAGGGCTCACCTGCTGACCAGCTGTGGACCTAAGACTTACGCGCTCATGAAGGACCTGCTAGCACCCGAGAAGCCGGCGGACAAAACCTTTGAAGAGCTCAGCAAACTAATCGGTGAGCACCTCAAACCGGCGAACAGTGTACACAATGCCTGACACAGATTCTATACCCACCGGGAAGGACAGAGCATACCGGATTTCGTTGTGGACCTCCGGCGCTTGGCCAGCCTCTGTAAGTTCACAGACGCGGCATTGATGGCTCAGACTTTTATGGCGGGGGAGGAGGAAACCAAGATAATATACGCGCGCAATTCTGCCTCCAACGTGGCGATGGATCAGGGAGTAAATATCATAAACGCGACACAGAGCACCACAGGCAGGTAAGGGCAGTTCGACACACCCCAGGCAGCAATAGATCCAAGAGTAAGTCTCCAACAGAGACAATGGCAGGCTAAACGGACATTTACGCCCCCCCCAGTGGACAATGCAGCCCGGGATGGGGCCATTGACACCCACTAACAGGGTGCTCAAGAGCAGTCAAAGGGACAATCAGCGAGGAATACCTTGTAACAGCTCTTTTGTTCACAACAATGGGAATCTCAGTTCATGCTGGAGGAGTGGGGGCAGACATGCTGCCAGGACTTGCAGGTTTCAACAGTTCGTCTGCAGAAATTGTAACCTCAGTGGCCATTTAGCCAGAATGTGCAAAAAGCCTGTAACCAGGCTAATATACGAGGCGGATGAACCAGATGAGGGGTCTGCGAGGCAGGATTACGCTTGGGTCAAATCAATGGACGCTTAAGTTCAGCGGGTTCATAGAAACATAGAAACATAGAAACTAGGTGCAGGAGTAGGCCATTCGGCCCTTCTAGCCTGCACCGCCATTCAATGAGTTTATGGCTGAACATGGCAAACTAATCGGTGAGCACCTCAAACCGGCGAGCAGTGTACACAATGCCCGACACAGATTCTATACCCACCGGGAAGGACAGAGCATACCGGATTTCGTTGTGGACCTCCGGCGCTTGGCCAGCCTCTGTAAGTTCACAGACGCGGCATTGTCTGTGGCAAACATTCACAGCTCATATACCAAAACGCCACCCATGATAATGAAAGTCCTATTAAACGGCATCCCTGTACACATGGAGCTGGACACGGGGGCCAGCCAGTCACTCATGAGTGTTCAACAATTCAAAAAGCTGTGGTCACTCAAAGCCAGCAGACCCAAACTAGAACGCATTGAGATGCAATTACAGACGTACACCAAAGAAATCATTCCAGTGCTAGGCAGTGCAATGTTGGCGGTCACACACAATGGATCGGTGAACTGGCTGCCACTCTGGATTGTTCCGGGCAATGGTCCTGCACTGTTGGGGAAGAGCTGGTTAGCTGAGATGAACTGGAAATGGGGGGATGTGCACGCCACGTCATCTGTGGAGCGAAGTTCATGCTCACAGGTCCTACAGCAATTTGAGTCACTATTTCAACTGGGCATCGGGATGTTCAAAGGTACCAAAGTAGTGATACGCATCACCCCGAACGCCAGACCAGTACACCACAAAGCCAGAGCTGTGCCGTATGTGATGCGGGAGAAAATTGCGAGCGAGTTGGACCGGTTGCTGAGCGAGGGCATCATCTCACCCATTGAATTCAGCGACTGGGCGAGCCCCATCGTTCCCATCCTAAAAGCGGATGGCTCGGTCAAGATCTGTGGCGACTACAAGGCCACTATCAACCGGGTGTTCCTACAAGACCAATACCCGCTCCCGAGAGCGGAGGATCTTTTTGCCATGCTGGCAAGCGGCAAGCTGTTCACCAAGTTGGACCTCACTTCAGCCTACATGACCCAGAAACTGGCCGACGAATCCAAACTACTGACCACCATCACCACGCACAAGGGACTGTTTGTTTACAACAGGTGTCCATTTGGCATTCGATCAGCGGCCGCGAATTTTCGAAGAAACGTGGAAAGCCTGCTCAAATCCAGTCCCGGAACGATCGTATTTCAGGACGATATCCTCATCACCGGTCGTGACACTGAGGAACACCTCCACAACCTGGAGGAGGTGCTACGCCGACTGGACCGGGTAGGCCTGCGACTCAAGAAGTCTAAGTGTGTGTTTTTGGCTCCTGAGGTTGAGTTTCTGGGCAGGAGGGTTGCTGCAGACGGGATTTGGCCAACCGAATCCAAAATGGAGGCGATTCGACGAGCACCCAGGCCCTGCAACACATCGGAGTTGCGTTCATTTCTGGGACTCTTGAACTATTTCGGGAAATTTCTGCCGAACTTAAGCACATTGTTGGAGCTGCTACACGTGCTCCTGTGTAAGGGTTGCGAATGGTTTTGGAGGAACTGTCAGGAATGGGCTTTCAATCGGGCGCGGAACCTACTTTGTTCAAATAAGTTGTTGACCCCGTACGACCCCCGTAAGAAATTGGTTCTGACATGTGATGCATCGTTCTATGGAGTTGGGTGCGTGTTGCAGCAGAGTAATGCTGAGGGCCAACTACAACCTGTGGCTTATGCCTCCAGGTCGCTCTCTCAAGCTGAATGGGGATATGGGATGGTTGAGAAGAAAGCACTCACATGTGTCTATGGGGCGAAAAAGATGCATCAGTATCTTTTTGGCAGGAGGTTCGAATTAGAAACGGACCACAAACTGTTAACGTCCCTGCTGTCAGACAGCAAGGCTCTCAATGCCAATGCGTCAGCTCGCATACAGCGATGGGCTCTCACGCTCGCTGCGTATGACTACACCATCCGGCACTGGCCCGGCACCGAAAACTGTGCTGACGCGTTCAGCAGGCTTCCACTGGCCACCACTGAGGGGGCATCGGAGCAAAGCGCTGAGATGCTCATGGCTGTCGATGCCTTTGACACCGCAGGCTCCCCCATCAGAGCCCGCCAGATCAAAATCTGGACCAACAGAGATCCCCTCCTATTCTTGATTAAGAAATGTGTCCTGACTGGGGATTGGGCGCCCGCACATGGAGCATGCCCTGAGGAGGTCAGACTGTTTCACAGACGGATGGATGAGCTCTCCATCCAAGCCGACTGCCTACTATGGGGCAGCCGGGTAGTCAGGCTCCAGAGGGGCAGGGAGGCATTCATCAGGGAACTCCACAGTGAGCACCCAGGCATCGTGCTGATGAAGGGCATTGCCCGGTCACATGTTTGGTGGCCGGGAATTGACTCAGGCCTGGAACACTGTGTTCGCAGGTGCACGACGTGTGCCCAACTGGGTAATGCCCCCAGGGAGGCCCCGGTCAGCCCGTGGCCCTGGCCCACCAGGCCATGGTCACGTATTCACGTGGACTACGCGGGCCTGTTCATGGGAAAAATGTTTCTCATTGTGGTTGATGTGTATTCAAAATGGATCGAGTGCATCATTTTGAATTTGTGCACGACATCCACCACTGTGGAGAGTCTGTGCGTGGTCTTTGTGACCCACGGCTTGCCGGACATCCTTATTAGCGATAATGGCCCATGTTTCACAAGCTACGAATTCCGGGAGTTCATGTCGGGTAATGGCATTAACCATGTCAGGACAGCACTGGTCAAGCCATGCTCCAGATTCAAGGACCCTCCCTTCAATGCCTCCTGCTGGCCTATAGGTCCCGACCGCACTCGCTCACAGGGGTCTCGCCTGCGGAGCTACTCATGAAATGAACTCTCAAAACTCGGCTGTCCCTCATTCATCCAGTACTGTCCGACATTGTTGAGGGCAAGCGCCAGTCCAAAAATGAGTACCATGACTGAAATTCAAGGGGGAGAGGTATAGAAATTGATGACCCCGTATTTGTTCTCAATCATTCTTTGGGGCCCAAATGACTTGAGGGTACTGTGATAGACAAAGAGGGGAATAGGGTCATAGTGGTTAAACTTAACAATGAGCAGATATGCCGCAAGCATCTGGACCAAGTAAAAAAAAGGTTCAGCATGGACACGAAGGAACCTGAGGAAGATCATGAGATGGTATTCACACCACCGCCAGTGAACGAGCAACAAGAACATTCAGCAGCATGCACAGTCCCTGCAGTCAGCCCGGACAAGCCGGAATCACCACAGGTGACAGACACGCACACCAAGGCTCAACAACCAGAGCTCCAACTGCGGAGCTCCATGAGAGAGCGCAGACCACCTGAGAGACTTAACCTACGATCCCAATAAGATGTTGAGGGGGAGGTGATGTCATGTATGTAACCTTTATGTAACAACACTGCAATACTGTGTATACGTAAGAAATGCACACCTTGACCACAGGGGTGAACTTGTGGGAGACACTCCTCACCTGGTCATCCAGGTATATAAAGGGAGGTCCCACGCAGGCTTATCACTTCTTGGTCCTGTGAATAAAGGTTCAGGTCATGGAGTGACCTTGTCCATAGAATGTGCCTCGTGTGGATTTGTGGTATTGTGTAATGACTTTACACATATGGTATGAGTGAGATTCCTGGAAGGCTTGCTATCACATGCACCCAGGAGTCTGTGTCTCCTTAGTTTGGTTTCTTTGATGTGGGCTTGCAGGACCAAGTCTGGAACAGAACAGATCTGTACAGGGCGTTGGTGAGACCAGACCTAGAGTACTGCATACAGTTTTGGTCTCATTATTTAAGGAGGGATATACTTGCATTGGAGGCAGTTCAGAGAAGGTTCACTAGGTTGACTCCTGAAATGAAGTGATTGTCTTATGAGGAAAGTTTGGGCCAATACTCATTGGAGTTTAGAAGAATTAGAGGTGATCTTATTGAAACATGTAAGATTCTGAGGGGGTTTGACAGGGTAGATGCTGAGAGGCTGTTTTCCCTCATGGGGGAATCTAGAACTAGGAGGCATAGTTTCAGAATAAGGGGTCGCCCTTTTAAGACGGAGATGAGGAAGAATTTCTTCTCTCAGAGGGTCGTGAATCTTTGGAATTCTTTACGCCAGAGAGCTGTGGAGGCTGAGTCATTAAATATATTCAAAGTGAAGATAGACAGATTTTTGAACTGCAAGGGAGTCAAGGGTTATGGGGAACGGGCAGAGAAGTGGAGTTGAGGCCAAGTTCAGATCAGCCATGATCTTATTGAATGGCGGAGCAGGCTCAAGGGGCCGAATGGCCTATTCCTGCTCCTATTTTTTGAGTTCTTATGGAAAATTCTGGTTTCTTCTTCCTGGTTCCATGACTTGTTGCTTTATTTGATTTCTTGTTCCTGACATAATAAACTTTACAAAGTATGAGAAAAAGATTGATGAGACATGCAGTGAAACGGAGCGCAAATGAGTTTTCGCCTGGGCGCGGTGAGAATACCGCCACCTGTTAAATTGGGCGGGGGTTTTGCGGTGCGCTAACACATCGCGCTCCGCTCAGCCTCACTCAGCAATGCTGACATCATCGCCGTGTGCAGTGCCACATTATTACCCCAGAAGATAAATTCGCTCTCGCCCCCTGTTTTACCGCTTTGGCGCTGACAACGACAGCTTCAGCTGTCATGTTTCAGTCAGGAGTCGGCTGGAGGAGCTCTATTTAAAGGTGCCAGAATTGGGTAAATTTTTAGTCGCCCGGTAATGGTTGCTGTTTACTTCCACAGGCAGATCGGTTTGTTACCAGATTTCGCTGATTTATTGTTAAAGGAGTGTTCTTCCTGTTAAAGATTCGTGACTTTCTTTGAAGGCAGATTTGAAAGTCCAACATTTATATCGTTTTATGGGGGCCAAGTTGGCACTGGACCTCAGGCTCCGACATCACCATCGGAGGCAACTTAGGCAGTGAAAAAGACAGCAAAATGTGGCCAGAGGAAGGAGGGCCAACAGGGCTGTCAACAGGAGACCTTACCCTCCCAGGGTATTCCGGCCGCAGTTCTCCGACAGGGTTACGGACCTAGAGCTGGTAATTGGGATTAGACTGGATGACCTTTTGTTGGACTGTGCAGATATAATGGTAAGTGCTGCGGGGAATAGAATATGGCTGGGGTGATCTCCTGGACCAGTTTCGATTGCCTAGATGGAGAGGAATTTTCCCAGATTTTTTCTCCCTAAATTGACCTGGGTTTTTATCTGGTTTTTGCCTCTCCTAGGAGATCATATGGCTCCAGTTGGGGTGGAGTGTAGAATGTTTCAATATAAGGGATGTCGCAGTTGTGTGAGGCGGACTGGTTGGGTTGAGTGCTCTTTGCCTTTCCATCATTGTTCATAGGTTTATATGTAACCTTTAGGGCTGCTGAACGTGGTCACAGAGCTCTGTCACCTCCTGCAACCAGACCTCGAGCCTCAGACCAGGGTGAGGACGGCTCCCTCAGTGGCAGTCAAAGTCACCATTGCGCTCAATTTCTACGCCAGTATGAAACAGGAGACATGTCCAATATCTCCCAGTTTGCCGTCCATTGCTGCATCCGTGAGGTCACAGATGCTCTCTACAGAAGGAGAAGGGAGGATATAGACAGATCTTTGAAAGATAAGGAAGTCAAGGGTTATGGGGAGTTGGCAGGAAAGTGGAGTTGAGGCCAAGATCAAATCATCCATGATCTTATTGAATGGCGGAGCAGGCTCGAGGGGCCAAATGGCCTACTCCTGCTCCTATGCACCTCCATGGTGTACGAAGAGCTCTATGCAATGTTGGATGCAGACTTCCCCATGCTCCGTACCATTGACCTTGGCACTTGGGCATCCTTGCCATTGCACCTGTCATGTCAGAGTGCATGGCCATCACCTCCCCATTGAGGTCCTCATCTGAACCCTGTGCAGCAGCGTGAATTCACGCTCCTTAGAGCTGGCTCCCGAGCTACCCTTTCCCCTTGACCTTGCTGCAGCCCGCTAGTCCCCAGTGCATCACCCAGTACAGACCCCTCTACTAAGCTAACCTCTACCGACTGCATAGTAACAGTCTGTGAGCTGGTGCCTGCAGGTGAGAGATGCAATGACGTGGTGTTTGTGTCCTCCTCCTCTTCTCCTTCCTCACTCTCAGTGGGAGGCTCAGAGACAGGCAGGTCATCTGCGGGCTGATTATTTGAAAGCATAAAGGCACACGACTCGTGTTAAGGTGAGGGCAGGGGATAGGAATGGAGCAGGGAAGGCAGACAGTATCAGGAGCTGGAAAGCTGAGGATAGGGGGACAGGAATGGAGCAAGGAAGCAGACAGTATCAGGAGCTGGAAAGGTGAGGACAGGAATGGAGCAGGGAAGGCAGACAGTATGTGGAGCTGGAAAGTGATAAAGCTTCTGGTGTGAGGGAGAAGTGGGATGAGAAAAGGAGAGGGGATAAAGATGCCGTTGTTGCCCCCAGCGGGGTCAACTTCGCCGATGGCCACGGCGTCCACCACCTGCGGGCCAATGAGCTGCAGCACTCGCCCCTCCAGGTCGGACAGCTTGCTGGAGTTGAGGTTCATCCCCGCCTGTCCTCTGTTGCTCCCTCAGATTGTGTGCCATCTTGGCCTGCAAAAGAAAGGAATTTGTGTGAGTAAGTCCAGCTATGTGTGTGGGAGATATGCCTGCCGTCGTTGAATAGCTGTGAATGTAGACAAGGCGTGAGATGAGGATGTGAGTTTTAGTAGCTGCACATGGTTTTCGGGTGAGTGGTGGGGGTGTGGTGGTTTCCGCAGTGTGCACAGACAGAGGGTTAGAGGCTGGTATGTAGGAGCTGTTGAAGCATGTACTCACCTTGACCACCCGACAGAGGTTGTTGAATTTCTTATGGCACTGTGTGAGGGTTCGTTGCATTACAGTGCTGGCCAACACCACCTCTGCCACTTCCCTCCACATGGCCCTAAAGACCTTGGGCAATGGCCTCCTTCCAGTTGCTGGGAAGAGTGCATCCCTCCTTCGCTCAGCTGCCCCCGTCAATGTCTCCAATGCCACGTCATTAAAATGCCGAGCTCTCTCCCTTCCACCTGGATTAGCAGCAGCCATACCAGAGAATATTTCCACTTGTTCTCATGCCTCCTTTAAATGCAGCACTGATGAAAATGAGCAGATGCAGCTTGATATAACCTCCCCTTTAAGAGCTGGAATGAGCCAGTGTGAAGGATTAAAGGATGATTGCTAAATGCAAGTCACCTGAAATTGGGTTGCGCTGGCAAAAGCACCACTGTAGCACCCCACTGAGGCCATTTGTGCTTGATTTAGTGCCCCTTCCTTCTTGAGGCGCTGAAGCCTAATTTAGATGAAGTTCAGATTCATTTGTGCCTAGCGCTAACCTTTCAAAATTAAAAAAGTTAGCACCCCAACCGAATTTCTCCCCCTTGAAGGGTTGGATTTTTGTCTAATTTTGCGCCTCGGTTAGTGCCCCGGCAGGGCATTAAATGCTGCTTTTTGGCATTATGCCTGGTGTCCACAACTTAGCGCCCATCCGGAAGAATCGGCTATTGGTTTGCGCTGGTGCAAAAACTTACCGTCCCGCCCTTAGCTTTCAGCGTGATTATGACATCAATCATCATGTAATGCTGTGCTAGTGCTCTGAATGGAACTTTAGGCCTTCATGCCTCATTTAACGCCCGCCCCAGGAAATGCCTGACCAAGGGTGTAGCAAGCGCTACTGGCGACATGTTTAAATGGTGGCTGGAAGATCTTATATCACAGTTGTCAGTGATTGTTATGGTTGTGCGCAGAACGCTGCCTGAGGCTCCGAGTTGCAACCAGCACTTTTATGTGCCATGACACTTTGCTTACAAGGTCAGTGAGAAATTTCAATGGGGGCAATTCTAGTTCGCCAGCATATCATGCTGATTGCTATTAGTAGGCGGCTTCAAGCTGGAAGAAGGGTTCTTATCCATTGTGGGCAACGGAATCGAAGAGGTCACAGTCATATGGGGAGCAGGTCTTACCCCCCACGGGTTTACAGGGAACATCGCTCATACCTCCAGATCTCTGAGGCGCAGTGCATTAGAAGGTTGCGCTTCCAAAAAGAAGTGCTGACAGAGATATGCCAGCTCTTACAGGCAGACCTACAGCCTACCAGTGCCAACAGGACTGCGCTGCCCATTGAGGTGAAGGTGACTGTCGTGATGACCTTCTATGCCTCAGGCTTCTTCCAGTCAGCAGCAGGGGACATATGCAGCATCTCTCAGCATGCCACACATTGCTGCATTCGCCAGGTTACAAGGGCACTGTACGCACACAGAATGGACTTCATAAAGTTCCCAATGAGCAGGGACAGCCAGAATGTGAGGGCTTTAGGCACTGGAAGAATTGTAGACGTCCCCAGGGTTCAAGGACATATTGATTGTACACATGTCGCCTTGCGAGCACCAATACACAATGGAGAGGTCTTCAGAAACCAAAAGGGAAACCACTCCCTAAAGGTACAACTGGTGTGCGACCACACGCAGCGCATCCTCATAGTGAATGCCCGCTATCCAAGGAGCACACATGATGCTTTCATCTTGCATGAGAGCAGTGTATCACAAATATTTCAGCGACAAAGACAAGGGCAGGGCTGGCTGACCGGGGACAAAGGTTACGGCCTGGCCATCTGGCTCATGACCCCACACTGCAACCCCACCACAGAAGCCAAGCAGTGCTACAATGACAGCCTTACAGCCACCCGCAACATCATCAAACAGACACTTGACGTGCCCAAGCAGCACTTCTGATGCGTGGACCGCTCTGGAGGAAGTCTTCAATACTCCCCTCAACAGGTCTCCAAATTCATTGTGGTGTACTGCATGCTACACAACTTAGCCATAATGAGGGGCCAGGCATTGCTAGTGGGGATTGCAGGACCACCTCAGGAGGAGGAGGACGAGGAAAACAAGCCTGGCGAGGAACCCATTGCAGATCCACCACAACCACAAGGACACAGCGTGGAGATACGGCCGCAGCAAGAGCCTTATGTTGCCAGCTCATCATTGACCGGTTTGCTTGAATGGGGAAGGTGGGGTTGCAGCTTTGACTCGCGACTCTGTGGCACCATGACGGCTCATCCACTCTGAATTCTGCAATGAGACACAAGACACCAATGGCAAAGGTGCAAAAAACATTTTAATGAACATCAATAACGAACAAAGCCCCCCTCCCACCCCACCCCTCCCCAATAACCCAAAACGATACAATGATGAAACCAGAACTAAATAAACACAAAACTGGTTCCTGCCCAGCAACTCAATGCAAACAAACACATTTGTTAAGATACAACTATTTACAATGTGAAGAATTCCACATGAGTTCAAACTTGTGCCTGGCCTTAAATAAAAACAGAAAATGCTGGAAATCTCAACAGGTCAGGCAGCATCTGTGGAGAGAAACAGAATTAATGTTTCGGGTCAATGGCCCTTCGTCAGAACTGGCGAATGTTCAAAAGAACAGATTCTTAAGGAGCACTGAAAGGGGGAAGGGAGGAAAGAACAAAAGGGAAGGTCTGTGATAGGGTGGAAGACAGGATAGATTTGAGAGACAAAAGGGATGATGGGCCGGCTTGAGATGGTAATGCCAGGAGTTAGAAAAAGATTAGTTTAGATAGGGTGTGAATGGCTCAAGCTGCCATGGGAAACACAAAGAGAGAAAACATAAATAAAAGCAAAATATGGACGGAGGTTAAGGTGTGAAATTGTTGAACTCGATGTTGAGTCCAAAAGGCTGTAAAATGCCTAAATGAAAGATGAGGTGCTGTTCCTCGAGCTTGCATTGAGCTTCATTGGAACAGTGCAGCAGTCCGAGGATGGAGAGGGCAGAGTGGGAGTGGAGCGGAGAATTAAAGTGACAGGAAACCAAAAGCTCGGGGTCACACTTACAGACTGAACGGAGATGTTCCACAAAACGGTCACCCAATCTGCGTCTGATTTCCCCAATGTACAGAAGACTACATTGTGAGCAGAGAATACAGTCTACTAAATTGGCATTAATGGCTCTTAGACACACTTTCACCCTCCCCCCTTCCCATCAGCCCCCTCCCACACCTGCTGCTCCTCCTCAATGAGGCCTCAGTGCCTACAGCAAGGCTGCTCGAGGACTGCTGTGTTGGGGGGGCAGACAATGCAGACGGAGTCTGAGGATACCCTGGACCAGCTCTTGGCGTGGAAGGCCCAGCTATGGACTGCTGCACGTCATCATCGGTGGAAGCAGTCACTGATGGCTGGGGTGTCAACCATGTATGGTGCATGGTTGGTGAGTCAGTGGTGGGAGCCAGAATGTTGTCATCCTGTGGAAGGACAGCATCTTCCATTTCCTGGGGGCCACTGACTCTCTGACGGGGCTGGGCCTCAGCATCCGGAGCATGATGTGTTTCTACAACTTGTTGGTCTGGTTTGGCACCGTCCCTTCCCCATTAGACAGTAGGGAACACAAAGAGGATGGCAGCTGTCATCGACTGCATCATATCACCAAGCTGATGCATAGCTTGTGCCTGCGATTCGTGCGATGCCTCTACATGCTCAAGGGCACACTCTGGAATGCCACTGTCGCTGCTTGAGGCCACCAGCCTCTGTGTGTGGGCAATGATGGCCTTGCTGGAGTCCTGAGTCGCATTGACTATCCATGACGCTGCCTCCGCAACAGTTGCAGTAAGCTTGTCGATGCTCTTTGGGATCCATCCCAGTGCATCCATAAGGTCACGGTGCATTCCTGTGTTTTCCCTGGACATTTCCACCAAGTCCATTTCCATGTCTGCCTTTCTTTGAGCAGACCGACTTTACCGACTGACCCTCCGGAGAGCTGGCCTGCGAGATTGCCCTCTCGCACTGCATTGCTGTAGGTGACTGGGGCCAGGAGCCGCTGAAGACTCAAACCCCTCAAAGATCTCATTGCCACCAGATGAGGAATGTGGAGATGGAGCAACTGGTGGGCTCTGCGGCTCAGTCAAGTTTGTTGTCTCCGCTGCCTCATCATCACCACCATGGCCAGCTGTCTATGCATCTCGGGAAGGCTGACGCGATTGTGGCTGATCTTCTGCAAGCAGAAAAACACATACGTATGGTTAGCAGAAGGGGAGGGGGCATGAGGAAGGTGGCATTGCACATGTTCATTTGAAGGGCCGCCTCCACTTCATTATATGTCTCAATGTCGTCCCTTCAGGCACTCTATCCATTTACAAACACTCACTATCTGAGGGGGGATCAGCATCATCCCCGACAACTGCCCGAGCTGCTACTCCAATTAGAGTCAACACACGTTCCTCAACATCATTCAGTTTCAGTATTTGAGGTCGCCCGCCAGCATGTGTGCAGCTGCTCCCTCCTGGGATTGCTTCTACTGCAAAGAGAAAAATAGGAAGGGTTTGTCATGTATGTACATGCTGTTTGTAGTAGCCACCAGATGGTGTCATTGTTGGAAGCCACTGAGCAGCACGCACATGGTGCTACTCTCCTATAAAAGGCCAGCCATTTTGTGAGTCAGGCACTTTGGGTCGTAATAAAGCAGAGCCAAGGTTGTACCTTGTTCAGTTAAACAGTACTCAGTTTGAACCTTTATTGCATACATAAAATTTGGCGACGAGAATACAAGAACCTTTGTTTGCAAAATGAGCATGATTGGATTTTTAGAGCGATTCGTGGAGGGAGAAGATTGGGAAGACTTTGTGAGCCGTTTGAACCAGTACTTCGTGGCCAACAGAATGAAGGAGGTAGGCGATGCAGATCGGCACCGCACCGTGTTCCTCACTGTGTGCGGTTCAAAGATCTACGGTCTGATAAAGAATATACTCATGCCTAGTGATCCAACAGAGAAAACGTACGAGGAGTTGTGTACATTGGTACGGGAGCACCTCAAGCCAGACGACGGCATCATCATCTCGGGATACAGGTTTTATATACACGTTCGATCGGAGGGCCAGAGCGCGGCAGAATTTGTTGCTGACCTGAGACGTCTAGTGGTACCGTGCTATTTCAGGACGGTGTTGGCAGACATGCTGCGGGACTTCTTTGTTATCGGTATCAACCACGAGGTGATCCTGTGCAAACTTCTGGTGGTGGAGGAGTTGGATTTAAAAAGGGCCATCCAGATCGCTCAATCATGTATGACGACGGACAGGAGTTTAAAGCAAATATCGGTGAAGAACTGAACCTCGGCAAGTACTGTAAATGCGATTCATTCGGCGTTCGGCAGAGTGGCACATGGCAGGGCCTATCCGGCTGCGTTTGCGAAACCAGTCGTTGCCCAAAGTCTGCCAGTGGGAATGTATCCAACTTCTCCGTGTTGGCATTGTGGGGGAAATCATCGGCACCAGCAGTGCCGATTTAAGCAATATAGTTGCAAAGGCTGTCTGAGAACGGAGCATCTCCAGCGCAAATGTCCGCAGATGAGCAAGTGAGCTGAGACACACCACGTGGGGGATGAGAGTCAGACTAGCGCGCATCTGAATATGCATTCCAAGATGCCAGAGGAGGAAGTGTATGGACTTTCATAACCAAGAGTAAACCAATTTTGATTAATGTGAAGTTTAACGGGATACCGGTATCGATGGAACTGGACACAGGGGCGAGTCAATCGATCATGAACGAGAGGGCATTTAATAAGCTGTGGGATACTAAGACTGTGAGGCCCAGGCTGAGCCCTGTTAACACCAAGCTATGCACGTACACCAAAGAACTGATAAAGATGATTGGCACTGCACAAATTAACATGTCATCTAACGGTGTGGTTCACGAGTTACCACTGTGGATTGTTCCAGGCAATGGCCCAACGCTGCTTGGCAGGAGAAAATCAGATGCAACTGGAACGACATAAAGGCGTGTTGTCGGAGGAATATACACGTGCCCAAGTGTAAGGGGTGGTTTGCAGGGGGTCAGCTTTCCCTTCTGACCTTATATGAGTGGTTCCGAATCGCTCCCACACCCTTGGTTCTAGACACTGGAATTATGAAGGGACTGTGACAGACTTGGACAGACAATCGGTTTCAAGGTAGGAAGCAGGTATGGCTTTATTATGTTTAAAAAGAAGTAAAAGGCACACCTTTAATAACACACACACAGACTAATACACACTGAAGGGTACAACACATTGAATAAAATGTCAAATTACAGCCTGTGGGGAAAATAATACAGCTTAAGCTCTAAATGGGGTAAAGAAGAGAATGCAGATACATTTACACAAGTTATCCCAGCCTCCCCCCTCCCAATTCCCCTAACTAACTAAGTTATAGCTCTGAGGGTTCAGGGGCTATGCTCACCAATCCCTTTAGACAGTTACCAGTGAATCACGGTTTCGGGGTTCGCTGCAGTTGGCCTTCTAGGCGAGCCGTATCCCGGACGGAGGAGAGGACTTCGGACTGCATAGTCTTCGGTTGGGGTGCGTCCGTTGATGCGCTAAGTTGCGTTTCGGATGTATGGGATAAGTACCCACTTTCTTTGGTTTTAGTTAGTCCTTTTAGGTAATTTCTCACTCGTTGGCCGTTCAGAAGTGGATTGCAGAGTGGAAATGTCGATTCTTCGGTTTTTGCTGAGTTGGTTTCCATTGGTCGTTTCGCTGGTTGTGGTAGCCCGGGTTTGTCAATTTGGTTGCTGACAACCTTCCATTTCGTGGGCCTCGTGCTCAGTCGGTCCTTAACGATTTCTTGTAAGTTCCTTCACGACTCCACTTCTTCACCTCCCAGCTCCGGCTGCTTGTGTCTGTCTGTGTTCCTTTCGAGTCTGTGTTCTGTTCGAGTCTGTGTTCTGCTTCTCTCCTGTGTTCTGCTAGTTTCTGTGTTCTGCTAGAGTCTGTGTTCTGCTAGTCTTTCTGCTAGAGTCTGTGCGAGTTACAGTCTGTGTTCTGCTAGTTTTTTCTTGTAAAACTGGGGGATAGATATATCCCCCAAAAAAAGGCTCCGTTATCTCCCATCAAATCTCTTGGGCTCTGTTTAAACTGTTCTGTCCATTGATTTTCAAATGTCTCCTTTGTCAGCCGTAACTCGATTAGGGTGTGAGAATGTGCTATCACTGGTTTTGCATTGTTTTAGGATTGTCCAGTTTCTTGACCATGATTTCCATTGTGCTTGATTGGGTAATTCGATTATCTCTTAGAGGGTGAATAGCCTGGGGTCCTTAATACACGAATTTGGCCCCACCTCCTGTATTTGGTAACTCTTTTTCGCAGCCAAAATTTTGTAGAATCTTAAAATTGATATGCTCCTTCCCATAGATGTTTAGGGGATCTCAAGCTTCTGTAATTCCCTTTCCTATGAGTCCAAACACTGGGGGGGGGGGAGGGTCTCCATGAATGCATCCCCTTTTATCCCCCGTAGGCTTTGTCTGCCCCTTTAAACTCATTTTAAAAGCCCAGAAAGGGATTTTTCTCCTCTGCAGGGGAAAGGTACCTGGAATCTTTGCGAGATATTGGTAAATTTTACACAAGTATTGAGCAAGTTCCCTCACTATTCGAACCAGGTATTGGCAACTTCACGGGAGCCAAGGTACAGATCCACGTGGACTCAGATGCAAGACCCGTCCATCGTAAAGCTCAAGCAGTGTTGTATATGATGAGGGAGAAGGTTGAAATTGAACTGGACAGACTCCAGCGTGAAGGGATCATATCATCTGTCGAATTTAATGACTGGGCCAGCCCCATTGTTCCTGTGCTGAAAAGTGATGGCACAGTCAGAATCTGTGGTGACTACAAGGCTACGATCAACAGGGTTTCGAAACAAGATCAGTACCGGTTACCAAAGGCTGATGACTTGTTTGCAACGCTAGCTGGAGGTAAGTCATTTACAAAACTGGACTTGATGTCGACCTATATGACGCAAGAGTTGGTCGAGACGTCGAAGAGACTTACGTGCATTAACACGCACAAAGGATTGTTTATTTAGCACAGGTGCCCGTTTGGCATTCGCTCGGCTGCAGCAATATTCCAGAGGAATATGGAAAGTCTACTGAGGTCCATTCCCAGAACCATCGTGTTCCAAGATGACATCCTGATCACCGGTCGTGAGTCCAAGGAACATCTGAACAACCTGGAAGAGGCTCTACTGCATTTGGATAGATTGGACTCAGACTTAAATGCTCAAAGTGCAACTTCATGACACTGGAGGTTGAATTCCTTGGGAGGAAAATAGCCGCTGATGGCATCAGACCTACTGATGTGAAAACCAAAGCCATCAAGAATGCACCCAAGCCGCAGAACGTGATGGAGCTGCGTTCGTCCCTGGGTCTACTCAACTACTTTGGTAACTTCCTACCTAAATTGAGCACCTTACTTGAACCACTGCACATGCTACTGAGAAAAGGCAACAACTGGGTGTGGGACACATCGCAAGGCAGAGCTTTCGAGAAAGCCACCAATCTGCTTTGCTCAAACAAGCTGCTGGTACATTATGACCCATGTAAACATTTAGTTTTGGCCTGTGACGCATCGTCATATGGGATTGGTTGCATGTTACAACAAGCCAATGAGTCGGGGAAACCTCAACCTGTTGCGTATGCATCCAAAAGTTTATCTGAAGCAGAAAGAGCCTACAGTATAGTAGAAAAAGAAGCCTTAGCATGTGTGTACGGTGTTAAAAAGATGCCTCAATACCTATTCGGTCTGAGGTTTGAATTAGAGACCGATCACAAACTGCTCATTTCATTGTTTTCCGACAGCAAAGGTATCAATACCAACGCTTCATCCCATATCCAAAGGTGTGCACTGACATTATCTGCCTAAGATTATGTCATTCGCCACAGACCTGGCACAGAGAATTGTGTCGATGCTTTGAGCTGGTTGCCGTTGCCCACACCAGAGGTGGAAACGCCACAACCAGCAGATTTAATGCTAATCATGGATACTTTTGAGAGTGAAAGTGCCCCTGTCACAACTCAACAAGTTAAGATCTGGACCAGCCAGGACCCGATATTATCGGTGGTAAAGAGTGGTACGGTCATGGCCAAGGAGGGCAACAGTATTTGTCATTAAGCTCAAGAATGGGCAAACTGCAGGAAACACGTGGATCAGACAAAGCTGAGGCACACAGACGAGCAAGAGCAGTCGGACGAAGAAACCGTCGACGACCAACCAACCTACCAGCAGCCTTCAGTGGACTCAAGGGTCATCAGTGAATCTGGAATTTCCATCACAGACTTGTTCAATAAAAATGGACTTGCAAATCCTGACATAGCCACTGCCACCTCCAACAAGTCAGCCATCCAGCCACCAGCCAAAACAGACTCCGAACATTTACCCAAGGCCGGAATCGCACTGAGACGGTCAATCCAGGAGTGTAAAGCACTGGACCTTCTCAATCTGTGAAAGACTGTGATAAGATCTCAGTGGAGGGTATTGTCATGTATGTACATGTTGTTTGTAGCCACCAGATGGTGCCATTGTTGGAGGCCACTGAGCAGCAAGCACATGAGTGCTGCTCTGGTATAAAAGGCCAGCCATTTTGTGAGTCAGGTACCTTGGGCCGTAATAAAGCAGAGCCAAGGGTGTACCTTGTTCAGTTAAACAGCACTCAGTTTGTACCTTTATTGCATACATAACAGGGTTCACAAAGGATTACTCTGCTGTTGTGGCACATATGCCTACCATAGTACAATAGGTGAGACTGTGTGAATGTTCTAGACGTTTCCGTTGAACCTGTTTCAAGGTTGCAAGAGCTTCATGAGCAATTGTTAGGAGGTTAGAGGGATGTAACATGGAGGCTTTGCGAGGGATGGAGATGTAGAAGGGAAATCATTTGAAATTAATGTTCAGACAAGGGGCTGGATTTTCGGCTTTTTGCATTTTCACCTGTTTCCGAGCACAATTCGCGGTGGAGCGAAAAAGTTAGCGGCGGCTTAATGTTAGCGCCAGAGCGAGGAACTTTCGCCGAATGAAAGTTCACGAGGAAAATTAGTGTTAACTCCGGCGTTGCACCACAGACTTTGTGTGACGGAAGTTCCAGCGCCGTTCTGCTCATGTGTTATTTTTTCCCCCGCGCTTCTGGTGTGGTCTCCTGTCGCAAACGCTAATGCAGGGCATGGCCACTTCCTGCACGCGCATGCACAGTACAACCGGGGCTGAATTAGCGATTTCACATTTGGATTTGGATGATGGAGGAGGATGATTGCAGACAGTGTGCCAGGCGATTCAGCCACGAGGCTAATGAAGCTCTAGTGGGGGCTATGGAAAGAAGATGGCAGGAGTTGCATCTTCGGGGTGGTTCTTGACCACTGCCACCCATATTTAAGAGGATTTGGAGGGAAATTGCTGAGGAGGACACTGTGGTCAGGACCGACACATAGTGCCAAAATAAATTTTAAAACGATTTCACCTGGGTCGTCAGAGTGAGTACCATTTTCAATCATGCACTCCTTTATTACTTCAAGGATAAATCTGACATACTATGGCCTAGACTTTCCACTTTTTTTGCATCAATACCGCCACTTAACGTCGATTTTAACGCTGAGATGAGGTATAATGCCCAGATATCCCCCATTTAGCAACAAATTGGAAACTAACCCCCATGTATCGCTCACTTATCGCCCAGTGTTACTTTTGGCATGTAGTTAACGCTGAGAATTAATAATATCGCCCGCTCACTTCTTTTTGCCGTAAAGATCAGAATGGGCGAAACTAACGCCCATAATATAACCGAGCGTTACTTTTGGCACTTCGCCCACATAACGCCGAAAATATCGCTCACTGAAAAAACCACTGAGAAAATGTTGCTCTCACCTGAACTAAACCCAGCGGTATGGACGCCATGTTGTAACTCGGAGGTCGGTTCATATAAAAGGCTGCTTCAAGTTCTGGGGAGTTTTAATGTACTGTGCAGTTCTTTTAAGGTGATTTGAACATCTGAACAAACATCTTATCATACTGTGGATGATTTGAATTTATTTTAGGTGTTTTAGTAGGTAAATTTATTGTTTGTGAACAATAGGTAAAATACTGATTGTTTTTGCCATGGGGCCTGTAATTTCTCAGCTTGATGAGTACACACATGCTGCAGACAAGAGATGGCAGAAGGTATATTCAAAAGCATTATGTGCCCAATCAAAGAGGTGGCAGACTGAGGAGGAGGACGAGAACTTGCACCCCACGCACTTACAGGGAGAAGTGATCTTATCTGAGACAATGCGCAAAAAGGTTATGTGAAATAAAAAACATTTAATGGGAACATTTGTATAAAATCATAATTATAACTGTAAAAAACACCCCACCCCACAACAAATTGCTAACATTTATATCATTCAAACAAAACTTCATAATCAAAGAATACAAATGCAAAAAAACAGGTACGCCCCCTCCCCCCTTCCCCCAAACCTCCCAACAAAATGGCAACCACAACATAAAAATACTGTGATCAATACAACTCCTGCGGCCATGCACCTCACTTTCCTTTCTCCCCACCCCCGTTTCACCTCCCCACCTCTACCCCTTCCCCTTCCCCTCCTGACTCCAAGCCGCCTTGCCGAGGAGCTCCTCAGGCGTTGTTTCATTGGGGGGGATGACGGCAGATCTGCTGGTTGGACGGAGAGGTCGGTCCCGAGAAGGGAACATCCTCCGAGCCAGAAGCAAGACCTTCCTTCTGGCTCTCATGTGTCGTTGGCAATGTGGGTGCGGCACCTTGGGGTGCAGCGCTGCGCTACGGGACAACTGGGAGCCCTCTGCCACCAGTGTTCCTGGCTATCACTTCCAGGGCCTCCGCCATCCGTGGCACGTACTCGGTCATAGTGGCAGGCATGCTGGCCAGCTGTTGGGATATGCCCCCATTGTCTGGAGGATCTGCTGACCTATCTCAACACTCCTCCTGGACAGGTTCGTGGAACAGACCTGCTGCGTCGAACCAACCTCCGCGTGATCGGCGCCATCATGGAGACACCTCGGTGCCCTGCGGCAAGGTGCTTGGGTCCACTAACTCCACAGTGGAGGAGGGCATGGCCGCATGAGCACTAGATGTAATCAGTGTCGGATGGATTATGGAGCTTGCCGATGCAGGCTCCTTGAAGTCGGCACTGTCATCCGTGGAGAAGGCACCCTGCAGCTCCACAGGTGATAATCAGGGCTCCTCAGCACCAGATGTACGATCCTCCAGCAAGTCCAGCCCCGCACCCCCACCTTCTGGGCTCTAGGTGTTGCATGGGTCGCGCTTCTGGCTGAGCTACAAAACATAAATGAGGTTATTAGAGGAGAAGGGGGTGCTAGGGTCACAAGGTGATTCCAACACTATACACAGCATATGCACGACAAAAGCACCACCGCTATCAAAATCATCATGGACATCACATTTCATGAACATGAACAAATTCTGCATTACAATGATTTTCATGAGGCCATCATTATTTAGAGAACACTTTTATCAATCATCTATCATATATTATTGTTTGGATATGAGTGGGTGTGTCATCTATTGACTTTACATCCCGCAATGGTGTATACTTTACTCATGTGGCATCACATCAGGTTCTGCTGCTGCTTGTGTGGCCGACCGGGGATGGGTCCCCACTAGTGCCAGCACCTGCCCCTCGATGTCTGTGAGCTCGTTGATGTCTGGTGGCCCGCCACTCGTTCGCCGCTGCTCGGCCCTATTCTTCGAAAGCTTAATCTGTAAAAGGTAACACCAGCATGACATGGCATGAGATCATTTGTGTGAGAATGTCACAGAAACTGATACAACACATAACCGACAGATGTAATCATGATTATTACACAAATGATCATTATTTACCTAAAGGCGTACACCATCAACGCAGGCTTTAAGTAAAACATTCCCGGTATAAGTGCAAGACATCACATCTGATTTTAATCACTCATTATACTTACAATTCAAATTATATAAAAATATAATTACATGTACATAAATATAATATTTACTCTAGCGGATCCGACAAGGTCGTTCCAGCGCTTGCGGCACTGGTTTGCCTCACGCACCTCGTTCATCGCCGATGAGACCACATAGGTTATGTCAGCCCAAATCTTCTGGTAAACCATTGGACAGGACTTCTCACGCCCACCCTGGGTCAATTGACCCCAGCGTGACTCGACCTCCTGCAGGAGGGAGGCATTTGCCTCGTGGGAGAGTCTTCGAGCTCGTTTTCCTCCTCCCAATAGTTCCTCTCCCACCTCACTGCTTTCACCAGCACCTTCAGTCTCCACAGCGTGCTGCATCGCCTCTTCCACCCCTTCCATTTTAGCTATATTTTTTTCCCCAAAAACTCCGTGCGAAGAACGTTTTTTGTGCACTCAATTATTTTTGCTGCTGGTAAATCTCCCTCCTACCTCCCTCAACAGCCCAACAACCACACAACACACCCACACACGCTTTCAGTTCTTCTCTACTCCCTCTCTCTCCTCTTCTGTGCATGTATTGATGACCCCTGACCTCCTGAAACGCGGGAAACGATCGTTGCCATGGCGTTGCTATGGACATCAATATTTTACGGCAGAAGATCAAAAATTTTACCGTTAACGCCCATTTCATATCGCTCGCGGTAACGTCCATTTTATAAAGTGGAAAGTTGGGGTTTTGAAAATGGGCGATAATCCGGTGATCTCAAATCCCATTATTAATCGCCAACACTGGAAATAACGTGCATTTGTGGGCGATCTGCACAAAAGTGGAAAGTCTAGCCCTACTTGTTCTCATGCTGTTGGTGCTTCTCAGCACTCTGTGGGTTGCCTCCTAAAATGCATGACACATAGGTAGGCTTAGTTCGGCACCCTATTTGCCATGAATGAGCTTTGCACATTATTAAGAATGCTTCCTGAGATATCATAAGATGACTCCCCACTTCAATGTCCCCCTGATGAACCACTTCCAAAGCCATTAAACAGAGGACTGTAATACATTCACACAGTATGGTCATCATCAGCATCATAGGCGGTCCCCCGAACGAGGGTGACTTGCTTCACACCAAAAGGGATGAGTTCATAGATGTTTCAATGAAGGATCCAACATTACAGTCCTGAACTCCAATCGAAGGGCTGGAAGATGCCAGGGCGTGGATTTTTTAATGTGTGGTGACCGTTGCACATCAGCCACCACATGGGCTCGACAGAGCTTGGCCTTTATCCAGTGGCAAGCATTAACCAGGATGACTGGAAACCTGCTCTGCTGTATGGTATAACTGCTACAAGAGCAGATGGACCCTCTTGTAACCATTCCCATTTTCATCTTTGTAGGCAAAGAAGTCTCATAATCATCCGAGCAGGTGCAGACAGGCAGCGGTCCGCCTCAGATCCTGCCACTCATGAACATCAAGTAGTGAGTGGCAGGCCTCATCAGCATCACTGGTCGGGCAACTACTGCTGATCCCGCTCAGATACTGAGGGTAAGTCCTGCACACTCCCTGCCCTGGGTTGGGGCAATGTCCTGCAGTATCTCTGGATTAGATATAATGGAGTAGCGGCAGTCCTTCAAATGAACTGTGCTATGCAACCTTCCTCATGTCACCCTGCACCCTCCCCTGCTGCCAACCACTTGTCTGTTGCTTTCTACTACCAGATGACCAGTCACAGGCGCATCATCCCTCAAGGGACCACTCCACGTCAGGCCATCGTCTGGAGGAGCAGGAAGAGGAAGATACTGATGAGCCGACTTCGGAGCATCATAAATCCACCCTTGTTCTATCATCGGCACTCAGCTCCTCTGAGGACAACATCATGTTCTCGGGGTTCGAGGAATCTGAGGCTCCTGGAACCAGTGACATGCAGCAGTGCAGTGCTGAGGTTGAATCGCGCTGGCCATCTCTCTAAAGGTGAATCGGCAAAGTCGGTCTGCTGGCGGACAAGCCGACGTGGAACTGGACATGGTGGGAATGTCCAAGGAGAAGGTCCAGATCATCCATCAGCAACTTGATATCTTAGGTAGGATTCCCACGAGCATTGACAGTGAAAGCAACCATTATGGAGGTAGGGTCGCAAATTGACAGTGCGAGCCAGTGAGGCCATCAATGCCCACACGAGGCTGGTGGCCTCCAGCAGTGATACTGGAGTCTTAGAGTGGCACGATCCCTAGCAGAATATGGCGCATCACAGGCACAAGCTCTGATTCAGCTTGGGCAGGTGATGCAGTCCATGCCTGTTAATATGTCCTTACTATACAGTACAAATGCACACGAGGCCCATACTAGAGAGAAGGTCACTCTGTGACTAGTAACCTTGATTAGCCAGCACTGAAGTGGAGAAGATGGGTGGAGCTTCCCCTTTTATACCTGAAAGTCCAGGTTAGGAGTGTCTCCCACAAGTTCACCACCTAGAGGTCAGTGTTCTCATGGTGTACAACTTAGGTCAGTTTATACATGGATTACAATGACAGTTGAATACATGACATCACCTCCCCTTCAAAGTCTTATTGGGTTCACAGGTTAAGTCTCTCTGGTGGTTTACGCTCCCTTGTAGAGCACCTGAGTTGGGGCTCCGGTTGTTGGGCGCTGGCCTGAGTGTCTACTGTTTGCTGTGCCTCAGGCCTGTCCGGACTGCCCACAGTGACTGGGCTCTCCTCCACTTGGTTCCGGTGTTCGGTCACCTGTGGTGGAGTGAACTCTACATCGTGTTCTTCCTCTGCTTCTTCTATGGGGTTGCTGAATCTCCTTTTTGTTTGATCCACGTGTTTGCGGCAGATTTGTCCATTGGTAAGTTTAACTACCAGAATCCTATTCCCCTCTTTGGCAATCACAGTGCCTGCGAGCCATTTAGGCCCTGCAGCGTAGTTGAGGACAAAGACAGGGTCATTGACATCAATACATCGCGCCCTCGCATTCCTGTCATGGTAGTCACATTGTGACCAGCGCCTGCTCTCAACAATTTCCTTCATGGTGGGGTGTATAAGGGATAACTTGATTTTGAGCGGCCTTTTCATTAGCAGCTCTGCGGGTGGAAACCCTGTGAGCGAGTGTGGTCGGGATCTATTGGCCAACAAGAGGCGTGATAAGTGGCTTTGTAGGGAACCCCCTTGGATTCTGAGCATCCCCTGTTTGATTATCTGCACTGCTCGTTCCCCCTGGCCGTTTGAGGCCGGCTTGAACGGTGCCGTTCTGACATGGTTGATACCATTTCCTGCCATGAAGTCCTGGAATTCAATGCTTGTAAAGCACGGGCCATTGTTGCTGAACAAGATGTCTGGTAGACCATGGGCGGCGAACATTGCCCGTAGACTTTCTACCGTGGCAGAGGATGTGCTTGAATTGAGAATGTCACACTCGATCCATTTGGAGTAGGCGTCTACTATAACCAAAAAAATTTTCCCATGAAAGGACCTGCGTAGTCCACATGGATGCGTGACCATGGCTTGGCGGGCCAGGACCATGGGCTAAGGGGGGCTTCCCGAGGCGCATTGCCCAGGTGGGCACACGTGTTGCACCTGCGAACACAAAGTTCCAGGTCTGCATCTATCCCTGGCCACCAAACGTGTGACCTGGCAATTGCCTTCATCATGACAATGCCCGGGTGCTCATTGTGGAGTTCTCGGATGAACACCTCTCTGCCCATCTGGGGCATGACTACTCGGTTTCCCCATAGTAGGCAATCGGCCTGAATCGAGAGTTCATCCTTGCGCCTGTGAAATGGTTTAAATTCCTCAGGGCATGCCCCGTACATGGCTGCCCAGTCCCCATTCAGGACACATTTCTTGACTAAAGACAGTTGCGGGTCTCTATTTGTCCAGACTTTGATATGACGGGCTGTCACGGGAGAATCTTCACTTTTGAAAGCTTCAACAGCCATGACCATCTCAGCAGTATGCTCGGTTGCCCCCTCGGTGGTGGCTAGTGGGAGCCTGCTGAGTGCATCGGCACAGTTTTCAGTGCCCGGTCTGTGCCGAATTGTATTGTCATAGGCGGCTAACGTGCGTGCCCACCTCTGAATGCGGGCCAACGCATTTGCATTTATGGCCTAGTTGTCGGCCAAAAGGGACGTTAGGGGTTTGTGATCTGTATCCAGCTCAAATTTCCTGCCAAACAGGTACTGGTGCATTTTTTTTACTGCATATACACATGCAAGCGCTTCCTTTTCTTCCATCCCGTAGCCCCTTTCTGCCTGGGACAGACTTCTGGAGGCATAAGCTACTAGCTGTAACTGACCCTTGGCATTAACATGCTGCAACACACACCCGACCCCATAGGACGACGCGTCGCACGTTAACACAAGTTTCTTACATGGGTCATATAGCGTTAACAGATTGTTGGAGCATAACAAATTGTGTGCTCTATCAAAAGCCCTTTCCTGGTGGTCCCCCCAGGCCCATTTGCGACCTTTGCGTAGGAGCACGTGTAGCGGCTCAAACAACGTGCTCAATTTGGGAAGAAAGTTACCAAAATAGTTCAGGAGCCCCAGGAACGAATGCAGCTCCGTCGTCTTACGGGGTCTGGGTGCTCTCTGGATCGCTTCCGTTTTGGACGCAGTAGGTCTGATCCCATCTGCTGCTACCCTCATCCCCAGGAATTCTACCTCTGGAGCTAGGAAGACTCACTTCGCCTTTTTCAGTCGCAGACCTACCCGGTTCAGTATGTGTAGCATCTCCTCCAGGTTGTGGAGGTGTTCTCCAGTATCACAACCCATGATGAGGATGTCGTCTTGAAAAACCACTGTCCTTGGAATCGACTTGAAGAGACTTTCCATGTTTCGTTGAAAGATCGCGGCGGCCGAGCGAATCCCGAACGGACATCTGTTGTACTCAAAAAAACCCTTGTGTGTCGTGATGGTGGTCAGCTTCTTCGACTCACTCGCCAGCTCCTGGGTCATGTAAGCTGAGGTCAGGTCCAATTTTGAAAAAAGTTTGCCACTGGATAGCGTCGCAAAGAGGTCCTCCGCTCTTGGTAGTGGGTACTGGTCTTGAAGTGACACCTGATTGATGATGGCCTTGTAATCACCACATATCCTGACCGACCCATCCGCCTTGAGCACCGGCACAATCGGGCTCGCCCAGTCGCTGAATTCGACTTGGGAGATGATGCCTTCCCTCAGCAGGCGTTCCAATTCACCTTCTATCTTTGCCCGCATCACGTACTGCACTGCTCTGGCCTTGTGGTGTACTGGCCTGGTGTCCGGGTTTATGTGAATCACTACCTTGGCCCCCATGAAAGTGCCGATGCCGGGTTGAAATAGTGAGTCAAATTTGTCCAGGGCCTGTGAGCATGATATTTGCTCCACAGAAGAAATTTCATTGACATCGCCACATTTCCACTTCATGACAGCAAGCCAACTCTTCCCCAGCAGTGCGGAACCATCCCCCGGGAAATCCAGAGTGGCAACCTGTTCTCTGAGTCTTTGTGGGTCACGACTACCGTGGCGCTGCCTAGCACCGGAATTATCTGCTTTGTATATGTCTGTAGCTGTCGTCAATCGGCAATAATTTTGGCCTCCTGGCCTTGGACGCCCACAACTTGTCGAACTATTTGATACTCATCAGGGACTGGCTGGCTCCCATGTCTAGCTCCATTGATACTGGGATGCCATTCAGGAGCACTTTCATCAGTATCGGTGGCGTCCTGGTGTATGAACTGTATATGTGCTCCACATGAACTCGCTGAACTTCAGCTTCCAACGATTTCCCCCAGTGTCCATTTGGCCTTGTAGGGCTTACATCGGGACGTCCTCCTCGTACATCAACCTGGCTGTAGGCTTCCTGCACATACACGCCAAGTGACCGCTGACGTTGCAATTTCTGCAGGTATATTGGAAACAAAAGGTCCATTACCAGTCGATCGTCTCTGACTGTCTCTATAACTGTGCTTAAACACACCATTGACAGGTGTTAATGGCCCCATTACTGGCCGCATTGTCCCTTGCGGTGGCATGAATCGCCGTTCAGCTAGCCATTGTCTCTGTTGAATTCCCCCTTTGGGTTCGACTACATGCTCGGGCATATCCGATTGCCCCTGTCTGCCTGGAGAACTGTGTGCCGCATTAACAATGTTGACTCCCTGTCCATTTGCTGCATTAAACCAAGATTTTTGTCAAACATCATTCTGGTCTCTTCCTCCCCTGAGATAAATGTCTGGGCCATCAAAGCCGCCATTTACGGGGTCAAGTCTTTGGTCTCAATCAGTTTCCTGAAAACCCCAGCGTGCCCGATGCCCTCAATAAAAAAGTCTCACAGCATCTCCGCTCTGCATGCATCTGTGAACTTACATCGGCTCGCCAGTCGCCGGAGATCTGCCACAAAGTCTGGAACGCTTTGCCCTTTTCACTGCCGGTGCATGTAAAACCAGTGTCTTGCCATGTGCATGCTGCTCGCCGGTTTAAAGTGTTCCCCAATTAACTTACTGAGCTCTTCAAATGTCTTGTCCGCTGGCTTCTCTGGCACGAGAAGGTCCTTCATCAGGGAGTACGCCCTGGATCCACAAACTATCAGGAGATGAGCCCTGTGTTGTCGGACGAATCCTGTCCCAGCCATTCCTTAGTGACGAAACTTTGCTGTAGTCTCTCAATAAAATCGTCCCAATCATCACCAACACAGTACCTCTCGTCTGTGCTGCTAGTGGCCATGCTCGCATGGTTTAAATCCCAATTTCTCGTCACCAATAATATGTCCTTACTATACAGTACAAATGCACACGAGGCCCATACTAGAGAGAAGATCACTCTGTGACCAGTAACCTTTATTAGCCAGCACTGAAGTGGAGAAGATGGGTAGAGCTTCCCCTTTTATACCTGAAAGTCCAGGTTAGGAGTGTCTCCCACAAGTTCACCACCTAGTGGTCAGTGTTCTCACGGTGTACAACTTAGGTCAGTTTATACATGGATTACAATGACAGTTGAATACCTGACACCTGTCTCCATACTCTCTGCGTTCCCCACTGTCACATAGGGAAATGACAGTTCTGAAGCAGGCCAGCAAGGTGCTCCAGTTACTAGGGACCAGCCCTGTCGGTGACTGTGTGGCTCGAGGGATATGGGAGGTGGTGTTATTCCTCCGGATGACAACTTTCCATCTCCCCCCACTCAGTTGCCAACCAAGCATCAGCGACGGTTGTCACCCAAACCACCTGTGACTGCCAACGAAGATGCTAGCCAGTCAGGAGCCGAGCTTACATACCACGAGCTGGTCCAGTGCATCCCAGATGGCGTCTCCATTGTCTCTCCCCTCAACACACCAGTGCTCTGGCAGTCTTACTGCACGCCATCTTGATGCCACTTTAATGAGGAGTAGCAGGCAAGGGAGGGTGATGAATGGAAGGGGGACAAAAGACGGAGGGAAAAAATAGTGAGGCAGGAATTGATGCTGCATGCTTCGTATATTTTATATTACAGTATCATTATTTTACAGTATCACACTGGATTATGTTGTTGATGCTTGATGCTGGATTATGTTCTGATAATGTTGTTGAAATATCACACTGATGGATGCAGTTCATTTTATTTTATTTTATTTAAGTCTCTCAATGAAGGCTACAAAGATGGCAATGTTCAATAACTTTTTTCTTTACCATAACCATTTCTCTGTAGTGTCTCATTTGCAGAATAAGGGGAATAGTCAATGGGGTGGGATAGAGTGGCCAGTCAACGGTCAAATGTGCCGTTGACTCATCAAGCAAAGCGTTCAATTATGAGCTGCAGACGTAAGACTTTTGCAGCGGTGAAATCTCCATGATGCCTCCCCTGTGCTTGTGGCGGTGGTTGTTATGGTGATGGCATGGGTTCCTTGCCAGGCTCCTCTTCCTCGTCTTCCTCCTCCTCCCACCACCCCCCTCTGTCCGCCAACCCCCCCCCCCCCCCCATCCCTTGCCTTTTCTCCTGAGGTGGTCCTGCAATCCCCATTGACAATTCCTGTCCCCTCATGAAGGCTAAGTTGTGTAGCATGCAACACACCACAATGAACTGAGGGACCTGCTGAGGGGAGTATTGTAGGCAGCCTCCAGAGTGGTCCACGAATTGGAAGCGCTGCTTGAGCACTCCGTAGAAACATAGAAATTTACAGCGCAGAAGGAGGCCATTTCGGCCCATCGTGTCTGCGCCAGCCGACAAAGAGCCACACGGCCCTCAGTCAGCAGCCCTGAAGGTTACAAAAAACCTATGAACAATGAACAATGGAGGAAAGGTAAAGAGCATCCAGCCCAACCAGTCCGTTACACACAACTGCGACACCCACTGCACTGCAACATTCTACACTCCACCCAACCGGAGTCATGTGATCTCCTACGAGAGGCAAAAAAGCAGATTTAAAAACGCAGGCTAATTGGGGAAAAAAATCTGGGAAAATTCCTCTCTGACCAATCCAGGCGATTGAAACTAGTCCAGGAGTTCATCCTGGCCGTATTCGATTCCCTGCTGTACTTACCATCATTTCTGTGCCAGCCAACAAGAGGTTATCCAGTTTAATCCCATTTACCAGCTCTAGGTCTGTAACCCTGCATGTTACGGCACTTCAAGTACCCATCCAAGCACCTTTTAAATGTGGTGAGGTTTTCTGCATCCACCACCCTTCCAGGCAGTGAGTTCCAGACCCCCAGAACCATCTGAATGAAGAAGCCTCCCCTCAAATCCCCTCTAAACCTTCCACCAACCACCTTAAAACTATGCCCCCTCAATTGACCCATCCACCAAGGGAAATAGGCCCTTGCTATCCACTATATCTAGGCCCCTCAAAATTTTATACACATCAATGAGGTCTCCTCTCGGCCACCTCGGTTCCAATGAGAACAAACCCAATCTGTTCCAATGAGAACAAACCAGAATATCCAATCTGTCCTCATAGCTAAGATTCTCCATTCCAGGCAGAATTCTAGTAAATCTCCTCTGCACCCTCTCCAGTGCAATCACGTCCTTCCTGTAATACGGCGACCAGAACTGCACGCAGTACTCCAGCTGTGGCCTAACCAGAGTATTATACAATTTAAGCATAACCTCCTTGCTCTTGTATTCTATGCCTCGGCCAATAAAGGCAAGCATTCCATATGCCTTCTTAACCACCTTATCCACCTGGCCTGCTACTTTCCGGGATCTGTGGACAAGCACTCCAAGGTCCCTTTGTTCAGCTACATTTTTAAGTGGCCTATCGTTTAATGTGTATCCCCTTTCCTTATTAGCCCATCCCACACTTCTCTGAATTTGCCACTGTTCTGCCCACCTGACCAGTAGATTGATATCCTCCTGCAGTCTATGACTTTCCTCTTCATTATCAACCACACAGTGAATTTTAGTGTCATCTGCAAACTTCTAAATTATACCCCCTATATTCAAATCTAGATCATTGATGTATATCACAAAAAGCAAGGGACCCAGTACTGAGCCCTGTGGAACACCACTGGAAACATCCTTCCAGTCACAAAAACATCCATCAACCATTACCCTTTGTTTCCTACCTCTAAGCCAATTTTGGGTTCAACTTGCCACTTTGCCCTGGATCCCATGGGCTTCAACCTTCATGACCAGTCTACCATATGGGACGTTATTAAAAGCTTTGCTAAAGTCTAAATACATTACATCATACGCACTACCCTCATCAACACTCCAGGTTACCTCCTCAAAAAATTCAATCAGGTTAGTCAAACACAAACTTCCCTTAACAAATCTGTGCTGACTGTCCCTAATTAATCCTTGCCTTTCTAAATGTAGAGTTATCCTGTCTTTCACGACTTTTTCCAATACTTTTCCCACCACTGAGGTTAGGCTGACAGGCCTGTAATTACTCGGCCTATCCCTTTCTCCCTTTTTAAACAAGGGTACCACATTAGCAATCCTCTAGTCCTCTGGCACCATGCCCAAATCCAAAGAGGACTGGAAAATGATGGTCAAGGCCTCTGCTATTTCCTCTTTTACTTCACTCTTCAGTTAACTCTACTTAAATGCCTGGGATGCATTTCATCTGGGCCGGGGGACATCTCCTTTCAAAGCTGCTAAACCCCCTAATATTTCCTCTCACTATGTTTATTTCATCCAGAATTTCACACTCTTCCTCGGTGGCAGCATCTACATTGCCCTTTTCGTTTGTGAAAACAGATGCTAAGTATTCATTAAGAACCATACCAACATCTTCCGCCTCCATACAAAGATTACCCTCATGGTCTCGAATAGGCCCTACCCTTTCTTTAGTTACCCTCTTCCTCTTAATATATTTTCAGAACATCTTAGGGTTTTCCTTAACTTTACTAGCCAAGAATTTTTCATGCTCTCTCTTAGCTTTCCTAATATCCTTTTTAATGTTACCTCTGAACTTTCTATATTCCTCCAAAGATTCTACAGTATTTAGCCGTCGGTATATGACATAAGCTTCCCTTTTTTTCTTTATTCTCCCCTGTAAGTCCCTAGACATCCAGGCGGCTCTAGAATTGTTACTTCCTCCCTTTTTCTTTAGGGGCACATATTTGGCCTGAGCCCTCCGGATCGCCTCCTTGAATGCCTCCCACTGTTCCGACACTGATTTACCCACAAGTAGCTGTTTCCAGTCCACTGTGGCCAATTCTCTCCTCAACTTAGCAAAGTTAGCTTTTCCACAATTTGGGACTTTTATTCCTGGTCTATCCTTGTCCTTATCCATAACTAACTTGAATTTGACTGAATTATGGTCACTGGTACCAAAGTGCTCTCCCACTAATACCCCTTCCACCTGCCCAGCTTCATTAGCTCGTGAGTTCTGAGTGGTCATGAGTTCGGGAGTTCTGAGAGGTCGTGAGTTCAGAGAGGTCGAGAGGTCGGGAGGCCTGAGGAGCAGGAGGCCCGAAGATCGGTGAGGATTTCAATTCTGATGAGTCGGGAGGTTGGTGAGTCGGGAGGTCGATGAGTCGGTAAGCCCCTGAGGTCGGCGAGTCGGGAGGTCGGCGAGTCGGTAAGGCCCTGAGGTTGGTGAGTCGGGAGGTCGATGAGTCGGTAAGCCCCTGAGGTCGGCGAGTCGGGTGGTCAGCGAGTCGGTAAGGCCCTGAGGTCGGTGAGTCGGGAGGTCAGTGAATCGGTAACACCCTGAGTCGGCAAGTCGGTGATTCGGGAGGTCGGCGAATAGGTAGGCCCTGTGAGGTTGGCAAGTCGGGAGTTTGGAGACCAGGAATTCGGAGGCCTCGGTAGTCGGTGAGGTGAGTTGGTAAGTAGCTCTCTTTTCTCTTAGGTCAGGAGTTTGGAGGCCGAGAGGTCGGGAGGCCACAGAGGTCGGTGAGTATGGGAGGCCACTGAAGTCGGTGAGGTGAGTTGGTGAGTAGCTCTCTTTTCTCTATTTCTTTTTTAAGTAGATTTTAAACCAGATAAGGCTAACTAGAGAGATGGCAGTGCAGCTCAGTCCCGTGGAGTGCAAATCCTGCAGCATATGGGAAGTCCTCGATGCTTTGCGTAGCCTAGATAACCATGTGTGCCAGGAGGTGTCTCCAGCTTCAACTGCTCGAGTTTCGCGTTTCGGAGCTGGAGCAGCGGGTGGAGTCAATAAGGTACATCCGCGAGGCTGAGAACTACGTGGATGTCACGTTTCAGGAGGTGGTCATCCCGCAGCTTAAAGGCGTGCAGGTAGAGAGGAAGTGGGTGACCACCAGATGTAGTAAGTGTGCTAGGCAGGTAGCGCAGGAGTCCTCCCGTGAGTCCATTTCGCTTTCAAACCAATATTCACTTCTGAGTATCGGTAAGGACGATGGTGTCTCTGGGGAGTCAGCCAGAGCCAATTCCAAGGCACCACGGGTGGCTCAGCTGCACAGGGGGAGGGACGAAGAACAAAAGAGCCCTAGTGATAGGGGTTTCTATAGTTAGGGGAACAGACAGGCATTTCTGCGGCCGTAGACGTGACTCCCGAATGGTTTTGTGCCTCCCTGGTGCCAAGATCAAGGATGTCACAGAACGGACGCAGGGCATCCTGTGGGGGGGGGGGGGGGCGGGGGGAGGATAAACACCATATGGTGGTGGTCCATATTGGGACCAACTGTTGTGTATCTGTAAAACATGCACTCCCATGTTCTGCCACCAGGGAGCTCATCCCCTGAAGTCCCAAGGGATCCCAGCATCCCTTGGGAGCAGTGTATACAAGCCGGCCCCTAAGGTCTGTTCCTCACTCTGGAGTGTCTTATTAAAGACTGAGGTCACTGTTACTTTAACCTCCCTGTGTGCAGCCTCATCTGTGTTAAGAGCACAATAACTGGTGACGAAAATACGAATCCAATGCAAAGATGCAGCAAACTGTGGACATCTTGGAGAAGTTCTCGGAGGGTGAGGACTGGGAAGTCTATGTCGAACAGCTAGACCAGTACTTTGTAGCCAACGAGCTGGACGGAGAAGGAAGCGCTGCAAAGAGGAGAGCGGTCCTCCTCACAGTCTGCGGGGCACCGACCTACAGCCTCATGAAGAATCTTCTGGCTCCAGTGAAACCCACAGATAAGTCATATGAGGAACTGTGTACACTGGTTCATGAGCATCTTAACCCAAGGGAGAGCGTGCTGATGACGAGGTATCGGTTCTACACGTTCCAGCGATCTGAAGGTCAGGAAGTGGCGAGCTACGTCACCGAGCTAAGGCGACTTTCAGGACAATGTGAGTTTGATGGCTACCTGGAGCAAATGCTCAGAGACTTTTTTGTACTGGGCATTGGCCACGAGACCATCCTATGAAAACTTTGACTGTAGACACACCGATCCTCAGTAAGGCCATTGCGATAGCACAGGCGTTTATTTCCACCATTGATAACACCAAACAAATCTCTCAGCACATCAGTGCTAGCAATGTTCATAAATTAAATGGAACTGTGTTTGCAAGCAGAAATGTACAGGGCAGAACCCACGAGTCTGCAACTGCCAGCAGGTCTCAGGTGACTCAGATGACTCAGAGTCCCCAACAAAGGATGAATGCAAGGCAATTCACAACTTGTTGGCGTTGTGGAGGTTTCCATTCAGCCTATTCATGCCGCTTCAAAGGGTATGTTTGCAAGAGCTGGGGAACAATGGGGCACATCCAACGAGCTTGCAAATGAGCTGCAAGCTCTTCAAAACCTGCTAACCACCACGTGGCAGAGGAAGATCGGTCCATGGTGGATCAAAGCAATTTCGAGCCTCAGAGAGAGGAGGCAGATGTTGAAGTACACGGGGTGCACACATTTTCGATAAAATGTCCACCTATAATGCTAAACTTAAAATTGAATGGCTTACCCGTAGCCATGGAACTGGACACTGGCACTAGCCAATCCATCATGAGTAAAAATATGTTTGAGAGACTGTGGTGCAACAAGGCATTCAGACCAGCCCTGAGCCCCATCCACACGAAACTGAGAACGTAGACCAAAGAGCTTATCACTGTCCTGGGCAGCGCCATGGTCAAGGTCACCTACGACGGCACGGTGCACAAACTGCCACTCTGGATTGTCCCGGGCGATGGCCCCACACTGCTTGGAAGGAGCTGGCTGGGCAAAATCTACTGGAACTGGGATGACATCCGAGCGCAATCACATGTCGATGAGGCCTCATGTACCCAGGTTCTCAACAAATTTCCTTCCCTTTTTGAGCCAGGCATTGGAAACTTTTCCGGGGTGAAGGTGCGGATCCACTTAGTCCCAGGGGCATGACCCATTCACCACAAGACGCGAGCGGTACCTCACATGATGAGGGAGAGAGTGGAAATCGAGCTGGATAGGCTGCAACGCGAGGGCATCATCTCCCTAGTGGAATTCAGCGAGTGGGCCAGCCCGATTGTTCCAGTACTCAAAAGTGATGGCACAGTCAGGATTTGCGGTGATTATAAAGTAACTATTAATCGTTTCTCGCTACAGGACCAATACCCGCTACCTAAGGCAGACGTCCTATTTGCGATGCTGGCAGGAGGCATGACGTTCACCAAGCTCAACCTGACTTTGGCCTACATGACGCAGGAGCTGGAGGAGTCTTCGAAGGACCTCACCTGCATCAACACGCACAAGGGACTGTTCATCTACAACATATGCCCGTTTGGAATACGGTCGGCTGCAGCAATCTTCCAGAGAAACATGGAGAGCCTACTCAAGTCGGTACCACACACGGTGGTCTTTCAGGACAACATATTGGTCACAGGTTGGGACACCGCCGAGCACCTACAAAACCTGGAGGAGGTCCTCCAGCAACTGGATCACGTAGGGCTGTGGCTGAAGAGGTCGAAATGCGTCTTCATGGCAACAGAAGTGGAGTTTTTGGGGAGAAAGATCGCGGCGGACGTCATTCGGCCCACAGACACCAAGACAGAGGCTATCAGGAACGCGCCCAGGCCAAAGAACATCACAGAGCTGCGGTCGTTCCTGGGACTCCTCAACTATTTTGGTAATTTCCTACCGGGGTTAAGCACCCTTTTAGAGCCCCCACATGTGTTATTGTGCAAAGGTGAGAACTGGGTATGGGGAAAAAAAACAAGTCATTGCTTTTGACAAATCAGAAACATTTTATGCTCCAACAACCTGCTTGTATTGTATAACCCATGTAAAAGACTCGTGCTAGCATGTGATGCATCGTCGTACGGAGTCAGGTGTGTATTACAACAAGCTAACGTTGCGGGGAAGTTGCAACCTGTCGTCTATGCTTCCAGGAGCTTGCCTAAGGCCGAGAGGGCCGACAGCATGATTGAGAAAGAGGCATTAGCGTGTGTGTTCGGGGTAAAGAAAATACATCAGTACCTGTCTGGCCTCAAATTTGAGCTGGAAACCGATCACAAGCCCCTCACATCCCTGTTCGCTGAAAACAAGTGGATAAATACTCATGCCTCAGCCCGCATACAAAGGTGGGCACTCACACGATCAGCGTATAACTATACCATCCGCCACAGGCCAGGCACCAAGAACTGTGCGGATGCTCTCAGTCAGCTACCATTGCCCACCACGGGGGCAGAAATGGCGCAGCCTGCAAACTTGTTGATGGTGGTGCAGCCCGCAGACTTGTTGGTGGTCATGGAAGCATTTGAAAATGATAAATCACTTGTCATGGCCCACCAGATTAGGACTTGGACCAGCCAAGATCCTCTGCTGTCCCTAGTAAAAAACTGTGTACTGCATGGGAGCTGGGCCAGCATTCCCATTGAAATGCAAGAGCCAATCAAGCCGTTCCAGTGGTGAAAGGACGAGCTGTCCATTCAGGCAGACTGCCTGTTATGGGGTAACAGCGTAGTGCTACCAAAAAAGGGCAGGGAGACGTACATCTCGGATCTCCACAGCACACACCTGGGTATAGTAATGATGAAAGCGATAGCCAGATCCCACATGTGGTGGCCCGGTATCAACTCTGACTTAGAGTAATGCAGCATATGTGCTCAGTTGAGCAACGCGCCCAGAGAGGCATCGCTAAGTTTGTGGTCCTGGCCTTCCAGACCATGGTCGAGGATATATGTTGACTATGCGGGCCCTTTTCTCGGTAAAATGTTCCTGGTGGTGATGGATGCTTTTTCAAAATGGATTGAATGTGAAATAATGTTGGGAAGCACCGTCACCGCCACCATTGAAAGCCTGAGAGCCATGTGTGCCACCCATGACCTGCCTGACATATTGGTCAGTGACAACGGGCCATGTTTCATCAGTGCCGACTTTAAAGAATTCATGACCCGCAATGGGATCAAACATGACACCTCGGCCCCGTTTAAATCAGCCTCCAATGGGCAGGCAGAGCGGGCAGTATAAACAATCAAACAGAGCCTTAAACAAGTCACAGAAGGCTCACTCCAAACCCGTCTGTCCCGAGTACTGCTCAGCTACCGCACGAGACCCCACTCACCCACAGGGGTGCCCCCGGCTGAGCTACTCATGAAAAGGACACTTAAAACCAAACTCTCGCTGGTTCACCAACCTGCATGATCAGGTAGAGAGCAGGTGGCAGCAACAAAATGTAAACGATGGTCGCACCACTGTGTCACGGGAAATTGATCTGAATGACCCTGTGTATGTGCTAAACTATGGACATGGTCCCAAGTGGATCGCAGGCACGGTGATAGCTAAAGAAGGGAATAGGGTGTTTGTAGTCAAACTAGACAATGGACAAATTTGCAGAAAGCACCTGGACCAAACGAGGCTGCGGTTCACAGACTGCCCTGTACAACCCACAGCAGACACCACCTTTTTCGAGCCCACAACACACACCCAAAGGATCAACGACCTCACGCCGGACCAGGAAATCGAACCCATCATGCACAACAGCTCAGCAAGGCCAGGCTAACATGGCATGCACTGCAGGGCCAACAACACGCCAGCCCAGCGAGGGCACAGCCAACACACCAGAACAGACATTTGTACCGAAGCGGTCCACCAGGGAAAGAAAGGCTCCTGACCGCCTCACCTTGTAAATAGTTTTTACTTTAAGCCAGCCCCTAAGGCCTGTTCCTCACTCTGGAGTGTCTTATTAAAGACGGAGGTCACTGTTACTTTAACCTCCCTGTGTGCAGCCTCATCTGTGTTAGGAACACAATACCAACGACATAGGTAAAATAAAGGATGAGGTCATACAGGAAGAATTCAGGTAGCTAGGAAGAAAATTAAAGGGAATGACCTCAAAGGTAATAATCTCCGGGTTACTACCGGTGCCACGTGCTTATGAGTATAAGAATAGAAGGTTAGAGAGGATGAACACGTGGCTGGAAAGTTGGTGCAGGAGGGAGGGCTTTAATTCTTGAGGCATTGGGACGGCTTTTGGGGGAGATGGGACCTGTACAAACCGGACAGGTTGCACCTCAACAGCGCTGGGACAAAATATCCTCGCGGAGAGTTTTGCTCGTGGGGATAGTTTAAACTAGCTTGGCAGAGGGATGGGAACTTGAGAACAAATTCAAAAGGGAAGGAAGTAAAGCTGAAATTGGATAGCAAGAATCTAGAAAGTGAATCTGTAAGACAGAGGAAACAGGGTTTAGTATGTTGTAAGCAAGGAGGTCTTTCTGTGCTGAATGGTATATACTTTAATGCAAGCAGTATAGCGAATAAGGCGGATGAGCTAAGAGCACAGATAGACATTTGGGAGTATGACATTATAGCCATTACAGAAACATGGCTGAAAGAGGGGCAGGTTTGGCAGTTCAATATTCCTGGCTACAGGATTTTTAGACAAGATAGAGAGGGGTTAAAAAGGGGAGGGGGTGCGGTACTGATCAAAGAAAATATTACAGCGATGAGGAGGGATGATATGTTGGAGAGATCATCAACTGAGGCCATATGGGTCAAATTGAAAAATAAAAAAGGGCCGATCACACTGTTGGGCGTGTATTATAGACATCCAAACAGTGGGAGGGAGATAGAGGAGCAAATATGTAGGCAAATTGCTGTGAAGTCCAAAAACCATAGGGTAGTAATATAGGGGATTTTAACTATCCAAATATTGATTGGGACAAATTTAGTCTGAAGGGTATAGAGGGTGCGGGATTCTTGAAATGCATTCAAGAGAACTTTGTTAGCCAGTTTGTAGCAAGACCATCACGAGAGGGGGCGGTCTTGGATTGAGTTTTGGGGAATGAAGCTGGTCAGGTTGAAAGGGTATTAGTGGGAGAGCACTTGGATGCCAGTGACCATAATTCAGTCAGATTCAAGTTGGTTATGGATAAGGTCAAGAATAGGCCTGAAATAACATTTCCGAATTGGGGAAAAGCTAATTTTGCTAAGTTAAGTAGTGATTTGGCCATGGTGGATTGGAAACAGCTACTTGTGGGTAAATCAGTGTCCGGACAGTGGGAGGCATTTAAGGAGATCCAGAAGGCTCAGACCAAACGTTTGACCTTAAACAAAAAGGCTAAGAAAAATAATTCTAGAGCCCCCTTGATGTCTAGGGACTTACAGGGCAGGATTAAGAAAAAAAGAGACGCTTATGTCATATACCAACAGCTAAATACTATAGAATCTTTAGAGGAATATAGAAAGTTCAGAGGCAAAATTAAAAAGGATATTAGGAATGCTAAGAGAGAACACGAGAAATTCTTGGCCAGTTAAATTAAGAAAAACACTAAGATGTTCTAAAAATATATTAAGAGTAAGAGGGTAACTAAAGAAAGGGTAGGGCCTATTAGAGACCTTGAGGATAATCTTTGTCTGTAGGAGGGTTCTGAATGAAAACTTTGCATCTGTTTTCACAAAGGAAAGGGGAAATGCAACTACTGCTATCAAGGAGGAGTGTGATATTCTGGATGAAATAAATATGGTGAGAGAGGAAGTATTAAGGGGTTTAGCAGCTTTGAAAGTAAATAAGTTCCCAGGCCCAGATGAAATACATCCCATGCTGTTGAGTGAAGTAAAAGAGGAAATAGCAAAGGCCTTGACCATAATTTTCCAGTCCTCTTTGGATCTGGGCATGGTGCCAGAGGATTGAAGGACTGCTAATGTAGTACCCTTGGTTAAGAAGGGAGAAAGGGATAGGCCGAGTAATTACAGGCCTATCAGCCTAACCTCAGTGGTGGGAAAATTATTAGAAAAAATCCTGAAAGACAGGATAAATCTGCATTTGGAAAGGCAAGGATTAATTAGGGACAGTCAACACGGATTTGCTAAGGGAAGATTGTGTCTGACTAACCTGATTGAATTTTTTGAGGAGGTAACCAAGAGGATCGATGAGGGTAGTGTGTACGATGTAGTATATATGGACTTTAGCAAAGCTTTTGATAAGGTCCCCACATGGTAGACTTGTCATGAACGTTAAAGCCCATGGGATACAGGGCAAAGTGGCAAGTTGGATCCAAAATTGACTTGGAGGTAGGAAGCAAAGGGTAATATTTGATGGATGTTTTTGTGACTGGAAGGATGTTTGCGGTGGGGTTCCGCAGGGCTCAGTACTGGGTCCCTTGCTTTTTGTGGTATATATCAACAATTTAGATTTGAATATAAGGAGTATGATTAAGAAGTTTGTATGTGACACTAAAATTGGCTGTGTGGTTGATAATGAAGAAGAAAGTCATGGGCTGCAGGAGGATATCAATCTACTGGTCAGGTAGGCAGAGCAGTGGCAAATGGAATTTAATTCAGAGAAGTGTGAGGTTATGCACTTTGGGAGGGCTAATAAGGAAATTGTATACACATTAAACGGAAGGCCACTTAATAGTGTAGATGAGCAAAAGGACCTTGGAGTGCTTGTCCACAGATCCCTGAAAGTAGCAGGCCAGGTGGATAGGGTGGTTAAGAAGGCATACAGAATGCTTGCCTTTATTGGTTGAGGCATAGAATATAAGAACAGGGAGGTTATGCTTAAATTGTATAATACTTTGGTTAGGCCTCAGCTGGAGTATTGCATGCAGTTCTGGTCACTGTATTATAGGAAGGACGTGAATGCACTAGGGAGGGTGCAGAGGAGATTTACTAGGATGCTGCCTGGAATGGAGAATCTTAGTTATGAGGACAGATTGGATAGGCTGGGTTTGTTTTCATTGGAACAGAGAAGATTGAGAGGAGACCTCATTGAGCTGTTCAAAATATTGAGGGGCCTGGATATAGTGGATAGTAAGGGTCTATTTCCATTGGTGGAGGGGTCTATTATGAGGTGGCATAGTTTTAAGATGGTTGGTGGAAGGTTTAGAGTGGATTTAAGGGGGGGCCTTCTTTACGGAGAGGGTTATGGAGATCTGGAACTCGCTGCCTGGAAGAGTGGTGGATGCAGAAACCCTCACCACTTTTAAGAGATGGTTGGATGGGCACTTACAGTTCAGTAACCTGCAGGGTTACGAACCTAGAGCTGGTAATTGGGATTAGACTAGATGACCTTTTGTTGGTCAGTGCAGATATAATATAATACTGCAGGGAATAGAATACAGCCAGGGTTATCTCCTGGACTAGTTTCGATTGCCTGGATGGGTCGGAGACGTATTTTCCCAGATTTTTTCTCCCTAAATTGGCCTGGGTTTTTATCTGGTTTTTGCCTCTCCTGGGAGATCACATGGCTCCGGTTGGAGTGGAGTGTAGAATGTTTCAGTATAAGGGGTGTCGCAGTTGTGGTGAGACAGATTGGTTGGGTTGGGTGCTCTGTGCTTTTCCGTCATTGTTCATAGGTTTAAATGTAACCTTTAGGGCTGCTGACCAAGGGCCGTGTGGCTCTTTGTCGGCCGGCGTGGACACGATGGGCCGGAACGGCCTCCTTCTGCGCTGTAAATTTCTATGTTTCTATTCCCCAAAACTAAATCCAAAACCGCCCTCTCTCGTGTTGGGCTTGTTAAATACTGACTAAAAAAGTTCTCCTGAATGCATTTTTAAAATTCCACACCCTCTATACCCTTCACATTATATTTGTCCCAATCAATATTAGGATAGTTAAAATCCCCTACTATTAATGCCCTATGGTTTTTGGACTTCACATAAATTTGCCTACATATTTGCTCCTCTATCTCCCTCCCACTGTTTGGGGGTCTATAATAAATTCCCAGCAGTGTGATCGCCCTTTTTTATTTTTCAATTCAACCCATATGGCCTCATTTGATGATCCCTCTAACATATCATCCCTCCTCACCGCTGTTCGACCATGTTGCGTGTGGCTGCATGGCTCTCATTATAGCGATGCTCGGCTTCAGTCTTAGGGTTCCAGAGGGGGGTCATGAGCCAGGTGGTGAGGCCATAACCTTTGTCCCCAAGCATCCAGCTCTGGCCTTATGGTTGACACTGGAACATGCGTGAGACACTGTTTTCACGCAAGATGAAAGCATCATGGATGCTCCCTGGAGATATTGAGCTTTGACTGCTATGATGTGGAGTATGGTCGCAGACAATCGGTACATTCATGGAGTAAAGGTACTAGCAGGGTGATGTGCATACAGTCAAGGGCATCCTGAACCTAGGGGAAGCCAGCAAATCGTCCAAAACTTATAGCCCTCTCATTTTGGATAGCACTGGTCATTGGGAAATTTATGAAGTCCATTCTGCATGCGTACAGTGCATTAGTCACCTGGCAAATACAGCAATGGGTAGCGTGCGGTGAGATGGAGCATATGTCCCTCACTGATGCCTGAAAGGAGCCGGAGACATAGAATGCAACTGCCACTGTCACCTTCACCTTGAGGGACAGTGCAGTCCTGTTGCCGCTGGTAGGCTATATGTTTGCCTGTAGGAGTTGTGAGGGATGATATTGGCTCCAATGAACAAAATGTTGAATCATTGTGGGTGGAGATTAGAGATAGTAAGGGGAAACAGTCACTGGTCGGCGTAGTTTATAGGCCCCCAAATAATAACTTCATGGTGGGGCAGGCAATAATCAAGGGAATAATGGAGGCATGTGAAAAAGGAATGGCAGTAGTTATGGAGGATTTTAACCGACATATAAATTGGTCAAATCAAATCGCAGGGGGTAGCCTGGAGGAGGAATTCATAGAATGCATACGGGATTGTTTCTTAGAACAGTATGTAACAGAGCCTACAAGGGAGCAAGCCATTTTGGATCTGGTCCTGTGTAACGAGACAGGAAAAATAAACGATCTCCTCGTAAAAGATCCTCTCGGAATGAGTGATCACAATATGGTTGAATTTGTAATACAGATTGAGGATGAGGAAGTTGTGTCAGAAACGAGAGTGCTATGCTTAAACAAAGGGGACTACAGTGGGATGAGGGCAGAGTTGGCTAAAGTAGACTGGAAACAAGGACTAAACGGTGGCACAATTGAACAGTGGAGGACTTTTAAGGAGCTCTTTCATAATGCGCAACAAAAATATATTCCAGTGAAAAAGAAGGGCGGCAAGAGAAGAGATAACCAGCCGTGGATAACCAAGGAAATAAAGGAAAGTATCAAATCAAAGACCAATGCGTATAAGGTGGCCAAGGTTAGTGGGAAACTAGAGGATTGGGAAAATTTTAAGCAACAGCAAAGAATGACTAAAAAAGCAATAAAGAAAGAGAAGATAGATTACGAAGGTAAACTTGCGCAAAACATAAAAACAGATCGTAAAAGCTTTTACAGATATATAAAACGGAAAAGAGTGACTAAAGTAAATGTTGGTCCCTTAGAAGATGAAAAGGGGGATTTAATAATGGGAAATGTGGAAATGGCTGAGACCTTAAACAATTATTTTGCTTCCGTCTTCACAGTGGAAGACACAAAAACCATGCCAAAATTGCTGGTCATAGGAATGTGGGAAGGGAGGACCTTGAGATGATCACTATCACGAGGGAGGTAGTGCTGGACTGACTAATGGGACTGAAGGTAGACAAGTCCCCTGGTCCTGATGAAATGCATCCCAGGGTATTAAAAGAGATGGCGGAAGTTATAGCAGATGCATTTGTTATAATCTAGCAAAATTCTCTGGACTCTGGGGAGGTACCATCGGATTGGAAAGCAGCTAATGTAACGCCTCTGTTTAAAAAAGGGGGCAGGCAAAAGGCAGGTAACTATAGGCCGGTTAGTTTAACATCTGTAGTGGGGAAAATGCTTGAAACTATCATTAAGGAAGAAATAGCGGGACATCTGGATAGGAATAGTGCAACCAAGCAGACGCAGCATGGATTCATGAAAGGGAAATCATGTTTAACTAATTTACTGGAATTCTTTGAGGATATAATGAGCATGGTGGATAGAGGTGTACCGATGGATGTGGTGTATTTAGATTTCCAAAAGGCATTCGATAAGGTGCCACACAAAAGGTTACTGCAGAAGATAAAGGTACGCGGAGTCAGAGGAAATGTATTAGCATGGATAGAGAATTGGCTGGCGAACAGAAAGCAGAGAGTCGGGATAAATGGGTCCTTTTCCGGTTGAAAATCAGTGGTTAGTGATGTGCCACAGGGATCAGTACTGGGACCACAACTGTTTACAATATACATAGATGACCTGGAGGAGGGGACAGAGTGTAGTGCAACAAAATTTGCAGATGACACTAAGATTAGTGGGAAAGCGGGTTGTGTAGAGGACTCAGAGAGGCTACAAGGAGATTTGGATAGGTTAAGCGAATGGGCTAAGGTTTGGCAGATGGAATACAATTTCGGAAAGTGTGAGGTCATCCACCTTTGGAAAAAAAACAGTAAAAGGGAATATTATTTGAATGGGGAGAAATTACAACATGCTGTGGTGCAGAGGGACCTGGGGGTCCTTGTGCATGAATCCCAAAAGGTTAGTTTGCAGGTGCAGCAGGTAATCAGGAAGGCAAATGGAATGTTGGCCTTCATTGCGAAAGGGATGGAGTACAAAAGCAGGGAGGTGTTGCTGCAACTGTATAAGATATTGGTAAGGCCGCACCTGAAGTACTGCGTGCAGTTTTGGTCACCTTACTTAAGGAAGGATATACTAGCTTTGGAAGGGGTACAGAGACGATTCACTAGGCTGATTCCAGAAATGAGGGGGTTACCTTATGATGATAGATTGAGTAGACTGGGTCTTTACTCCTTGGAGTTCAGAAGGATGAGGGGTGATCTTATAGAAACATTTAAAATCATGAAAGGGATAGACAAGATAGAGGCAGAGAGGTTGTTTCCATTGGTCGGGGAGACTAGAACTCGGGGGCACAGCCTCAAAATACGGGGGAGCCAATTTAAAACCGAGTTGAGAAAGAATTTCTTCTCCCAGAGGGTTGTGAATCTGTGGAATTCTCTGCCCAAGGAAGCAGTTGAGGCTGGCTCATTGAACGTTTTCAAGTCAAAGATAGATAGATTTTTAAGCAATAAGGGAATTAAGGGTTACGGGGAGAGGGCGGGTAAGTGGAGCTGAGTCCACGACCAGATCAGCCATGATCTTATTGAATGGCGGAGCAGGCTCGAGGGGCTAGATGGCCTACTCCTGTTCCTAATTCTTATGTTCTTATGTTCTTAGGAGCAGGCATATCTCTGTCATCACTTCTTTCTGGAAGCGCAGCCTTCTAACGCACTGTGCCTCAGAGAGCTGGAAGTATGAGCGATGTTCCCTGTCAACTCATGAGGGGATAAGGCCTCCTCCCCATATGTCTGTGACCTCTTTGATTATGTTGTAAATGATCATCAATAAGCCTTCTTCCAGCTTGAAGCCGTATGGCAATAGCAGTCACGATGAACGACTCCCGACCTAGCATGGTCTCTATCTTTTAAAATGTCCTTTAGAAAACAAACTAGAAACTCACATAAACTTCGCAATCAAAAGTATGCAGTAACGCAGCATTCTTCTCCCAATCTTTTTAATCACTCACAACTGCGACTTTCTTCGTCGCTTTCAACATGGCACCGTCAGCGCCTGATGCGCCCTGGGTCCATCTGATTTTTCTGGGCGGGTTCTTGTGCAGACACTAAATCGGGCGAAATGCTCGAAAGTTCCTCACGGGGTGCTGGCGCAGCGATGCACAATTTACATCATCCAAACGGTCAAAACAGTGGCAGGGCAGTAAGTTTTAGTGCCGCCGCAAAACCATTGGTGAAGGTTCCACCCGGGCGCAAAATCTTGTGCGCCTCATATCACACCCAAAAAAATCATTATTGCACACCGCCGAGGTGCTAAATGGGGCACAAATCACCCGAAAATCCAGCCCAAGATGTTGCTTACTGTTAGCTTCTAATACATGGAGAGGTCCAGCAAAAAAAGGACATCTGTTATTTAAATATGTAATTTATCTTGTACCTTTCTTTGGTACAATAATTTAACTATTAGTCAATAACTTAAACAACACACTCCATTGTTGTGGACTCTTATGTTTTTGCTCAGGCAAATCACATTTAGTGAGTAAAAGCTAGCGCTGTATTACTCTTAGAAACATAGAAACATAGAAATTTACAGCGCAGCAGGTGGCCATTTCAGCCCATCGTGTCCACGCCAGCCGACAAAGAGCCACACGGCCCTTGGTCAGTAGCCCCGAAGGTTACATATAAACCTATGAACAATGACGGAAAGTCAAAGAGCACCCAGCCCAACCAGTCCCCGACACCCCTTATACTGAAACATTCTACACTCCACCCCAACCAGAGCTATGTGATCTCCTGGGAGAGGCAAAAAACAGATAAAAACCCAGGCCAAGTTAGGGAGAAAAAAAGCTGGGAAAATTCCTCTCCGACCCATCCAGGCGATCGAAACTAGTCCAGGAGATCACCCTGGCTGTATTCTATTTCCTGCAGTACTTACCATTAATACTGCGCCGGTCAACAAAAGATCTTCCAGTCTAATCCCAATTCCCAGCTCTAGGTCTGTAACCCTGCAGGTTACGGCACTTTAAGTGCACATCCAACCATTTCTTAAAAGTGGTGAGGGTTTCTGCATCTACCACTCTTCCAGGCAGCGAGTTCCAGATCTCCACAACCCTCTGCGTAAAGAAGCGCCCCCCCCGTCAAATCCCCTCTAAACCTTCCACCACCCACCTTAAAACTATGCCCTCTCGTAATACACCCTTCCACCAATGGAAATAGGCCCTTACTATCCACTATGTCCAGGCCTCTCAATATTTTGTACACCTCAATGAGGTCTCCTCTCAACCTCCTCTGTTCCAATGAGAACAAACCCAGCCTATCCAATCTGTCCTCATAACTAAGATTCTCCATTCCAGGCAACATCCTAGTAAATCTCCTCTGCACCTTCTCTAGTGCAATCACGTCCTTCCTATAATACGGCAACCAGAACTGTCGCAGTACTCCAGCTGTGGCCTAACCAAAGTATTATACAATTTAAGCATAACCTCCCTGCTCTTATAAGAACATAAGAACATAAAAAATAGGAGCAGAAGTAGGCCATACAGCCCCTCGAGCCTGCTCCACTATTCAATAAGATCATGGCTGATCATGGGATCAGCTCCACTTCCCTGCCCGCTCCCATTATATTCTATGCCTCAGCCAATAAAGGCAAGCATTCCGTATGCCTTCTTAACCACCCTATCCACATGGCCTGCTACTTTCAGGGATCTGTGGACAAGCACTCCAAGGTTCCTTTGTTCATCTACACTATTAACTGGCCTTCCATTTAATGTGTATACCCTTTCCTTATTAGCCCTCCCAACGTGCATCACCTCAGACTTCTCTGAATTAAATTCCATTTGCCACTGTTCTGCCCACCTGATCAGTAGATTGATATCCTCCTGCAGCCCATGACTTTCTTCTTCATTATCAACCACACAGCCAATTTTAGTGTCATCTGCAAACTTCTTAATCATACTCCCTATATTCAAATCTAAATTGTTGATATAAACCACAAAAAGCAAGGGATCCAATACTGAGCCCTGCAGAGCTCCACTGGAAACATCATTCCAGTCACAAAAACATCCATCAACTATTACCCTTTGCTTCCTACCTCTAAGCCAATTTTGGATCCAACTTGCCACTTTGCCCTGGATCCCATCAGCTTTAACCTTCGTGACCAGTCTACTATGTGGGACCTTATCAAAAGTTTTGCTGAAGTCCATATACACTACTTCATACGCACTACCCTCATCGACCTTCTTGGTTACCTCCTCAAAAAATTCAATCAGATTCGTCAAACTCGATCTTCCCTTAACAAATCCATGCTGACTGTCCCTAATTAATCCCTGCCTTTCCAAATGTAGGTATATCCTGTCTTTCAGAATTTTTTCCAATAATTTTCCCACCACTGAGGTTAGGCTGACAGGCCTGTAATTACTCAGCCTATCCTTTTCTCCCTTCATAAACAAGGGTACTACATTAGCAGTTCTCCAATCCTCCGGCACCATGCCCAGATCCAAAGAGGACTGGAAAATGATGGTCAAGGCCTCTGCTATTTCCTCTTTTACTTCGCTCAACGGCCTGGGATGCATTTCATCCAGGCCTGGGGACTTATCTACTTTCAAAGCTGCTAAACCCCTTAATACTTCCTCTCTCACTATATTTATTTCATCCAGAATATCCCACTCCTCATCGATAGCAGTATCTGCATTGCCCCTTTCCTTTGTGAAAACAGATGCAATGTATTGGTTAAGAACCTTACCAACATCTGCCTCCAGACAAAGATTACCCTCATGGTCTCTAATAGGCCCTATCTTTTCTTTAGTTACCCTCTTACTCTATTTTATTTATATTTATTTATAGAATATATATTTATAGAACAGCATAAGGTTTTCCTTAATTCTACTAGCCAAGAATTTATCGTGCTCTCTTTTAGCATTCCAAGTATCCTTTTTAATTTTGCGTCTTAACTTTCTATATTCCTCTAAAGATTCTATAGTAGTTAGCGTCTTCTTAGCTTTATTCTCCAAAGAACAAAAAAGTCTTAGCAAAGCAGCCCAGGAACCTGACAGCTATTAAATATGTGATGTTGACAGCCTGTAAATGTGCTACTTTGCCTTTAAAGGGATTTTTTGGTTTTCCCTTAGAGACCTTTTGAACCAATTCGTCAATAGTCCATGCTATTTCGATTAGTGGTTGTGCAGGCTAATGAGATAAAATGGCTCTTTAAACAGTCTGTTTTACTTGCCTGTCTGTTCTATCTGTTAATACCAGTTTTTCTGTGTTGATGATGGTACATTATTGCTGCCCACTTCCAAGATATTTGTTTAATTCATTGTGGAATTAAAGTAAAAAGAAAATCTGATGCCCAATGAACAATATGAATTTAATTTTAACATTCCCCAGAGGCTTTTCTTTATCCCTTTCGTATCACATCTGACCTCTCTCCATAAAAGGTCACGACTGTCTAGACTCGCTTCAGCTCCAGCTTCATTTTCGATCAGTGAAGACAGATACACAATGACTCTCTGACTGCAACCTCAAACTGTGCCCTTCCACCCGAGAAAACCCTAGTCCCCAAGTTCCATTATTTTTACAAGCTTCTTGTAGCTACATCTGGCAAGATGGAAGAGCTCAATATTTATGCAGTATCTGCTTTCCACTGACTGATCTCAGGAAATCTGATATGACACTATTTAGAAAATTAATCTGTTTGGTGCATGCTTAATATTTAGTTAACAGTTCCAAACTCTTTAGAAATTGATTTCATTCTGGCCGCTGGATTACTGCCCAGTTACCAGACATTTACCGCCCATTTTTGTAAGAAATGCAAATTACCGCCCAGTACCACCCGTTATAGATGCGAATATCGCCAGCGGTAATTTCGGCCTACGATTACCGCTGGCGTTGCTGCAGAACGCCCGCCCATGTTTCCCGCCCAAAAAATCAAGAAAATTAACCTCCAGCGCTAAATTTGCTAATTCACCCTTTTTACCACCCATGAGCACTGAGAATATGTACTGCCCATTTTTTAGGTACTTACCATGCCTTGTCACAACTGTCTACTCTGTCACACTCTGTTACCGTTATGCCTCCATTTTGGAAAAAAACATTCTGTAGGGGGGAAAAGGCTGTGTAAAGTTGCCAGCAGGCTGGAATTTATTTTTGAGTGATTTTGAGTGATTTCTTCAGGAGTTAATAAGGGATTTTGATTTTGAATATATTGTGGATAATTGACTTTAATTCTTTTGTGGACATCGGAACATTTTTGAGTACTTTAAAAGAAATGGGGCCTGTAGTTTCACTGCCAATACTGCTGATTACTTACATGATGCAGAATAGAGCTGGAAGAAGATTTATTAAAGAGCACTATGTGCCCAATCAAATAGGACGCAGACTCTTGAGGAGGAGGAGACTTACCCTAAACGAAATTACAGTGATCACTATTTGTACCTGCACCTGACCAATAGCAGTGCATTAGAAGGCTGTGCTTCCGAAAAGAAATCATCACTAAAATATGTCAGCTCATTAAGGCAGATGTGCAATCTGCCAGCACCATCAGCACCTCACTGCCTGTCGAGGTGACGGTGACTGCTGCACTATCTTTCTATGCATCCGGCTCATTTCAGGCATCAGTTGGTGACATATGCGGAATATCTCAATATGCCACACATCCTTGCATTCGACAGGCAACTGATATGCTGTACATACACAGGATGGATTTTATTAAGTTTCCAATGACCAAGGAGGCACAGAGTGAGAGGGCTTTGGATTTTTCGAGAAGAGCAAACTTCTCCCAAGGTCCAGACTATACGCACATTGCCCTGCGGGCACCTTTAGAGGAAGCGGAGGTGTACCGAAACGGAAAAGGATTCTACTCCCTGAATGTGCAGCTCGTTGTCGATCTTAATCAAACAATCATGGCAGTAAATGCTAAATTTCCAGGGAACATCCATGACACGCATATCTTGCGTGAGAGCACTGCCTCTGACCTGTTTAAGAGTCAGCCACAAAGTCAATGTTGGATGCTGGAGATAAAGGATATGGCCTTGCCAGCTGGCTCATGACCCCACTGCGAAAAACTTAGACAGAAACTGAGAAACGCTACAACGAAAGCCATATAGCCACATGCAATATAGTCAAAAAGACATTCGGAGGTAGACTGCAATACCATCCTAAGCAGGTTGCTCAATTCGTTGTGGTGCGTTGCATGTCGTACAACCTAGCCATCAAGAGGGGACAGGAATTGCCAGATGGGACTGCCGGACAACCTCAGGAGAGAGGGGTGGAGGAAGAGGATGAGGCGGAAGATGGGGACATCGAGGAGGACGAGGTCGAGGAGCTTAACGATGAGCCCGTAACTCCACCCCCCCAACACCACAGGGGAAGCCCCGTGGTGCTTTAGCAACTGCAAAACTGTTACGTCAGTAGCTCATAAATGAATGCTATGCTTGAACGGCGAGAGTTACGTTTCACCCTTGTATGGCCATGTATGTAACCCTTACAATGATTGTTACTTCTCATTTTCCAGAAGTGAGTGAGACACTGTACAAGGTTTAGTTGAATAAAAAATGTTTATAAATGTAATTTACTTTAACTTTAACAATTTTTAATAAAATAAATAAAATAATAATTAATTGTTCTCAATGAAAATTTTACAAAACAAAACATTCACAACAACCAACAACAACCAGCAACAACAACAGCAGTATAAACAACGCTCCTCCCACCCCTCCACCCTCCTACGATTCTATCTGCGGCCACCTTTCCCAACGCCTTTTCTCCACAATCCTCCCGTGATCCTTGGCCCTGCCCTCCTCCTCCTCCCACTATGAATACCCCTGGCCCTGCCCAAGTTGGGACCAGTACATTGTGCAGCAGAGCACCTCGAGCGTGACTGCTGAGGCGGGGGGGGTTGCGGGGGGGGCGACAATGGCAGTGCGCTATGTGTGGGGTCTGGAGAAGCGGGGGTTGTTGAGGACCTATCTTCAAAGTTGGAAGAAAGTACTTCCTCCTGGCGATCAGGTGCTGTCACCATTGGTGCTATGGTACCTTGGCGTGCAGCGCCATATCCCAGGACCGTCGACTGCCACATAGCATTGGCATTAACGGACTGGGTATTCTCCCTCACCGCTGCAATCAGCTCCACCATATCCTCCGATTGACGGGCTGCTAAAGCGGCGATGTTTGTGGACAACCCAGCAGTGGCCTGGAGGAGCTCTCGACTCAAGTCGATGCTCATCCTAGACAGTCCCACCATGTCCAGGTTCGCATCTATCTGTCTCGCTGGTTCCCACCTTGCCGGATAAGCCACCGTGGATTCATCATGGGGGTTGGTGTGCACCGCTGCATACCGCTTGGTCCCACTTCCTTGGACCGGAATCCGACAAGGAAGCGGTGGCCGCAGGTAGAAAGGACCCTTCAAGTCCCACCACCCCTCCCTCCTCCACCACCACTGTCACAAACTTTTGAGGAGTGTTCTCCTCCTCCTCAACCATCTGTTCCACCACCATCTCTTCCATCCTCAATTCTTCCAATAACTCCTTTCTGGGAGGGACAGGCGGCTCCTCCTGTGCAACTGTAAAAACATAACATTAATGGTTGGCGACAAGGGAGGGGAGGGGAGGGGTCAGAGATAACATGAGAGCAATTCACTTTGCGCAGGCTTATGTGGAGAACAAACATATATTACCGAGAATCATTACATGAAACTATCATAAGCAGAGTAGACAGAAATTACATGACTTAAGTCCCAAACAGTATATTGCTTTCCAAGTGGCAGAGTGTGATCAACCAAAAATTCATGTCAGAACTAATAACATATTGTGCTCCCAGCATTACATTACATTCTATGTTATATTAACATAACATTGAATTACATGACCGCTGTACAGCCCAGGGATTATACAGACTTACCCTCTGCGAGAACTGGTTCAGCATCAACACACGTAGTGGTGCGATCATACGCTCCGGTCAGGGCTGCAGCGCATTCTTCAAGATCCGTCAATTCAAGCCTCTCCGGCGGACCTCCGCACATTTTACAGAGCTCTGGCCTATTACTTGCTAATTATTTCTGCAAAGGTGACAAAAAATATGTGTAAACTAATTTCACAGCTACTATTACGGAACACACATATATATATATAGGTAGACATCCCCAATGAACCATCCCCAGTCCTTTCATCAACAAGTGCGCCATTTCAGTTTCATTAGGACGCAAGTGTTGCATGATGAACACATGAAAATACAGAAGACTGACACAATGAGATTGATGATGGAAAATAAAAAATGATACCAAGCTTTATAACATAATAAAACGTGGCACTACTTAAGAGTAATTAGTCAGTGCATGATAAAAGGTACTACTTAATCTCGTCGCCCCAACGATGTCATTCCAACGTTTGCGGTACTGGTTCAGCCCCCGCATCACGGACGCGACGGACGACACCGCCTCAGCCATCTCTCGCCATATCCTCTGGTACATGTTTGGTGCAAGTTTTCCTCACCCACCCCGTGTCAATTGCTTCCAGCCAGCCTCCACTTCGTGCAGCAACAATTCCTGGGTTTCTTCACAAAAACACACGGCCCTCCTCCTCCCACCTACCTCCCTCTCCACTTCCATATCTTGTCTTCGCATCTTAATGATTTATTATTTATATTATATTTTTAAAAATTAATTATTATTTCTTCTTATTATTATTTTTTTATCTTGTCGCATTATTATTATGTATTATATTATGAATTACAATAATGCTCCAAATCCTTTTGAAATACTTTTCAAATAACTGCTCTCTCTCTCTGCAAATAATGATCTCCAGCTCACCACTCAGCAACTCTCACTCTTTTCTGAGCATGCGCAGGGTCAACTCTGACCCCTAAATTGTGGGAGAATGCCCGTGCATGCGCAGAGAAAGAAAAATGCTCGTTACTAGGGGTCTGCTTGCCTGTACAAAGGCAAGCAGATCACCGACTCCAAGAGACTTCACCACCTCCTGCTCTGCTACCGCTGAATACCACCACCTCTGAGAAGCAACATGCAAAAATCATGGGAGTGCGCCTTAGCAGACATGAAGCAGAGAGTCGGGATAAACGGGTTCTTTTTGGAATGGCAGGCAGTGACGAGTGGAATGCCGCAGGGCTCAATGCTGGGACCCCAGCTCTTTGCAATATACATTAATGATTTAGATAAAGGAATTGAGTGTAATATCTCCAAGTTTGTAGATGACACTAAACTGGGTGGCGGTGTGAGCTGTGAAAAGGATGCTAAGAGGCTGCAGGGTGACTTGGACAGGTTAGGTGAGTGGGCAAATGCATGGCAGATGCAGTAATAGGTGGATAAATGTGAGGTTATCCACTTTGGGGGCAAAAAAACAAAGGCAGAATATTATCTGAATGGCGGCAGATTAGGTAAAGGGGAGGTGCAATGAGACCTGGGTGTCATGGTTCATCAGTCATTGAAAGTTGGCATACAGGTACAGCAGGTGGTGAAGAAGGCAAATGGTATGTTGGCCTTCATATCCAGCGGATTTGAGTATAGGAATAGGGAGGTCTTACTGCAGTTGTACAGGGCCTTAGTGAGACCTCACCTGGAATATTGTGTTCAATTTTGGTCTCCTAATTTGAGGAAGGACGTTCTTGCTATTGAGGGAGTGCAGCGAAGGTTCACCAGACTGATTCCAGGGATGGCTGGACTGACATATGAGGAGCGACTGGATCACCTGGGCCTTTATATACTGGAGTTTAGAAGGATGAGAGGGGATCTCATAGAAACGTATAAGATTCTGACGGGACTGGACAGGTTAGATGCGGGAAGAATGTTCCCGATGTTGGGACTGTTTCTTAGAACAGTATGTAACAGAGCCTACAAGGGAGCAAGCCATCTTGGATCTGGTCCTGTGTAATGAGACAGGAAAAATAAACAATCTCCTCGTAAAAGATCCTCTCGGAATGAGTGATCACAATATGGTTGAATTTGTAATACAGATTGAGGATGAGGAAGTTGTACCAGAAACGAGGGTACTATGCTTAAACAAAGGGGACTACAGTGGGATGAGGGCAGAGTTGGCTAAAGTAGACTGGAAACAAGGACTAAACGGTGGCACAATTGAGGAACAGTGGAGGACTTTTAAGGAGCTCTTCAATAGTGCGCAAAAAATATATATTCCAGTGAAAAAGAAGGGTGGCAAGAGAAGTGATAACCAGCCGTGGATAACCAAGGAAATAAAGGAGAGTATCAAATTAAAAACCAATGCGTATAAGGTGGCCAAGGTTAGTGGGAAACTAGAAGATTGGGAAAATTTTAAACGACAGCAAAGAATGACTAAAAAAGCAATAAAGAAAGGGAAGATAGATTACGAAGGTAAACTTGCGCAAAACATAAAAACAGATAGTAAAAGCTTTTACCGATATATAAAACGGAAGAGAGTGACTAAAGTAAATGTTGGTCCCTTAGAAGATGAGAAGGGAGATTTAATAATGGGAAATGTGGAAATGGCTGAGACCTTAAACAATTATTTTGCTTCCGTCTTCACAGTGGAAGACACAAAAACAATGCCAAAATTTGCAGGCCACAGGAATGTGGGAAGGGAGAACCTTGAGACAATCACTATCACTAGGGGAGTAGTGCTGGACAGGCTAATGGGACTGAAGGTGGACAAGTCCCCTAGTCCTGATGAAATACATCCCAGGGTATTAAAAGAGATGGCTGAAGTTAAAGCAGATGCACTCGTTATAATCTACCAAAATTCTCTGGACTCTGGGGAGGTACCAGCGGATTGGAGAGCAGCTAATGTAACGCCTTTGTTTAAAAAAGGGGGCAGGCAAAAGGCAGGAAACTATAGGCCGGTTAGTTTAACATCTGTAGTGGGGAAAATGCTTGAAACTATCATTAAGGAAGAAATAGCGGGACATCTGGATAGGAATAGTGCAATCAAGCAGACGCAGCATGGATTCATGAAAGGGAAATCATGTTTAACTAACTTACTGGAATTCTTTGAGGATATAACGAGCATGGTGGATAGAGGTGTACCGATGGATGTGGTGTATTTAGATTTCCAAAAGGCATTCGATAAGGTGCCACACAAAAGGTTACTGCAGAAGATAAAGGTACGCGGAGTCAGAGGAAATGTATTAGCATGGATAGAGAATTGGCTGGCGAACAGAAAGCAGAGAGTCGGGATAAATGGGTCCTTTTCCGGTTGGAAATCAGTGGTTAGTGGTGTGCCACAGGGATCAGTGCTGGGACCACAACTGTTTACAATATACATAGATGACCTAGAAGAGGGGACAGAGTGTAGTGCAATAAAATTTGCAGATGACACTAAGATTAGTGGGAAAGCAGGTTGTGTAGAGGACTCAGAGAGACTGCGAGGAGATTTGGATAGGTTAAGCGAATGGGCTAAGGTTTGGCAGATGGAATACAATGTCGGAAAGTGTGAGGTCATCCACCTTGGGAAAAAAAACAGTAAAAGGGAATATTATTTGAATGGGGAGAAATTACAACATGCTGTGGTGCAAAGGGACCTGGGGGTCCTTGTGCATGAATCCCAAAAGGTTAGTTTGCAGGTGCAGCAGGTAATCAGGAAGGCAAATGGAATATTGGCCTTCATTGCGAAAGGGATGGAGTACAAAAGCAGGGAGGTGTTGCTGCAACTGTATAAGGTATTGGTAAGGCCGCACCTGGAGTACTGCGTGCAGTTTTGGTCACCTTACTTAAGGAAGGATATACTAGCTTTGGAAGGGGTACAGAGACGATTCACTAGGCTGATTCCAGAAATGAGGGGGTTACCTTATGATGATAGATTGAGTAGACTGGGTCTTTACTCCTTGGAGTTCAGAAGAATGAGGGGTGATCTTATAGAAACATTTAAAATCATGAAAGGGATAGACAAGATAGAGGCAGAGAGGTTGTTTCCATTGGTGGGGGAGACTAGAACTAGGGGGCACAGCCTCAAAATACGGAGGAGCCAATTTAAAACCGAGTTGAGAAGGAATTTCTTCTCCCAGAGGGTTGTGAATCTGTGGAATTCTCTGCCCAAGGAAGCAGTTGAGGCTAGCTCATTGAATGTTTTCAAGTCAAAGATAGATAGATTTTTAAGCAACAAGGGAATTAAGGGTTATGGGAGCGGGCGGGTAAGTGGAGCTGAGTCCACGACCAGATCAGCCATGATCTTATTGAATGGCGGGGCAGACTCGAGGGGCTAGATGGCCTACTCCTGTTCCTAATTCTTATGTTCTTATGTTCTTAAGTCCAGAACCAGGGGACATAGTCTTAGGATAAGGGGTAGGCCATTTAGGACTAAGATGAAGAGAAACTTCTTCACTCAGAGAGTTATGGAATTTCCTGCCGCAGAGAGTTGTTGATGTCAGTTCATTGGATATATTCAAGAAGGAGTTAGATATGGACCTTACGGCTAAAGGGATCAAGGGGTATGGAGAGAAAGCAGGAAAGGGGTACTGAGGGAATGATCAGCCATGATCTTATTGAATGGCGGTGCAGGCTCGAAGGGCCAAATGGCCGACTCCTGCACCTATTTTCTATGTTTCTATGTTTCTATGTTAGCAGTATTCCGGTGGTTCTAAAGACGCAATCGCCGGAATATCGCTAAGATTTGGGCAGGAGCAATCTGGATGCAAATTCTATCCCCATGATACTCCCACAATTGTTGATCTTATAATTTTTTGAATCACATTGAAATAACTCATTTGGAACATGCACTAGAATGAAGTAACATTTTTAATGTTTTTTCTTCAAAGCAGTTCAACATACAATATTGGATACTTCTGTGGAGGCCAAAATGGCATTAGTCCCAGAAGACACATACATATAATGACAGGGGTGCATTGCAGATAGGACTGAGCTACTTGTCACCCCATTTATGTCCCAAATCTATATTAGAATAGCCAAAATCTATATTAGAATACATAGAGGTTCATTTTGATTTTGCACGATAACGTAAAATGGACAATATTGGATCAGTTGCTCGCTATACATCTCCCCAATTTTCATTTCCATTTTACATATTGCATAGAATTTACAGCACAGAAACAGGCCATTCGACTCAACTAGTCTACGCTGCCGCTTATACTCCACATGAGCCTCATTCCATTCTAATTATGTCTTCCCACCATGGCCCTGCATCTCTCTATTCTATCCTCCTTCACGTGTATATCAATCCTCCCCTTAAATACATCAATTCTATTTACTTCAATCACTGCAAGTGGCAACAAGCTCCACATTCTCACCACTCTCTGTTAAAGAAATTCTTTCTTTGATCCGTTCGTGGCTATTTTATATTTATGCCACCTTGCTCAGGACTCACCCACAAGTGGAAACAGATTCACCACATCCACCCTATCGAACACCTTCATAAATGTTAAAGACTTCTATCAGGTCTCCTCTTTGTATTCTCTTTTCCAGAGTAAAGAGCCCCAGCTTTTTCAAACTTTCCTGATAGTTACATCCTCTCAATACTGGTAAGAATATAAGAAATAGGAGGAGGAGTAGGCTATTTGGCCCCTAGAGCCTGCTCCGCCATTTAATAAGATCATGGCTGATCTGATCTTGGGCTCAGCTCCACTTCCCTGCCTGATACCCATAACCCTTCACTCCCTTATCGTTCAAAAATCTGTCTATCTCCACCTTAAATATATTCAATGACCCAGCCTCCACAGCTCTCTGGGGCAGAGAATTCCACAGATTTATGACTCTCTGAGAGAAGAAATTCCTCCTCATCTCAGTTTTAAATGGGTGACCCCTTATTCTTAAACTATGCCCCCTAGATTCCCCCACGAATGGAAACATCCTCTCTGCATCTATCTTGTCGAGCCCCCTCAGTATCTTATATGTTTCAATAAGATCACCTCTCATTCTTCGAAAGTCCAATGAATATAGGCCCAACCTGCTCAACCTTTCTTCATAAGTCAACCCCTTCATCTCAGGAATCAATCTAGTGAACCTTCTCTGAACTGTCTCCAACGCAAGTATATCCCTCCTTAAATAAGGAGACCACAATCGTACACAGTACTCTAGGTGTGGTCTCACCAATACCCTGTACAGTTGTAGCAGGGCTTCCCTGCTTTTATAACATTCTATAAAATAATTCTATGATTGTACGAAAGACTAGAGGAGTTACTTTTTTTCCAGAGTAATGTATAGATGGTACAAACTCCCAGTACAACTAAGTCATTAATCCCTGTAAAATAAATAGCTGGTTAGGAATATAATTGTTAAATTGTTAAGCTCCAGTTAGCTGATCTCAGGTATATCAACAGTGTGTCCTTTTACAATTGACCTCTGTGCCCCTGTGCTGAGAAGAAAATTTATGTCGAGGTCCTTCTTCTGACTTAATGGCATCTGTTGGAAAATGTACGTCTGATGTTGGGTGAGCATAGGATTGGGCTCTTAAAGAAGAAAGATCGTTTGGGTGATGTACCAGAAGGACATTGGTATGAATCAGCAACTTAAGGAAAGAAGGGAAGAAAATTAAAAACAATAAATGGGACTTAAGGTTATAGGGATAAGTATAGGCAGTCATAATTAAATACTAAGGGGGAGAAATTCGGTCGCGCCTCTGTTGTGGTGTTAATCCATGCAGAGCAGTACTTATAGTGCCTTGAAAAAGTTTGCGCCTCTCGTCCAGAAATTCATCAGTATTGGTTGAAGAGCTGACAGGGGCGATAAATCAGCTATTGGACACCAGAGCTTGGGGCGGGGGGAGGTGGAGGGGGGTGGTTTTAATGAAAGTTTGATCGGTACATTTTACGGACGCATTGCACATGCGCAGAACTTCGAATCAGATCCCAGGAAATGCTGAGTCTTAAATGCGCGGCATTGTAATGCATCCATTAAAATTTTAGAAATTACTTTTTTGCAAGCTGAACTGTTATGTCTGTCTGCCGCTGCAAACTCGGAGGCTCACCACTGTGCTGTGTGTAAACGTTGCCCTGACTGTGACCTCCGAGGGAAACGCTTCCTCATCCCTTTAAGTAGCCAGCAGTTAACGAATCTGCAAGCCTGTACCGACTGTTTTTCCAGACTTTGTTATTGGCGGGCGCTCAATGAGGCGTACACACCAAATTTACCAACAGGGGAGCAAGCGTGGGCGCTGCACCAGGATTACGTCATGATCGGATGATCATCAGCAGCCGGGCGCTAATGGTTTGTGACCCCGGTGAGCCTCCAATGAATATTCTGTTGGTGCGCTAAAAGCTGCGGGCCCGATCGCTACGCTCTAATGCTCGCATTAACGCTAACTGAGGCTATAGACAACCGAAAATCCAGCCCGAAGAATTTTTTTTAAAGAAAGGTTTATATATTAGCAGCTTGAATTATTTGAATCACCTAATGGGCCAGAAAATCATTTAAAACATGATACTCTGAGAATTGTGATACTGAATTTTACTATTAATACTTTGTATTATAAAGAGCTTTTAACATTAAAAATATTCCCAAGTACTTCCCAGAAACATAATCAACAAAATGGACATCAATCCAAAGAAAGAAATGTTAGGAGAGGTGACCAAAGCCTTGGTCAAAAAGATGGATTTTATGGAGGCTGTTGTAGGAAGAGATGGAGAGCGGAAGGGGTGTAAGGTAGGATTTCCAGAACATGGGGCCTAGGCAACAGAAGGCATGGTCGCCAATGGTGGGATAAATGGAGGAGGGATAGAGAAGGGGCCAGAGTTAGACAAATGGAAAATTTGAGGGTTGTAGGTTTGGAAGAGGTTACAAATAAGGGAAGGGATTTGAATTTTAAATGTCAGGCATTGGGGAATTGCCGCAAATTTAGATCAATGAAAACAGGGGTGATGGGCAAGCAAAACTTGGTGCAAGATATGATACGGGCAGCAGAGCTTTAGATGAGCTGAAGTTTGCAGGGGGAGTGTCATGTATGTAACCTCTATGTAACAACACTGCAATACTGTATATACTTAAGCAATGCACACCTTGAACACAGGGGGTGAACTTGTGGGAGACACTCCTTACCTGGTCATCCAGGTACATAAAGGGAGGTCCCACGCAGGGTCATCACTTCTTGGTCCTGTGAATAAAGGTTCAGGTCATAGAGTGACCTTGTCCATAGAATGTGCCTCATGTGGGTTTTGTGCCATTGAGTAAGGACATTACATTGGCGACGAGAAACGGGAATCAACGACCCACGAGAATGGCCACCGGTAGCACAGAGGAACGGTGAGGACTGGGACGATTTCATTGAGAGGCTCCAGCAAAGCTTTGTCACGAAAGAATGGCTGGGAGATGCAGCGGCCGACAAGCGAAGGGCACATCTGCTGACCAGCTGCGGACCTAAGACTTACGCACTCATGAAGGACCTACTAGCACCCGAAAAGCCGGCGGACAAAAGCTTTGAAGAGCTCAGCAAACTAATCGGTGAGCACCTCAAACCGGCGAGCAGCATACACATGGCCCGACACAGATTCTATACCCACCGACGTCATGAAGGACAGAGCATACCGGACTTCGTTGCGGACCTCTGGCATTTGGCCAGCCTCTGTAAGTTCACAGACATCTGCAGGGGGGAGATGTTAAGGGATTTCTTTATTGAGGGCATCGATCATGCGGGGATTTTTCGAAAGTTAATTGAGACCAAGGACTTGACTTTGGAAGCGGCGGCATTGATGGCTCAGACTTTCATGGCGGGGGAGAAGGAAACCAAAATAATATACGTGCGCAATTCTGCCTCCAACATGGCGGGGGATCAGGGAGTCAATATCATAAATGCAACGCAGAGCCCCGCAGGCAAGCAAGGGCAGTTCGACGTACCCCAGACAGCAATAAACCCCAGAGTAGGTTTTCAACAGAGACAATGGCAGGCTGAACGGACATTTACGCCATCACAGTGGACAATGCGGTCTGGGATGGGGCCATTGACACCCACTAACAGGGTACTCAAGGGCAGTCAAAGGGACAATCAGCGAGGAATGCCGGGTCATAGCTCCTTTGTTCACAACAATGGGAATCTCAGCTCATGCTGGAGGTGTGGGTTTCAACAATTCGTCTGCAGAAATTGCAACCTCAGTGGCCATTTAGCTCGAATATGCAGGAAGCCTATAACCAGGTTAATTTATGAGGCAGATGGACCAGAAGAGGGGTCTGTGTTGCAAAGCAGTGGACGCTGAAGTTCAGCGGGTTCATGTGGCAAACATTCACAGCTCATATATCAAAACGCCACCAATGATGATCAAGGTTTTATTAAACGGCATCCCTGTATGCATGGAGCTGGACACGGGGGCCAGCCAGTCACTCATGAGCGTTCAACAATTCGAAAAGCTATGGCCACACAAAGCCAGTAGACCCAAACTAGAACGCGTTGAGACACAACTACGGATGTTTACCAAAGAAATCATTCCAGTGCTAGGCAGTGCAATGTTGGCGGTCACACACAATGGATCAGTGAACCGGCTGCCGCTCTGGATTGTCCCGGGCAATGGTCCCGCACTGTTGGGAAGGAGCTGGTTAGCAGAGATGAACTGGAAATGGGGGGATGTGTATGCAATGTCATCTGTGGAGCGAAGTTCGTGCTCACAAGTCCTACAACAATTTGAGTCACTATTCCAACCTGGCGTCGGGATGTTAAAAGGTACCAAAGTAGTGATACGCATCACCCCGGACACCAGACCAGTGCACCACAAAGCCAGAGCGGTGCCGTATGTGATGTGGAAGAAAATTGAGAGCGAATTGGACCGTTTGCTGAGAGAGGGCATCATCTCGCCCGTTGAATTCAGCGACTGGGCGAGCCCCATCGTTCCCGTCCTAAAAGCGGATGGTTCTGTCAGGATCTGTGGCGACTACAAGGCCACTATCAATCGGTGTTCCTACAAGACCAATACCCGCTCCTGAGAGTGGAGGATCTTTTCGCCACGCTGACAGGCGGCAAGCTGTTTACCAAGTTGGATCTCACTTCAGCCTACATGACCCAAGAACTGGCCGACGAATCTAAACTACTGACCACCATCACCACGCACAAGGGACTGTTCGTTTACAACAGATGCCCATTTGGCATTCGATCAGCGGCCGCGATTTTTCAAAGAAACATGGAAAGGCTGCTCAAATCCATTCCCAGAACGATTGTATTTCAGGACGACATCCTCATCACCGGTCGTGACATCGAGGAACACCTCCACAACATGGAGGAGGTGCTACGCCGACTGGACCGGGTAGGCCTGCGACTCAAGAAGTCGAAATGTGTATTTTTGGCTCATGAGGTTGAGTTTCTGGGCAGGAGGGTTGCTGCAGATGGGATTCGGCCCACCGAATCCAAAACAGAGGCGATTCGACGAGCGCCCAGGCCCGGCAACACATCGGAGTTGCGTTCATTTCTGGGACTCTTAAACTATTTCGGGAACTTTCTGCCGAACTTAAGCACGTTGTTGGAGCCGCTTCACGTGCTCCTGCATAAGGGTTGTAATTGGTTTTGGGGGGACTGTCAAGAACGTGCTTTCAATCGGGCGCGGAACCTACTTTGTTCAAATAAGTTATTGACCCTGTACAACCCCTGTAAGAAATTGGTTCTGACATGTGATGCATCGTCGTGTGGGGTCGGGTGCGAGTTGCAGCAGAGTAATGCTGAGGGCCAACTACAATCTGTGGCTTATGCTTCCAGGTCGCTCTCTCAAGCAGAACAGGGATATGGGATGGTTGAGAAGGAGGCACTCACGTGTGTCTATGGTGTAAAAAAAATGCATCAGTACCTTTTATGGCAGGAGGTTCGAATTAGAAACGGACCACAAGCCCTGTTGTCAGACAGCAAGGCTCTCAATGCAACGCGTCAGCCCACATACAGCGATAGGCTCTCACGCTGGCTGCTTATGACTACTCCGTCCGGCACCGGCTGGGCACCGAAAATTGCGCTGACGCGCTCAGCAGGCTTCCACTGGCCACCACCAAGGGGGCAGTGGAACAAAGCGCTGATATGATCATGGCCGTTGATGCCTTTGACAGCGCAGGCTCCCCCATCACAGCTTGCCAGATCAAAATCTGGACAAACAGAGATCCCCTCCTATCTTTGATTAGGAAATGTGTCCTGACTGGGGATTGGTCGCCCGCACACGGAGCATGCCCTGAGGAGGTCAGACCGTTTCACAGACGGATGGATGAGCTCTCCATCCAAGCTGACTGCCTACTATGGGGCAGCCGGGTAGTCATGCCCCAGAGGGGCAGGGAAGCATTCATCAGGGAACTCCACAGCGAGCACCCAGGCATCGTTCTGGTGAAGGCCATTGCCCGGCCACATGTTTGGTGGCCGGGAATTGATTCAGACCTGGAACACTGTGTTCGCAAGTGCACAACGTGTGCCCAGCTGGGTAATGCCCCCAGGGAGGCCCCGCTCAGCCCGTGGCCCTGGCCCACCAGGCCATGGTCACGTATTCATGTAGACTACTCGGGCCAGTTCATGGAAAAAATGTTTCTCATTGTGGTCGATGCGTACTCGAAATGGATCGAGTGCATCATTTTGAATTCGTGCATGACATCCACCACTGTGGAGAGTCTATGTGCGGTCTTTGCAACCCACGACTTGCCGGACATCCTTGTTAGCGATAATGGCCCATGTTTCACGAGCTACGAATTCCGGGAGTTCATGTCGAGCAATGGCATCAATCATGTCAGGACAGCACCGTTCAAGCCGGCCTCCAATGGCCAGGCGGAACGTGCGGCCCAAATCATTAAATAAGGCATGCTCAGGATTCAAGGACCCTCCCTTCAATGCCGCCTATCGCGCCTCCTGCTGGTCTATAGGTCCCGCACTCGCTCACGGGGGTCCCGCCCGCTGAGCTACTTATGAAACGAACACTTAAAACTCGCTTGTCCCTCATTCACCCAGTCCTGATCGACATAATTGAGGGCAAGCGCCAGTCCCAAAATGAGTACCATGACCGTAACTCAAGGGGGAGATGCGTAGAAATAAATGACCCCGTATTTGTCCTCAATCACGCCGTGGGGCCCAAATGGCTTGAGGGTACCGTAATAGACAAAAAGGAGAATATCGTGGTTAAACTTACCAATGGGCAGATATGCCGTAAGCATCTGGACCAAGTAAAAAAAAGGTTCAGCATAGACACTGAAGAACCCGAGGAAGATCATGAGATGGTGCTCACACCACCGCCAGTGAACGAGTAACAAGAACATTCAGCAGCATGTATAGTCCTGGCGGTCAGCCCGGACAGGCCGGAATCACCACAGGTGACAGACACTCACGCCAAGGCTCAACAACCAGAGCCCCAACTGCGGCGTTCCACAAGGGAGCGTAGACCACCTGAAAGACTTAACCTATGATCCCAATAAGACTTTGGGGGGTAGGTGATGTCATGTATGTAACTCTATGTAACACCACTGCAATACTGTATATACTTAAGCAATGCACACCTTGACCACAGGGGGTGAATTTGTGGGAGACACTCCTTACCTGGTCATCCAGGTATATAAAGGGAGGTCCCTCGCAGGGTCATCACTTCTTGGTCCTGTGAATAAAGGTTCAGGTCATAGAGTGATCTTGTCCATAGAATGTGCCTCATGTGGGTTTTGTGCCATTGAGTAAGGACATTACAGGGAGGAGGATGGGAGACTAGCCAGGAGAGCATTGGAATAGTATCTGGAGGAGACAAAGGCATGGATGAGGGTTTCCGGGCGATGTGGGCCGAGGTAGGGTCAGAAGCAGGTGATGCTGCCAAAACTTTACCTCTTGAGTTTCATTTCAATATTCAGGCAATCAAAGGATATGGAGATAGTGTTGGAGAGTGGAGTTGAGGCAAAAGATCAGCCATAGAAACACAGAAAATAGGTGCAGGTGTAGGCCATTCGGCTCTTCGAGCCTGCAATTCAATATGATCATGGATGATCATGCACTTCAGTACTCCATTCCTGCTTTCTCTCCATACCCCTTGATCCCTTTAGCCGTAAGGGCCACATCTAACTCCCTTTTGAATATATTTAACGAACTGGCCTCAACAACTTTCTGTGATAGAGAATTCCACAGGTTCACAACTCTCTGAGTGAAGAAGTTTCTCCTCATCTCGGTCCTAAACGGCTTACCTGTTATCCTTAGACTGTGACCCCTGGTTCTAGACTTCCCCAACATCGGGAACATTCTTCCTGCATCTAACCTGTCCAATCCCCTCAGAATTTTATATGTTTCTATGAGATCCCCTCTCATTCTTCTAAATTCCAGTGAATATGTCTAGTCGATCCAGTCTTTCTTCATATGTCAGTCCTGTCATCCCGGGAAACAGTCTGGTGAACCTTCGCTGCACTCCCTCCATAGCAAGAATGTCCTTCCTCAGATTAGGAAACCAAAACTGTACACAATATTCAAGCTGTGGCCTCACCAAGGCCCTGTACAACTGTAGTAAGACCTCCCTTCTCCTATACTCAAATCCACTCACTATGAAGGCCAACATGCCATTTGCCTTCTTCACCGCCTGCTGTACCTGTATGCCAACTTTAATGACTGATGTACCATGACACCCAGGTCTCGTTGCCCCTCCCTTTTTACTAATCTGTCACCATTCAGATAATAATCTTCCTTCCTGTTTTTACCACCAAAGTGGATAACCTCACATTTAATTACATTATACTGCATCTGCCACGTATTTTACACTCAACCTGTCCAAGTCACCATGCAGCCTCTTAGCATTCTCCTCACAGCTCACACTGCCACCCAGCTTAGTGTCATCTGCAAACTTGGAGATATTACATTCAATTCCTTCATCTAAATCATTAATGTATATTGTAATTAGCTGGGTCCCAGCACTAAACCTTGCGGTACCCCACGAGTCACTGCCTGCCATTCTGAAAAGGACCCATTTATTCCTACTCTTTGCTTCCTATCTGCCAACCAGTTCTCGATCCATGTCAGTACATTACCCCCAATATCATGTGCTTTAATTTTGCACACCAATCTCTTGTGTGGGACCTTGTCAAAGGCCTTTTGAAAGTCTAAATACACCACATCCACTGGCTCCCCATTGTCCACTCTACTAGTTACATCCTCAAAAAATTCTCGAAGATTTTTCAAGCATGATTTCCCTTTCATAAATCCATGCTGACTTGGACCGATCCTGACACTGCTTTCCAAATGTGCTGCTATTATATCTTTAATAATTGATTCCAACATTTTCCCCACCACTGATGACAAGCTGACCAGTCTATAATTCCCTGTTTTATCTTTCCCTCCTTTTTTAAAAAGTGGGTTTATATTAGCTACCCTCCTGTCCATAGGAACTGATCCAGATGCTATAGAATGTTGGAAAATGACCACCAATGCCTCCACTATTTCTAGGGCCACTTCCTTAAGTACTCTGGGATGCAGACTATCAGGCCCTGGGGATTTATTGGCCTTCAATACCATCAATTCCTTTAACACAATTTGCTGACTAATAAGGATTTTCTTTCGTTCGTCCTGCTCGCTAGACCCTCGGTCTCCTAGAATTTCCAAAAGGTTATTTGTGTCTTTCTTAGTGAAGACAGAACCAAAGTATTTGTTCAAGTGGTCTGCCATTTCTTTGCTCCCCATTATAAATTCACCTGATTCTGATTATAAGGGACCCACATTTGTCTTCACTAATTTTTTTCTCTTCATGTACCTGTAGAACTTTTTGCAGTCAGTTTTTATGTTCCCTGCAAGCTTACTCTCATATTCTATTTTCCCCCTCCTAATTAAACCCTTTGTCCTCCTCTGCTGAATTCTAAATTTCTCCCAGTCCTCAGGTTTGCTGCTTTTTTTGGTCAACTTATATGCCTCTTCCTTGGATTTAACACTATCCCTAATTTCCCTTGTAAGCCACGGTTGAGCCACCTTCCCCGTTTTATTTTTATGCCAGACAATTGTTGAAGTTCATCCATGTGATAGAAACATAGAAACATAGCAAATAGGTGCAGGAGCAGGCCATTCAGCCCTTCTAGCCTGCACCGCCATTCAATGAGTTCATGGCTGAACATGAAACTTCAGTACCCCCTTCCTGCTTTCTCGCCATACCTCTTGATCCCCCGAGTAGTAAGGACTTCATCTAACTCCCTTTTGAATATATTTAGTGAATTGGCCTCAACTACTTTCTGTGGTAGAGAATTCCACAGGTTCACCACTCTCTGGGTGAAGAAGTTTCTCCTTATCTCGGTCCTAAATGGCTTACCCCTTATCCTTAGACTGTGACCCCTGGTTCTGGACTTCCCCAACATTGGGAACATTCTTCCTGCATCCAACCTGTCCAAACCCGTCAGAATTTTAAACGTTTCTATGAGGTCCCCTCTCACTCTTCTGAACTCCAGTGAATACAAGCACAGTTGATCCAGTCTTTCTTGATAGGTCAGTCCCACCATCCCGGGAATCAGTCTGGTGAATCTTCGCTGCACTCCCTCAATAGCAAGAATGTCCTTCCTCAAGTTAGGAGACCAAAACTGTACACAATACTCCAGGTGTGGCCTCACCAAGGCCCTGTACAACTGTAGCAACACCTCCCTGCCCCTGTACTCAAATTCCCTCGCTATGAAGGCCAACATGCTATTTGCTTTCTTAACCGCCTGCTGTACCTGCATGCCAACCTTCAATGTCTCGTTGCACCTTCCCTTTTCCTAATCTTCACCATTCAGATAATAGTCTGTCTCTCTGTTTTTACCACCAAAGTGGATAACCTCACATTTATCCACATTATACTTCATCTGCCACGCATTTGCCCACTCACCTAACCTATCCAAGTCACTCTGCAGCCTCATAGCATCCTCCTCGCAGCTCACACTGCCACCCAACTTAGTGTCATCCGCAAATTTGGAGATACTACATTTAATCCCCTTGTCTAAATCATTAATGTACAATGTAAACAGCTGGGGCCCCACCACAGAACCCTGCGGTGCCCCACTAGTCAGTGCCTGCCATTCCGAAAAGTACCCATTTACTCCTACTCTTTGCTTCCTGTCTGACAACCAGTTCTCAATCCACGTCAGCACACTACCCCCAATCCCATGTGCTTTAACTTTGCACATTAATCTCCTGTGTGGGACCTTGTCGAAAGCCTTCTGAAAGTCCAAATATACCACATCAACTGGTACTCCTTTGTCCACTTTATTGGAAACATCCTCAAAAAATTCCAGAAGATTTGTCAAGCATGATCTCCCTTTCACAAATCCATGCTGACTTGGACCTATCATGTCACCATTTTCCAAATGCACTGCTATGACATCCTTAATAATTGATTCCATTATTTTACCCACTACTGAGGTCAGGCTGACCGGTCTATAATTCCCTGCTTTCTCTCTCCCTCCTTTTTTAAAAAGTGGGGTTACATTGGCTACCCTCCATTCGATAGGAACTGATCCAGAGTCAATTGAATGTTGGAAAATGACTGTCAATGCATCCGCTATTTCCAAGGCCACCTCCTTAAGTACTCTGGGATGCAGTCCATCAGGCTCTGGGGATTTATCGGCCTTCAATCCCATCGATTTCCCCAACACAATTTCCCGACTAATAAAGATTTCCCTCAGTTCCTCCTCCTTACTAGACCCTCTGACCCCTTTTATATCCGGAAGGTTGTTTGTGTCCTCCTTAGTGAATACTGAACCAAAGTACTTGTTCAATTGGTCTGCCATTTCTTTGTTCCCCGTTATGACTTCCCCTGATTCTGACTGCAGGGGACCTACGTTTGTCTTTACTAACCTTTTTCTCTTTACATACCTATAGAAACTTTTGCAATCCGCCTTAATGTTCCCTGCAAGCTTCTTCTCGGACTCCATTTTCCCTGCCCTAATCAAACCCATTGTCCTCCTCTGCTGAGTTCTAAATTTCTCCCAGTCCCCAGGTTCGCTGCTATTTCTGGCCAATTTGTATGCCATTTCCTTGGCTTTAATACTATCCCTGATTTCCTTAGATAGCCACGGTTGAGCCACCTTTCCTTTTTTATTTTTACGCCAGACAGGAATGTACAATTGTTGTAATTCATCCATGTGGTCTCTAAATGTCTGCCATTGCCCATCCACAGTCAACCCCTTAAGTATCATTAGCCAATCTATCTTAGCCAATTCATGCCTCATACCTTCAAAGTTACCCTTCTTTAAGTTCTGGACCATGGTCTCTGAATTAACTGTTTCATTCTCCATCCTAATGCAGAATTCCACCATATTATGGTCACTCTTCCCCAAGGGGCCTCACACAATGAGATTGCTAATTAATCCTCTCTCATTACACAACACCCAGTCTAAGATGGCCTCCCCCCTAGTTGGTTCCTCGACATATTGGTCTGGAAAATCATCCCTTATGCACTCCAGGAAATCCTCCTCCACCGTATTGCTTCCAGTTTGGCTAGCCCAATCTATGTGCATATTAAAGTCACCCATTATAACTGCTGCACCTTTATTGCATGCACTCCTAATTTCCTGTTTGATGCCCTCCCCAACATCACTACTACTGTTTGGAGGTCTGTACACAGCTCCCACTAACGATTTTTGCCCTTTAGTGTTCTGCAGCTCTACCCATATAGATTCCACATCATCCAAGCTAATGTCTTTCCTAACTATTGCATTAATCTCCTCTTTAACCAGCAATGCTACCCCACCTCCTTTTCCTTTTATTCTATCCTTCCTGAATGTTGAATACCCCTGGATGTTGAGTTCCCAGCCCTGATCATCCTGGAGCCACGTCTCCGTAATCCCAATCACATCATATTTGTTAACATCTATTTGCACAGTTAATTCATCCACCTTCTTGCGGATACTCCTTGCATTAAGACACAAAGCCTTCAGGCTTGCTTTTTTAACACCCTTTGTCCTTTTAGAATTTTGCTGTACAGTGGCCCTTTTTGTTCTTTGCCTTGGGTTTCTCCGCCCTCCACTTTTCCTCATCTCCTTTCTGTCTTTTGCTTTTGCCTCATTTTTGTCTCCCTCTGTCTCCCTGCATAGGTTCCCATCCCCCTGCAATATTAGTTTAACTCCTCCCCAACAGCACTAGCAAACACTCCCCCTAGGACATTGGTTCCGGTCCTGCCCAGGTGCAGACCGTCCGGTTTGTACTGGTCCCACCTCCCCCAGAACCGGTTCCAATGCCCCAAGAATTTGAATCCCTCCCTGCTGCACCACTGCTCAAGCCATGTATTCATCTGCGCTATCCTGCGATTCCTACTCTGACTAGCACGTGGCACTGGTAGCAATCCCGAGATTACTACTTTTGAGGTCCTACTTTTTAATTTAGCTCCTAGCTCCTTAAATTCTTTTCGTAGGACCTCATCCCTTTTTTTACCTATATCGTTGGTACCAATGTGCACCACGACAACTGGCTGTTCTCCCTCCCATTTCAGAATGTCCTGCACCCGCTCCGAGACATCCTTGACCCTTGCACCAGGGAGGCAACATACCATCCTGGAGTCTCGGTTGCGGCCGCAGAAACGCCTATCTATTCCCCTCACCATCGAATCCCCTATCACTATCGCGCTCCCAATCTTTTTCCTGCCCTCCTTTGCAGCAGAGCCACCTACGGTGCCATGAACTTGGCTGCTGCTGCCCTCCCCTGATGAGTCATCCTCCCCAACAGTACTCAAAGCAGTGTATCTGTTTTGCAGGGGGATGACCACAGGGGACCCCTGCACTATCTTTCTTGCACTGCTCTTCCTGCTGGTCTTCCATTCCCTATCTGGCTGTGGACCCTTCTCCTGCGGTAAGACCAACTCACTACACGTGATACTCACGTCATTCTCAGCATCGTGGATGCTCCAGAGTGAATCCACCCTCAGCTCCAATTCCGCAACGCGGACCGTCAAGAGCTCGAGGCGGATACACTTCCCACACACGTAGCGCCCAGGGACACCGGAAGTGTCCCCGAGTTCCCACATGGTACAGGAGGAGCATATCACATGGCCGAGCTCTCCTGCCATGTCTTAACCTTAGATACCCTTAAATTGGTAATAACAATGTTACAGTTCACTTACTGATATAAAAAAGAAAAGAAAAGCTACTCACCAATCACCAGCCAATCACTTACCCCATTGGCTGTGACGTCACTTTTTGATTACTTTCTACTTCTATTTTGCTTTCTCTCCCGCTGTAGCTGCACCGGTCGCCTTTATAGCCGCTCCCCTCTCACCAACTGCCGCTGGCTCTCGATCTCCCGCTGGGCCTTTTATAGGCCGCTCCGACACTGCTCCCGCCTCTCACCAACTGCCGCTGGCTCTCGATCTCCCGCTGGGCCTTTTATAGGCCGCTCCGACGCTGCTCCCGCCTCTCACCAACTGCCGCTGGCTCTCGATCTCCCGCTGGGCCTTTTATAGGTCACTCCCCTCTCACCAACTGCCGCTGGCTCTCGATCTCCCGCTGGGCTTTTGATAGGTCGCTCCCCTCTCACCAACTGCCGCTGGCTCTCGATCTCCCGCTGGGCCTTTTATAGGCCGCACCCGCCTCACCAACTGCCGCTGGCTCTCGATCTCCCGCTGGGCCTTTTATAGGTCGCTCCCCTCTCACCAACTGCCGCTGGCTCTCGATCTCCCGCTGGGCTTTTTGTCTTTAAATGTCTGCCATTACCTATCCACCGTCAACCCTTTAAGTATCATTCGCCAATCTATCCTTGCCAATTCATGTCTCATACCATGAAAGTTACCTTTCTTTAAGTTCAGGACTCTAGTCTCTGAATTAATTGTGTCACTCTCCATCTTAATGAAGAATTCTACCATATTATGGTCACTCTTCCCTAAGGGGCCTCGCACAACAAGATTGCTAATTCATCCTCTCTCATTACACAACACCCAGTCTAGGATGGCCAGTTCTTTCGTTGGTTCCTCGACATATTGGTCTAGAAAACCATCCCTTATACACTCCAGGAAATTCTCCTTCACCATATTGCTGCCAGTTTGTTTAACCGAATCTATATGTAGATTAAAGTCACCCTGTCATGTATCCCACACTAATATAACTGTATTTTACCATGCTATACATGACTGTAACTAGATATGACCTGTAACCACAAGCATACGTTACCACTAGGGGTGCACTTGCAGGAGACACTGCATACCTGTTCCACACAGATATATAAAGGCAGGTCCCAGGCAAGTGTGGCACTCGAGAGCTGTGAAATAAAGGTGCAGGTCCAGAGTGACCTTGACTTCAGCATGTGCCTCGTGTAAGTCTGTACTGCAGGGTCAGGACTTTACACATCCATAATAACTGCTGTACCTTTATTGCACGCATCCCTAATTTCCTGTTTGATGCCATCCCCAACCTCACTACTACTGTTTGGTGGTCTGTACACAACTCCCACTAACATTTTCTGCCCTTTGGTGTTCCGCAGATTCCACCTCATCCACGCTAATGTCCTTCCTTACTATTGCGTTAATCTCCTCTTTAACCAGCAACGCTACCCTACCTCCTTTTCCTTTCAGTCTATCTTTCCTGAATATTGAATACCCTTGGATGTTGAGTTCCCAACCTTGGTCACCGTGGAGCCATGTCTCCGTAATCTCAATTACATCATATCCATTAACAGTTATCTGCGCAGTTAATTCATCCACATTATTACGAATGCTCCTCGCATTGAGACACAGAGCCTTCAGGCTTGATTTTCTAACACGCTGTCCTTTTAGAATTATGTAATACACTGACGTGGATAGAGAACTGGTTGGCAGACAGGAAGCAGAGAGTGTAAGGTTCAAAAATCCACAGCCACATTTGAAACACCATAAGGACAAGAAAACTAACATGGGATCGTTCCATACACTAAATGAACATTTTTGGCCAAGTAAAAGCAGGCTGGGAAAACGTGTGGGCAGATACAGACATTGTGGAGTCTGGCTCACAAGTGAGACCGAGGCACTGGCCAATGGGGGAAAAGTGCATTCTGGCAGGCCAATCAGGGGTCGAGTCGGGCCGGAAGTGGGGAAATCTTCAATTAATAAGGACTCCCCGGCCCAGTTTTAAAATTACAAAAATTACTATAACAAAGGACCCACAGATGTTCAGGCACCTATGTGCACTGAAACAATACCCTGGTCCTCACACCTGCGTGTACCTGTGACATCTTCTGATTAAATATTCAAAGCTGTCTCCCCGCCCAAACTTACACAATGGACCACCCACTGGGTTTGAGCGCGAAAAGACCAGAACTGAATTGAATACAAATATAGGACACAGAACCACCTGAAAGACAGTTGTGGAGAAAAACAGTTGTGGAGAAAAGGAGTTGTGGAGAAAAGGAGTTGTGGAAAAAGGGAGTTGTGGACCAAAAAGGAGCTGAGAGAGTTTTGCAAACTTTGATTTTGGTTGAGACTAAAAACCCACAAGCCAACCTCCTGGTTGGTAAGTGGCAGCAGGTGCTGCTGTTAGCCCTGAACACACTGGACAGGGTGAGAATAGCCGAAGCATCAGGCTGGGGCACCCAGAGCTGTGCAGACCTGGACACCTGGTTCAATAACCTGGATTCACAGCTGTAGTCTGACGATAACCGAGAGGCAGATAGAAGAAACCGACGCAACATCGAGGAGGAAAACCGAACAACAACATAAACCCCACCCCAGAGGGACCCTGAGCTGAAATAAGTGCTACAGAACCCTGGAGTTGATAGGATTGTGAGTAAAGCCCAAACCCCCTCACAGACTCAATTTAGGATAGGAATTGGTAGGACGGGTGGGAGTGGGAGGTGTGGTTGTGTGTGAGTGGGATGTTTTAACCTCTTGTTTTCCCCTTCCCTGTTGCGAGATTTTTTGGGTTGTTGAATGAGATTTTGCCATTCCTGCCATTTTATGACCTCTTCCTATGCCTCTATCTTTGTGTTTGCTATTCTAAATAAACAACATCAGCCATTTTGTACTCTTACCCACTGTGTCTGGTGCCTCATTACTCACCCACCCTCATAAATCGCACGTACAGAACCCAAGGGGAATGTGGATTCGAACCCACACCCCAAGCTCCCCTTACAGAATGACGACCACGAAGGGACGTACGTTGAGTGAGGGTGAAGAGACAGTCAGTCTTGGTGAAGAGGAGTATAAAATGGAGGGTAGGATTGCTAGGTATGTAACAGCAAGGATAAACTGCTCAAGGAAGTGGGTGCAGGCACTGCTGGAGGGCTGAACGCAGCAGCCAGGTGGACCCAGAGTAAAGATCATAAAAGATCAGTGGAAAAGGCAGTGTGGCTGACTTGCTTTCAGAAGCAAATACAGGTCTTGGACAGGCAGGTAGAATTAGCTGAGCAGAGAGAGGAACTAGTAAAGACCAGCAAAGAAAGGGAAAAGCTGGATCAGAATTTAAAGTGGGAGAGGCAGGAAAGAGAGAGAGAAAGAGAAAGCGATTGCAACCACAGGGAGTACCTTCAGTCCCAGGTAACTGAGGGAAAAGGTCACATCAGGGGATTGCAGGAGGAACTTGCCCAGGCTCAGAACCAGGGAAAGTTGGGGGAGGTTAAGACTCTCCAGCTACAGGCTGCACTTCAGGCGTGCCACAGCAGGGCAGAGGCAGATCATCGTTCCTTTCAGGAACAAGTTGATCGGCTCACCCTGGCTCTGGCTGTAGCCAAAGCAGCCCTTGTTCTAGCCGGAAGTGCCCGAGACTCGAATCCCCACCCGGCCCGACACCAAAGCTCTGGCCCTAGCTGAGGCAAAAGCCCTTGGCTGGGCTGAAAGCAAGGCACCCAGTAAAGGAGTTGTGTGCCTTATCAGCCCAGCCGAGGTATGAAGGGGGAGCATAGTGAAACAGGCTGTAGGGAGGAAGAATCCTACAGGCCCTCTCCCACAGCTCTATTGAGGATACCGGAGGAGAGGCAGGGTGAGATGCTGGAATCTAAACCTCTGGGACCAGCCCCAATGTGCCCTATCAGGCAGAGTAGATTCGGACCACCCACAGTAGGTCAGGCTGAGGGTCCCCTACAGAACCAGTACATGGTTCCCCACAGTGCGACCCAGCTGTGGCAGATGGTGGCCTATGTGAATAAACTTACCCGAAAAGGAGACCCCGCTGTCCACTTTATGGAAGTAGAGCAGGTAGGAGACATAAATGACTGCGATGAGGCCGAACGGAGCAAACTGCTCCTGTTCTCACTGGACCCAGCCCTGTGTCAGGCTCTCTCTGCTGAGAGCAAGAGGGGTCAGCGAACAGTGGCCGCTCTCTGGGAGGATACCCTGCAGGCCATGGGGTTGAACGACGGCTGTCCGTTCGACCGGGTAGAGGCCACTGACCAGAGACCCGTGGAGACCCCCCCAGGCGTTCGCTGATCGACTGTGGCCAGTGTATGAGGAAGCCAGTGGGGGGAATTTGGACTGAACCCAGCTGGATGCACACCGACGTGGTCGCTGGCTGCGTGCACTGGTGGCAAACAGCCTACCTGAGTTGCGCGCCCAGGCCAACCTGTGGTTCGATTTCAGAGACCCCCAAGCCACAGAGGAGACAGTGCTGAGGCAGCTGACCCTCTCTTTTCGCAATGGCAGAATTAGGGGGGAGAAACCTACCAAGGGGAAGGTGTGTGAGATCCGCCCCGGCTCTGATAAGAGAGAGTGGAGGCAAGAAGGGAATTGGCAGGCAAGCAGAGAGGTGGTTTGCTACGGGCGCGGGAAGACAGGGCACATGAGGAGGGAATGGCAGGATCCGAGGCAGGAAAAGAGAGGTCCACAGGCTCCAACCTCAGCCCCAGTCCCCGCGGCCGCAAGCCCTCCCAAACCAGCTGTGCCCAGCCCTGCTGCCCCACTCGAGGGTTTCCTCGTGGCTCTGCAGGCACTCCTTTCCCAGACTGGGAAGGTCGCAGCCGTGACCGGGGGAGAAGTCCCTCAGGCCACGACCAACACCCCCCAATGACTATACCCCAAGGAACCCGTGTACCTCTGCCCGGTCACCTATGATGCGTGGAACAGACCACGTGTCATGATGGGGGTTGAGGGGGTCCGTGGGGAGTATCTGCTGGACACAGGGGCCTCGTGCACCCTGGTTCATGTAGACGACCCGACCACCTCACCCCTATCCAGTGGGATCCCCTACTGCCTAACCAGCTTCACTGGAGAAGAACGCGAGAGCTTCTTCTCCAAACCACTGCAGATACACAGAGGCACCCTCCACGCCATGTGGAAGTGTGTCCTTCTGCCGTGGGAGGGAGTGGGTAAAGGCATCCTGGGGCAAATTTCCTCAGCGGCCAGAAAATTCTGGTCGACCTGAGGAACCACTGTCTGTGGGGCACAGCTGACACCGGGGAGGGGGAAGATACAGCAGTCATCCAGGGGAAGCAGGGGAAGGGTTCCCTCTGCACTGTAAAGCCGTAGGAGGGATATGACCTCGACGCTCTGGTAGACGGCACTCTGATGATCTATCAGGCTTTTGTGCGGGCCAACCTGGCGGCATTTGCCAGGCATAAGCACGACTGTGGACGGGTAAATGGGGTCGAGGTCAGAGTAGATGGGGACCCCATGTCTAAGCCCCAGAAGCAGTATAATTTTCCCAGGGAGGCTGAGGCAGACCTAGAGGTCGCATTGGGATCTCTCGTCAGACAGGGAGTGTTGAGACCAATAGCCACACGTGTGAACTCTCCACTTTGGCCGGTTAGGAAACCGGACAATTCTTGGAGGGCCACAGTGGACTACCGAGTCTTCAATAAAAATATCCCTGCCTGAGCGCCCACAGTGGCAGCCGTAGCCAACCTAGTCACAGCCATCCCCGCGTCCACAGCCGTCTTTACGGTGCTGGACATCTCGAATGGGTTCTGGTCCGTTCCGCTGTGGCGGGAGGACCAGTACAAATTTGCCTTTACATTCAAAGGACAGCAGTATACCTGGAACTGTCTTCCCCAGGGCTTCCACAACAGTTCGAGTATCTTTCATCAGTGTATGGCCAACTGCCTGAAAGAGTTGAGCAGACCCAGACAGCTAGTCCAGTATGTGGACGACCTGCTGCTATTCTCCAATTTGGAGGAAGAGCACGGTCCCCTGCTGGCAGAGCTGTTGGGACTGCTGCACGAGGAGGGTTTTAAAGTAAACCCTAAGAAGGCACAGATCGGCCAGACAGAGGTAAAATTCCTGGTGCTGACTGTGCGGGCAGGGGAGAGAGCCATTGATGAGACTAAGAGGAGGGCAGTTCAGGAGTTACTGGCTCCGACTACAGTTACAGGGGTGAGGTTGTTCCTGGATCTGACCGGTTACTGCAGGGACTTCATTGAGGATTACGCAGCCATTGCAGCCCCCCTACTCCGGCTCCTGCGCAAAGGCGTGGAGTGGGAGTGGGATGAGGACTGTGATGCAGCGTTTACCCGCCTCAAGGAAGACCTGCAGAAAGCTCCAGCCCTGGGAGCGGTAGATGAGGGCGAGGAATTTTTCCAGCGGGGATAGCTTAAGTGCTGTGCTGATGCAACAGTGGCACGGCCAGCTGAGGCCGGTGGTCTACTCCTCCAGGGTCCTCACTGAGGTTGAGAGGGGTTACTCAAACTGTGAAAGGCATCTGCTGGCCACCCACTGGGCTGTGAAGCGGTCGCAGATGTTTACAGGAGTGTCCCCAATCACCCTCCTCACTCATCACACCCCCACTCAGATGCTGCTGGATGGGAGAATTAAGGATGGGACAGTGAGCAGCGCACGCATTGCTCGCTGGACCCTCCTGCTCTCACAGATGGATTTGAGAGTAAAAGGGATGTGTGAGCCCCGACTGGCAGCCAATATGCTGTACCCCGGGAAAGCCCACCGTTGCTCCGTTGAGGGGGTCTGGGACGTGAACATAGGGCTCCAGGCGGGGATCCATCCCCACAGCCGGGAGATCTATGTTGACGGGTCCAGCACAGTGGTGGTGGGGGAAAGGCTCACAGGGTGCGGGATTTATGATCCCCAGGCAGGCATTGCCAGGGCCATAAAGCTCCCAAACACCATGAGAGCCCAGCATGCTGAACTGTCGGCAGTCATGTATGTAGTCACCCACCCCGACGAATTCCCATGGCCCTATACTATCTTTTCAGATAGTATGTTCACCTGCAATGCCTGCACGGAGTACCTAGCCATCGGTCCCGTCGCAGGTATACATCTGCAGACGGTAAGCCCCTGGCCATAAGACCCCTACTGCAGCACATCATGCAGGCAGTAGGGACCGGGGCAGACATGTGCATTCACAAAGTAAAGGCCCATTACAAACATGATCCCAGGGCTGCAGGGAACCAAAAGGCAGATCAACTGGCCAAAGAGGGAGCCCGAACGGGAACCAAGTGGAACCAGCTTGAGGCAGGCCCCATAGCAGCTATCCGGGGCGAACAGGGGACACAAGGGAGCACAGGGGTGGCTTTGGCCCCAGACCTCCAGCAGGTAAAGGCACGAGATCCCGTCCTCAAGTCCGTCACGGGCAAGCTGACTGCGGGAGAAAAGGTCGAAGGACCGTACGGAGGCACAGGCATCCATGTTAGGGAGAAGTTGTTGTTAAAGGAGAGCAGTGGATAGTGCCCCAGCAGCACCAGAGGGAGTCCCTTCAGCTGGCCCACGCAGGCCCTAGAGAGGGACACCCCGGACCGGAGGTCACCTGGCAACGGGTGGAACAGGTTGGGTGGTGGCCCCAGCTCCGGGAAGACACTTGTGAATTTTGCGCGAACTGTCTTGTCTGTGCAACCAATAATTCAGATCCCCAGAAAAGAAAGGTGTCTCTAGGACACGCAAGGAGGGTAGAGGGACCATGGCAATCGATACAAATCGATTACATAGGGCCCCTCCCTGTGGCTAAGGGAGGGTACCGGTACTGCCTGGTTTTAGTGGACACTTTCACAAAGTGGGTTGAAGCCTTCCCTTGCCGAACAGCCACAGCAGCAGGGACCGCCAGGATATTGGTTAGGGAGGTGTTCTCCAGGTGGGAACTTCCACAGTACGTGGAGTCCGACCAGGAGAGCCACTTCACGGGACAGGTCATGCAGGCAACCCTTAAGGTGCTGGGGATTGAGGGGAAGTGGCACGTCGCCTACAACCCCCAGTCCTCGGGGCTAGTGGAGCGTATGAATAGGATCTTGAAAGAAAAACTCAGGAAGGAGACTGGGGACTCCCCGCAAAGGTGGGTGGAGAGGTTGTCCCTGGTTTTGATGGGGATCCGGGCCAGCCAGTCGAAAAGCACGGGATATTCCCCATACGAGCTCATGACTGGAAGAGCCATGTGAACTCCCACCCATGTACTTGCCCCGGTCCTGACGGAAGTTCAGGTAATCGAGGTGAATAGGGACTGCTTTACCAAGAGTCTGTTGGAGCACCTCAAGCAGATTCACTGGCAGGCGGCCACTAACATGGGGAAGCAGCATCAGACCAACCGATTGCTGCTGGAACCAAGCAAACACCACGAGTGGCAAGTGGGGAACCAGGTCATGGTCCGCAACTTTGCCAGGGTGGGAGTCTTTGAGCCACTATACATGGGGCCTTACAGCATTGTCGACAAGACAAGCCCCATGGCATACGCGGTCAAGATGCCCCGCCGGGTTAAATGGTTTCACATTAATTAATGTAAACTGTTTAACCCCAACAAGGCAAAACCTCGTGGGACAGGACAGAACGGAGGGATAATCCCAACGGGAAGCCCAGGCCCCCAGCCCACCACTGCAGCCCCACCGATCCCACCACAAGGAGCAGTGAGTTGCTTCACAGGTGCAAACTACCCACAGATTTGGGACCCACAGGAAGGGGGATTCCCATCCTACATATGGGGGGAGGACTCACCTCCACCCGTTAGGAGATCCGCTCGGACTCCGCAGCCAAGGGTGCCACCGTCCATAGCAGCCTGTTTTACTTTCCCGAGAGATACGAGGGGAAAAGGGCCGCGCAGGGCAGGCAGCCAGTCACTGGACGTGACCCCACAACCAAGGTCTCCTGACGGGGAAGGGGTTGTACCGGAGGAAGGGGCCACCGACAGTGAGGAGCTGTCGGGGATAGCCTAGCCTTCGGTGCAGACAGCCCAGAGCCTGCAGGAGAGAGGGTGGCGGGTCCCAGCAGTGAGTGGTCCCGAGAAAAACAGAGGAAACGCTGTGAGAGTATCAGCTGCGAGTGGTTTTGGGTGGAACCCTTGTACAACCCAAAGCCCCCAGAGGATACGGGAGTCCCCGGCAGTGTGGAGCCTGCCGGGGGAATTTTCGTTGCTCCCGAGGGCAGTGAGCCATCCCTGGAGGGGGTGAGGGGCTGTACCAGCCCAGTAAGCACCACCCGAAGCTCAGGGGACACCTTGGCAGGGGAGACAGAGGGGCCGCGGAGGTCGGTCCGGCCCAAGAGGCCAAAGGATAGGTGGTCTCCCCCCTACATTCCCCCGCATAAAAGGAAAACCAAGGAGCATCCCAAGGATTAGCACAGCCACCCGGGAAGGGTAGCAAGCAGGTTAAAAAGGAGAGCAGTAGGTGTATACAGGTATATATAAAGTTTTCTCTAGTGGGGCTCAGGTGGCCTCTGCAATATAAGGACTATAACAGTGAGGTTTTTGAGCCAATTGGATGGGGGAGCCTGGAACCTCTTGAGTCTTTCTCACTTCCTCTTTTTGTGTAAGGTTGTTTGTTTTTTTAAGGGTTTGTTGCGGTTAGACCAATTAGTTGAAATGCCTTGACTTCCACAGCAAAAATAAGCACACACAGTCTAAACCTTGCAGGGAACTGTGAGGTGCAGACAGAGGGGAAAATGAGCCAGGGGGCTCAGGGTCTTTAAACCAAATGAGATTTTGTCTTTCAGAAGAGGAACCGTAGATGAGAAAAATCCGGCTCATGTGCACCTACATCAGAATGTGCATCGGCTACCGGGAAGAGACTGAAGAAGACATTATTTTTGGATGCTCAGGGGGGCAGGCACCGACCATCACCCACAGGGGAAGGTGGCCAGGGTGGGTGGGGTCCAATTCCACTAGATACTCCAGCCACCCCGGGCTCACATATGGGGAAGCATCAGTCTCCTGCCCCAGCATTGAGGTGACCACATCCCGGGTTAGGGTAGTGGTTGGGAAGAGGGTTCGCCTGACCTGTAAGGGGCACATCCCGGTGGGAAGGTGGTGGTGGCTCAGGAAGCTGACAGCAGATTGGGAAAGACTGGACAACAGCACCTACCGGACCATCACGGGCACCCGGGGGTGGGAGTGAGTGTGTGTTGGGATAAATGGTGGGAGGAGGAGTTAGTAGTGTATGTGTGCATGTGGGGATCAGAGAAGATATGCCCGGCAGGCATCTTCATAGCGTTCTCCTGACAGTGGCGGGATGAAGGGGAGGGGATGGGATGGGACCGGAGCATGGTCGCATGTATAGTAAGCCACCCCAGCTCCATCCACGCCGCCGAGTTAAGCGCACACCCCAGACAGCCCCTGCCCACAGCCCCGACCGAACCAACTGACACGGACAGATGCCCTACCACCACCCAGGGAAGAGACAGCGGTTTAGTTTTGGTTCCCACGGACAAGCTGCTATACCGGGGGGTCCACTACGCCGTGGCCTCCGTCATCCTAAACCTTACCGAGGTGCACCTACCTGAGTGGTGCCCAAAAGAGACAGAACGCCTCTACCAGGCTCTCCTTCGAGAAATGTTCAGGACATTCTATGAGCTCGATTTTGGCTATTTGAACAGGACTTTGCTGTACAGTCTACAACCCAGAGACAACATTAAACCAAAAAGACACAGAAGAGAGATCTGGAATGATGTTTTTACCGGTTTCAACACCGGGGCATCAATGATTAACAGCATGGACAATTATGTAGCACATTTCGTATACCACATTCCATTTTTTTTTTACCAGAGCACCTGACAGATCTGTTCAAAGCAGTACAAAATCCCAGAAACATTACTTCACCCTACAACAACAAAAAACCAGTGTAATACTATGGTGTGTGATATCATGTACTATTATGATTTTGGTGAAGGGTATTGGTTGAGATTTTATATTTTCAGTATTGTATTGATTCCAAATGTATGAATGCCATTGGTGTATTTTAATGTTTATCGTGGGTTTAGGTAAGATTTGGGGAAGATTGGCTCTGTGAGAGGGAAAAGGTTTTGCTCCAAATTCTGAAAACGTCCTGCGACAAAGTGTTTTAATGGGGGGAGTGTAAGGTTCGAAAATTCACGGCCGCATTTGAAACACCGTAAGGACAAGAAAACTAACATGGGATCGTTCCATACACTAAATGAACATTTTTGGCCAAGTAAAAGCAGGCTGGGAAAACGTGTGGGCAGATACAGACATTGTGGAGTCTGGCTCACAAGTGAGACCGAGGCACTGGCCAATGGGGGAAAAGTGCATTCTGGCAGGCCAATCAGGGGTCGAGTCGGGCCGGAAGTGGGGAAATCTTCAACCAATAAGGACTCCCCGGCCCAGTTTGAAAATGACTTCCCCCCCACCAAATCAAACTACGAATGTGGGCCATTATCTCCCTAATTAATATGGACAATAGCTCTGAATCAAAACTATGAATCACTGCAGGAATGACTATAATAAAGGACCCACAGACGTTCAGGCACCTATGTGCACTGAAACAATACCCTGGTCCTCACACCTGCGTGTACCTGTGACATCTTCTGATTAAATATTCAAAGCTGTCTCCCCGCCCAAACTTACACAATGGACCACCCACTGGGTTTGAGCGCGAAAAGACCAGAACTGAATTGAATACAAATATAGGACACAGAACCACCTGAAAGACAGTTGTGGAGAAAAACAGTTGTGGAGAAAACAGTTGTGGAGAAAAAGAGTTGTGGAAAAAGGGAGTTGTGGACCAAAAAGGAGCTGAGAGAGTTTTGCAAACTTTGATTTTGGTCAAGACTAAAAACCCACAAGCCAACCTCCTGGTTGGTAAGTGGCAGCAGGTGCTGCTGTTAGCCCTGAACACACTGGACAGGGTGAGAATAGCCGAAGCATCAGGCTGGGGCACCCAGAGCTGTGCAGACCTGGACACCTGGTTCAATAACCTGGATTCACAGCTGTAGTCTGACGATAACCGAGAGGCAGATAGAAGAAACCGATGCAACATCGAGGAGGAAAACCGAACAATAACATAAAACCCACCCCAGAGGGACCCTGAGCTGAAATAAGTGCTACAGAACCCCGGAGTTGACAGGATTGTAAGTATAGCCCAAACCCCCTCACAGACTCAATTTAGGATAGGAATTGGTAGGACGGGTGGGAGTGGGAGGTGTGGTTGTGTGTGAGTGGGATGTTTTAACCTCTTGTTTTCCCCTTCCCTGTTGCGAGATTTTTTGGGTTGTTGAATGAGATTTTGCCATTCCTGCCATTTTATGACCTCTTCCTATGCCCTCTATCTTTGTGTTTGCTATTCTAAATAAACAACATTAGCCATTTTGCACTCTTACCCACTGTGTCTGGTGCCTCATTACTCACCCACCCTCATAAATCGCACGTACAGAACCCAAGGGGAGTGTGGATTCGAACCCACACCCCAAGTTCCCCTTGCAAGAGTCAGGATAAATGGGTCCTTTTCAGAATGGCAGGCAGTGACTAGTGGAGTGCTGCAAGGCTCAGTGCTGGGACCCCAGCTCTTTACAATATACATTAACAATTTAGATGAAGGAATTGAGTGTAATATCTCCAAGTTTGCGGATGGCACTAAACTGGGTGGTGGTGTGAGCTGTGAGGAGGACGCTAAGAGGCTCCAGGGTGACTTGGACAGGTTAGGTAAGTGGGCAAATGCATGACAAATGCAGTATAATGTGGATAAATGTGAGGTTATCCACTTTGGAGGCAAAAACGCGAAGACAGAATATTATCTGAATGGCGGCAGATTAGGAGGTGCAACGAGACCTGGGTGTCAAGGTACATCAATCATTGAAAGTTGGCATACAGGTACAGCAGGCAGTGAAGAAGGCAAATGGTATGTTGGCCTTCATATCTAGGGGATTTGAGTATAGGAGCAGGGAGGTCTTACTGCAGTTGTACAGGGCCTTGGTGAGGCCCCACCTGGAATATTGTGTTCAGTTTTGGTTTCCTAATCTGAGGAAGGACGTTCTTGCTATTGAGGGAGTGCAGCGAAAGTTCACCAGGCTGATTCCTGGGATGGCAGGGCTGACATATGAGGAGAGACTGGATCAACTGGGCCTTTATACATTGGAGTTTAGAAGGATGCGAGGGAATCTCATAGAAACATATAAGATTTTGATGGGACGGGACAGGTTCGATGCGGGTAGAATGTTCCCGATGTTGGGGAAGCCCAGAACCAGGGGACACAGTCTTCGGATAAAGGGTAGGCCATTTAGGACTGAGATGAGGAGAAACTTCTTCACTCAGAGAGTTGTTAACTTGTGGAATTCCCTGCTGCAGAGAATTCTTGATGCCAGTTATTTGGATATATTCAAGATAGAGTTAGATATGGCCGTTACGGCTAAAGGGATCAAGGGGTATGGAGAGAAAGCAGGAAAGGGGTACTGAGGGAATGATTACCCATGATCTTATTGAATGGTGGTGCAGCTCGAAGGGCTGAATGGCCTACTCCTGCACCTATTTTCTATGTTTCTATGTTTCTATGTTGTAATGTAGCCCTTTTTGATTTTTGCCTTTGATTTTTCTGCCCTCCACTTCTATTTTTCTCCTTTATAGCTTTTGCTTCTGACCCCGTTTTACTTCCCTCTGTCTCCCTGCATAGGTTCCCATCCCCCTGTCCTATTAGTTTAAAGCCTTCCCAATAGCACTAGCAAACACTCCCCCTAGGACATCGGTTCTGGTCCTGCCCAGGTGCAGACCTTCTGGTTTGTACGGTCCCACCTCCCACAAAACCAGTTCCAATGTCCGAGGAATTTGAATCCCTCCCTCTTGCACCATTCCTCAAGTCACGTATTCATATTAACTATCGTACTATTTCTAATCTGACTAGCACGTGGCACTGGTCGCGATCCTGAGATTACTACCTTTGAGGTCCTACTTTTTAATTTAACTCCTAGCTCCCTAAATTCAGCTTGTATGACCTCATCCCGCTTTTTACCTATATCGTTGGTGCCTGTATGCACCACGACAACTGGCTGTTCACCCTTCCCCTCCAGAATGCCCTGAAGCTGCTCTGAGACATCCTTGACCCTTGCACCAGGGAGGCAACATACCATCCTGGAGTCTCGTTTGCGGCCGCAGAAACGCCTATCTATTCCCCTTACAATAGAATCCCCTACCACTATAGCTCTCCCACTCTTTTTCCTGCCCTCCTGCGCAGCAGAGCCACCGATGGTGCCATGAACTTGGCTGCTGCTGCTTTCCCCTGATGAGCCATCTCCCCCAACAGTACCCAAGGTGGTAGAACTGTTTTGTAGGGAGATGAACGCAGGGGACCCGTGCATTACCTTCCTTCCACTGCTCTTCCTGATGGTCACCCATTCCCCATGATCTTATTGAATGGCTCGAGCGGCCAAATGGCCGAGTCCTGCTCCTAATTAGAAACATAGAAACATAGAAAATAGGTGTCAGTCCTGCCATCCTGGGAATCAGTGTGGTGAACCTTTGCTGCACTCCCTGAATAGCATGAACGTCCTTCCTCAGATTAGGAGACCAAAACTGAACACAATATTCCAGGTGAGGCCTCACTAAGGCCCCATACGACTGCAGTAAGAACGCCCTGCTGTTGTACTCAAATCCCCTCGCTATGAAGGCCAACATGCCATTTGCCTTCTTCACCGCCTGCTGAACCCGCATGCCAACTTTCAATGACTGATGTATCATGACACCCAGGTCTCGCTGCACCTCCCCTTCTCCTAATCTGTCACCATTCAGATAATATTCTGCCTTTCTGTTTTTGCCACCAAAATGGATAACCTCACATTTATCCACATTATACTGCATCTGCCATGCATTTGCCCACTCACCTAACCTGTCCAAGTCACCCTGAAGCCTCTTAGCGTCCTCCTCACAGCTCACACTGCCACCCAGCAGTGTCATCTGCAAACTTGGAGATATTACACTCAATTCCTTCATCTAAATCATTGATGTAGATAGCTGGGGTCCCAGCACTGAGCCCTGCAGCGCCCCACTAGTCACTGCCTGCCATTCTGAAAAGGACCCGTTTATCCCGGCTCTCTGCTTCCTGTCTGCCAACCAGTTCTCTATCCACGTCAATACATTACCCCCAATACCATGTGATTTAATTTTGCACACTAATCAATTGTGTGGGACCTTGTCAAATGCCTTTTGAAAGTCCAAATACACCACATCCACTGGCTCGCCCTTGTCCACTCTACTAGTTACATCCTCAAAAAATTCTAGAAGATTTATCAAGCATGATTTCCCTTTCATAAATCCATGCTGACTTGGACCGATCCTGTCACTGCTTTCCAAATGCGCTGCTATTTCATCTTTAATAATTGATTCCAACATTTTCCCTAATACCGATGTCAGCCTAACCGGTCTATAATCCCCTGTTTTCTCTCTCCCTCCTTTTTTAAGAAGTGGGGTTACATTAGCTACCCTCCAGTTCATAGGAACCGATCCAGAGTTGATAGACTGTTGGAAAATGACCACCAATGCCTCCACTATTTCTCGGGCCACTTCCTTAAGTACTCTGGGATGCAGACTATCAGTCCCTGTGGATTTATCAGCCTTCAATCTCATCAATTTCCCTAACACAATTTCCTAACTAATAAGGATTTCCTTCAGTTCCTCCTTCTCGCTCGACCCTCGGTCCCCTAGTATTTCTGGAAGGTTATTTGTGTCTTCCTTAGTGAAGACAGAACCAAAGTATTTGTTCAAGTGGTCTGCCATTTCTTTGTTCCCCATTATAAATTCACCTGATTCTGACTGCAAGGGACCTACATTTGTCTTCACTAATCTTTTTCTCTTCACGTATCTGTATCATGTTTCTATTTTTCTATTCTCCTCCTAGGAGGAGTGGATGGAGTAAACATAGAAACATAGAAACATAGAAAATAGGTGCAGGAGTAGACCATTCAGCCCTTCTAGCCTGCACCGCCATTCAATGAGTTCATGGCTGAACATGCAACTTCAGTACCCCATTCCTGCTTTCTCACCATACCCCTTGATTCCCCTAGTAGTAAGGACCTCATCTAACTCCTTTTTGAATATATTTAGTGAATTGGCCTCAACAACTTTCTGTGGTAGAGAATTCCACAGGTTCACCACTCTCTGGGTGAAGAAATTCCTCCTCATCTCAGTCCTAAATGGCTTCTCCCTTATCCTTAGACTGTGTCCCCTGGTTCTGGACTTCCCCAACATTGGGAACATTCTTCCTGCATCTAACCTGTCTAACCCCGTCAGAATTTTAAACGTTTCTATGAGGTCCCCTCTCATTCTTCTGAACTCCAGTGAATACAAGCACAATTGATCCAGTCTTTCTTGATAGGTCAGTCCCGCCATCCCGGGAATCAGTCTGGTGAACCTTCGCTGCACTCCCTCAATAGCAAGAATGTCCTTCCTCAGGTTAGGAGACCAAAACTGTACACAATACTCCAGGTGTGGCCTCACCAAGGCCCTGTACAATTGTAGCAACACCTCCCTGCCCCTGTACTCAAATCCCCTCGCTATGAAGGCCAACATGCCATTTGCTTTCTTAACCGCCTGCTGTACCTGCATGCCAACCTTCAATGACTGATGTACCATGACACCCAGGTCTCTTTGCACCTCCCCTTTTCCTAATCTGTCACCATTCAGATAATAGTCTGTCTCTCTGTTTTTACCACCAAAGTGGATAACCTCACATTTATCCACATTATACTTCATCTGCCATGCATTTGCCCACTCATCTAACCTATCCAAGTCGCTCTGCAGCCTTCTCCTCGCAGCTCACACTGCCACCCAACTTAGTGTCATCCGCAAATTTGGAGATACTACATTTAATCCCCTCTTCTAAATCATTAATATACAGTGTAGACAGCTGGGGCCCCAGCACAGAACCTTGCGGTACCCCACTAGTCACTGCCTGCCATTCTGAAAAGTCCCCATTTACTCCTACTCTTTGCTTCCTGTCTGACAACCAGTTCTCAATCCATGTCAGCACACTACCCCCAATCCCATGTGCTTTAACTTTGCACATTAATCTCTTGTAAAGGAACCTTGTCGAAAGCCTTCTGAAAGTCCAAATATACCACATCAACTGGTTCTCCCTTGTCCACTCTACTGGAAACATCCTCAAAAAATTCCAGAAGATTTGTCAAGCATGATTTCCCTTTCACAAATCCATGATGACTTGGACCTATCATGTCACCTCTTTCCAAATGCACTGCTATGACAATTCGAGGCCGATAGTTACCCTGGTCGAATGAAGTGAGGGAATGTTAAGGATTATTGAATTAAAATTTTCTTCTACTCAAGTTGTGCTGTAACTAGTTTGTTGTAATTAGGAAGTTACAGTTCAAATTTTCAGTTGGAAACTGCGGATAAATCTGGCTAACATCAGAATCATTTTTCATCAGTGTGATTCATAATGTCAGCTGTGGCTCAGTTGGTAGCACACTTATCTCTAAATCAGAAAGTTGTGGGTTCAAGTCCCATATGTGTAACTTGAGCACATGCAAAAATCTAGAATGACAATGCTGAGGGAGTGTGGTGCTTTTGGATAAGATGTTAAACTGAGGTCCTGTCTACTCTCTCAAGTGAATGTCAAAGATCCTATGGCACTATTTTGAAGAAGATCAGGAAGAGTTATCCCCGGTTTCCTGGCTAATATTTATCTCTCAATCAACATAACGAAAACAGATCATCTGGTCATTATCACATTGCTCTTTGTGGAAACTTGCTTGTGCGCAAATTGGCTGCCGCATTTCCTACATTACAGTCACTACACTTCAAAAGTACTTCATTGTCTGTAAAGCGCTGTGAGACGTCTGGTGGCCATGAAAGGCGCTATATAAATCCAATTCTTTCTTTAATTCAGGAAAAACTGTTCGCCTCCAAGATCCTCAATATTAAAATGGACCAATCATCATACAAATCTTGAATTGATTATCGGCATGGACACGATGGGCCCAAATGGCATCCTCCTGTGCTGTAAACTTCTATGATTGGTTTCACTGTATGCTCATTTGAAGATTGTTTCCTTCTTATACAGATCTGTCATGTATTTCACACTACTGTACACAACTGTATCTTACCATGCTATACATGACTTTAACTAGATCCCCGAGGGGGATCACGGGGTCGGCATGGTGGGACAATTGGGGAGGACGGGTCGGTGATCAGCAGCGGGGGGTGGGGGGTTGGCCTGGAATCGGGGATCAGCACGGGGTTGGAGGATCGGCAGGGGGTCGGAGATCGGGAGGGTCGGGGTCGGCAGGGAGTCGCGGATCTGTGAGGGCCGTTGGGGATTGGCGTGGGCTAGGTCGGGGATCGGGCGAGGGGGGTCGGGAGAGGGGGGTAAGGATATACTAGCTTTGGAGGGGGTACAGAGACGATTCACTAGGCTGATTCCAGAGATGAGGGGTTACCTTATGATGATAGATTGAGTAGACTGGGTCTTTATTCGTTGGAGTTCAGAAGGATGAGGGGTGATCTTATAGAAACATTTAAAATAATGAAAGGGATAGACAAGATCGAGGCAGAGAGGTTGTTTCCACTGGTCGGGGAGACAAGAACTAGGGGGCACAGATTCAAAATACGGGGGAGCCAATTTAAAACCGAGTTGAGAAGGAATTTCTTCTCCCAGAGGGTTGTGAATCTGTGAAATTCTCTGCCCAAGGCTAGCTCATTGAATGTATTCAAGTCACAGATAGATAGATTTCTAACCAATAAGGGAAGGGTTACGGGGAGCGGGCGGGTAAGTGGAGCTGAGTCCACGGCCAGATCGGCCATGGTCTTGTTGAGTGGCGGAGCGGGCTCAAGGGGCTAGATGGCCTGCTCCTGTTCCTAATTCTTATGTTCTTATGACCTGTAACCACAAGCATACCTTACCACCAGGGGTGCACTTGCAGGAGACACTGGATACCTGTCCCACACAGGTATATAAAGACAGGTCTCAGGCAAGTGTGGCATTCGAGTGCTGTGTAATAAAGGTGCAGGTCCTGAGTGACCTTGACTTCAGCATGTGCCTCGTGTGAGTCTGTACTGCAGGGACAGGACTTTACAGTGGCGACGAGTTACGGGATTACAGAATCCACAGAATGGCGACCAACGGCTCAGATGAAAAATACAATGCTGGAGATAATTGGGAGGACTTTATAGAAAGGCTCCAGCAAAGCTTTGTAACCAAAGACTGGTTAGGCGACAATAAGGCAGACAAGAGAAGAGCCCATCTCTTGACCAGCTGTGGCTCGAAAACATATGCCTTAATGAAGGACTTGCTGGCACCCGAGAAACCAGCAAGCAAATCGTTTGAAGAATTGAGCACACTGGTAAGAGACCAGCTGAAGCCAGCGAGCAGCCTACACATGGCCGGACACAGGTTCTACAACTACAGACGCTGTGTGGGCCAGAGCATACCCGACTTCATGGCAGAACTTCGGAGGTTGGCTAGCTTATGTGAGTTCTCCAATGAACTAAGGAGAGAAGTACTGAGAGACTTTTTTATTGAAGGAATAGGCCACGCAGGCATATTCCAAAAGCTCATAGAGACCAAGAACTTGACTCTAGAGGCAGCAGCACTGGTTGCACAGACATTCGTGGCAGGAGAAGAAGAAACGAGGTTGATCTACACTGCGAGTACGACAACTAACGAAACATCGGAACAAGGGGTTCACAGAGTAAAACAAGCCGTTCCCCCCACAAACAGACAAAGATAGGAGAGCAGGCCCTCAACAGCAGGCAGTGGTGGCAGAAGCCATCAAGGGTCACATGAACGGCCATTCACACCTCATCAACCCACAATGCGAGCAATCAACTACAAACTGAGAGAAGCTCAAGAGAGATCAGCCAGATGCAGCTTATCCTTTGGAAACAATGGAAGCGGTCTGTGCTGGAGATGTGGGGGAAGGCACTCATCAAGGGGGTGTCGATTTCAGCACGCCATTTGCAGAAACTGCAACTATACAGGGCATCTGGCCCACATGTGCACGAAAACGGCAGCTCGGCTGGTATACGAATCGGAAGGGTCCGAAAGCGAATCAGAAGACAGTGGGGACAGTACCCCGGACACCGAGGTACAGCGGGTCAACACGATCGATGGCCACTGTTCTTACAACAAGACGCCTCCAATAATGATGAAGGTCCTACTCAACGGGATACCCGTCAACATGGAGCTGGATACGGGAGCGAGTCAATTTCTCATGAGCGCTCAACAATTTGAACAACTGTGGCGGCACAAAAGCAACAGACCAAAACACACAAGGGTCGACACCAAACTAAGGACCTATACCAAAGAAATCGTCCCAGTCCTTGGCAGCGCCATGCTCTCAGTCACACACAAATGGACAGTGAACCGACTTCCCCTGTGGATTGTCCCTGGAGATCTCCCAGCACTGCTGGGGAGAAGCTGGCTGGCTAAACTAAATTGGAAATGTAATGATGTTCACGCCATGTCGTCAGAGGAACGGACCTCCTGCTCAACAGTTCTAAGTCGATTTGAACATCTCTTTCAGCCAGGTGTGGGCACCTTCAAAGGGGCTAAAGTCAAAATCTCCATCACACAGGATGATAGACCGGTCCATCACAAGGCTAGAGCTGTGCCCTATGTGATGAGGGAAAAGATTGAACATGAACTAAACAGGCTTCTGCGGGAAGGCCGTGGAATTTAGCGACTGGGCAAGTCCCATCGTCCCAGTCATGAAGCCTGATGGATCCGTACGAATCTGTGGGGATTACAAATCTACCATAAACAGAGTCTCCCTACAGGACCAATACCCGCTGCCCAGAGCGGAGGACCTATTTGCCACATTGGCTGGAGGAAAACTTTTCTCGAAACTAGACCTCACATCTGCGTATATGACGCAAGAACTGACCGAAGAGGCTTAGCTACTCACCACCATCAACACACATCGAGGCCTTTTCATGTACAATCGATGCCCATTTGGCATCAGGTCGACAGCTGCGGTATTCCAGCGCAACGTGGAGAGTCTGCTCAAGTCCATCCCGGGGACGGTTTTATTTCAAGACAAAATAGTTATCACGGGCAGGGACACCGACTTCCATCTCTGCAATTTGAAGGAAGTACTAAAACGGTTGGATCGGGTAGGCCTAAGAGTTAAGAAATCCAAGTGTCTGTTTCTCGCGCCCGAGGTTGAATTTTTGGGCAGAAGGATTGCCGCCGATGGAATCTGCCCAACAGAGTCCAAAACAGAAGCAATTCACCTGGCACCCAGGCCCCGGAATGTCTCGGAACTGCGCGCCTTTCTCGGGCTGCTCAATTACTTTGGGAACTTTATGCAGAACCAAGCACGCTGCTGGAGCCTCTCCACGTGCTACTCAGAAAGGGGTGCAATTGGTTTTGGGGGGACGCCCAGGAACGCGCCTTCAATAAGGCACACAACCTGCTATGTTCCAACAGTGTTTTGGCTTTTTTTGATCCAGGTAAAAAGCTAGTTCTTACATGTGATGCATCAGCGTACGGGGTCGGGTGCGTTTTATAACATGTCAATAGTGTGGGTAAATTACAACCCATAGCTTATGCCTCCAGGTCACTTTCGCGGGCGGAGCACGGGTACGGTATGGTGGAGAAGGAGGCGCTCGCGTGCGTGTATGGTGTCAAAAAGATGCACCGATACCTTTTCGGGGCCAAGTTCGCGTTAGAAACCGACCTCAAGCCCCTCACGTCCCTGCTATCCGAGAGCAAGGCAATAAACGCCAACGCCTCGCCGCGCATTCAACGGTGGGCACTCATGCAGGCGTCTTATGACTACACCATAAGGCACAGACCAGGCACAGACAACTGTGCCGACGCGCTTAGCAGGCTACCCCTGGCGACCACAAAAGGGTCTGATGAACAGGACTATGAGATAGTCATGGCAATCAATGCCTTTGAATCCACAGGTTCGCCCATGACAGCTCGCCAAATCAGAGCCTGGACGGCCAGCGACCCCACGTTATCCTTAGTAAAAAGATGTGTCTTAACCGGTGACTGGGCAGAGGCTCGCGATGCCTGCCCCGAGGAGCTCAAACCCTTTCATAGGCGCATGCATGATCTATCACTACAAGCAGACTGCCTGATGTGGGGCAGCCAAGTAGTTATGCCTCTGCAGGGCAGAGAGGCATTTGTCCGGGAGCTCCACCGCGAGCACCCAGGGATCGTTCTCATGAAGGCCATAGCCAGATCCCACGTCTGGTGGTCTGACATTGACGCGGACTTGGAGCTCTGCGTCCGACGGTGCACCATTTGTGCCCAACTAAGTAATGCTCCCAGGGAGGATCCCCTGAGCCCCTGGTCCTGACCCACCAAACCGTGGTCGCGGGTGCACGTAGACTATGCAGGCCCATTCATGGGCAAAATGTTCCTTGTAATTGTAGATGCATTTTCAAAGTGGATCGAATGCACCATTTTAAACTCGAGCACCACAAGGTTCGAGAGCCTTGGAACCATGTTTGCAACGCACGGAATTCCTGACATATTGGTCAGTGATAATGGTCCGTGCTTCACCAGCGCAGAATTCCAAGATTTTATAATTGACCACGGCATAAATCACGTTAAGACGGCACCGTTCAAGCCGGCCTCCAACGGCCAGGCGGAGCGAGCAGTGCAAATCATTAAACAAGGCATGCTTAAAATCCAAGGTCCCACGCTGCAGGGCAGTCTGTCACGACTGCTGCTGGCATTCAGATCTCGTCCGCATTCATTGACTGGGGTTCCCCCCGCGCAACTGTTGATGAAAAGGACCTTAAAGACAAGGCTCTCACTAATCCTCCCAGACATGCACAAAATCGTTGAGGCAAAGCGCCGTAAGCTAACTGAGTACCATGACCAAAATTCGAGGGGGAGGTGGAATGAGATAGGGGACAAAGTGTTTGTACTAAACTATGGCAGGGGTCCCAAATGGCTTGCAGGGACAGTAACGGGCAAGGAATGAAACAGGCTACTGGTGGTACAAATGGACAATGGCCAAACCTGCCAGAGGCATGTAGACCAAATCAAAAGTAGATTCACCAACAACACTGCAGAACCAGAGGCAGACTACAATGTGGAACTCACACCACACCTGGTGGACAGACAGAGGGAACAACCTGAGGAAAGGGCTATCTCAACAGACAGCCCAGGCGAGATACCAACAATCATACTGAGTAAAACAGACAGCCCAGGCGAGATACCAGTAATCATACTGAACGAAACAGACAGCCCAGGCGAGATACCAGCAATCACACCGAAAGAAAAACAGGCACCAAGGCAAACAACTGAACCACAACTAAGACGCTCCACGCGAGAGCGTAGACCACCTGAGAGACTGAACCTATAAAGACAATAAGACCTTGGGGGAGGGTGATGTCATGTATCTCACACTACTGTACACAACTATATCTTACCATGCTATACATGACTGTAACTAGATATGACCTGTAACCACAAGCATATCTTACCACCAGGGGTGCATTTGCAGGAGACACTGGATACCTGTCTCACACAGGTATATAAAGACAGGGTCTCAGGCAAGTGTGGCATTCGAGAGCTGTGCAATAAAGGTGCAGGTCCTGAGTGACCTTGACTTCAGCATGTGCCTCATGTGAGTCTGTACTGCAGGGACAGGACTTTACAAGATCAAATACTAATTTTTATCCATAGGGCATGAAATATGCTATATAAAAGCAATTTACTTTTTTCATCCTATTATCTATACCCAAGTTCAAATCATCTATATATATTGAGGAAACACTGAACCTTGCACACTACATCCTACCTTTGAATACATCACTTCCTCCCCTTCTTCAGTTTGAGCGACACTCTTTACCCTAACTCCTTGTTTGGTGTCTGTCAACCAATGTTTTATCCATCCTGCTACATTGCTTCTTCTACCCTGCACCTGAATTTTTCTAACAAGCTCTGGAGACACCTTACTGAACATCTTCTGAAAATCCATACCCTACACCTACAGCATTCCCTTTATCGATCTATTTGGTCACTTCTTCAAAAAATTATTGACTTTGTCAAACAAAACTTGCCTTTAGCATGTTGTGTTGCCTATCTTTGATTATTGTATGCATTTCTAAATGCTTACCAATTTGATCCCCAATTATAAATTCTAAGGGGGAGAAATTTGGTTTTGTAGCGCCTCACTTAGCACCCCACCGGGGAATTTGGTTCAGGTTTACCAGCAGCGCAAAACACGACCGCTTCGCCATCTAATTTCAGTCAGATCATGACGTCAGTACGTGTGCAATGACCCACTAGCGCCCCGCTCACAAAATTAAATGTCTCCGCCTCATTTAGCGTCCGCTGCTAAACATGCCAGAGAAGCCAGGCGGTCCCGACATCTTTAGGCAATACCTGGAGACTATTTGAAGAGAGGAGCAACTGGATTAATCAGAGGTCACAGTGAGTGCAACGTATCGACAGAGCACGGTACGTGAACCTCTTACTTTGCAGCGGCAGATTTATCTGACCATACAGGTTCCTCGCAACTTGAGTTTCAGAGTTAAATGGGTGCATTACTAGCATGGCAGCATCGCTTTCTACATGCTCTTGTTAGGCGGCGTCAAGATAGAAGGGCTGTTGGCCATGTCGGCCCATAACTGAGGATAGTGGGCTTCCCGATGGTTCAAGGAGCCATTGACTGCACACACGTGGCCTTGTAAGCACCATTTCAGAATGCCAAGGTCTTCCAACAACAACAACTTATATTTATATAGTGCCTTTAATGTAGTAAAATGTCCCAAGGCACTTCACAGGAGTCATATGACAAAATTTGACACTGAGCCACATAAGAAGAAATTACGGCCGATAAGCAAAAGCTTGGTCAAAGAGTTAGGTTTTAAGGAGCATCTTAAAGGAGATCGATAGGTTTAGGGAGGAGATTCCAGAGCTTAGGGCCTAGGCAGCTGGACACACGGCCACCGATGTTTGAGCAATTATAATCACGGATGCGCAAGAGAGGAGAATTCGAGTGCGTAGACATCTTGGGGGGTTGTGACGCTGAAGGAGACCACAGAGATAGGGAGGGGGTAGGCCATGAAAGGATTTGGAAACAAGGATGAGAATTTTGAAATTGAGGCATTGCTTAACCGGGAGCCAAAAAAGGTCCGCGAGCACAGGGGTGATAGGTGAACGGGACTTGGTGCGATTAGGACACGGGCTACTGAGTTTTAGATGACCTCAAGTTTACATAGGGTAGAATGTGGGAGGCCAGCCAAGAGTGCGTTGGAGTAGCCAAGTCTAGAGGTAACAAAAGCATGGATGAGGGTTTCAGCAGCAGATGAGCTGAGGCAGAGGCAGAGATGGGCAATGTTACAGAGGTGGAAATAGGCGGTTTTAGTTATGACGTGGATATATGGCACCAAGCTCATTTCAGGGTCAAATATGACACCACGGGCCTGAAATTCATGCTGGAAAGCTGGTGCTCCCCCCACCTTTTTGTGGCCACCCCATATTCAGCTCCAAAAGTGAACAAGTGGGTTCCAGCGCTAATGAACCCTTCCAAAGTGGATTTTTCAGCAATGTGGCTGGCTTAATTTGAGCATTATCACCACTGAGAAATTCAACATACAGGTTAAGGCAGCTGTTCCCTGGCCTTTTTAAAGGCCAGGATTTGCAGTTAGGCCCTGAGGGGTGAAGGAGTTTTGGAAGGATGGTTGGTGTAAGAGGTGCAAGGAGAGCCAGCAACAGGTTCACTGATATGGAGCTGGAGACACTGATGGATGGTATGGAGGACAGAAGAAAAATAATTTTTCCTGATGTGGTGAGACCTGGCAGACCGTCAATACATAATGCACCGAGGGAGATTGCAGGGGCGGTGTCAGGCACTCCCATATATGTGAGGACACACCATCCCAGAAGAGTGCTGGCCAGTCTGCACTCGGCTCTTCCAGGGTGGCGATGGATCGACGCCTCCTCGCTCTGGGGTGATGGGGATCCTCCTCCTCCTGCGCCGCCTCTCCTGCACCGCCGCCGCCTCCTCCTACACTGCCTCCTCCTGCTCCTCCTCCTGCGCGGCCGACCGTCTCCTCCTCTTGCACCGTCTCCTCCTCTTGCACCGTCTCCTCCTCTTGCACCGTCTCCTCCTCCTGTGCTGCCTCCTCCTCCTCTAATGTATGTATGCCTGGGTTTACTTGCTGTCATGTATCTCACACTATTGTATATAACTGTATCTTACCATGCTATACATGACTGTAACTAGATATGACCTGTAACCACAAGCATACTTTACCACCAGGGGTGCACTTGCAGGAGACACTGCACACAGGTATATAAAGGCAGGTCTCAGGCAAGTGTGGCACTCGAGAGCTGTGAAATAAAGGTGCAGGTCCAGAGTGACCTTGACTTCAGCATGTGCTTTGTGTAAGTCTGTACTGCAGGGTCAGGACTTTACACCTGCCATCAGGGGGAGCGACCATCGGAGGTCATTGGGTCACAGACAAACACGTGCAGCCCTTGTATATAAAGAAAGCCTCCGTGTTTAATCCTCACCTTTGAGAGCTAATAAAGTAGTCAGGTCGCACCTGATTGAGTTCACAGTACTAAGCCTCTTGAGTTATTGTATATGCAACATTTGGTGACGAGGCACAATATGAACTTTCACTCACATAAAACAATGGGTACCGTTGGAATCTTGGAGCGATTTGTGGAGGGAGAAGACAGGGAGGATTTGACAGATCGTCTCAACCAGTACTTCGTGGCCAACACGATGGATGAAGACTCTGACGCAGTTAGGTGCAGGGTGGTTTTCCTCACGGTTTGTGGTCCAAAAATCTATGGCCTCATAAAGAATCTGCTCTCACCTGCACATCCAACAGAAAAGACCTATGAGGAATTGTGTGCTCCGATTCGGGACCATCTCAAACCTAAAGAAGGCATCATTATCTCTATCGCTTTTACAAGTGAGGGCCAGGATGTGGCGGAATTTGTTGCTGATCTGAGACGTCTTGCTGGGCTGTGTATGTTTGGAACCACGTTGGAAGACATGCTGTGCGACGTCTTTGTAATAGGCATAAACCACAAGGTGATCCTGCAGAAGCTGCTGCTTGTGGAGATGCTGGATCTGAGCAGGGTCATCACGATCGCCCAGGCTTGCCTGACTGTCTATAGTACAAAGCAGATATCCTCGCAGAGTCGGAACTCCACGGCAAGTACTGTGCACCAGATTGTCGTCGGTTGGCAGAGATGCACCTGGCAGGGCCTACCCGACTGTGTTTGCGAAACCTGTAGCTACTCGAAGTCTGCCATTGCACACAAATTCGATTTCACCCTGTTGCTGTTGTGGGGGCAATCATCGGCCTCATCAGCGCTGTTTCAGAAAGTATATTTGAGGAGGCTGTGCGAAAATGGGGCACCTTCAGCGGATGTGTCCGCAGCTCAGCAAGCGTGCTGCGACACACCACGTGGATGATGATGACCGATCCGGAGCGGATCCGACAATTCAACCTGAGATACCCGAAGAGCAAGTGTATAGTGTACATTCGTTCCTGACAAAGAGTCAATCGATAATGATTGAAGTAAAATTGAACGGCATGCCGGTATCTATGGAATTGGATACGGGTTCGACTCAGTCAATTATGAGCCAGAGGACTTTCAAAAAGCTGTGGGACACCAAGGCCGTAAAACCCAAGCTGAGTCCAGTAAATGCAAAATTGCGTACCTACACCAAAGAGCTCAGACCAATGATTGGCAGTGCAGCAGTCAAGGTGTCGTACGATGGGGCGGTTCATGATCTATTGCTGTGGATCGTTCCAGGCAATGGTCCAACACTGTTCGGCAGGAGTTGGCTCTAAAAAATAAAGTGGAACTGGAACGATATTGAAGCTTTGTCATCGGTTTCTATGAGGTCCCCTCTCATTCATCTGAACTCCAGTGAATACAAGCCCAGTTGATCCAGTCTTTCTTGATATGTCAGTCCCGCCATCCCGGGAATCAGTCTGGTGAACCTTCGCTGCACTCCCTCAATAGCAAGAACGTACTTCCTCAAGTTAGGAGACCAAAACTGTACACAATATTCCAGGTGTGGCCTCACCAAGGCCCTGTACAACTGTAGTAACACCTCCGTGCCCCTGTACTCAAATCCCCTCGCTATGAAGGCCAACATGCCATTTGCTTTCTTAACCGCCTGCTGTACCTACATGCCGACCTTCAATGAGTGATGTACCATGACACCCAGGTCTCGTTGCACCTCCCCTTTTCCTAATCTGTCACCATTCAGATAATAGTCTGTCTCTCTGTTTTTACCACCAAAGTGAATAACCTCACATTTATCCACATTATACTTCATCTGCCATGTATTTGCCCACTTACCTAACCTGTCCAAGTCACCCTGCAGCCTCTTAGCATCCTCCTCGCAGCTCATACTGCCACCCAACTTAGTGTCATCCGTAAATTTGGAGACACTACATTTAATTCCCTCGTCTAAATCATTAATGTACAATGTAAACAGCTGGGGCCCCAGCACAGAACCTTGCGGTACCCCACTAGTCACTGCCTGCCATTCTGAAAAGTACCCATTTACTCCTACTCTTTGCTTCCTGTCTGACAACCAGTTCTCAATCCATGTCGGCACACTACCCCCAATCCCATGTGCTTTAACTTTGCACATTAATCTCTTGTGTGGGTCCTTGTCGAAGGCCTTCTGAAAGTCCAAATATACCACATCAACTGGTTCTCCCTTGTCCACTCTACTGGAAGCATCCTCAAAAAATTCCAGAAGATTTGTCAAGCATGATTTCCCTTTCACAAATCCATGCTGACTTGGACATATCATGTCACCTCTTTCCAAATGCGCTGCTATGACATCCTTTAATAATTGATTCCATCATTTTACCCACTACCGATGTCAGGCTGACCGGCCTATAATTCCCTGTTTTCTTTCTCCCTCCTTTTTTAATATGGTAGAATTCTTTATTAAGATGGAGAGTGACACAGTCAATTCGGAAACTAGGGTCCTGAACTTAAGGAAAGGTAACTTCGACAGTATGAGGGGTGAATTGGCTAGAATAGACTGGCAAAGGATACTTAAAGGGTTGACGGTGGATAAGCAATGGCAAACATTTAAAGATCACATGGATGAACTTCAGCAATTGTACATCCCTGTCTGGAGTAAAAATAAAACTGGGAATGTGGCTCAACCGTGGCTAACAAGGGAAATTAAGGATAGTGTTAAAACCAAGGAAGAAGCATATAAATTGGCTAGAAAAAGCAACAAACCTGAGGACTGGGAGAAATTTAGAATTCAACAGAGGAGGACTAAGGGTTTAATTAAGAGGGGGAAAATAGAGATCGAGAGGAAGCTTGCAGGGTACATAAAAACTGACTGCAAAAGCTTCTATAAATATGTGAAGAGAAAAAGATTAGTGAAGACAAACGTAGGTCCCTTGCAGTTGGATTCAGGTGAATTTATAATGGGGAACAAAGAAATGGCAGACCAATTGAACAAATACTCTGGTTCTGTCTTCACGAAGGAAGACACAAATAACCTTCCGAATGTACTAGGGGACAGTGGGTCTAGTGAGAAGGAGGAACTGAAGGATATTCTTATTAGGCGGGTAATTGTGTTAGGGAAATTGATGGGATTGAAGACCAATAAATCCCCGGGGCCTGATAGTCTGCATCCCAGAGTACTTAAGGAAGTGGCCCTAAAAATAGTAGGTGCATTGGTGATCATTTTCCAACAGTCTATCGACTCTGGATCAGTTCCTTTGGACTGGAGGGTAGCTAATGTAGCACCACTTTTTAAAAAAGGAAGGATCGAAAACAGATCATTATAGATTGGTTAGGCTGACATCAGTAGTGGGGAAAATGTTGGAATCAATCATTAAGGATGAAATAGCAGCGCATTTGGAAAGCAGATTGGTCCAAGTCAGCATGGATTTATGAAAGGGAAATCATGCTTGACGAATCTTCTGGAATTTTTTGAGGATGTAACTAGCAGAGTGGACAAGGGAGAACCAGTGGATGTGGTGTATTTGGACTTTCAAAAGGCTTTTGGCAAGGTCCCGCACAAGAGATTGGGGTGCAAAATTAAAGCACATGGTATTGGGGGTAATGTACTGACGTGGATAGAGAACTGATTGGCAGACAGGAAGCAGAGAGTCGGGATAAACAGGTCCTTTTCAGAATGGCAGACAGTGACTAGTCGGGTGCTGCAGGGCTCAGTGCTGGGACCCCAGCTCTTTACAATATACATTAATGATTTAGATGAAGGAATTGAGTGTAATATCTCCAAGTTTGCAGACGACACTAAACTAGGTGGCGGTGTGAGCTGTGAGAAGGATGCTAAGAGGCTGCAGGGTGACTTGGACAGGTTAGGTGAGTGGGCAAATGCATGGCAGATGCAGTATAATGTGGATAAATGTGAGGTTATCTATTTTGGGGGCAAAAACATGAAGGCAGAATATTATCTGAATGGCGGCAGATTAGGAAAAGGGGAGGTGCAATGAGACCTGGGTGTCATGGTTCATCAGTCATTGAAAGTTGGCATGCAGGTACAGCAGGCGGTGAAGAAGGCAAATGGTATGTAGCTAGGGGATTTGAGTATTGGAGCAGGGAGGCCTTACTGCAGTTGTACAGGGCTTTAGTGAGGCCTTACCTGGAATATTGTGTTCAGTTTTGGTCTCCTAATCTGAGGAAGGACATTCTTGCTACTGAGGGCGTGTAGCGAAAGTTCGCCAGACTGATTTCAGGGATGGCTGGACTGTCATATGAGGAGAGACTGGATGAACTGGGCCTTTATTCACTGGAGTTTAGAAGAATGAGGGGTATCTCATAGAAACGTATAAGATTCTGACGGGACTGGACAGGTTAGATGCGGGAACAATGTTTCCGATGTTGGGGAAGCCCAGAACAAGGGGACATAGTCTTAGGAAAAGGGATAGGCCATTTCGGACTGAGATAAGGAGAAACTTCTTCACTCAGAGAGTTGTTAACCTGTGGAATTCCCTGCCGCAGAGAGTTGTTGATGCCAGTTCGTTGGATATATTCAAGAGGGAGTTAGATATGGCCCTTACGGCTAAGGGGATCAAGGGGTATGGAGAGAAAGCAGGAAAGGGGTACTGAGGTAATGATCAGCCATGATCTTATTGAATGGCGGTGCAGATTCGAAGGGCCAAATGGCCTACTCCTGTACCTATTTTCTATTTTTCTATGTTTCTATGTAACGATGCAGGAGTGGGAAGAGAAGCCAATGCAGGGATTTTCTGGCTACGATTGGATAGATAAGAATAGAACCAGGTGAGTGCAGTTCCACCCAGCTGGACAATGGTGGAGAGGCACTGGAGGAGGATGGAGTGGTCAACCGTGTCAAAGGCTGCAGACAGGTCGAGAAGGACAAGGAGGGATAGTTTACCTTTGTCACAGTCACAAAGATTGTAATTTGTGACTTTGATGAGAGCTGTTTTGGTACTGTGGCAGGGGCGGAAACTGGACTGAAGGTATTCAAACATGGTGTTCTAGGAATGATGGTCATGGATTTGGGAGGCGACAACACATTCAAGGACTTTCGCGAGGAAAGGGAGGTTGGAGATGGGGCGGTAGCTAGCAAGCACAGTGGGGTCAAGGGTTGGTTTTTTGAGGAGAGGGGTGATGATGGCAGATTTTAAGGAGTGGGGGACAGTACCTGAGGAGAGAGAACCATTAACAATGTCAGCTAACATAGGAGCTAACATTGCGAAACAAAGGGATACCACTCCCTGAACGTGCAGCCTCTGTGCGACCACACACACTGCATCCTCACAGTGAATGCCCGCTATCCTGGCAGTGCACATGATGCCTTCACCCTGTGTGAGAGCAATGTGCCATGAATGTTAGAGCTACCATGAGAAGGATGCGGCTGGCTGCTCGGGGACAAAGAATATGGCTGGGCCACCTGGCTAATGACCCCCTCTCCACAACCCCACCATCACTACAATAACAGCCATGCGGCCACCTGCAACATAATCGAGCAGACAATAGGGATGCTGAAGCAGCATTTCCGATGCCTGGGCAGCTCTGGAGGCAGCCTTCAATACTGTTCTCAACAGGTATTGATTCATTGTGGTGTGCTGCATGCTACACAACTTGGCCATAAAGAGGGCCCAGGCATTACAAGTGGGGATTGCAGCCCCACCTCAGTAGGAGGAGGAAGAGGAAGAGGAGCCTGCAGAGGTCCAGAATGGCCAGCCAGTCGATGAGGAGCAGCAGCAGCCACGGGGGAGGCACCATGGCAATGCTGCCGGTGCAAGGGCCACACGTCCGCGGCTCATAATGCATCGGTTCTCTTGAATGGAAGGAACTAACGGATGCAGCTGATAATGGCCGGGCTATGTGCTACAATAATGGCACATCTCGGTGAAATTCCACATTAATACACAAGACGGGAATGCAAACGGTCAAATGAACATTTTATTAACTGTATCAAAAGTCTCGCCTCAAACATCACACCAGCAACCTCTCACCAGCAACAAATATTTTTTTTTACAAATGCCCCTTGAAACCGCATAACATACAATCAACTTCAGCAATTACAAACGCCCCTGCCATTTGTAATTCCACACCAACTTCCATGTGCCATATTAGGCCCAGACCCATACACCAGTAGCAGGCATCAAACAACAGCAGTGAGATATTTACAGGATGAGGACATCTGTCCATTGTGGCCAAAGTCTTTATTGAGACTTGCTTAACGATTTGCCACCCCTTTCCATACTCCCGCTCTGACACCTTCTGCTCCTCCTTAATGAGACTGCAGTGCCTGCAACAAGGCTGCTTGAAGGCTGCTGTGTCTGTAAGGCAGACATTACAGATGTCCTAGCAGGTTGCCCTGGACCAGCTGTGGGCCTGGAAAGCTCGGCTGCGGACTGCATCGCCTCAGCATCGGCGGCAGCAGTGGGAGCCGGAATGCTGTCATTTTGAGCAAGGACAGCACCTTCCATTTCCAGTGGCCCATTGTCATTCCCCTGGGGCAGAGCCTTAGCATCCAGAGAAATCTGTGGGAGCACAGAACGCGGGCCTGCTTCGGCACTGTCACTTCCCCATTGGACTGTGAGGAACACAGAGAGGATGGCAGCAGTCCAGTGATTGCACGGCATCAAGCTGAGACTGATTCACAGCACACTGAGACTGAAATGCAGCAGTTTGAGAGTTGATGACAGCAACCAGTGACTGCATCACATCACGAAGGCCTTGCGTGGCTTTGGTCGGTGATGTGATAGCTGCTGCCACGTCAACTATGGCATGTTCCATCACCTCTGCGACTCCACTGTCACTTATTGAGTCCAACTCCCTCTGTAACTGGGCTTGTTGGGCTGCTGAGAGGCACGGGCACGGGCTTGAGGCAGCCTCTGCCAACCTCAGAGCAAGTGCATCCATGCTCTGCGGGACCCTTTCCAATGCACCCAGAAGCTCGCGGTGCATAACCATGGACTCTCTCAATATAGCCTCCAAGTCCAAGTCCACATCGGAGTGTCTCTGAGCAGGAGTCATGAGCCAACTCACCCTCTGGGGAGCTGGCCCCCAAGCTTCTCCTTACGCTGGGCGTTGCTGCAGGGCACTGGGGCCAGGAGCCTTAGGCTTGTCAAAGCCCAGGAATAGCGTGTCTTCCACCGAGGTGGTGTCCACACTCGGTGCTGCTAATGGAGGGTCTCGTTCTGTCGCAAGACTTTCATCCCATTTCTCCTCGTCTCCGCCGTCGGTCGATATGGAGGCCTCATGGGCAGGCTGCCGCACTTCTGGCTTATCATCTGTACGCACAAAGCAACAAAACTGTGGTTAGCAGCGGGGGAGGGGGCATTGGAAATTTATATGTAAAGGGAGTAAGGCATTTGGTATCGAGGGTAAAGGGTCTCACAGAAAACACAAAGGGCATTTACATACCGTCACTGTCCCCAAGTGGGCTTGGCTTTGCCGACCGCTACCACACCAACTGGTGTGCTCATGAGGATGAACACTCACTCCTCCACCTTTGTGAGGTCTTGGATATCAGGCTCCCCTCCTCCGGTACACGTCTGTTCGCGCATGTTGTGAGCAAGTTTCGCCTGCAATAACAAACAAAAGAAGGTGTGAGTGAGTGTGCAGCTCATCATGTGCCACATGTGCCTTGCATAGTTGAATAGCTCCTACTGTATTGAAGTGTGCAGATCTCCATTTGAATCTGCGTGGCTGCGCAGAGTGGCTGTGTGAATGGTGGGATTAGGTGACAACCACCTAAGATGAAGGATGAGGCTAAAGTGTTACAATTGCGTATCAAGAGTGAAAACATAGTGCATGAGGGGGTCAGGCTGAGTAGGGAAGAAGGTTAGCGTCGCTTCAATGGCCATAGCATGGCTGCTGAACTGCGCCTGAACTTTTATGGTGTCTTCATCAACGAAGACGATGGCCTGGTACATATCGTGAAGGAGCAGGTACTGCTGGGCCACCTCCCTCCATCGCCTCCTGAAGATTCTAGAACGGCTCTCCTTCCAGTGGAAGGTTGCAGCATATTCCAGCGCCTCTCCACTGCCTCCACTAATATGTGTCCGCCAGGAACATAGTGGCCAGAACTGCGACACAATGTCGCAACAAGTTTAACGACCTCACTAGGATCGTGAGGGTGAGTACCCTTTCTATTAACATTGCAATGCCATAATGTGAACCTCACGTGGGCAAGAAGCGGTGGGCACGCTGGCGATCTATTTCCTCCTTTATTTTCTCGCTCTGAGCAGACTGCAAAGTTGGAACTGCGCATGCGCATACTTTTCTTGCCACGCCTTTAAGAATTGGAAGGCCACAGGATGTATAGCGGAAATTTACCGCTGAGATTTTCGGTTTCACCGCCCTAAGAAAATTGTACAATGAGTGATTTAGCATTCCCTTTCCCTCTTGGGGCGCAGAAACTAATTTCACGGTAGACGGCAGAAACTTTCAGGGGGCACTACTGTTACTGTCCTGACAGAAATAATGCCTCAAAATGGGCGATACAGAATTTCTAGCCCGCAGACTTTGCCCACAACTGATGTTAGATTAACTGATCTATTGCTACCCAATTTAACCTTCTCTGCCTTCTTAAATAAGAGTACTGCACCAACTTCTCTTTAGTCCCATGGAACAATTTATGCATTTAAGGCAGATTGAAAAATGGTGGACAGAGCCTTACTATCTCCTTTCTGACTTCTTTCAGCAACCTAAAGGGCATGTCATTAAGGCCTGCAGACTTATCCACCTTTAAATTTTTCAGAACCAAATCCTTTTCTGTTTTCTCTTTGTATTACCAACATGTTTTGTTTTCATTTCAGATTTCCAACATTTGCCGATTTTCATGTTATCTCTCCAATATGTGACATATCTCATTGGCTGAGAATAGAGGCTGAGGGTCTATTCCTCGGTTTCTATCTATGCTGCTGATAGATGACTACTGGGAAGAGGTAAGTGAGAGAGAACAAGGTAATCCTCTGATTTATCCTCTTACCCTGTCATCATCATCATAGGCAGTCCCTCGAAATCAAGGAAGACTTGCTTCCACTCTAAAAGTGAGTTCTTAGGTGACGGAACAGTCCAATACGGGAATAATAGTCTCTGTCACAGGTGGGACAGACAGTCATTGAAAGAAAGGGTGGGTGGGGAGTCTGGTTTTCCGCACCATCCTTCTGCTGCCTGCACTTGCTTTCTGCAAGCTCTCGGTGATGAGACTCGAGGTGCTCAGCGCCCTCCCGGATGCTCTTCCTCCACTTAGGGCGGTCTTTGGCCAGGGACTCCCAGGTGTCGGTGGAGATGTTGCATTTTATCAAGGAGGCTTTGAGAGTGTCCTTGAAATGCTTCCTCTGCCCATCTGGGGCTCGCTTGCTGTGTAGGAGTTCTGAGTAGAGCGTTTGCTTTGGGAGTCTTGTGTCAGGCATGCGAACAATGTGACCCGCCCAACGGAGCTGGTGGAGTGTGGTCAGTGCTTCGATGCTGGGGATGTTGGCCTGATCGAGGACAATAATGTTGGTGTGTCTGTCCTCCCAGGGTATTTGCAGAATCTTGTGGAGACATCGTTGGTGGTATTTCTCCAGCAATTTGAGGTGTCTACTGTATATGGTCCACATCTCTGAACCATACAGGAGGGCGAGTATCACTACAGCCCTGTAGACCTAAAGAATAGATGGTGGGTGGAGAAAGCACAGGAGATTCAGCAGCTGGCCGACAACCATGATGTGCGAGGATTCTTCACTGCAGTCAAGTCCACCTACGGCTCAAGCACCCAAGGCCACACCCTACTGCTGGCTAAGAATGGGGAGACACTCATAATAGACTCCGAAGCATTCAGCACCCGCTGGAAGGAGCACTTCGAAGATCTCCTTAACCGAGACACTGCCTTTGATTCGAGTGTCCTCGACTCCATCCCGCAGCATGCTACCCACCACCATCTCAGCAAAACCCCAGCCCTGGACAAGGTAGAAAAGGCCACCCATCAGCTCAAGAACAACAAGGCAACGGGAGTGGATGGAATTCCCGCTGAGGCATTAAAGAATAGTGGAGAGGCACTATTGGCACGAATGCATGACCTCATCTCTCTCATCTGGAAGGAGGAGAGCATGCCGGGAGATCTCAGAGATGCAGTAATTGTGACCATCTTTAAAAAAAGGGGACAAGTCTGACTGCGGCAACTACAGAGGAATCTCCCTGTTATCAGCCACTGGGAAGGTCATCGCTGTCTTCTCCCTGTGGCTGAGGAGCTCCTCCCGGAGTCACAGTGCGGATTCTGTCCATTACGGGGTACAACAAACATGATCTTTATGGCATGACAACTGCTCCATGATGACATGCAAACCATGATCCTGACCAACGGATCCACCACAGACCCAATCTCTCCCTGTGAGAAAGAGCTCAATGACGTTCAACGAAAGCTAACCTTTCCAAAGTTGAATATGTTAATGACAGTTAGTGAGTGGAGGACAGTGGGTGGCTTTGAGGCAGATTCATTCTCCAAGACTGCTCTTCCTGGATCAATGGCATTCACCCACAGATCATAGAATTATAAGTTTACAGCATGGAAGGAGGCCATTTTGGCCTATCGTGTCCGCTCCGGCCAACAAGACGCTATCCACCATAATCCACTTTCCAGCTCTAGGTCCGTAACCCTGCAGGTTATGGCACTTCAAGTGCACATCCAAGTACTTTTTAAATGTGGTGAAGGTTTCTGCCTCTATCACCCTTTCATGCAGTGAGTTCCAGACCCCCACAACCCTCTGCGTGAAGAAATTTCCCCTCAAATCCTTCTACCATTTACTTTAAATTTATGCCCCCTGGTTGTTGACCAGTGTGCTAAAGGAAATAGGCCCTTTCTATCCACTATATCTAGGCCCCTCATAATTTTGTACACCTCAATGAGATCTCCCCTCAGTCTCCTCTGTTGCAAGGAAAACAAACCCAGCCTATCCAATCTGTCCTCATAGCTAAAATTCTCCAATCCCAGCAACATCCTCGTAAATCTCCTCTCTATCCTCTCCAGTGCAATCACGTACTTCCTGTAATGCGGTGACCAGAACTGCATGCAGTACTCCAGCTGTGGCCTAACCAGTGTTTTATACAGTTTAAGCATAACTCACTGCTATTATATTCTATGCCTCAGTTAATAAAGGCAAGCATTCCGTGTGCCTTCTCAACCAGCTTATCTACCTGGCCTGCTACCTTCAGGGATCTGTGGACATGCACTTCCAGGTCCCTTTGTTCCTCTACACGTCTCAGTGTCCTACCATTTAATGTGTACTTCCTTTCCTTGTTAGCCCTCCCCAAATGCATTACCTCACACTTCTCCAGATGAATTCCATTTGCCACTGTTGTGCCCACCTGACCAGTTTATTGATATCTTCCTGCAGTCTACAGCTTTCTTCTTCCTTATCAACCACACAGCCTATTTTTGTATATCTACAAACTTCTTAATCATACCTTTATATTCAAGTCTAGATCATTGATACCACAAAAAGCAAGGGACCTAGTACTGAGCCCCACTAGAAACATCCTTCCATGAATGGTAGTACAAAAGGTTTCTTGATTATAACCCCAAGGACAGAAATTAACTATAAGGCAGGAGTAAATGTTAACAGTGAGAAATAGGGCAAATGCGGAACAGTGACTTCATACTAATTATAATGGAAGTTAAAGGGAAAAGTGTTCCTGATTACAGTAAGTTTGTGTCCATGTTCAAACAGCAAAAAAGAAAAAACCCTCAGTTTTGACATTACATTATCTTTCGGCTCAACCATACTTAGGCACAGATAATAAATGTTCCCAATGACTCTTTAAAATGGATTTTAACAAAAAGTCTATTCTTTAATAATAAAAACAGAAAATGCTGGAAATACTCAGCAGGTCAGGCAGCATCTGTGGAGAGAGAAACAGAGTTAACGTTTCAGGTCGATAACCTTTCGTCAGAACTGGAAAAAGTTAGAGATGTAACAGGCTTTAAGCAAATACAGATACAGGGAAAGGGGAGGGGAGGAAAGAACAAAAGGGAAGGTCTGTGATAGGGTGGAAGGCAGGAGAGATTAAATGACAAAAGGGTTGATGCTGCAAGTCTATTTCTTCTTTTCTTTTTAAAATCTAATACAATTAATGTAGGAGACAACCAAGTATCACAAGTTCTCATAAGCTATATACATATATAAATAAATATTGAATTGCTTACAATATGTATTATATAAAGATGTGTTCTCAGTGAAGTTATGATTTAATGTAATGTCAAAAGAAAACTATCAAAATTACATTAAAATTAATTTGCAGCTCTCCCAATGGCATAGTAGGTGAAGGAACCCCCTGGTGCAGTACCACAACATACAATCCAGAAGGTCTCAAACGTGATTCCTCGTCACTGCTGACTTAACTGATTAATTTGCTGTAGCAAATGTACACTTAACTTTTTCATATGCAGCAATCAAACAGAACAGACTGGTTGATTCAACCCATTCTACAGTTTCTGTTAATGTGTATGTGTAGGCATATCATACAACTTAAACCATCAGAGAATAAACAGCAAAAAATAGTATGTTCTGCAAGTACAAGCAAGAAATGCAGCCTTTAACTTTGGAACATTTCATACTGTATTTTCCATGTCCTGTTTACAACCATGATAGGAATTGCCTACTCTTCCATGCCTATGTATTCTAAGTTATTTCTGCATCCATTCATGTGCACATTTTGACTGCTGCATTGGCTTCAAGCCAATTACTTCTAGCTCCCTTTCTTTTCTCTGGGGCCCTTCTCTTCCCTCTCCCTCCCTATTTGGTCACTCAGCCATGCAATTTCTTTCTCAAATAATTTTCCCCTTCCCCGCAATTCCTACCCCAACCCATCACTACTCCGTTGCCATCCTACTATCCTGTCAGAGAAACATAGAAAATAGGAGTAGCAGGCCATTCGGCCCTTCAAGCCTACACCGCCACTTAATATGATCATGGCTGATCCTCTATCTCAACATCATGGGCTAGACTTTCCATTATTGTGCAGATCGCTCAAAAATCGACGTTATTTCCAGCATTGGCATTTATTATGGGTTTTGAGATCGCCAGATTATCGCCCATTTTCAAACCCCCTAGTTTCCACTTTATAAAATGGGCATTGCGGGAGCGATGTGAAATGAGCGTTAGCAGTATATTTTTTTTCTTCTGTCGTAAAATGTCGGCATCCATAGCAATGCCATAGCAACGGTCTTTTCCCGCGTTTTAGGAGGTCAGGGATCATCAATACATGCGCAGAGAGAGAGAGAGCAGAGAGGAAGAGAAAGCTTGTGTGGGTTTGTTGTCGAGGTGTTTGTAGTTTGTTTGGCTGTTGTGGGAGTTTGGAACGATTTTTCTGAGGAGTAATCATAAAAAGTAGCACTATTTAGTTTTGTGAGACAGAAATATCTGTCACAAAAAAAATTAAAATGGAAGGCATGGAGGAGGCGAGAGAGCACGATGTGGAGGTGGTGGAGGCTGGTGGGGGCAGTGAGGTTGGAGAGGAATTGGAGATGGGAAAAGAGCGAGGAGATTCTCAGACGAGGCAAATGCTGCCCTCCTGCAGGAGATGGAGTCACATTGGGGTCAATTGACCCAGGGTGGACATGAGAAGCCCACCCCGAAGGCTTATCAGAAGATTTGGGCCAAATTCGCTGAGGTGGGCTCGTCGGTGACGCACGAGGTGCGTGAGGGCAACCAGTGCCGCAAGTGCTGGAATGACCTTGTCAGCTCTGGCAGAGTAAGTATTACATTTATTTACATCTACTTTTTTCTTTATATAATTGGAATTGTAAGTGTAATGAGTAAATAAATTCAGATCTGATGTATTGCAGTTAGATCGGTAATGTTATACTCAAATCCTACGTTTATGGCGTACGTGTTTAGGTTAATAATGATAATAATAATGATAATATCTGTCAGTTATGTGTTGTATCAGTATCTGTGACAGTACCTAGCAATGATTTTACACAATGATCTTATGCCATGTCTTGCTGTTGTTGCCTATTGCAGAAGAAGCTTTCGAAGAATAGGGCTGGGAAGCGGAGCACGGGTAACGGCCCACCAATGATGTGTGAGTTGACAGACATTGAGGAGCGGGCGCTGGCACTAGTGGGGATCTACAACCACTCATCCACCCTTGCAGCAGCAGAACCTAATGTGATGCCACGTGAGTAAAGTCTACACCATTGCGTGATATAAAGTCAATAGATGCCATACCTACTCATATCCGTACAATATATGATAGATGATTAATGAAAGTGTATTGTAATGCAGAATTTGATTATGTTCATTAAATGTGATGTCTGTGATTATTTTGATAGCGGTAGTGCTGTTCTTGTGCATATGCTGTGTGTAGCGTTTGAATCACCCTGTGACCCTTGCACCCCCTTCTCCTCCAATTACCTCATTTATGTTTTGTAGCTCAGCCAAGAGTGCAGTCACTGCCAACAGCACCGAGGCAAGGTGATGATCCTGCGGCAGGGTCTGCAGTGGATTGTGCTCCTGGTGTTGAGGAGCCCCAAATATCACCCGTTTGAGCTGCAGGTTGGCCTCTCCATTGAAGACAGTGAGGAGTTGGATGAGCCTGCAGCAACAAGCTCCATATCAAGCACACCTATTACATTTAGTGCTCCTACGGCCATGTCCTCCTCCACCGTTGAGGTAGTGGGTCCAAGCACTTTGCCGCAGGACACCCGAAGGGTCTCCATGCCGCGCTGACCCCGCGGAGGTTGGTTCGACGCAGGACTGCTCCATGATCGGCAGATCCCAGCGGGGACAGAGTACATTTGTCCAGGAGGAGTGTTGACATAGGTCAGCAGATCCTCCAAACAATGGGGTCATATCCCAACAGCTGGCCACCATATCCGCAAACATGACCGATGGCGGTGGCCCTGGAGGTGATAGCCAGGAACACTGGTGCTAGAGGGCTGGTGACACATGAGAGCCAGGAGGAAGCTCTTGCTTCTGGCTTAGAGGACGTTTCCTCCTCAGGAACGTCCTCTCCAGTATCCGACCAATCAGCGGATCTGCCGTCATCCCCCCCCCCCCCCAATGAAGCAGCATCTGAGGAGCACTGCGGCATGGCTGCAGGAGTTGGAGTTGTGACAGTATTGTTCTTTTGTTGCTAGTTCATAAAAGTTGGGAGGTTTGGGGGAAGGGGGAGGGGGGTACCTTATTGTATTTGCATTTGTGTTATTAGTGTTATTGGAAATGGTAACATTTTAATAAATGTTATAAATGCTATAAATTTGTTGGGTGGGATGCGTTTTTTTTTAAAGAGTTATAATTATGAATTAATACAAATGTTATCCCTAAACAATTTTTATTTAACATAACATTGTTGGCCATTTTCTCAGATAGCTGTAATGTTAAGCATGGTGATTCCTTAACATGAAAGGGGATAATTCAACATAACTTGAATCAACTTTAACTTTAACTGTCACCAAGGTAAGGCACACCATTCATGTATGAGCTGCAGACACAGCAGTCTTGCAGCTTTGTAAATACCACCAACGTTATTTCAAGCAAAGCACTCATTTATAAGCTGCTGACTAAGAGTCTTGCAGCTATGTAGCCACCACGGGCCCTTTCCTGCGGTCTACAGAGGGGCGAGGGCATGATTTCATCACCAGCCTGATTGCCCCAAGGTCATCGTCCACCTCCTTGTCCTCCTCTTCTTCTCTCTCCTGAGGTGGACCGGCAGTCCCTTCTGGCAATTCTTACCCTTCCTGATAGCCAAGTTGTGCAGCATGCAGCACACCACCACTCTTACCTCTTGGCTTTAGTGTGGGTGTCATGTAGGGGGGGGTCATCAGCCAGGCGGCGAGGCCATATCCTTTGTACCAAGCATCCAGCATTGATTTTGTGGCTGATTGGTAAACATGTCAGATACAGCGCTCTCATGCAGGATGTGAGCATCATGGATGCTGCCCGGAAATTTGGCATTTACTGCCATTATAATTTGCTTGTGGTCGACAACGAGTTGCACAGAGGAAGTGGAATCCCTTTCGGTTCCGCAAAACCTCTGTGTCCTGAGAAGGTGCCCGCATGGTGATGTGCATACAGTCTATTGCTCCCTGCACCTTGGGGAAGTTTGCTATTCTGGAGAATCTGAGAGCCCGCTCAGTCTGTGCCTCCCTGGTCATAGGGAAGCTGATAAAGTCCATCCTGCGTGCGTACAGAGCTTCAGTCACCTGTCGAATGCAACAATGTGTGGCATGCTGAGATATAATGCAAATGTCGCCAGTTGAGGCCTGAAAAGAACCCGATGCATAGAAGGAAAGTGCCGCAGTTACCTTGACCTCAACGGACAGTGTGGTCCTGATGGTGCTGGTAGGCTGCAGATCTGTTCTAATTAGCTGACATATCTCACTGATAACCTCTTTCCGGAAGCGCAGTCTCCGAATGCACGTGTTATCGGACAACTTCAGGTAAGACTGCATCTCCTTGTAAGTGCATCGGGTGTAAGTTCTCGTCCTCCTCCTCCTCAGTCTGCCGCCTCTTTAATTGGGTACATAATGCTCTTCAATATACTTTCTGCCATCTCTAGTCTGCAGCATGTGCGTAGTCATCAAGAAAGGCTGAGAAATTACAGGCCCCATTACAATAACAATCAGTATTATACTTATTGTTCACAAACAATAAATTTACCGACTAAAACAAATAAAATAAATTCAATTCCTCCACAGTATGATAAGATGTTTGTTCAGATTTTCAAATCAACTTAAAATAACTCTAGATTACATCAAAACTCCCCAGAAGTTAAAGCAGCCTTTTAAAAGTCCTCCGATTTACAAAATAGCATCCATACCACTGGGTTAAGGTCACGTGAGGGCAACATTTTTTCAGCGTTTCTTTCAGCGAGCGATATTTTCGGCGATATGTGGGCGAGATGGTGAAAGTAACGCTTGGCGTTAGTTTCCATTTTTCTGACGTTTATGGCAAAGAAAATGGGCGGGAGGTGTTATTAATTCTCGGTGTTAACTATATGCCGAACATAACGCTGACGATAAGTGAGCGATAAATGGGCGTAAGTTTTCATTTTTTTGCTAATTTAGGCGCTATCTGGGCGTTATACCTCATCTCAGCGTTAAAATGGACGTTAAGTGGGTTTCTGTACTCAAATCCTCTTGCAATGAAGGCCAACATACTATTTGTCTTCCTAACTGCTTGCTGCACCTACATGTTTGCTTTCAATAACTGGTGTACAGGGACACCCAGATTCCTTTGTACATCGACATTTCTCAAGCATTCACCATTTAAATAATACTTTGTCTTTATGTTTTTCCTACCAAAGTGGATAGCTTCACATTTATCCATGTTATACTGCATCTGCCATGTGTTTGCCTACTCAACCTGTCTAAATCGCCTTGCAGCGTCTTTGCAACCTCCTCACAACTCACAATCCCACCTAGTTTTGTGTTGTCAGCAAACTTGGAAATATTACATTTGGTTCCCTCATCCAAATCATTTATATATATATATATATTGTAAATATCTGGGGCGTAAGCACTGGTCCCTGTGGTACCCCACTAGTCACTGCCCCCCACCCCGAAAAAGATCCTATTCCTAATCTGTCCTTTCCTGTCAGTTACCAATTTTCAATCCATGCCAATACATTAACCCCAATCCTATGTGCTTTAATTTTACACACTAACCTCTTATGTGGGACTTTATCAAAGGCCTTCTGAAAAACCAAATACACTACACCCACAGGTTCTCCTTTATCTAATCTATCAGATACATTCTCAAAAAACTCCAGTAGGTTTGTCAAACATGATTTTCCTTTCATAAATCCATGCTGACTTTGTCTAATCCTTTTGATATTATCTAAGTGTCCTGTTATCACATACTTTATACTAGACTCTTGCATTTTCCCTACTACTGATATTAGGCTAACCGGTCTGTAGTTTCCTGTTTTCTCTCTCTCTCCTTTTAGAAATAGTGGGGTTACATTTGCCATCCTCCAATCTGCAGGAACTGTTCCATAACCTAAAGAATTTTGAAAGATGACAACCAATGCATCTACTATTTCCATGGCTACCTCATTTAGTACTCTGGGATGCAGATTATCAGGCCCTGGGGATTTATTGGCTTTCAGTCCCCTTAGTTTCTCCAGCACTATTTTCTTACTAATAATCATTTCCTTTCATTCCTCTTGCTCACGAGACCCTTGGTTCCCGAGCATTTCTGGGACATTATTTGTGTCCTCTTCCGTGAAGACAGAACCAAAATATTTATTTAATTGTTCTGCCATTTACTTGTTCCCCATTATAAATTCTCCCATTTCTGACTGTAAAGGATCTACATTTGCCTTCACTAATATTTTTTTTTTTTACGTACTTGTAGAAACTTTTGTAGCCGGTTTTTATGTTCCTTGCAAATTTACTCTCATACTCTATTTTTCCGCTCTTAATCAATCTCTTGGTCCTTTTTTGCTGAATTCAAAACTGCTCCCAATCCTCAGGCTTGCTACTTTTTCTGGCAACTTTGTATGACTCCTCTTTGGATCTAATACTATCCTTAATTTCTTTTGTTAGCCATGGTTGGGCCACTATTTCTTTTGTCTTTTTACGCCAGAATAGAATGTATAACTGTTGCAATTCATGCATTCGTTCCTTAAATGTTAGCCATTACCTATCCCCCATCATGCCTTTTAATGAATCTTCCCAATCTATCATAGCCAATTCATTCCTCATACCTTCGTAGTTTCCTTTGTTTAAATTTAGCACCCAAGTTTCGGATTGGACTACTTCACTTTCCATCATACTAAAAAATTCAATCATGTTATGGTCACTCTTCCCTAAAGGACCCCGCACAACAAGACTGTTAATTAACCCCTTCTCATTGCACAATACCCAATCTAGGATAGCCTGTTCCCTGGTAGACTCCTCAACATACTTATCTAAAAAAACATCTCGTACACACTCCAAGAATTCGTCTTCCACAGTATTATTACTAATTTGGCTTGGCCAGTCTATATGTAGATTAAAGTCACCTGCGATTACTGTAGTACCCTTGCTACATGCTTCTCTAATTTCCTGTTTGATGCCATCCGCTACTGTTAGGAGGTCTTTAGACAACTCCCACCAATGTTTTCTGCCCCTTGGTGCTCCTTAGCTCCACCCAGGCTGATTCTACATCTTGATTTTCTGAGCCAATATCTTTTCTCACTATTGCTCGGATTTCATCCTTCACTAACAACACCACCATCCCCTTTTCCTTTTTGCCTGTCCTTCTTAAATATCAAATATCCTCAACCCTGGTCACCCTGCAACCATGTAATTGCAACTATATCTTATCCGTTTATGTCATGTATTCTACTGTCATTGTAATCCATGTATAAACTGACCTAAGTTGTACACCGTGAGAACACTGACCACTAGGTGGTGAACATGTGGGAGACACTCCTAACCTGGACTTTCAGGTATAAAAGGGGAAGCTCCACCCATCTTCTCCACTTCAGTGCTGGCTAATAAAGGTTACTGATCACAGAGTGACCTTCTCTCAAGTATGGGCCTCGTGTGCATTTATACTGTTTGTAAGGACATATTATTGGCGACGAGAAACTGGGATTTAAACCACGCGAGCACGGCCACTAGCAGCACAGATGAAAGGTACAGTATCGGTGATGATTGGGACAATTTTATTGAGAGACTACAGCAAAGTTTCGTCACCAAGGAATGGTTGGGACAGGATTCGGCCGACAAACGCAGGGTTCATCTCCTGATGGTTTGCGGATCCTGGACGTACTCCCTGATGAAGGACCTTCTTGTGCCAGAGAAGCTGGCGGACAAGACTTTTGAAGAGCTCAGTAAGTTGATCGGGGAACACTTTAAACCGGCGAGCAGCATGCACATGGCAAGACACCGGTTTTACACGCACCAGCGGCGAGAAGAGCAAAGCGTTCCAGACTTCGTGGCAGATCTCCGGCGACTGGTGAGCCGATGTAAGTTCACAGATGCATGCAGAGCGGAGATGCTGCGAGACTTTTTTATTGAGGGCATCGGGCACGCTGGGGTTTTCAGGAAACTGAATGAGACCAAAGACTTGACCCTGGAAACGGCGGCTTTGATGGCCCAGACATTTATCTCAGGGGAGGAAGAGACCAGAATGATGTTTGACAAAAAGCTTGGTTTAAATGCAGCAAATGGACAGGGAGTCAACATTGTTAACGTGGTACACAGTTCTCCAGGCAGACAGGGGCAATTGGACATGCCCGAGCATGTAGTCGAACCCAAAGGGGAAATTCAACAGAGACAATGGCTAGCTGAACGATGATTCATGCCATCGCAAGGGACAATGCGGCCAGTAATGGAGCCATCAACATCTGTCAATGGTGCGTTTAAGGACAGTTACAGAGACAGTCAGAGACGATCGACTGGTAATGGACCTTTTGTTTCCAACAATGGCTCATGTTGGAGGTGTGGGGGCAAACACACAGCCAGAGCTTGCAGGTATCAGCAATATACCTGCAGAAATTGCAACGTCAGCAGTCACTTGGCGCCTATGTGCAGGAAGCCTGCAGTCAGGTTGATATACGAGGAGGATGGGCCCGATGTAAGCCCTACAAGGCCAAATGAACACTGGGGAAAATCGCTGGAAGCTGAAGTTCAGCGAGCTCATGTGGAGCACATATACAGTTCATACACCAGGACGCCACCGATAATGATGAAAGTGCTCCTCAATGGCATCCCAGTATCAATGGAGCTAGACACAGGGGCCAGCCAGTCCCTGATGAGTATCAAACAGTTCAACAAGTTGTGGGCGTCCAAGGCCAGGAGGCCAAAATTATTGCCGATTGACGCACGGCTACAAACATATACAAAGGAGATCATTCCGGTGCTAGGCAGCGCCACGGTAGTCGTGACCCACAAAGATTCGGAGAACAGGTTGCCACTCTGGATTGTCCTGGGGGACGGTTACGCACTGCTGGGGAGGAGTTGGCTTGCTTGTCATGAAGTGGAAATGGGGCGATGTCAATGCAATTTCTTCTGTGGAGCGAATATCATGCTCACAGGCCCTGGACAAATTTAATTCACTATTTCAACCCGGCATTGGCACTTTTATGGGGACCAAGGTAGTGATTCACATAAACCCAGACACCAGGCCAGTACACCACAAGGCCAGAGCGGTGCCATACGTGATGCGGGAAAAGATAGAAGCCGAATTGGACCGCCTGCTGAGGGAAGGCATCATCTCGCCAGTCGAATTCAGTGACTGGGCGAGTCCGATTGTGCCGGTGCTCAAGGCGGATGGGTTGGTCAGGATATGTGGTGATTACAAGGCCACCATCAATCGGGTGTCACTCTGGAGTTAGATGAAGTCCTTACTACTAGGGGAATCAAGGGGTATAGTGAGAAAGCAGGAATGGGGTACTGAAGTTGCATGTTCAGCCATGAACTCATTGAATGGCGGTGCAGGCTAGAAGGGCCGAATGGCCTACTCCTGCACCTATTTTCTATGTTTCGATGTTTCTAAGACCAGTACCCACTTCCGAGAGCGGAGGACTTCTTTGCGACCCTATCCGGTGGCAAACTTTTTTCAAAAATGGACCTGACCTCAGCTTACATGACCCAGAAGCTGGCAAGTGAGTCGAAGAAGCTGACCACCATCACGACACACAAGGGGTTGCTTGGGTACAACAGATGTCCGCTCGGGATTCGCTCGGCCGCCGCGATCTTTCAACGAAACATGGAAATTCTCCTCAAGTCAATTCCAATGACGGTGGTTTTTCAAGACGACATCCTCATCACGGGTTGCGATTCTGAAGAACACCTCCACAACCTGGAGGAGGTGCTACGCAGACTGGACCGGGTAGGTCTGCGACTGAAAAAGGTGAAGTGCGTCTTCCTAGCTCCAGAGGTAGAATTCCTGGGGATGAGGGTAACAGCAGATGGGATCAGACCTACTGCGTCCAAAACGGAAGCAATCCAGAGAGCACCCAGACCCCATAACACGATGGAGCTGCGTTCGTTCCTGGGGCTCCTGAACTATTTTGGTAACTTTTTTCCAAAATTGAGCACGCTGTTAGAGCTGCTCACATGCTCCTACGCAAAGGTTGCAAATGGGTCTGGGTGGACACCCAGGAAAGGACTTTTGACACAGCATGCAATTTGTTACGCTCCAACAATCTGTTAACGCTATATGACCCATGTAAGAAACTTGTGTGAACGTGCGATGCGTCGTCCTATGGGGTCAGGTGTGTGTTGCAGCATGTTAATGCCAAGGGTCAGTTACAGCCGGTAGCTTATGCCTCCAGAAGTCTGTCCCAGGCAGAAAGGGGCTACGGGATGGTAGAAAAGGAAGCGCTTGCATGTGTATATGCTGTAAAGAAAATGCACCAGTACCTGTTTGGCAGGAAATTTGAGCTGGAGACAGATCACAAACCCCTAACGTCCCTTTTGGCCGACAACAAGGCCATAAATGCAAACGCGTCGGCCCGCATACAGAGGTGGGCACTCATGTTAGCCGCCTATGACTATACAATTGGGCACAGACTGGGCACTGAAAACTGCGCCGATGCACTCAGCAGGCTCCCACTAGCCACCACCGAGGGGGCAACCAAGCATGCTACTGAGATAGTCATGGCTGTTGAAGCTTTCGAAAGTGAAGGCTCACCCGTGACAGCCCGTCAGATCAAAGTCTGGACAAATAGAGACCTGCTACTGTCTTTAGTCAAGAAATGTGTCCTGAATGGGGACTGGGCAGCCACGTACGGGGCATGCCCTGAGGAATTTAAACCATTTCATAGGTGCAAGGATGAACTCTTGATTCAGGCCGATTGCCTACAATGGGGAAACCGAGTAGTCATGCCCCAGATGGGCAGAGAGGCGTTCATCCGAGAACTCCACAATGAGCACCCGGGCATTGTCATGATGAAGGCAATTGCCAGGTCTCACGTTTGGTGGCCAAGGATAGAGGCAGACGTGGAACTTTGTGTTTGCAGGTGTAACACGTGTGCCCAGCTGGGCAATGCGTCCAGGGAAGCCCCCCTTAGCCCCTGGTCCTGACCCGCCAAGCTATGGTCACACATCCATGTGGACTACGCAGGTCCTTTCATGGGAAAAATGTTTTTGGTTGTAGTAGATGCCTACTCCAAATGGATTGAGTGTGACATTCTCAATTCAAGCACATCCTCTGCCACGGTAGAAAGTCTACAGGCAATGTTCGCCGCCCATGGTCTACCGGACGTCTTGGTCAGCTTCAATGGCCCGTGCTTTACAAGCATTGAATTCCAGGACGTCATGGCAGGAAATGGTATCAACCATGTCAGAACGGCACCGTTCAAGCCGGCCTCAAACGGCCAGGCGGAACGAGCAGTGCAGATAATCAAACAGGGGATGCTCAGAATCCAAGGGGGTTCCCTACAAAGCCGCTTATCATGCCTCCTGCTGGCCAATAGATCTGGACCACACTCGCTCACAGGGGTTCCACCCGCAGAGCTGCTAATGAAAAGGATCAGGTTATCCCTCATATACCCCACCATGAAAGAAATTGTTGAGAGCAGGCGCCAGTCACAATGTGACTACCATGACGGGAATGCGAGGGTGCAATGTATTGATGTCAATGACCCAGTCTTGATCCTCAACTACGCTGCAGGCCCCAAATGGCTCGCAGGCACTGTGATTGCCAAAGAGGGGAATAGGATTCTGGTAGTTAAACTTACCAATGGACAAATCTGCCGCAAACACATGGATCAAACAAAAAGGAGATTCAGCAACCCCATAGAAGAAGCAGAGGAAGAACACGATGTAGAGTTCACTCCACCACAGGTGACCGAACACCGGAACCAAGTGGCAGAGAGCCCAGTCACTGTGGGCAGTCCGGACAGGCCTGAGACACCGCAAACAGCAGACACTCAGGCCAGCGCCCAACAACCGGAGCCCCAACTCAGGCGCTCTGCAAGGGAGCGTAAACTACCAGTGAGACTTAACCTGTGATCCCAATAAGACTTTTGGGGGGGAGGTGATGTCATGTATTCTACTGTCATTGTAATCCATGTATAAACTGACCTAAGTTGTACACCGTGAGAACACTGACCACTAGGTGGTGAACTTGTGGGAGACACGCCTAACCTGGACTTTCAGGTATAAAAGTGGAAGCTCCACCCATCTTCTCCACTTCAGTGCTGGCGAATAAAGGTTACTGATCACAGAGTGACCTTCTCACAAGTATGGGCCTCATGTGCATTTATACTGTATGGTAAGGACATATTAGTTTACATCTATTTACGCTGTTAGTTCGTCTACCTTATTATGGATGCTTCGTGCATTCAGATACAATGCTTTTAGATTTGTCTTTTTAACATTATTAGACATCTTAACATTATTTTGTACTATAGCCCTATTTGTCTTATCGCTATTTTTTCTTAACTGGACCCTATTTCTTAGTGCACTCTTTTGTTTGTATGCTCTGTCCCTTCCTGACATAATCTGGTTATCCTTACCACAATCACTTTCCTGCATTGCTTCCTTTTCTTTTCTCTTGAGCATTCTAGATTTCTCTCCACTGCGACCGTCTTTCCGCGCCCCCCCAGCCCCCCTTATTTAGTTTAAAGCCCTGTCTACCTCCCTAGTTAGTCAGTTCGCTAGAACACTGGTCCCAACATAGTTCAGGTGTAGTCCATCCCCACGGAACAGCTCTCTCTTTCCCGAGTATTGGTGCCAGTGCCCCACGAATTGATACCACTTCTCCCACACCAACCTCTGAGCCACGCATTCATCTCCCTGATTCTATTGACCCTATGCCAATTTGCTCGAGGCTCAGGTAATAATGCAGAGATTATTATCTTTGTGGTTCTGCTGTTCAATTTGGTCCCTAGCTGTTCAAACTCTTTCAGCAGAACCTCTTTCTTCGTCCTACCTATGTCATTGGTACCTACGTGTACCACGACAACTGAATCCTCCCCCTCCCACTCCAATATAACTAAATTCTAAAAAACAACCTTTATTTGTTTAACTAATTTAATCAACTATATAGGTAAATACTTTGATTAACACTAAACTAATTAATTAAATTAAATAATAGGAAAACAGGAGATGTGTTGCTGCTGCAATATGAGAGAGCTTCTGGACGTTTTGGTCCAGGGCGACTACATCTGTGGTAAGTGTCTGCGGCTCGATGAACTTCGACTCTGAGTTGAGGAGCTGGAGTCCGAGCTGTAGACATTGCGTGACATCAGGGAGGGAGAAAGTTACCTGGACCTTTTGCCCCAGGAGGCAGCAACACCCTCTAGATTAAATACTTTAGAATTGACACATGCTAAGGGACAGCAGGGTGTGACTGCGAGTGCGGCAGGTATGGGGATCCAGGAGGCAGTATTGCAGGAGCCTCAGTCCCTGCACTTGTCCAATAGATTTGAGTTTCTTGCAACCCTTGTGGACAAGTGTGCAGACTGCAACGTGGACGAGCAGACTGACCAAGGCACCGTGGTGCAGAAAGCCATTCAAGTGCAGGGAGTAAAGAGGAAGGTGGTTATAGTAGGGGACAGTATAGTTAGGGGGATAGATAGGATTCTCTGCAGCCGAGAGCATGCGTCCCAAAGGCTGTGTTGCCTACCCGCTGCCAGGGTAAAGGACATCTCCTCCTGTGAAGTGCTGGTGCAGGCTCTTATCACCAAGTTACACCTTGGTCTCTCCCCTACACTAATGCAACCTTCTCCACTTTTGAGCATCTGTTAATCCCACTCATCTCTCCTTTAACATCCTCGTGCCTACTGCCCCCTCCCCCCATACACCCGCCCCCCCAACCCCAGCTCCACCTTGAGATATCTTCCTTTCTTTTGTCACTCATTGAACAACTATTCTTTCTCAGTGATTTCAATCCCCATTTCAACTCCATTTGCCTTCTCTCCTCTGAATTCACTGTGCTCTGGTCTGACCAAAACTTCTCTCTCTCTATACACGATCCTGCCCATATTCACATTTACCTCTACTCCCATGGTTTATGTCACAGACAAAGCCATCTCCGACCACTTCCTCATATCCCTCCAGCCCACGTTTTCCCACCCCCTTCCAGCCGACTTCCTTCTGCATCCACCCTCGGAAAAAAAGCTCTATTCTTGTCACTTGCACTGCACTTTCACATTTGACAACTGCCTAAAATTTGGACTTCCATTCACCATGATATCTCAGCTGTTGTTGATCTACTCAACCATTCCCTCACCTCTACCTTTTCCACAAAAAAACCTTCAATGTTTTCAATCCTGGTTGATCGCCTAGTACAGCCCCCATCTTCATTCCCGCAAGTTCAAAGGGAACCATCGTGACCATATCTGGTGCATATCTGGCTTAGCCATCCATTACCAGATCTGGCTGGACCTTATCAATTCCTACTGTGCCTCACTCTCCTCTACCACAATGACCCACTGCTCAGGTATCATCCCCACTACAAAACGTTTCCTTAAACGTCTCTCTGCTGTCCCCTCCATTCTCACCTATAACAACGTACGTGGAGCTCATGGATGTCTTTGCCAGCAAGAGAGAGACCAGCTATTCAGCTGCCTAAGCTCCTCCCCCTTCACCAAGCCTAACCTCTCCCAAGTTCCCTCTTGCCCTCGCTCTGAATCCCTCTAGTTCCCCTTCCATCTTCCTGTATGCCCTCTCTGAGCTCACCTCATCTGTCTGATGCACCTCCTGCTCCCTTAACCCCATTGTCGCTAAACTGCTAGCCACCTCACTTCCCACCTGGCTATCATGCTATTGGAAATTGTAAATGATTCTCCTTAGGAACTGTCCCTATCACTTTCAAAAATGTCATCATTAAGAAGGGTAGGAGAGATAAACTAGGAAATTGTAGGCCTATTAATATAAAGTCAGTTGAGGGTAAGTGACTAGAATCTGTTATTAGGGGCAAAGTGATTGAGCACTTGGACAAATATGAGCTGATCAGAGAGAGCCAACATGGATTTGTAAAGGGTAAGTCATGTCGAACGAACTTAGATGAATTTTTTGATAAAGTAACTAATAAGGGAGTGTCTATGGATGTTATTTATATGGACTTCCAGAAGGCATTCAACAAGGTTCTACGCAAGAGACTGTTAACAAAAATGAGAGCGCATGGAATTGGAGGCAGCTGATTGGCCTGGATAGGGAATTGGTTAGAAGGTAGGAGACAGAGGCCTTGAAATTAATCTCAGGCAGTGGCACAAAACAGGTGCTATTGGATCGGCCACCTGTTATACATAACACCTGTTATTCAGTTCTATTGCAGTTAGTGGAACTGAATCTCAGGTGCTGGGTATAACGGGCAGTCAATCCGATACCACCCATTTTGTGCCTCTGCCTGAGATGAATTTCTAGCCCGTAAGGATAATGGGTATGTACTTAAGTTGGCAGGATGTGACTGTACAGAGCCCTGGTTAGAACCCATCTGGAGTATTGCATTCAGTTTTGGACACCCATCATCAGGAAGGGTATATTGGCCTTGGAGGGGGAGCAGTACAGATTCACCAAAATTATAAGGGTTAAATTATGAGGAAAGGTTGCTTGGATTAGGTTTGTATTCCCTTGAATATAGAAGGTTAGGAGGTGATCTAATTGAGATGTTTAAGATCTTCAAAGGAGTTGGTAGGGTAGATAGAGAGAAACTACTTCCTCTGGTGGAAGAATCCAGAACAAGGGGGCATAACCTTACAATTAGAGCTATGCCATTCAGGGCACTATTCACACAAAGGGCAATGGAAATCTGGAATTCCTTCCCCCAAAAAGCTGTTCAAGCTAAACGAATTGAAAATTTCCAAACTGAGATGGATCGTATTTGTTAGGCAAGGATATTAAAGGTTATAGAACCAAGGCGGGTAGATGGAATTAACGTACAGATTAGCATGGTGAAACAGACTCGAGGGGCTGAATGTTCTACTCGTGTTTCTATATTCCTATTTTTTTTTTAATCCTCAACCCCTCTTGTCCTTGGCCCATTTCTTCCTTTTCTCTCAAGTCCTCAAACATGTTGTCTCCCAGATCTGTGACTATCCCTCCCACAACTCCATGTTTGAATTCTTCCAACCAAGTTTTCACCTCTCCCTCAGCACCATAACAGTCCTAACCAAAGTCACAAATGACATTCTGTGTGACGTGACTTTGATGCATTATCCTTCTTTGCCAACCTTGACTTCTTAGCAGTCTTCAACATGGTTTCCCACACCATTCTCCCCCAATGTTTCTTTTCCATTGCCCAGCTCACTCTTCCTATTCCGTCTGAGCTAGAGCACCACCATCAACAGCTTCTCTTTCTAATCCCGCACTGGCACCTCCAGACGCCACCTAGGATCTATTCTTGACACCATCCTCTTCAAGCAGTCCCTTGGTGACATTATCCATAAACATGATGTCAGCTTCCAGAAGTACAGTAAAAACACCCAGCTCTACCTCTCCACCATCTCTCTTGATCACTCCACTTCCTCTGTACTGCCAGACTGCTTGCCTGACATTCAGTCTTGAATGAGCTGCAATTTCCTCCAACTAAACATTAGGAAGACCTTCACCACAAACTCCATATCCTCATTACTGATTATATCTCTTTCACTGGCCACTACCTTAGGCTGAACCAGACTGTTTCTAACCTTAGTGTCCTGTACATCCCCAAGCTGAGTTTTCAACCACATATCCTCCATCACAAAGACTGCCTAATTCTACCTCTGTAACTCAGCTCTACCCATCTGTGGCTGAAACCTTCATCCATATCTTTGTCATCTCCAGAGTGAGCTATTCCAGTGCTCTTTTGGCTGGCTTCTCTTCTTTCACCCTACGTAAGCTTCAGAACATCCAAAACTCTGCTCTCATATCCCATCTCGCACCAAGGCCTGCTCACCCATCCTTTAATAGCCTCCTTAAAACCCACCTGTTACACCAAGCTTTTAATCTCATCTGGAAGGAGGAGAGCATGCCAGGAGACCTCAGAGATGTAGTAACCGTGACCATCTTTTAAAAAGGGGACAAGTCCAACTGCGGCAACTACAGAGGAATCTCCCTGTTGTCAGCCACTGGGAAAGTCATCACTAGAATCCTCCTCAACCATCTTCTCCCTGTGGCTGAGGAGCTCCTCCCGGAGTCACAGTGTGGATTCCATTCACTACAAGGTACAACGGACATGATCTTTATGGCACGACAATTGCAAGAGAAATGCAGGGACAGCACCAACCCTTGTACATGGTCTTCTTTGACTTAACTAAGCCTTTGACACTGTTAACCGCGCGGGACTATGGAGCGTCCTCCTCCATTTTGGCGCCCCCAAAAGTTTGTCGCCATCCTCTGTCTGCTTCACAACAACATGCAAGCCATGATCCTGACCAAGGGATCTACCACAGACCTAATCAACGTCCGGATCAGGGTCAAGCAGGGCTGTGTCATCGCGCCAACCCTCTTCTTGATCTTCCAATGCTGTAATGCTGTACCTCACACTCAACAAGCTCCCCGCTGGAGTGGAACTAAACTATACAACCAGTGGGAATCTATTCAACCTTCGTCGCCTCCTGGCCAGATCCAAGACCGTCCCATCTTCTGTCGTCGAACTACAGTACGCGGACGACACTTGTGTCTGCGCACATTCAGAGGCTGAACTCCAAGTCATCGTCAACATCTTCACTGAGCTGAACGAAAGCATGGGCCTTACACTAAACATCTGTAAGACAAAGGTCCTCCACCAACCTGACCCCACCACACAGCACTGTCCTCCAGTCATCAAGATCCACGGCGTGGCCCTGGACAACGTGGACCACTTTCCATACCTCGGGAGCCTATTATCAGCAAGGCCATTGACGATGAGGTTCAACACCACCTCCAGTGCACCAGTGAAGCCTTCGGCCACCTGAGGAAGAGAGTGTTCTAAGATCAGGCCCTCAAATCTGGAACCAAGCTTATGGTCTACAGAGCTGTAGTGATACCCGCCCTCCTGTATGGCTCAGAGACGTGGACCATATGCAGTAAACATCTCAAATTGCTGGAGAAATACCACCAGTGATGCCTCTGCAAGATCCTGCAAATCCCCTGGGACAACAGATGCACCAAAGTCAGTGTTCTCTATCAGAGAAGCACTGACCACACTCAACAAGCTCCATTGGGCGGACCATATTGTTCACATGCCTGACACAAGACTCCCAAAACAAGCGCTCTACTCGGAACTCCTACACGGCAAGCAAGCCCCAGGTGTGCAGAGGAAACGTTACAAGGACACCCTGAAAGCCTCCTTGATAAAGTGCAACATCCCCACTGACACCTGGGAGTCCTGGCCAAAGACTGCCCTAAGTGGAGGAAGAGCATCCGGGAGGGTGCTGAGCATCTCGAGTCTCATCGCAGAGAACATGCAAAAAACAAGCGCAAGCAGCGGAAGGAGTGTGCGGCAAACCATACTCCCCATTCACCCTTTCCTCCAACGACTGTCTGTCCCACCTGCGACAGAGACTGTAGTTCCCGTTGTTATATATGTAAACTTGTATATACTCTGTACAGCCACCAGAGGGCTCATCCCCGGAGTCCCAAGAATCCCATAATCCCTTGGGAGCACAGGTATTTAAGGAGGCCTCACAGGTTGGAGAGGCACTCTGGAGACGTGCAATAAAAGACTACGGTCACACTTTACTTTGAGCGCACAGTGTTCAGTCTGACTCTTTCTCCATACATAACACCCATACTGGACTGTTCAGTCACCTGAGAACTCACTTTTGGAGTAGAAGCAAGTCTTGCTCGATTTCAAGGGACTGCCTATGATGATGATGAATATCTCCTTATTTGATTTGATGTTGATTTTTTTCCTTATGCCTCTGTGTAGCACCTTGGGATGTATTTTCTACATTAAAATGGCTATATGAAAGCAACTTGTTGTCAGTATGACTTCTGTGCAATATTTTAAACAAGCATTCATCTATTTATTTTCATTGGTCTCCACTAAAATAGCAGATCGAGGAATGTCATACAAATGCAATAAGCTTTCATCCACTAATATTGGCAGAAGTATTTCTGGGCTACAACAACAATTTATAATTGTATAGCATCTTTAATGTAGCAAAACATTCTAAGGCACTTCACAGCAAAGAAACTACGGGAATGCAATTTGAGAACTGGAGTGCTGTTCCAGTCTAATTTAACCATTGTAAAAAAGTAATGCAAAGCAATAATGTTCATTAAAATTTCTTGCAACAAAGGACAAAACTGCAATTGTCCATGCATGCTCTCTGCGATAAGACTCGAGGTGCTCAGCACACTCCCGCATGCTCTTCCTCCACTTAGGGCGATCTTTGGCCAGGGACTCCCAGGTGTCAGTGGGGATGCAGAAATGATTCTATGGCCCCGAGTGATTTATGGTTTTATTCAATATCTCTTATAGTAATTTGAGGCTGAGTAAACAAAAGCTCACTTTTATATATTGATTTTGTACATTTTAAATTTCAGATTTAAACTCTAGGATTTACAAACAAAATTGTTTTTGTCACATGCTGAGCTTTCAGTGATTCTTTTCCCTGGTCTCTGCCAGGCCTAGGCACTGTGTGAAAGGGTTGACCTTGAGCAAGGTCAGCTCCTTCCCTCCAAGGAGGAGGGGAATTTTGGAGGATAAGTCAAGTCAAGAAGAGCCACTCTCATTGCAGTCTGAGGAAGAGCGTTCTTCTGATGTACCAGCTAACATTCTTCCTTTAATCAGTACTGCCAAAAAATAAATGTACTAACTGATTGTTCAGCTCACTGCCAGTTTATGGAATGCTGCGGATGCAGAATGGCTGCCATGTTTGCCTACATGACAATAGCCGCTGCACTCCAAATAATAATTCATTGTCTGAATTATATTTCAACATGATATAGGATGTATAAATGCATATATTATTCAAGGATGTCATGACTGAAACCTACCTCTTCCTTGTACAATAGTATATTAGAACATAAGAAAATAAGATAAAGCCATTCAGTCTATAAAGACACAAACTTCCAACAGATGAAGTACAACATACTTAATCCAAGTTATTTATTCTCCTGAAGCAGGTGAGTCAGTGTAACCACAGACAAGATTTCCAATTGGAAAGTCTCTGTGAAATTTCTTCTTGTCTCCTAAAACAATCAAGTGAACCCTCAGGATGTATTAATCTATGTTATTAAGCCCTGACTGTATAACACTGGATGATGTTAGGAACATAAAAGTTGGGAGAAGGTGGATTAAAAATAAAGAAAAAAACTTTACTGACATCAGTTCTTAAGATGCTTTTATAACATAGGAGTGCAATTGAGGGAAGTGAGTATGACTCCTTCCATTGGCTGCACAAAAATAAATGTCAACCAATATGCCATCATACTAAGGGAGTTGGTTTCCAGAAAGCAAATCCAAGGAATTGGTCCCCCATGTTTTCACTGATAAAACAATTGAGGTTGGATTCTACAATACAGTCCTTTGTGACCAGCAGCTAAAGGTAAAAAGGGTAGAGTAATGCATGGATGTTGCTCTCCATAAACAGTAAGAAAATGCCTAAGCAACGTAAGGGTGCTTTTACATTTAGAGTCCTGTACTGTTGGATCACAGGACAGCAATATCTGTGTGCTGGTTCCTTATGTTAACATTGTTAAAACTAACTCCTTTATTCCAAAAGCTGAACCATAGATCCACTAAGCACATAGAATCATAGAAATATTATGACACAGAAGGAGGCCAGTCGGCCCATCGTGTCCATACCGGTCAAAAAAGAGTTACCCAGCCTAATCCCACCTTCCAGCATTAGGTCCATAGCCCTGTAGATTATGGCTCTTTGGGCTCAATTTTCCCCAGTGATTTGCGCCGTTTTTTTTGAGCAGGCTACTTTTTCTGGCCTAACTTAAAAATCCAGTTTCCCCAAACAATTTGAACCAGCATAACTCATTTAGTTATGTTTTTTATAGGTAAGTTTATTTTCATCCTAAGGGGGCGTAACCAGCCACCTACGCTAATTCTGGCCGTTTAGTGAACTTTGGCCAGCTGATATTTACTCCATTTCTGCTTAGGGCAGCTTATGTGGCCTCTCGAGAAAATCCTAGCAGAGAGTTAAATAAAATTCAATGCAGGTAAGTAATTCGGAGGTCATTCGACCTGGGCTAGGGGCGGGAAGCAGAGCGGAGCGGTAAGGCACTCACTCGGGGGCACAGCGGACCAGTACTGGCACTCACTCAGGGCCACAGCGGACCAGGACCAGCACTCACTCAGGGCCACAGCGGACCGGGAAGGCACTCACTCGGGGCTACAGCGGACCAGGACCAGCACTCACTCGGGGCCACAGCGGACCAGTACTGGCACTCACTCGGGGCTACAGCGGACTGGGAAGGCACTCACTCGGGGCCACAGCGGACCAGGACTGGCACTCACTCAGGGCCACAGCGGACCGGGACTGGCACTCACTCAGGGCCACAGCGGACCAGGAGGGCACTCACTCAGGGCCACAGCGGACCGGGACTGACACTCACTCGGGGCCACAGTGGACCGGGAAGGCACTCACTCAGGGCCACAGCGGACCGGGAAGGCACTCACTCGAGGCCACAGCGGACCAGGACCGGCACTCACTCAGGGCCACAGTGGACCGGGACTGGCACTCACTCGGGGCCACAGCAGACCAGGACCGGCACTCACTCAGGGCCACAGCGGACCAGGAAGGCACTCACTCAGGGCCACAGCGGACCGGGACTGACACTCACTCGGGGCCACAGCAGACCAGTACTGGCACTCACTCGGGGCCACAGCGGACCAGAAAGGCACTCACTCGGGGCCACAGCGGACCAGGAAGGCACTCACTCGGGGCCACAGCAGACCAGTACTGGCACTCACTCAGGGCCACAGCGGACCAGGACTGGCACTCACTCAGGGCCACAGCGGACCAGGAAGGCACTCACTCAGGGCCACAGCGGACCAGGACCAGCACTCACTCGGGGCCACAGCGGACCAGGAAGGCACTCACTCGGGGCCACAGCGGACCAGAAAGGCACTCACTCGGGGCCACAGCGGACCAGGAAGGCACTCACTCAGGGCCACAGCGGACCAGGACCGGCACTCACTCGGGGCCACAGCGGACCAGGAAGGCACTCACTCGGGGCCACAGCGGACCAGGACTGGCACTCACTCGGGGCCACAGCGGACCAGGAAGACACTCACTCAGGGCCACAGCGGACCAGGAAGGCACTCACTCGGGGCCACAGTGGACCAGGACCGGCACTCACTCGGGGCCACAGTGGACCAGGAAGGTACTCACTCAGGGCCACAGCGGACCAGGAAGGCACTCACTCGGGGCCACAGCGGACCAGGAAGGCACTCACTCGGGGCCACAGTGGACCAGGAAGGCACTCACTTGGGGCCACAGTGGACCAGGAAGGCACTCACTCGGGGCCACAGCGGATCGGGACTGGCACTCAGGGCCACAGCGGACCAGGAAGGCACTCACTCGGGGCCACAGCGGATCGGGACTGGCACTCACTCAGGGCCACAGCGGACCAGGAAGGCACTCACTCGGGGCCACAGCGGACCGGGACTGGCACTCACTCAGGGCCACAGCGGACCGGGACCGGCACTCACTCGGGGCCACAGCGGACCAGGAAGGCACTCACTCGGGGCCACAGCGGACCAGGAAGGCACTCACTCGGGGCCACAGCGGACCAGGACTGGCACTCACTCGGGGCCACAGCTGACCGGGACCGGCACTCACTCGGGGCCACAGCGGACCAGGAAGGCACTCACTCGGGGCCACAGCGGACCAGGAAGGCACTCACTCGGGGCCACAGTGGACCAGGAAGGCACTCACTTGGGGCCACAGTGGACCAGGAAGGCACTCACTCGGGGCCACAGCGGATCGGGACTGGCACTCAGGGCCACAGCGGACCAGGAAGGCACTCACTCGGGGCCACAGCGGATCGGGACTGGCACTCACTCAGGGCCACAACGGACCAGGAAGGCACTCACTCGGGGCCACAGCGGACCGGGACTGGCACTCACTCAGGGCCACAGCGGACCAGGACCGGCACTCACGCGGGGCCACAGCGGACCAGGACCGGCACTCACGCGGGGCCACAGCGGACCAGGAAGGCACTCACTCGGGGCCACAGCGGACCAGGAAGGCACTCACTCGGGGCCACAGCGGACCAGGACTGGCACTCACTCGGGGCCACAGCTGACCGGGACCGGCACTCACTCGGGGCCACAGCGGACCGGGACTGGCACTCACTCAGGGCCACAGCGGACCAGGACTGGCACTCAGGGCCACAGCGGACCGGGACCAGCACTCAGGGCCACAGCGTACCGGGACCGGCACTCACTCGGAGCCACGGCGGACCAGGACTGGCACTCATTCAGGGCCACAGCGGACCGGGACCGGCACTCACTCGGGGCCACAGCGGACCGGGACCGGCACTCACACGGGGCCACAGCGGACCAGGACTGGCACTCACTCAGGGCCACAGCGGACCGGGACCAGCACTCACTCGGGGCCACAGCGGACTGGGACCAGCACTCACTCGGGGCCACGGCGGACCAGGACTGGCACTCACTCGGGGCCACAGCGGACCGGGACCAGCACTCACTCGGAGCCACGGCGGACCAGGACTGGCACTCACTCGGAGCCACAGCGGACCGGGACCAGCACTCACTCGGAACCACGGCGGACCAGGACTGGCACTCACTCGGGGCCACAGCGGACTGGGACCAGCACTCACTCGGGGCCACAGCGGATAATGATCGGCGCTCACTCGGAGCCACAGCAGACTGGGACCAGCACTCACTCGGGGCCACAGCGGATAATGATCGGCACTCACTCGGGGCCACAGCGGACTGGGACCAGCACTCACTCGGAGCCACGGCGGACCAGGACCAGCACTCACTCGGAGCCACGGCGGACCAGGACTGGCACTCACTCGGGGCCACAGCGGACTGGGACCAGCACTCACTCGGGGCCACAGCGGATAATGATCGGCACTCACTCGGGGCCACAACAGACTGGGACCAGCACTCACTCGGGGCCACAGCGGATCGGGAAGGCACTCACTCGGGGCCACAATGTACCAGGAAGGCACTCACTCGGGGCCACAGCGGACCAGGAAGGCACGCACTCGGGGCCACAGCGGACTGGGAAGGCACTCACTTGGGGCCACAGTGGACTGGGAAGGCACTCATTTGGGGCCACAGTGGACGGGAAGGCACGCACTCTGGGACCGGAGAGGGCCAGAGACTTGGTGCCCAGGGAGGGGAAGGGGGGAGGGAAAGAGAGGTCACAAGACTCAAAGGGGAGGAGGGAGAGAGGAGTGGTCCATCCATACAGACCTTGGGGGGAGAGAGAGAACTTCGAACCTGTGTTGCCTGCTTTCCTGCCGTTTTGAGCTTCTTTGAAAGTTTAACTTTAAGTATGGGGGCAATATTGACAGTGCCATACCTTGTGCATCATGGTGCTACGTAGGAGACAATTGATTAGAGCTCATCGCATCAGGAACATCAGAGCCCATAGGGTGCTGGGCAGGAGGCCTTACCCACCTCGGGTATATCGAGACAAGCGTTTGGACCTGCGCCTGAGTGATGCAGACTGTGTCAGAAGGCTGCTCTTCCACAAATAAGTTATCCATGAGATCTGTGAGTTGGTGAGACTCAACCTGCAGCTGAGAAGCGTCAGGAGGACTGCTTTGTCAGTTGAAGTGAAGGTTACAGCTGCACTTTCAGTTTATGCCTCCGGATCGTTTCAAGCTACAACTGGAGATGTGTGCGCCATCTCTCAGCATGCAACGCTTGTTTCCATTTGTATGCGCATAGGAATGACTTCATCAAGTTCTTCATGACCACCCAAACAATCCATGACAGGGCTGTGGGCTTCTCAAGGATTGCTGGCTTCCCAAAGGTACAGGGCTGCATTGATTGTACCCACATTGCCTCAACCAATGTTTCCTCATCTCTCCTCTAATCTTTCTACCATCTACTTAAAATCTATGCCCCCTGTTTATTGATCCCTCTGTTAAGGGAAATAGGTCCTTCCTATCTAGGCCCCTCATAATTTTATACACCTCAATTAAATCTCCCTTCAGCTTCCTCTGTTCCAAGGAAAACAAACCCAGTCTATCTAATCTTTTCTCATAGCTAAAGTTTTCCAGTCCTGGCAACATCCTCGTAAATCTCCTCTGCACCTTTTTTAGTTCAATCAAATCCTTCCTGTAATGTGGTGACCAGAACTGCACGCAGTACTCCAGCTGTGGCCTAACCAGTGTTGTATACAACTCTAGCTTAAATCCCTGCTCTTGCATTCTATGCCTCGGCTAATAAAGGAAAAGATTCCGTATGCCTTTTTAACTACTTTATCGACTTGTCCTGCGACCTTTAAGGATCTATGGACATATGCTCTCGGGTCCCTCTGTTCCTCCACACCTCTCAGTATCCTCCTATTTATTGTGTATTCCCTTGCTTTGTTGCCACTCCCCAAGTGCATTACCTCACACTTTTCCAGATTCAATTTTATTTTCCACATTTCTACCCAAATAACACATTTAAAAAAATCTAAATCACATATTTTGTGGGCAAAATTGCACCTTTTTGAAAGGCCCGTTAGTGTCTCCGGGACATGAGTGGGTGTCAAATTAAAGGGGAGGTCACCACTGCCCCACGCCGCAATCTTACATTTTTTGCAGACTCTCGGGTCAGCTCATTTACCTTTTTTTGCTTGGTCGAGGCCACTATCGTGCAGCCTGGCTCTCTGTTTTGGGTGCCAAGCTGCAGGCCCGGTATCTCGCTGCCTGGTGGTCCAGCGGAGGCCATCCGAGGCCATGGAGAGTGCGCAGCGGCCTACCCCTTTAAGCAAAGGGGAGAGGCGTTGAAGCGCGTCAGCTCTACGCGAAGCATCTGCGTAGTGCTCTCGATCGTGCTGCTGATTCCATCCCGAAAGGAAGTGCAGCACACGAGATTGCGCTCCACTTCCTTTGAGGGGAAGTAAGCTCAATTCAGCGGCCAGGGCGGGATTCCACACCAGGCAAAGGAGGTCCTGCCCCAAGCAGGTTACCACCCCCAATCGGGATGCAGGGCAACTTTGTATCCTTTATTTCTTAACTTTAAAAATATATAAGTGCCTTTTCTCGGGCACTGTAACTTTAAAAATGAATCATGTGGAAAAGATATGTTTTACATACTACTTTAAACAGTAATGTTATGTATGAATAAAGAGTCTGACCAAATACTGTGAGTTCAAAGTAATGTGTGACCTTAGTCTTTTATTACAGGTCTCCAGAGTGCCTCTCCAGCATGTGAGACCTCCTCAAGTACAGGTGCTCCCACAATCCCTTGGGACTCCAGGGGATGAGCCCTCTGGTGGTTAAACAAGGTATTTACAGGTGTACATATATAACAACACTCCCCCGTAAAGTCAATAGTGTAACTATTTATAAGGTGAGTCGATCTGGGGCCTTTCTTTCCCTGGTTGATTGTCTCGGTGCAAATGCTGGTTTTGGTGAGTCGTTTGTTGGGCCCTCGCTGAGCTGCTGTGCAGCTGGCCTTGCTGGGCTGTCTGGTGAGGTGAGTCCTGCTGGGCTGCTGTGGGTGATGGGTTCTGCTTCATGGTCAACCGCTGTGTCGGTTGCCACTGGTGTGTGTGTTGGAGGGTCAAAAAAGGTAGGGTCTAATGTGGGTTGCTCTGGATAGACCGTGAATCTGAGTTTGGTTTGGTCCAAGTGTTTCCTGTAGATGAGTCCATTTGAAAGTTTGACCCGAAACACCTTACTCCCCTCCTTGGCCATGACAGTGCCGGGAAGCTACTTGGGACCTTGTCCATAGTTCAACACAAATACAGGATTATTAATTTCAATTTCGCATGACACATTTGCGCTATTATGATATGTACTTTGTTGAAGCCACCTGTTCTCTTCCTGTTCATGTAGATCAGGGTGGACTAACGAGAGCCTTGTCTTAAGTGCCCTTTTCATGAGCAGTTCAGCGGGTGGAATCCCAGTGAGCGAGTGGGGTCTTGTGCGGTAACTAAGCAGAACTCTGCATTGAGCCTTCAGTTACCATCTTCACGCTCTGCTTGATTGTTTGCACTGCTCTCTCTGCCTGATCATTGGGTGCTGGTTTGAACGGGGCAGATGTGACATGTTTGATCCCATTGTGGGTCATGAACTCTTTGAACTCGGCACTGGTGAAACACGGCCCGTTATCGCTCACAAGGACATCAGGCAGGCCGTGCATTGCAAACATGGCCCGCAGTCTTTCAGCGCAAGTGCTTGCCGACATTATGTCACATTCAATCCATTTGGAGTACGCATCTACAACCAATAGGAACATTTTACCCAAGAACGGGCCTGCATAGTCGACATGGACCCTAGACCACAGTTTGGAGGGCCAAGACCATAAACATAATGGCGCCTCCCTGGGTGCATTGCTTAACTGTGAACATGTATTACATTTGTGCACGCAGGACTCTAAGTCCATATCGCTACCGGACCATCATATGTGGAATCTGGCTATCGCTTTCATCATTACAATGCCTGGGTGGGTGCTGTGGAGATTACTAATGAAAGTGTCCCTGCCCTTTTTGGGTACCACTACCCGATTACCCCACAGGAGGCAGTCTGCCTGTATAGCCATTTCATCTCTGCACCGCTGGTACGGCTTTATTTCTTCCTGCATTTCTAATGAGATACTGGACCGGTCCCGTGAAGCACACAGTGTTTTACTAAGGACAGTAGGGGGTCCTGGCTCGTCCAGGTTCTAGTCTGTCGGGCAGTAACGGGTGATTGCTCACTCTCGAATGCTTCCATTACCATGAGTAAATCTGCGGGCTGTGCCATTTCCACCCCCGTGGTGGGTAATGGCAGCAAACTGAGAGCATCGGCACAGTTTTCTGTGCCTGGCCTGTGACAGATGGTGTAGTTTTATGCGGACAATGTGAGCGCCCATCTCTGGATGCGGGCCGATGCATTCGTATTTGTCCCCTTACTTTCAGAAAAAAGGGATGTCAGAGGCTTATGGTCAGCTTCTAATTCAAATTTGAGCCCAAACAGATATTGATGCATTTTCTTCACCCCATAAACACACGCTAACGCTTCTTTTTCGATTATGATGTAGGCCCTCTCAGCCTTAGACAGCCTTCTGGATGCATAAGCAACCGGTTGCAATTTCCCAGATTCATTAGCTTGTTGCAATACACACCCGACACCGTATGACGACGCATCACATGCTAGTACCAAACGTTTACATGGATCATACAACACAAGCAATTTGTTTCAGCATAACAGTTTTCTAGCTTCTACAAAGGCATTTTCTTGGCTTTTACCACATACCCATTCGTCTCCTTTACACAGTAAGGCGTGCAGTGGTTCTAACAGTGTGCTGAGACCCGGTAAGAAGTTACCAAAGTAGTTCAGGAGTCCTAGAAACGACCACAGCTCCGTCATATTCATGATTGCCTCCATCTTCAAATCAGTGGGCCTGATGCCGTCCGCCACGATTCTTCTTCCCATGAACTCTACTTCAGACATCAGGAAAATGCACTTCGAGCATTTTAACCTGAGCCCCACGCAGTTAAGCCGACTAAGAACCTCTTCCAGATGCTCGACTGTGTCCAGCTCCTGTGTCATATAGGCCGAGGTCAAGTCCAGCTTCGTGAACATCTTTCCTCCCGCCAGCATCGCAAAAAGGTCATCTGCCTTTGATTGTGGTATTGATCCTGCAGGGAGAAACGATTGATAGTTACTTTGTAATCACCACAGGTTCTGACGGTGCCGTCTCCCTTGAGGACTGGAACAATCGGACTGGCCCACTCGTTGAATTCGATCGGCGAAATGATGCCCTCTCGTTGCAGCTGGTCCAGCTCGATCTCCACCCTCTCTCTCATCAAGTACGGTACTGCTCTCGCATTGTGATGGATGGGTTGTTCCCCCGGAATTAGGTGGATCTGCGCTTTTGCTCTTGGAACTTCCCGATTCCTGATTTGAACAGTGAGGGGAACTTGTTTAAGACCTGGGCAAACGAAGTGTCGTCGACGGACGAGAGCGTTCGGACGTCGTCCCAGTTCCAGCGTATCTTACCCAGCCAGCTCCTGCCAAGTAGCGTGGGACCATCGCCTGGTACCACCCAGAGTGGTAGCTTGTGCACCGCTCCATCGTAGGAGACCTTTATGATAGCACTGCCGATTACGGGAATCAGTTCCTTTGTGTACATTCTCAGTTTAGTGCGAATGTGAGTCAGGACTGGCCTTGAGGCCTTGCTGCACCACAATTTATCGAAAGTCTCTTTGCTCATAATGGACTGTCTCGCGCCCGTGTCCAGATCCATTGACACCAGGAGTCCATTTAATTCAACCTTCAGCATTATCAGGGGACACTTTGTGGTAAATGTGTGCACCCCATGTACCTCTGCCTCCTCGGTCTGAGGCTCTGGTTCATCGTGATACGCCGTCGATCTGTCCTCCTCTGCAACATGGTGGTTTGCAGGATTAGCAGGGTTTGCAGCTCGCCTGCACATAGGTTGGAGGTGTCCCATTGTTCCACAGCCCTTGCAAACATATCCTTTGAAGCAGCATGAATGGAAACGATGATCACCCCGCAGTGCCAACAAGGTGTTAATGGCCTTGCATTCATCACCCTTGATGGTGGACTCTGAGACATCTGCGAACGTGCAACTGCAGGTATGTGAGGCCTGCCCTGTACGTTACGAATCGAAAACAACGTCACTTTGTTCACAGTACTTGTAGCAGCAGTTGTGTGCTGAGAGATTTGCTTGGTATTGTCACTGGTGGCAATGAACGCCTGGGCTATCACTGGCTTTACTCAAGGTTGGAGTGTCTACAGTCAAAAGTTTGCGAAATATCACTTCATGGCCAATGCCAATTACAAAGAAGTCCCTAATCATGTGCTCCAAATGTGCTTCAAATTCACAATGTCCTGCAAGGCATCTTAACTCGGCGACATAGCTCGCCACTTCCTGGTCTTCAGACCTTTGGTACGTGTAGAACCGGTACCTCGCCATCAGAACGCTTTCCTTCGGGTTAAGATGCTCCCAGACCAGTGTGCACAAATCGTCATACGATTTGTCTGTAGGTTTCGCTGGAGCAAGCAGATTTTTCATGAGGCCATACGTTAGTGCCCCACAAAATGTGAGGAGAATCGCCCTTCGTTTGGCAGCGTTCGCTTCTCCTTCCAGCTCATTGGCCATGAAGTATTGGTCGAGTCGCTCCACGTAGGTTTCCCAATCATCTACCTCCAAAAATTTCTCCAGGATGCCCGATGTTCTCTGCATCATTGCGGTGGGGTTCGTCATCTGTACCTCGTCGCCAGTTGTTATGTGTGAATAAAGAGTCTGACCATATACTGTGAGCTCAAAGTAAAGTGTGACCTTAATCTTTTATTATCGGTCTCCAGAGTGCCTCTCCAGCCTGTGAGGCCTCCTTAACTACAGGTACTCCCAAGGGATTGTGGGATCCCTTGGGATGCCAGTGGATGAGCCCTCTGGTTGTTAAACAAGGTATTTACAGGTTTACATATATAACAATTAACAGGTACTGTAAAGTCTTTACACAATAGCACAAATCCACACTAGGCACATTCTATGGACAAGATCACTCTGTGACCTGCACCTTTATTCACAGGACCAAGAAGTGATGACCCTGTGTGGGACCTCCCTTTATATACCTGGATGACCAGGTGAGGAGTGTCTCCCACAGGTCACCCCTTGTGGTCAATGTGTGCATTTCTCAAGTATATACAGTATTGCAGTGTTGTTACATGAAGGTTACATACATGACATCACCTCCCCCCCCCCCCCCCCCCAACGTCTTATTGGGATCACAGGTTAAGTCTTTCGGGTGGTCTGCACTCCCTCGTGGAGCGCCGCAGTTGGGGCTCTGGCTGTTGAGCCTTGGCCTGCTTGTCTGTCCCCTGTGGTGATTCCGGCTTGTCCGGGCTGACCGCAGGGGCTTTACATGTTGCTGAATGTTCTTGTTGCTCGTTCACTGGCGGTGGTGTGAATACCATCTCATGATCTTCGTCAGGTTCCTCAGAGTCCATACTGAACCTTTTTTTTACTTGGTCCAGATGCTTGCGGCATATCTGCCCATTGTTAATTTAACCACAATGACCCTATTCCACTCTTTGTCTATTACAGTACCTTCAAGCCATTTGGGCCCCAAACCGTGATTGAGAACAAATACGGGGCCACCAATTTCTATACATCTCCCCCTTGAATTACGGTCATGGTACTCATTTTGTGACTGGCGCTTGCCTTTAACAATGTCAGACAAGACAGGATGAATGAGGGACAGCCGAGTTTTGAGTGTACGTTTCATAAGGAGCTCCGTGGGTGGGACCCCCATGAGCGAGTGTGGTCGGGACCTATAGGCCAGCAGGAGGCGCGATGGGTGGCATTGAAGGGAGGGACCTTGAACCCTGAGCATGCCTTGTTTTATGATTTGGGCCGCACATTCCGCCTGGCCATTGGAGACCAGCTTGAACGGTGCTGTCCTGACATGGTTGATGCCATTACCCGACATGAACTCCCGGAATTCGTAGCTAGTGAAACATGGGCCATTATCGCGAACAAGGATGTCCGGCAAACCATTTGTCGCAAAGACCGCGCGTAGCCTCTCCACAGTGGTGGATGTCGTGCACGAATTCAAAATGATGCAGTCGATCCATTTTGAGTACACATCAACCACGAAGAGAAACATTTTCCCCATGAACGGACCCACGTAGTCTACGTGAATGCGTGACCATGGCCTGGTGGGCCAAGGCCACGTGCTGAGCGGGGCCTCCCTGGGGGCATTTCCCAGCTGAGCACACGTCGTGCACCTGCGAACACAGTGTTCCAGGCCTGAATCAATTCTCAGCCACCAAACGTGTGACCGGGCAATGGCCTTCATCAGCACGATGCCTGGGTGCTCGCTGTGGAGTTCCCTGATGAAAGCTTCCCTGTCCTTCTGGGGCATGACTACCCGGCTGCCCCATAGTAGGCAGTCGGCATGGATGGAGAGCTCCACAGGACATGCTCCATCTGCGGGCGCCCAATCCCCAGTCAGGACACATTTCTTAATCAAAGATAGGAGGGGATCTCTGTTGGTCCAGATTTTGATCTGGCGGGCTGTGATGGGGGAGCCTGCGCTGTCAAAGGCATCAACGGCCATGACCATCTCAGCGCTTTGCTCCGCTGCCCCCTCAGTGGTGGCCAGTAGAAGCCTGCTGAGCGCGTCAACGCAATTTTCAGTGCCGGCCGGTGCCGGATGGTGTAGTTATACGCAGCCAGCGTGAGAGCCCATCGCTGTATGCGAGCTGACGTATTGGCATTGAGAGCCTTGCTGTCTGACAACAGGGATGTTAACGTCTTGTGGTCCGTTTCTAATTTTAACTTCCTACCAAAAAGGTACTGGTGCGAAGACGCATGCGAGTGCTTCCTTCTCAACCATCCCATATCCACGTTCTGCTTGAGAGAGCGTCCTGGAGGCATAAGCCACAGGTTGGAGTTGCCCCTCAGCATTGTACTGCTACAACACGCACCCAACCCATAGTTCGATGCATCACATGTCAGAACCAATTTCTTACAGGGGTTGTACAGGGTCAACAACTTATTTGAACAGAGTAGGTTACGCACCGAATTGAAAGCCCATTCTTGACAGTTCCCCCAAAACCAATCACAGACCTTACGCAGGAGCACGTGTAGCGGCTCCAACAATGTGCTTAAGTTCAGCAGAAAGTTCCCGAAATAGTTCAAGAGTCCCAGAAATGAACGCAACTCCGATGTGTTGCAGGGCCTGGGCGCTCGTCGAATCGCCTCTGTTTTGGATTCGGTGGGCCGCATCCCGTCTGCAGCAACCCTCCTGCCCAGAAACTCGACTTCGGGAGCCAAAAACACACACTTGGGTTTCTTGAGTCGCAGGCCTACCCGGTCCAGTCGACGTAGCACCTCCTCCAGGTTGTGGAGGTGTTCCTCGGTGTCCCGACCCATGATGAGGATATCGTCCTGGAATACGATCGTTCCAGGAATGGATTTGAGCAGGCTTTCCATGTTTCTTTGAAAGATCGAGGCCACTGATCGAATGCCAAATGGGCACCTGTTCTAAACAAACAGTCCCTTGTGCGTGGTGATTGTGGTCAATAGTTTGGATTCGTCGGCCAGTTCTTGGGTCATGTAGGCTGAAGTGAGGTCCAACTTGGTGAACAGCTTGCCACCTGCCAGCGTGGCAAAAAGATTCTCTACTCTCGGAAGTGGGTATTGGTCTTGTAGGGACACTCGGTTGATAGTGGCCTTGTAGTCACCACAGATCCTGACCGAGCCATCCGCTTTTAGGATGGGAACAATGCGGCTCGCCCAGTTGCTGAATTCAATGGGCGAGATGATGCCCTCTCTCAGCAAATGGTCCAATTCGCTTTCAATTTTCTCCCGCATCACATACGGCACAGTTCTGGCTTTGTGGTGCACTGGTCTGGCATCCGGGGTGATGCGTATCACTACTTTGGTACCTTTGAACATCCTGACCCCAGGTTGGAATAGCGACTTAAATTGCTGTAGGACCTGTGAGCATGAACTTCGCTCCACAGATGACATTGCATGCACATCCCCCCATTTCCAGTTCATCTCAGATAACCAGCTCCTCCCCAACAGTGCGGGACCATTGCCCGGGACAATTCAGAGCGGCAGCCGGTTCACTGGTCCATTGTGTGTGACAGCTAATGTTGCACTGCCTAGCACTGGAATGATTTCTTTGGTGTACGTCCGTAATTGAGTCTCAATGCGTTCTAGTTTGTGTCTGCTGGCTTTGAGTGGTCATAACTTTTTGAATTGTTGAACGCTCATGAGTGACTGACTGGCCCCCGTGTCCAGCTCCATGCGTACCGGGATGTCGTATAATAGGTGGCATTTTGGTATATGAGCTGTGACTGTTTGCCACATGAACCCGCTGAACTTCAGCATCCATTGATTTGCCCCACGCGTCATCCTGCCCCTCTTCTGGTCCATCCGCCTCGTAAATTAGCCTGGTCGCAGGCTTCCTGCACATTCTGGCTAAATGGCCAGTGAGGTTACAATTTCTGCAGGCGAACTGTTGAAACCTGAAAATCCTAGCAGCATGTCTGCCCCCACACCTCCAATATGAACTGAGATTCCCATTGTTGTGAACAAAAGAGCTGTTACCAGGCATTCCTCGCTGATTGTCCCTTTGACTGCTCTTGAGCACCCTGTTAGTGGGTGTCAATGGCCCCATCCCAGAACGCATTGTCCACTGGGATGGCGTAAATGTCCGTTCAGCCTGCCATTGTCTGTGTTGAAAACCTGTTCTGGGGTCTATTGCTGCCTAGGGTGTGTCGAACTGCCCTTGCCTGCCTGCTGGGCTGTGAGTCGCATTTATGATATTGACACCCTGTTGGAGTCAGGATTGCGCGCTTATATTATCTTGGTTTCCTCCTCCCCCGCCATAAAAGTCTGAGCCAGCAACGCTACCGCTTCCAAAGTCAAGTCCTTGGTCTCGATTAACTTTCTGAAAATCCTGGTATGACCGATGTCCTCAATAAAGTAATCCCTTAGCATCTCTCCCCTGCAGGTGTCTGTGAACTTACAGAGGCTGGCTAAGCGCCGGAGGTCTGCAATGAAGTCCGGTAAGCTCTGTCCTTCCCGACGTCGGTGGGTATAGAATCTGTGTCGGGCCATGTGTATGCTGCTCGCTGGTTTGAGGTGCTCACTGATTAGCTTGCTGAGCTCTTCAAAGGTTTTGTCCGCCGGCTTCTCGGGTGCTAGCAGGTCTTTCATGAGTGCGTAAGTCTTAGATCCACAGCTGGTCAGTCGATGAGCCCTTCGTTTGTCGGCCGCTGCATCTCCCAGCCAGTCCTTCGTGACAAAGCTTTGCTGACGCCTCTCAATGAAATCATCCCAGTCCTCACCAACACAGTACCGTTCCTCTGTGCTACCGGTGGCCATTCTCGTGGGTCGTTGATTCCCGTTTCTCATCGCCACTGTAAAGTCCTTACACAATACCACAAATCCATACTAGGCACATTCTATGGACAAGGTCACTCTGTGACCTGCACCTTTATTCACAGGACCAAGAAGTGATGACCCTGCGTGGGATCTCCCTTTATATACCTGGATGACCAGGTGAGGAGTGTCTCCCACAAGTTTACCCCCTGTGGTCAATGTGTGCATTTCTCAAGTATATACAGTATTGCAGTGTTGTTACATGAAGGTTACATACATGACAGGTACTTTATGTGCAGTGCAGGAATTATACAAAACACTGCAGCAATTCACACTTGAATAACTCCCTTTGGTCATGATCATGGCAGGGCAATTGAAAATGCTTCTAAGGAAGCTCTGGTATAGATATTAAAGCTGGCTCTAGTGCACCATCTACAGATCTACATGGAAAATACAGAGTAAACAATAAATTGATAATTGTTCTATGCTTCTTGATTATGGTGGCAAAAGTACGTACAGCAACACATTACTAAGTCTCATTACTTTCTCGACTGTGAAAGATTATGATGAAGAACCTTCACGTTGTGTGCTAATGCGGGATAGTTTCCTTGAACAGTACATTGCACAACCAACCAGGGAGCAGGTTATCTTAGATCTAGTACTGTGCAATGAGACAGGATTAATAAATGATCTCGTAGTAAAAGATCCTCTAGGAATGAGTTACCATAATATGGTTGAATTTCAAATTCAGTTGGAGGGTAAGCAAGTTGGTTCTCAAACCAGGGTCCTAAGCTTAAATAAAGGAGACTACAAAGGTATGAGGGCAGAGTTGGCTAAAGTGGACTGGGAAAATAGACTAAAGAATGGGACGGTTGACAAGCCATGATCAGCCATGATCGTATTAAATGGCGGAGCAGGCTCGAGGGGCCGTATGGCCTACTCCTGCTCCTATTTCTTATGTTCTAATGTTCGTATGAGCAGTGGCAGACATTTAAGGAGATATTTCTTAACTTGCAACAAAAATATATCCCAATGAGAAGGAAAGACTATAAGAGAAGGGATAACCATCCGTGGCTAACTAAGGAAATAAGGGAGGGTATCAAATTGAAAACAAAGGCATACAATGTGGCCAAGACTAGTGCGGGGCCAGAGGATTGGAAAAATTTTTAAGCCAGCAGAGAACGACTAAAAAAATAATTAAGAGAGGGAAGATAGATTATGAAAGTAAACTAGCACGAAATATAAAAACAGATAGTAAGAGTTTCTACAGGTACATAAAAAGGAAACAAGTGGCTAAAGTAAATGTTGGTCCCCTGGAGGATGAGACTGGAGAATTAATAATGGAGAACACGGATATAGCAGATACGTTGAACAAATATTTAGTATCGTTCTTCATAGTAGAAGACACTAAAAACATCCCAATAGTTGATAATCAAAGGGCTATAGGTATCACTAATTAAGTAGTACTAGGTAAAATAAAGGGACTAAAGGCGGACAAGTCCCCTGGAACTGAAGCCTTACATCCTAGGTTCTTAAGAGAAGTGGCTGCAGAGATAGTGGATGCATTGATTGTAATCTACCAAAATTCCATGGATTCTGGGGCGGTCCCAGCAGATTGGAAAATTGCAAATGTAACGCCCCTATTTAAAAAAGGAGACAGACGAAAATAAAGGAAACTAAAGACCAGCTAGCCTAACATTTGTCGTTGGGAAAATGCCGGAGTCCATTATTAAGGAAGCAGTAGGGGACATTTGGAAAAGCATGATTCAATCAAGTAGAGTCAGCATGGTTATATGAAAGGGAAATCATGTTTGTCAAATGTGCTGGAGTTCTTTGAGGATGTAACGAGCAGGGTGGATAAGGGGGAACCAGTGGATGTGGTGTATTTGGATTTCCAGAAGACATTCGATAAGGCGCCGCAGAAGAGGTTACTGCACGATAAAAGCTCACGGGGTTGGAGGTAATATATTAGCTTGGATAGAGGATTGGCTAACTAACAGAAAACAGAGAGTCGGGGTAAATGGGTCATTTTCCGGTTGGCAAACAGTGCTGCAGGGATCGATGCTGGGTCCTCAACTATTTACAATCTATATTAATGACTTGGATGAAGGGACCGAGTGTAATGTAGCCAAGTTTGCTGATGATATAAAGATGGGTGGGAAAGCAAATTGTGAGGACACAAAAAATCTGCAAAGGGATATGGACAGGCTAAGTGAGTGGGCAAAAATTTGGCAGATGGAGTATAATGTGGGAAAATGTGAGGTTATCCACTTTGGCAGAAAAAATAGAAAGGCAAATTATAATTTAAATGGAGAAAAATTGCAAAGTACTGCAGTGCAGAGAGACCTGGGGGCCCTTGCGCATGAAACACAAAAAGTGAGTATGCAGGTACAGCAGGTAATCAGGAAGGCAAATGGAATGTTGGCCTTTATTGCAAGGGGGATAGAGTATAAAAGCAGAGAAGTCCTGCTGCAACTGCACAGGGTATTGGTGAGGCCACGCCTGGAGTACTGCGTACAGTTTTGGTCTCCGTATTTAAGGAAGGATATACTTGGATTGGTGGCTGTTCAGAGAAGGTTCACTAGGTTGATTCCGGAGATGAGGGGGTTGACTTATGAGGATAGGTTGAGTAGGTTGGGCCTATACACATTGGAGTTCAGAAGAATGAGAGGTAATCTTATTGAAACATAAGATAATGAGAGGACTCGACAAGGTGGATGCAGAGAGGATATTTCCACTCATAGGGGAAACTCAAACTAGGGGACAGTCCTGGAATAAGGGACCGCCCATTTAAAACTGAGATGAGGAGAAATTTCTTCTCTCGGAAGATTGTAAATCTATGGAATTCTCTGCCTCAGAGAGTTGTGGAGGCTGTGTCATTGAATATATTTAAGGCGGAGATAGACCGATTTTTGAGCGCTAAGGGAATAAAGGGTTATGGGGAGCGGGCAGGAAAGTGGAGCTGAGTTCATGATCAGATCAGCCATGATCTTATTGAATGGTGGAGCAAGCTCAAGGGGCCAAATGGCCTACTCCTGCTCCTATTTCTTATGTTCTTAACTTGTTTTGGACTGGACAGTCTTTTTTTGAATGAACTTTATAGAAATGTATGGCCACAAAAATTCTTGGGAAACTGAGGGAATCCTCAAGGAGACAATGTAAACCCAACTGCACCGTTTCCTTGCATAGGGCAGAGCCTTTGTCTTGCCCTTTACAAGGCAAATGGCAGCCAGGGCAGAGTCAAGTGTATGGACTCCTTACACCAGGATTTTCCACTCATCAGTCTCAGTTGGATCAGGCATTTGTATGCAGGATTAGAATAAGGGGCCGCCCATTTAAAACTGAGATGAGGCGAAATTTCTTCTCTCAGTGTAGTGAGATGATCAGCTTCCATACCAGTGGGATTCTGGCCAGGCAAACAGTCTGGACCCCCGAAGAATATGACATTTAGTTTTTAATTGATAGATCGGCCCTTTGCTCAGGGGGCCGAGGGGGTCATAGTCGGGGTCTAGTGGGAGGAGAAATTTGGCCGTGCAGGAGGAGTTTCCGGCAGTCGTGGGCAGGAGATGCACCCGAAGTAGTGCTTGTGTCTGTAAATGAGGTGCTCTCCCACTGACCCTGCCAATTCTGGCAAGGTCAGCACTGAGGGCACCAACGAGCAAGTTCCTGGCGTAACTGCCAGGATCGTGATCCACAGGGCTTGTGTATTTACTTAAATTATCCCAATTCCAATGCCCTCCTTCCTCTCCTGATTGTGTTGATCTATACAGGGTATGTATGGTTCCATAGCCCTTGAGTACCCTGCCCAAGTGGCCATTTTTCATATGTGATCCAAGATGGTGAATGTTTGCAGATTATTCATCCAGGAGGGAGGGCACACAGCCAAGGCTGATCCTATCTTTATCTGATATGCACACACATACATTTTATAGCATGAGACATTGGATAGAGTTTACGAGCAGATTACTTTCCTTTCCCCAGCTTAGGGGTGCAATTTCAGTGTGAAACTGTGAAATGTGAACTGAACCATACACCAACAATAACTTACATTTTCATAGTATTCATTAGCCTGGATTTTCCTCCCATATACCAGGCATTTTTGGACAGTAGCAGCAAGGTCAGAGACAAACATCCAGCAGGGAGACCTACGACTAATTTTCCGTCAATAAAAAAGTCAGCAAATCTTCTTCCATTCCTGATGTGGGTGTTCTTTACTGCTCACCACATGTAAATGAATCTCCTATCCCAATCCATTTTTCTTCCTCATCCACTTGTGGTCTACCTTTGAAAACTAACGCACTGTTAAAGAGGCACTGTTGGTTGAATGGTGGAGTCAGTGGAGTAGATTTTGACTTTGTGTGATTGTGTAAAATGGGTGATAATGAGTTGACAGTTTGTTTTACATCTCTCTCAATTTTTATTTCCATTCAAGTCAATTGGAAATAAAAACTGGGAGAGATGTAAAAGGGGCTGCCGACTTGCTATCACCTGTTTTACATTATCGCACAATATCAAGATCTACACTACAGAGTAACATTAAATGCTACTTACTCACCCATGCTTGGGAACTACTGGAAACTTGTTTGCTGAAAAAAAGTTTGCATTTCTTTCTCCTGTTGGTGCTGTAGTTTTTTCTCTCTCAGGCATAAAGTACAGCACACCATGGTGATTCTATCAGGAATTCCCCTGTAATTGTGCTTAGAACAGGAGCAACTCAGGGAGGACAGGCTCATTAGACTTCATCAGAACTGCCTGGCGCCAACTTGAGTCCCACTTCACCATCGGTGCCCATTTAAGAGTACCATTTCCGTTGTGAATATAAAAGTTTGCATTCATTAAATGTCGAGCTGTTTTGTGATACCAACCACCCAATCATGCATTAGATAAAATTCATGCTATCCTGACAGGTGCAATGATTCTATTATCTAATGCCATTCAAACATATTTCCCCCCTACCATTATTTAATACCACATAATAGACTTATTAGCAAAATTTGAAGCCCATGAGATTAAAGTAGTGTGGATATGAAATTAGCTAAGGGACAGAAAGTAGAGAGGACGATGAACAGTTATTTTGCAGTCCAGAGGGCAGTATACAGTGGTGTCCTCCAGGGGTCAGTATTAGGACCACTGCTCCTTGTGATAGAAATTAATGACCTGGACTTGGGTATAGAGGGCACAATTTCAAAGTTTGCAGATTACATGAAACTCGGAAAAGCAGTAAACAGTGAGGAGGGTAGTAGCAGACTTCAAGACGACATAGACAGACTGGTGAAATGGGTGGACATATGGTAGATGAAATATAATGCAGATAATGTAAAATGATGTACTTTAGAAGGAAGAATGAGGAGAGGCAATATTATCAAAATGGTACAATTTTAAAAGGGCTGCAATGTGAGAATCCCCTTTTTTGGGACCTCTATAATTCCAAATGATTCCGCATTGACTCATATTGGTAGCACTGATTAAAACTTTATTCAACACAAGCAAGGATCAATACAATTACTGTATCTTAAGCAGCAGTTTTCAAGTATGCTGTGAGGAGGACACAAAGAGCATGCAAAGCGATACAGACAGGTTAAGGGAGTGGGCAATAAGGTGGCAGATGGAGTATAATGTGGGGTATGAAGAATAGAAAAACAGAATATTTTTTAAATGTTGAGAAACTGTTAAATTTTGGTGTTCAGAGAGATTTAAGCGTCCTCGTACAGGAAACACAGAAAGTTAGCATGCAGGTACAGCAAGCAATTAGGAAGGCAAATGACGTGCTGGCCAGGGCTTTGGTGAGACCACACCTGGAGCACTGCACAGTTTTAGTTTCCTTATCTGGGAAAGGACATACATGCCTTAGAGGTCGCACAACAAAGGTTCGCTCGATTGATCCCTGGAATGAGGAAAGATTGTGTAGATTGGGCCTATACTCTCGAGAGTTTAGAAGAATGAGAAGTGATCTCATTGAAACATTTAAGATTCTGAGGGGGATTGACAGGGTAAATGCTGAGAGGTACTTTCTCCTGGAAGAACTAGGGGGCATAGTCACTGGATAAGGGGTCAGACATTTAAGACTGAGATGAGAAGGAATTTTCTTCACTCATAGGATTGTAAATCTTTAGAATTCTCTACCTGAAAGGGCTGTGGACGCTGAGTCATTGAGTATCTTCAAGACTGAAATAGATAAGATTTTTGACTCTAGGGGAATCAAGTGATATGGGGATAGGGTGGGAAAGTGGAGTTGAGGTTGAGGATCACCCATGATCTCATTGAATGGTGGAGAATGCTCAAAGAGCCGTATGGCCTACTCCTGCTCCTAATTCTTATTAGGGGGTGCGGGGGGGCGGGGGTTGGGGTATGTTCAGAAATCTTTGAAGGTAGCAGGACAAGTTGATAAGGCTGTTAAAAAGGATATGAGATCCATGGCTTTATAAACAGAAGCATAGGTTGCATTTTAAATGAGTCTAAGTTCAACACCAAGTTTGGAAAGTTCTGTTCAAGAGCGAAGGTATCCTCTTTGAAACAGAAAACCAGTGGTTAAGTTTGATTTGTAAATATGGCAAAATAAGTCCCTATATTTTGTTTTGTATAACCATGCAAGTTATGTATGATAATTATTTTGTTATGATTACTTCTTGAATAAGGAGGGAGAAGTGTAATTGAGTTCCCCCTAGTGACTACTGCTCCACCTAGTAGACTACTGTGGTAATGCAACTACTGATGTGAATAATAAAGGATCATGTGGCAAAATCACATGATGACAGATTTTGTTAATAGCCATCTTGTGTAGTGTGTGCTTCTTAGTGATGTCGTAAAAATATATCACACCATTCACATACTATCACTATCCGTAGGGGGCTTGGCCTCACCTCCGGCCACCGTGCGAACTGGTGAGGGCCAACACTCTCTGCTCCACTCGGTCAGCTCCTGCAGATCAAGTGCCCAACTCCGATGCGATGCTGCTCCCTCCTATTATGTGATAACTTGGCCTGCAATAAGAGCAGTAAGGGTTGAGTAAGTGTGCAGCTCCTCGTGCCACACCTGCCTATCATAGTGTGGAAGTGCAAATGCAGTTCAATCTGTGTGACTGGTGACTGATCGTGTTGGAAAAGTGGGAGGAGGTGAGAGTCGGGTAGCATAGCAGCTCAGGGTGACCTTTGGACAATGCATTGCAATAGTGGAAGGGGAGTGCAAGTGGGAAAATGACAGAGTCCATCATTAAGGAAGCAGTAGCAGGACATTTAGAATATCATAATGCAGTCAAGCAGTCAGCATGGTTTTATGAAAGGGAAATCATGTTTGACAAATTTGTTCAAGCTCTTTGAGGATGTAATGAGCAGGGTGGATAAAGGGGAACCAGTAGATGTTGTGTATTTGGATTTCCTGAAAGCATTCGATAAGGTGCTACATAAAAGGTTACTGCACAAGATAAGAGCTCATGGGGTTGGGGGTAATATATTCGTTTGGATAGAGGATTGGCTAACTAACAGAAAGCAGAGAGTTGGGATAAATGGGTGATTTTCAGGTTGGCAAACTGTAATTAGTGGGGTGCCACAGGGATCAGTGCTGGGGCCTCAACTATTTACAATTTATATTAATGACTTGAATGAAGGGATCGAATGTAATGTAGCCAAATTTGTTGATGATACAAAGATAGGTAAGAAAGCAAGTTGTGAGGATGACGCAAATAATCTACAAAGGCTAAGTGAGTGGGCAAAAATTTGGCAGATTGAGGAAAATGTGGGAAAGTGTGATGTTATCCACTTTGGTAGGAAAAATAAAAAAGCAAATTATTATTTAAATGGAGAGAGATTACAGAATGCGGTGGTACAGAGAGATCTGGGGGTCCTTGTGCATGAAACACAAAAAGTTAGCATGCAGATACAGCAATAATTAGGAAGGCAAATGGAATGTTGGCCTTTATTGCAATGGGGTGGGGTACAAAAGTAGGGAAGTCCTGCTACATTTGTAAAGGGCGTTGGTAAGATCACACCTGGAGTACTGCGTACAGTTTTGGTCTCCTCATTTAAGGAAGGATATACTTGCAATGGAGGCAGTTCAGAGAAGGTTCACAAGGTTGATCCCTGAGATGAATGTGTTGTCATATGAAGAAAGGTTGAGCAGGTTAGGCCTATACAAGGTATTGGGGCTTAACAGGGTGGATGCAGAGAGGATGTTTCCCCTCGTGAGGGAATCTAGAACTAAGGGGCATAGTTTCAGAATAAGGGGTCGCCCATTTAAAACGGAAATTAGGAGGAATTTCTTCTCTCAGAGGGTCATGAATCTTTGGACTGCTCTACATCAGAGAGCTGTGGAGGCTGGGTCATTGAATGTATTTAAGGTGGAGATAGATAGATTTTTGAAAGATAAGGGAGTCAAGGGTTATGGGGAGTGGGCGGGGAAGTGGAGTTGAGGCCAGGATCAGATCAGCCATGATCTTATTGAGTGGCGGAGCAGGCTCGAGGGGACAAATAGCCTACTCCTGCTCTTATTTTTTATAAAAACATAAGAACATAAGAAATAGGAACAGGAGTAGGCCATACGGCCCCTCAAGCCTGCTCCGTCATTCAATAAGATCATGGCTGATCTGATCATGGACTGAGCTCCACTTGCCCACCCGCTCCCCATAACCCCTTATCGTTTAAGAAACTGTCTATTTCTGTCTTAATTTTATTCAATGTCCCAGCTTCCACAGCTCTCTGAGGCAGCGAATTCCACAGATTTACAACCCTCTGAGAGAAGAAATTCCTCCTCGTCTCTGTTTTAAATGGGCAGCCCCTGATTGTAAGATCATGCCCCCTAGTTCTAGTCTCCCCCATCAATGGAAACATCCTCTCTGCATCCACCTTGTCAAGCCCCCTCATAATGTTATATGCTTCGATAAGATCACCTCTCATTCTTCTGAATTCCAATGAGTAGAGGCCCAACCTACTCAACCTTTCCTCATAAGTCAACCCCCTCATCCCTGGAATCAACCTAGTGAACTTTCTTTGAACTGCCTCCAAAGCAAGTATATCCTTTCATAAATATGGACCTTTCATAAATATGGAAACCAAAACTGTACGCAGTATTCCAGGTGTGGCCTCACCATTACCTTGTATAGCTGTAGCAAGACTTCCCTGCTTTTATACTCCATCCCCTTTGCAGTAAAGGCCAAGATACCATTGGCCTTCCTGATCACTTGCTGTACCTGCATATTATCCTTTTGTGTTTCATGCACAAGTACCCCCAGGTCCCGCTGTACTGCGGCTCTTTGCAATCTTTCTCCATTTAAATAATAACTTGCTCTTTGATTTTTTTCTGCCAAAGTGCATAACCTCACACTTTCCAACATTACACTCCATCTGCCAAATTTTTGCCCACTCACTTAGCCTGTCTATGTCCTTTTGCAGATTTTTTGTGACCTCCTCACGTATCGCTTTTCCTCCAATCTTTGTATTGTCAGCAAACTTGGCTATGTTACACTCAGTCCCTTCTTCAAAGTCGTTAATGTAGATATGTTCTTATGTTCTTTGACATAACTGGATCACGTTTGGTAGCTCTACCAATCTCTTCAGCTGTGACTGGCAGTTTATCAATGTATCAAAAATAGAATACCTCTTCTACCTTAGAGATAATGTTCGCAGATTCTAGCCTTTTGAGTTCTTGCCCAACTTTCTCCTTGAGTGTGTATGGTATGGGACATGGCTTGCAGTAAACTGGTCTAGCCTCCTACTGCACTCTGATACTCACCTTGAAGCCTTGGATTGGACTGCCTGTTTCGTGGAACACCTTTGAATACTGCTTGATGATGTCATCTTTCGATGCAAATCTCGTTTTAACATGAAAAATCTCATTTCAATCCAGCTTCGTGATCCCAACCAATTTCTACCTATCAAGGCAGGCTTGTCGGCTTGACTCCTGCCACTACTAAGAGAGGCAAGCTCTGAAACTGATCCTTGTATTTCACCAGTATGGTGATACATCCTACCACAGGAATTTGTTCTCCTGAGTAGCCTTGCAGCTCTATCCTCAAATTCTCCAGTCGAAAATCATGCAAAATCGAGATACAGCAATTCCGGTACTACACTCATGGATGCACTAGTGTCGATTTTCATGGGTATCCTGGTTCCTTCAACGTCTCCTTGGATGACGATAACTCGTGAATCGCTGTTATATACCTTTGTGCTCCTGATGACATGTATCTCCAGAAACTCCTCACCCCGTTGCTTCTCTTCAATGCTATATAGTGTCTGGCAATCTCTACTTCTAGAATTGAACATTGGTTTACTCTTCAGTATGCAAACGTTCGCAAGATGCCCAATTTTTTTGCAGATGAAATACTCTGCCTTCACATATGGACAGCTTTGAGCAATGTGTTGTCCCAGGCACCAATAGCATGACTTCAATTCACTGTTACCTTGGCTAGTTGCTGAGGCTTTGGGGCCCAACTGCCTTTTACTTTTAGCCTGAAGCCGATTCATCTCAGTTGTCTGAAGACTGGAAATGGTGTGAAATCCTCAGGAGTATTGGTCGGCCATATCAATCGACATAGCTGTCTGACAAGCTAAATCAAAAGTCAAGTTAAGGGTTGTCGACAACTTCCTTCTGATTGCTTCATTTTTCATCCCACAAACAAAGCGGTTACGCAATGTTCTGAAAGTTTCCAAAATGACAGTGAATGGATAGCTTCTTTAAAGCTACAATGTATTCACTGATACTCTCATCAATTAATTGATCTCGTGTTCCAAAACTTCCAACAATTTCCAGGGGCTCAGGACTGTAGTGCTATTCTAACTTGGTTAGAATCTCCATCAGTGGCATGTCCTTTGGCTTGTGGAAACAAGCACATTTTTCAGGATTTCATACACCGCGAGGCCTGCTTCAGTCAAGAAAATAGCCTGTTTCCTTCCTAAAATCACCTGGTTATGGTTTTCATCATAGGGGACTTCGACAATACTATTCCCGGTGAAAAACATTTCTAGCCGCTCCACATATGCTTCAAAAGTCTCTCGGTCATGATAGAACTCATCTAAGCATCCTATTATTCCCATAGGTGTGGCCATCTGGACTCTGGCAATGTCGACAGTTCAGCCAAGTGTGCTTGAAATTTAACTTGGGTTTTTAGCTGTTCTGCAAAACAAAGAGCCTCTCAAAGTCTCTCTGTTGGTTGGCAGGAACATCCACCAACAAAATTTCAACTAGATAATCCAGAATTCCTATCCTCGTCACCAATGTTATATATTTTTATGACATCACTAAGAAGCACACACTACTATTATGTATGCAATAAAGGTTCAAACTGAGTACTGTTTAACTAAGCAAGGTATGACATTGGCTCTGCTTTATTTAGGCCCAAAGTGCCTGACTCTCAAAATGGCTGGCCTTTTATATCTGAGCAGCACCATGTGCGTGCTGCTCAGTGGTCTCCAACAATGACGACATCTGGTGGCTATAAACAGAATGTACATACATGACAATACCCCCCTCTAAGATCTTATCATAGTCTTTCACAGGTTGAGACGGTCCGGTGCTTTGCGCTCCCGGGTTGATCGTCCCAGTTCGATTCCAGCCTTCGGTATGTGTGCAGGGTCTGTTGTGGCTGATGGCTGGATCACTGACTTGTTGGACATGGCGGTGGCCATGTCAGGAATTGCAAGTCCATTTTTATTGAACACGCCGTGATGGAAATTCCGGTTCACTGATGACCCTTGAGTCCTCTGAAGACTGCTGGTTGGTTGGTTGGTCGTCGATGGTTTCTTCGTCCAACTATCCTGGCTCGTCTATGTGCCTCAGCTTTGTCTGATCCATGTGTTTCCTGCAAGTTTTCCAATTCTTGAGCTTAATAACGAATACTCTGTTTCCCTCTTTGGCCATGACCGTACCAGCGATCCATTTGGGACCCTGACCATTGTTAAACACATATACAGGATCATTAACAGAAATCTCGCGTGACATCGTTGCGCGATCGTGGTACTCTTGTTGACTTTGTCTTCTGTATTCAACATGATTATTTAAATCCAGGTGTGCCAGAGATAGCTTGGTCTTAAGACTTCTTTTCATCATGAGTTCAGCAGGCGAGACTCCTGTGAGTGTGTGGGGTCTTGTCCTGTAACTCAGCAGTATGCAGGACAAGCAGATCTGCAGTGACCCTTGGGTTACTCTCCTCATGCTTTGCTTGATAATTTGTACTGCACGTTCAGCTTGCCCGTTGGACGCAGGCTTGAACGGTGCTGACCTTGCATGTTTTATGCCATTAAGTTTCACAAACTCCTGAAACTCCTGACTGGTGAAGCACAACCCATTGTCGCTCACCACTATGTCAGGCAGACCATGTTTCGTGATCATAACATTGAGATTCCCTATGGTTGCCATGGACGTGCTGGATGACATGATTATGCATTCTATCCACTTCGAATAAGCGTCTACCACCACTAAAAACATCTTGCCCAGGAAGGGACTTGCAAAATCTACATGGATCATGGACCAAGGTTTGGATGGCCATGACCACAGACTCAGCGGCGATTCCGCTGGTGCTTTGCTGAGCTGCATGCAAGTGTTGCACTGATGCACGCATGCTTCAGAATCAATTCCTGGCCACCATAAATGTGACCTGGCGATGGCCTTCATCATCAATATACCAGGATGTGTGCTGTGTTACTCACGCACAAACTTCTCTCTCCCTTTCTTGGCCATTACAACGCAATTGCCCCATAATATGCAATCTGCTTGAATAGACAGTTCGTCCTTGCGATGAATGTACGGTTTGGCCTCATCGCACATTTGCTTAGGTATGGCAGACCAATCCTCTTTGAGGATGCAACTCTTTACCACTGATAAAATCGGGTCCTGGCTTGTCCAGATCTTAACTTGTTGAGCCGTGACAGGGGTTCCTTCACTCTCAAAAGTAGCCATGATTAACATTAGATCCGCCGGTTGTAGCGTTTCCACCTCCCGTGTGGGCAACGGCAACCGGCTCAAAGCATCGGCACAATTTTCTGTGCCAGGTCTATGGCGAATGACATAATCATAGGCAGATAATATCAGCGCCCACCTTTGGATGCGGGATGAAGCATTGGTAGTGATACCTTTGCTCTCGGAAAACAATGGAATGAGCGGTCTGTAATCGGTCTCGAATTCGAATCTCAGAACGAACAGGTATTGATGCATCTTTTTAACACTGTACACACAAGATAAAGCTTCTTTTTCTACCATGCTGTAGGCTCTTTCTGCTTTACGCAAACTTTTGGATGCATACGCAACAGGTTGAAGTTTCCCCGACTCATTGGCTTGTTGGAGTATGCAACTAATTCCATATGACGTTGCGTCACAGGACAAAACTAAACATTTACAAGGGTCATAATGTACCAGCAGCTTGTTCAAGCAAAGCAGATTGGTGGCTTTCTCGAAAGCTCTGCCTTGCGATGTGCCCCACACCCAGTTGTTGCCTTTTCTTAATAGCATGCGCAGTGGTTCTAGTAAGGTGCTTAATTTAGGTAGGAAGTTACCAAAGTAGTTTGAGTACACCCAGGAACGAATGCAGCTCCGTCACATTCTGCAGCTTAGGTGCATTCTTGATGGCCTTGGTTTTCACGTCAATAGGTCTGATGCCATCAGCGGCTATTTTCCTCCCAAGGAATTCGACCTCCGGTGCCATGAAGGCGTTTCAGTCTGACTCTATCCAAATGCAGTAGAACCTCTTCCAGATTATTCAGATGTTCCTTGGAATCAAGACAGGTGATCAGGATGTCATCTTGGAACACGATGGTTCTGGGAATGGACTTCAGTAGACTTTCCATATACCTCTGGAATATTGCTGCAGCTGAGTGAATTCCGAAAGGGCACCTGTGGTAAATAAACAGTCCTTTGTGCGTGTTAATGCACGTAAGTCTCTTCAATGTCTCGACCAACTCCTGCTTCATATAGACCGATGTCAAGTCCAGTTTTGTGAACGACTTCCCTCCGGCTAGCGTCGCAAACAAGTCATCAGCCTTCGGTAACGGGTACTGATCTTGTTTCAAAACCCTGTTGATCGTAACCTTGTAGTCTCCACAGATTCTGACTGTACCATCACTTTTCAGCACAGGAACAATGGGGCTGGCTGATTCATTAAATTCGACCGGTGATATGATCCCTTCACGCTGGAGTCTGTCCAGTTCAATTTTGACCTTCTCCCTCATCATATACGGCACTGTCCGAGCTTTATGATGGACGGGTCTTGCATCTGAGTCCAAGTGGATCTGCACCTTGGCTCCCGTGAAGTTGCCGATACCCGGTTCGAACAGCAAGGGGAACTTGCTCAATACTTGGGCACATGTATCTTCCTCCAATGACAACGACTTTATGTCATTCCAGTCGCATCTGATTTTCTCCAACCAGCTCCTGCTGAGCAGCTTTGGGCCATTGCCTGGAACATTCCACAGCGGTAACTCGTGAACCGCACGGTTATAAGACACGTTAATTTGTGCACTGCCAATCACCTTTATCAGTTTTTTTGGTGTACGTGCGCAGCTTGGTGTTAACAGGGCTCAGCCTGGGCCTCACAGTCTTAATATCCCACAGCTTATTAAATGCCCTCTCGTTCATGATCGATTGACTCGCCCCCATGTCCAGTTTCATCGATACCGGTATCCCGTTAAACGTCACATTAATCAAAATTGGTTTACTCTTGGTTATGAAGGAGTACAGTCCATACACTTCCTCCTCTGGCATCTCGGATTGCGCATCCGGATCCACGCTAGTCTGACTCTCATCCTTCACATGGTGTGTCGCAGCTCGCTTGCTCATCTGTGGACACTTGAGCTGGAGATGCCCCACTCTCAGACAGCCTTTGCAACTATATTGCTTAAATCGGCACTGCTGGTGCCTATGATTTCCCCCACAACGCCAACACGGAGAAGTCGGATACATTCCCACTGGCAGACTTTGGGCAGCCACAGGTTTTGCGAACGCAGCCGGATAGGCCCTGCCATGTGCTGCTCTGCCAAACGGCAAATCAATCGCATTTACAGTACTTGCCGAGGTTCGGTTCTTCGCCGATATTTGCTTTAGACTCCTGTCCGTCGTCATACATGATTGAGCGATCTGGATGGCCCTTTTTAAATCCAACTCCTCCACCACCAGAAGTTTGCACAGGATCACCTTGTGGTTGATACCGATAACAAAGAAGTCCCGCAGCATGTCTGCCAACACCGTCCCGATCTTGCATGGTCCTGCTTGACGTCTCAAGTCGGCAATGAATTCCGCCGCGCTCTGCCTGTCCAATCGAACGTATGTATAAAACCTGTATCTCGAGATGATGATGCCTTTGTCTGGCTTGACCCCCTTCATTTTGTTGGCCACGAAGTACTGATTCAAATGGCTCACAAAGTGTGCCCAATCTTCTCCCTCCACGAATCGCTCTAAAATTCCAATCGTGCTCATTTTGCAAACAAAGGTTCTTGTATTCTCATCGTCAAATGTTATGTATGCAATAAAGGTTCAAACTGAGTACTGTTTAACTAAGGTACGACCTTGGCTCTGCTTTTTTTAGGCCCAAAGTGCCTGACTCTCAAAATGGCTGGCCTTTTATACCTGAGCAGCATCATGTGTGTACTGTTCAGTGGCCTCTAACAATGACGCCATCTGGTGGCTACAAACAGAATGTACATACATGACAACTACACAACAGAATCTCTCATCATGTGACTTTGCCACATGATCCTTTATTATTTACATCAGTAGTTGCATTACCTATTAGTCCGCTAGGTGGAGGAGCAGTCCACTAGGGGGAGCTCTATTACAAATGGCATTTGCGATTAATGTGAATTGCTTGAGCCCTAATATCAAGTGGCGTAGCCCCATTACATATAGATGTCCAATGTCACCTTCCTCTTATCTGCCTGCCCCCTCCCCTGTTGTTAACCACACGTTTGTTGTTTTGTGCTTACAGTAGACCAGCCATAAGTGCAGCAACCTTTCCGTGAGGCATCCACATCTCGCCATAGGGGAGATGATGTGGGAGGTGAGGACAGTGTGCTCCATGAGCATGACACCCCATCAGTCCCACCGTGTGGGGACACATCATCGGGAGAGGACGGTGATTTCGAGGGGTTTGAAGACTCTGAGGCTCCTGGCCCCAGTGGCCTACAGCAATGCCCAGCGGGAGGGGAAGTTCAGAGGCCAGCTCCCCGGAGGATGAGTTGGCACAGTAATCCTGCAACAGCGATCACATCGCAGGCACAAGCTACGCTCCAGCTTGGTGATCTCATGCGATCATTGACTGCTGCCATCCTCTCTGTGTTCTCCACTGTCCAATGGGGAAGTGACAATGCTGAAGCAGGCCAGCAATTTATGGTCACATCGTGCTCTGGATGCTGAGGCCCAGCCCCGTGTGCATGTCATTAGTCCCCAGGAAATGGAAGATGCTGTCCTTCCTCAAGATGACAGCATTCCGGCTTCCACCACTGACTCTCCTACCTTGCTCCTAATACAGTCCACTCCCGATCCATCAGAGACTGCTGCCACCAATGCTGAGGCACAGTAAGCTGTAGCCAAGCCTTCCAGGCCCAGAGCTGGTCCGGGGCATCGTCCTAGGCTGTCTGCACTGTCTGGCCCACTAACACAGCAGCCCTCAAGCAGCCTTGCTGTAGGCACTGAGGCCTCATTGAGGAGGAGCAGCAAACGTGGGAGGGGGATGAAGGGAAAGGGGAGTCAAAGCTCAAGGCAAGTCCCATTAAGATGCGGGACAACATTGTTGAGATACCCTGATCTTTTGTTATGATGCATGTAAATAATTAAGTTAAATTAATGCACTTCATTGTTCTTGAGTGCCTTGCAGCAGAACGTTGTTTATTGTATGGTTTTCGTTTGGTGGCGGGGGGGGGGGGAACTTTTTGTTACATTTTTACAGTAAAATGTCACTTTGACTGTTTGCCATTGGTGTCGTGTATATCATTCCAAAGTTCACTGGAGATGTGCCTTTATGGTGGTACAAAGCATGGCCAGTATTAGCTGCATTCTCAGCTTCCTCCATTCAAGAGAACCACACCATTATGAACTGGTGAGATGCGGCTCTTGGTCCGGCAGCCTCCCCCATGGATGGTGTGGCTGTGCAATCAGGCCCCCTGCCAGGCTCTTCTTCGTTATTGTCCTCCTCCCGAGGTGGACCTGCAATCCCCACTGGCAATGCCTGGCCCCTCAAGATGGCTAAGTTATGCAGCATGCAGCACACCACAATGAATTCGGAGATCTGTTGAGGGGAGTATTGAAGGCTGCCTCCAGAGCGGAATCGCTGCTTGAGCACCCCAATTGTCTATTCGATGATGTTGCGGGTGGCTGCATGGCTCTCATTGTAGCGCTGCTCCGCTTCTGTGATGGGGTTGCGGAGGGGTGTCATGAACAAGGTGGCTAGGCCGTATCCTTTGTCCCCGAGCAGCCAGTTGCACTGTTCCCTTGGTCGCTGAAACAATCGTGAGACAGTGCTCTCATGCAAGATGAAAGCATCATGTGCGCTCTCTGGATAGCGGGCATTCACTGCAAGGATGCGCTGCGTATGATCGCACACCAGCTGCACATTTAGGGAGTGGTATCTCTTTCAGTTTCTGAATACCTCTGCATTGTGGAATGGTGCTCGCAAGGCCATGTGTGTGCAGTTAATGGATCCTTGAACCCTCGGGAAGCCCGCAATTCTGCCAAACCCACATGTCTGATCATTCTGGCTGTCCCTGCTCATTGGGAACTTTATGCGGGCGTAGAGCCTTTGTGACGTGGCGTACAGCGTATTGAGAGCTGCTGAATATGTCCGCTGCTGCTGCCTGGAAGGAGCCGGAGGCAGAGAACGGCAGTGCCACAGTCACCTTCACTGCGACAGGCAGCGCAGTCCTGCTGGAGCTGTAAGGTCTCTCTGTAGGAAATGGCATATGTCTGTCAACACTTCCTTTCGGAAGCACAGCCTTCTCACACACGACCCCTCAGAGAGCTGGAGGTATGAGCGTTGGTGCCTGTAAACCCATGGTGGGGGGTGGGGGGGAGGCGGGTAAGCCCTCTTCCCCAGATGTCTTTGGTCTCTCCTCATCTGTGGGCCGACATAGCCCTTCTTCTATCTTGACACCATCTAGCAATAGCATGGAGCATGATACACTGGAGAACTAGTAATGCCCCCATTAAATTATCTCACTGAAGTTGTAATGGCAGATAAAACTGCCACTTTCAAGTCAGAGCTTCACGCAGCATGCTGTGCGCAAATGTTGCAATTAATGTGACCTGCGATGTAGGATCCTCCTCCCTTAATTTAAATACGCAGCAAATACCGCCAACTGGACCGTGGGAATGCTTTGCTTTTCAGGCGTCTTTTGGGATGGGCGTATAATGTGGCATTAGGGCCCAATTTTGCAGCTAGGGCACTAGCGCACGTTGCACGATGATTGACGTCATGATCGCTTTGAAACTAGAGGCAGGGCGGTAAGTTTTTGCACTGCCGCAAACCCTGAGCCGAATTTGCCGATTGGGCGATAAAAGCTGGCTGCCCGCCATTATGCCTCCAGGGCGCTATCAGAGGCGCAAGGGAGCCGAAAATCATGGTATTAGTGTACAAAAGCAAGGAAGTTAAGCTAAATCTTTATAAATCACTGGTGAGGCCTCAGATGGAGTATTGTGTCTAATTCTGTTTCGGAAGGATGTCAAGGCCTTGGAGAGGCTGCAGAGGAGATTTACTGGAAGGCATCAGTTACGTGAAGAGACTGGAGAAGTTGGGATTGTTCTTCTGAACAGAGAAGGTTAACAGGAGATTTAATAGAGGTATTCACAATCATAAAGAGGTTTGATAGAGTAAATAAGGAAAAACTGTTTCTAGTGTCAGAAGGGTCGGTAACCAGAGGACACAGATTTAAGGTAATTTTCAAAAGAGCCAGGTGAGACGAGGAGAATTCTTTTTACGCAGCAAGCTGTTATAATCTGGAATGCACTGCCTGAAAGGGTGGAGGAAGCAGGTTCAATAGTAACTTTCTAAAGGGAATTAGATAAATACTTCAAGTGCAGAAAATTACAGAGCTATGTGAAAAGAGCTGGTACAGGCATAATCGGCTGAATGGCCTCCTTCTGTGCTGTATTATTCTATGATTACTGATGAGAGTCAAGTCTTTGGATGACTGAAAGTATATCCAGGTTGACTTATGCAGCATTGGTTCATGACCCTTGTTTACTTTCATAATAACCTTGATACTGATACAACGAGCCTCATGGTGGCAACTGCATTGTGATTGAATAGACAAATTACATTTTTGACGTCTTACTCCAGGCGCCTTGATGGATCATGGGAGCAATGCAAAATCGTATAGTCAGGTTCTTATACATAATCACCATTTGCTGCACAATTTCATACTTCACTTCACAAAGGACGTCACATTGAAGCAGTAGACGAGGATATGAAGAAGGGCATGAGGCAGCCCGGGCCCTTCTGCAGGAAGGGGGTCCGCTAGGCGAACAATCAGCCCACTGCCAGAAATCTATGCAGGCAGCTATTAGGAAACAGTTTCACCAAGGAAAGCTCCTTGCCCACTTCACAATCAGTCCTGCCATCATGGTTTCTTTTGGTTGAAACATCAATACAATAACACACCTCCATAAATATGAAGGCTCCCATTTTGAAAGCACCCTGTTAATCTTTCTTGAAGTCATTTCACCACCTTGGTTGGAGTGCACAATAGGCTAGAGGAACAGAGAGTTTAGGTGGGACTGCACGGCTGGAGGAGAATACAGAGAGGGGCAAGGCCATAAAAAACAACATTTTATGACAGCATTCTATGTGTTTTACCTTGAGTTCGCAGTGAGAAACATATGATCCAGGAGGTTCCAGGTTCGATCCCTGGTCTGTTAGTTGATCTCAGTCTAGGGCAGGAATTGAGGTTCTATAACTTGTGCCTCACCCCTGTGCTTAAGGAAATAAGTCAGGGATTTTAATTGCTAGGCAGTGACTCTAGCTGAAAAGCATACTCATTGGGTGAGGACAGGATTAGGCTTGGGTGTAATGCTCACTACAGTCAAATTACCTCTAAACACTCATAAAGAATAGTCACTTGGGCGATGTACCAGTGAGCCACAATCACCAACGGAATCAAACACCCAGCAAGGAAAAATGGGAAAAAAGGGAGAAAACAGTGAGTGCAACATAATCTGAATTTTTTTAAATAAATGGTATACAACCTGATTTTCATGAAACAGAAAGATATTAGCTTGGAAATTGCATCAAATGCCTCTCGCTGCTTTTTGGTCCTGATTTTAACTCCACGTAGATTCCCCGCTCAGGCTCGAGTTAAAATCAAGTCGGGTCTCAATTATGTCATTGGGCTGCAACATGTATATGTAAGAAAGTATCCTGTTGGCTCCAGGTACGTGTCCTTGCTGTCTGCTCAGCAGAGCAGGGGAAAATTGCAGGTGTTGCGATCATGGCAGCTTTTGGACAGGTAAGAGCCAGGGTGATTTTAACTGCCTACTCGCCAGGTTTCTGCTGAGTGAGTAGGGTTAAAATCGCCCCCATAGCAGAGAGAACAGTTTGATATAAACACATTAAGTATTCATATGATAACTACCGATGGTAATTTCTATTCTATTGTTAGAAGATAACATTAGTTTTCAATACGAGTCATGCAAAATTGAAAATAATTTTATTCTTGTTTACTTGCATATTTTTTTTAAACAGATTTCAGATTTTGTAAATCTATTAAACAAAGCCCTTTTCTTTTACTAAATCTGCTGAAGCTGTTTATTTTTTTAATTAATTTACAAATCAGCCCTACCTGAAACTGATTTGCCATTAACAAAGGCATATATTACAAACAGGGGTCTGTTTTTGTCAGCACAACTTCCTGCAGTGACAATAAATCGCAAGAAATTAAAATCTGTGGTACTATAATCGCAGTAACGGTATTACAACTTTGGTTAATAAATGAAACAAATCTTTTCCAACTTTAGACATAAGACATGAGAGCATGCACTTCATTCGAAGTTTGACTAAAATCACCTATTCTAGTACAGGTCATTACCAATTGGTGAATCTTATGAGATTAAATAGCGAAGTTTCAGCAAAATGAATGACCTCATTTGTGCATCTTCCACAAGCTTCCTTTATGGTGTCTCTTGTTAATTTTCATAAATCGAATCCTATTTTAAAACTTAACAAAATCCTTGAAGTCTTTTAAAAATTATTAACCTTTTCATTAGCCTCTGGTTTAACATAAATTATTAAAAAGGAACATCTTCTATTAAAGGAATAAGATTCTAAGAGTCTCTGTGATTTTGATAATTATGGGTAATAGGATAAATAAGAATCAAAACTCAACGACTTTGATCTTATTATTGAAATCATTCACTGAAAATATAATATACACAATTCCTGAGAGTACGATACATTCAAAACTAAGCATTTATATAACTTACAGGAGCGAGTTATGAGAATTACAGCCATGATTGTTGTGCTATGCTATATCAGAATTACTCATGCATTTTATATGTTCAGGTCAATTTTCAGCTGTGATGAGGATTCAATACATTAAAGTAGCAATTGAATTTTTGGTAAATGGTATGTTTGTAATAATTAAGTTCGATATTTAATTACCTCTGATGAAGCAAATGCAATAGTTCATCAAAAGTGCTTTAACTGAGTGAAGTGGAAATGGTAAATTATGTAGCAAGGGATGAGAACAGATATTTTTCATAAATTAACATAATTACTGCATGAATGGAACATAGAAACAGGACTACGCCATTCAGCCCGTCAAGCCTGTTCCCCATTCAATGAGATCAAAATGATCTGTATTTCAATCCCATCACTTGATATCCTTACCCAACAAAAATCTATTGCTCATTCTTGAAAGTTTCATTTGACCCAACATCCACAGCTCTTTGGGGGAGAGAGTTCCAGATTTTTACTACTCTTTGTGTGAAAAAGTGCTTCTTCACTTCACTCCTGGATGGCCTGTCTCTAATTTTAAGATTATGCACTCTTGTTCTGGAATCCCCCACCAGAGGAAATGGTTTCTCCTTATCTACCTTATCGAATCCATTTATCATTTTAATCACCTCATGAAATCTTCTATACTCAAAGGTTTGGTGGATGTAGAAAACAGAAGAACATGGTGTTAACACTGATAATAATACGTGGAATCAGTTTTCGCAAGGAAACTGACAACCTCCAACTCCACCATTCCACTACCTCTCTTCGACCCCACCATTGCTTCTGTGCTTTCCTCCAGTTAAACATTGGGAAAACTAAAGTTATCATATTCGAGTTCCATCACATACTCCGTACCCTCAACACCAATTCTAACTGCCTCCCTGGTCACTGTCTCAGGTTGAATCAGATTGGTTGCAACCTCCGCGTTCTATTCGACCTCGAGCTGAGCTTCCTCATGCCCTCCACCCTTATCTCAGCCCATCTCCTGCTGAAATCCTCATCCATGCCTTTGTCACCTCCACACTCTGCTATTCCAGTGCTCTACTGACCGGGTTCTCATCCTTCACCATCCGTAAGTTTCAGCTCATCCAAAACTGTCTTGTTCATATCCCATTATGTATCAAGTCCTAATTCGTATTCTTTTTGATCCTTCTTAAACTGTCTTTCATCAAGCTATTATTTACTACTCTAAATATCTCCTTATTTGACCATTTTTTCTTTATGCTTCTGTGCTGAGCTTTGGGTAATTTTTTTCTGCATTAAAGTGTTATATGAATGCAAGTTGTTGTTCTTAGTATTACTTTCCTCTGTCACTATTTTAACACAGGCATTCATCTATTTATTTTCATTGGCTTCCACTAAAGTAGTAGACAAAGAATCCCAGATGAATGCATTAAGCATTCATTTGCTAATATTTGTAGAAGGCTACAGCAACAACTTACTGAAGCAAAATTAGCCTTTATTATTAAATCCATCACAAAGACCGCCTACTTCCAACTTCATAACATCACCCTCCTCCACCCCTGCCACAGCTCATCTGCTGGTGAAACTCTCATCCATGCCTTTATAATTGCTGGACATGGCTATTCCAATGCTTACCTACCCAGTATCCCATTCTCCACATTCTGTAAACTTCAGCTCATCCAAAACTGTGCTGGTCAAGTCCTCTCCCACACTAAGTCCCATTTTGAGATGGAAATAGGCAGTCTTTGTAATGGAGACAATATGAGGTTGAAAGCTCAGCTTGGGTTTGTATAGGATGCAGAGGTTAGCATTTTCTAATAGGAGGATGTGTTAAATCCTGACACATTAGGTCCTCAAAACACATCTTAAGTACTTTGGTAAAATATCTCATCACCAGCACTGAGATGTGTGATAGTTTTTTCTTCAAAGAAGCCAGAGTGGGTTAGAGGTGCTCAACTATATATGAATGATCTACATAGCAAGCATCAAAGTTCAATGAACTGAGCATGACCATAAAACTGCTCTGGCTAGTTGTGAAAATTCATTACTGCTAAGTCTGAAGGCATTTTCTCTTTATAGCAGGATCTCGAACCTTAAATATCCTACTATCCAATTCTCTCTGATTCATATTGCAATCCAACACTGCTCTTCCTGTAGGTCTGATGGAGGCCAATTCATAAAACAGAAACTTGTGAGTATATGTCTTTCAGGACATTCTATCATCATGATGACAATTAGCTATTTGTTTTTTTGTTTCAAAAATAGGCCTCCAACAGACCTATAAAATAATAGGGCAGTGTAGGGGTCAAGGAGTTCACTAATCTGATTTCCCTTGAAACTAGGCCTGGGAACTAATGTGGAGCAGATTCTGGGCACCTGGATGCTTGCATCATGTGCATGCAAGGAAACAGAGGCATATAACTGGCTCTATGCATTTAGTGGGCGAGAACAAGAGACGTTTAATCTACGATGCTGTCAGAACTCTGGAGATGGCGCCATTTATATTTCGGAAACCTGTTCAACAGCACTACTTTAAGGTAATAGTGTCTCTGAGAGATCAACACAGCTTGAAATCAAATAATAAAATCTTCCACAGGGAGGAATGTTGATAGCAAAAATACATTACCTTAAGGAAGAGTGGACTGATAAATGTTGCTTTATGTTGCTAAGTCAATCACATTGAGAAAGATGTATGGACAGTGTTATGTTTTCAGTACGACATCACAAACACACACAGCTTTAAGATGGCTGATAACTTCAGGAACTGTCACCTGACTTGTTCCCTCTTTATTGTTGTAGACAGCAATGGCTGCAGTGATACAGTAGTCCACTGGGTGGAGCTATATATATTACACTTCTCCCTCCTTAATGAAGAAGTAATTATAACAAAGAATCATCATACATCACCTGCATGGTTATACATAACAAAAGATATGGACTTATTTTGCCATATTTACAAATCAAGCTTAACCACTTTTTTTCTGTTTCGAAGAGGGTACCTTCGCTCTTAAACAGAATCTTCCAAACATGGTGTCAAATTTAGACTCGAGGCTGATCCTGAGGAAAGTTTCCCTCCAAGGGATGCCCTTGAATTAAGTTTGAACTCTCTATAACCTCAGACTGTTTGTCTGCCTGACTCAGACTCAGACTTAAATTCTGACTTTCTCTTGCACTTGTTTCGAATACATTTGATGTAGGATATGCTACTGGTACTTGACTTGTATCAAAACTATCTGATAAGTCAGAAATATAGAAACATAGAAACAGCAATTTGCAGTGCGGAAGGAGGCCATTTTGGCCCATCGTGTCTGCGCCGGCCGACAAAGAGCTGCACGGCCCTCGGTCAGCAGCCCTGAAGGTTACATATAAACCTATGAACAATGAACAATGGCGGAAAGGTAAAGAGCACCCAGCCCAACCAGTCTGCCCCACACAACTGCGACACCCCTTACATTGAAACATATTACACTCTACCCCAACCGCAGCCATTTGATCTCCTGGGAGAGGCAAAAACCAGATAAAAACCCAGGCCAATTTGGGAGGAAAAAATCTGGGAAAATTCCTCTCCGACCTATCCAGGCGATCAAAACTGGTCCAGGAGATCACCCTGGCCGTATTCGATTCCCTGCAGTACTTAAAATCAGATCTGCGCCGGCCAACAAGAGGTTATCCAGTCTAATCCCAATTACCAGCTCTAGGTCCGTAACCCTGCAGATTATGCCAGTTTAAGTGCCCATCCAACCAAAATGTGGTGAGGGCTTCTGCAACCACCACTCTTCCAGGCAGTGAGTTCCAGATCCCCACAACCCTCTGCGTAAAGAATCCCCGTTCCCCCCCTCCCCAAAATCCCCTCTAAACCTTCCACCAACCACTTTAAAACTATACCGCCTCGTAATAGACCTCTCCACCAATGGAAATAGGCCCTTGTTATCCACTATATCCAGGCCCCTCAAATTTTGTACACCTCAATGAGGTCTCCTCTCAACCTCCTCTGTTCCAATGAGAACAAACCCAGCCTATCCAATCAGTCCTCGTAACTAAGATTCTCCATTCCAGGCAGCAGCTTAGTAAATCTCCTCTGCACCCTCTCTAGTGCAATCACGTCCTTCTTATAATACGGCGACCAGTACTCCAGCTGTGGCCTAACCAAAGTATTATAATGGAATCATTCCAACCTTCAACTCCTTCCACATCTGTAGGTAAAATATGATCAATGTGAACAAACCTAACCTGTCCATAATCAAACATCTTGACCAAATATATGCGATGACCACATATCTTCACCACTCTTCCTGGTAACCACTTTAACCATTTATGGTGATGGTTCTTCGCTCTCACCTTCTGATTTAATTTCACACTTCTCTCTTTTACTCTACCTCTATCATGATTCTCTCTTTGTCTTAATTGTTTATTTTCTACAGACTGTGCCAAGTTTGGTTTTAACAACGAGAATCTGGTTCGTGGCTGTCGTTTGAGAAACAACTCTGCTGGTGTTCTACCAGTAGTTGTATGAGGAGTAGTACGATACGTAATTAGAAAATTAGCCAATTTGGGGTCCAATGACCATTGTCGTTTCTTTGGATTGGGACCCAATATCTGTTTGATGAGAACATGTTTTACAATTTGTAGAATGCGCTCTGCTGCACCATTTGAAGCAGGGTGGTATGGTGGAACCTTGGTATGTTTCACACCATTTTTGCTCGTGAACTGTGCAAATTCTTCTGAACAAAATTGTGGCCCAATGGCATACAAACAAAAGAGCGCACTAACAAATAGGGTCCAAGTAAGAAAAAATAGCGATAAGACAAATAGGGCTATAGTACAAAATAATGTTAAAATGGCTAATAATGTTAAAAAGACAAATCTAAAAGCATTGTATCTGAATGCACGAAGCATCTGTAATAAGGTAGACGAATTAAGAGTGCAAATAGATGTAAACGGATACGATATAGTTGCAATTACAGCGACATGGTTGCAGGGTGACCAGAGTTGGGAACTGAATATTCAAGGATATTCAATATTTAGGAAGGACAGGAAAAAAGGAAGAGAGGGTGGTATGGCGTTTTTAATAAAGGATGAAATCAAAGCAATAGTGAGAAAGGATATTGGCTCAGAAAATCAAGATGTAGAATCAGTCTGGGTGGAGCTAAGGAGCACCAAGGGGCAGAAAACATTGGTGGGAGTTGTCTATAGGCCTACAAACAGTAATGGTAGTGTAGGGGATGGCATCAAACAGGAAATTATAGATGCATGTAACAAGGGTACTAAAGTAATCGTAGGTGACTTTAATCTACATATAGGCTGGCCAAACCAAATTAGTAATAATACTGTGTGTTGTGGAATATTTAAAGAAAACACTCTCAGTCTGTAGAAGTGAAAAGAAAAATGTATTCACTTGCAAGGGAGAATCGGGTCGCCTCTAGTCAGCCCCTCACTAAGCTCTTCGCACCCGATCTCCCCGATTATCCTCGGTCCGCGTCAGTTATACATTTCAGCAAGTAGGCATGTACTATACATTAAATTCATTGTTCATTTACTTGATCATTTTGGTCAAATCATACAGTTTGGACCTTTTGGGGACTTTACGTCTTCAGCATGCGGCTTACATCCCTAATTCTAAGAAGTGGTGAGCTAGGCTTCCTGTTATTCAACACTCGTCTTAACCACATGAGTCTTAACATAGAATTGATGACGCGTGTTGCTATGGCCAACTTTCTAAATCTATGAATGCAGGCTGCCAGATACAAAGTAGGCCAATATCCTACTTCAATTCCCCCTTTTGATCCTTGACTACCGAGCTCAAAGTAACCAACTCTTCTAAATTCTACACTGCCTTAGGGCCCTCGCCCCGGTTGCAGTGATCAGCCTCTAGGTTTCGGAAGCCTAGTGCACATGGAGCTATATGGCTCCCTCATCTAAACTCTGTCTCAGTAGCTTACTCTGCTCCTTTACTATAGCTTTAGCCTTGCTTTTATTCCTACGTTTAAAACAAGCCACACATGTCATTACAAGCCAGGTTAATGCCAATACCAATTGTAGCGCTACCAGTACATGAGACATGATGCGAATCCAAGGGTGGATGTTGATATTTAAGCCCCAATTCGAGGCTTGTTCGTACCATGGGGTCTTATGAAGGTCGTGCTTGATCTCCTTCCCTAATTCCCGTAATTCCTGCTTTAGAACGTGGTATCATTTTATGTTCTCCTTCAGGGGATCCTTTATCTCCTTCAGGTCCTCTGGGAGATGGGGTATGTGTGCTGCGAGGTGTTCCTTATACAGCCACAGATCTGCCCTTAATTTGTCCATTAGATTCAGAGTGATAGTTCTCCGTGCATGAATGTAGGTCATTCGTGCACGTCCTATGGTTAAAAGCTGGGGGGTGATGCAGAAGTTGGGGTTCGTAATGTCACATTCTAACCCGCCATAATCGTAGGTCCGCTGGTTTGTGACCACAGTATTCACCCCTACCACGGTAGGCAGAGTGTGTGGGTTCGGGCTCCGCTGGATTTAGTTCCAGTACACTTCCAACCGTCTGGTTGAACCTGTACCCATCTCTACTACCTTGTCCTACTGGATGTGGGCAAATAGTCAGGCTACCTACCCCAAGGCAACCCGTCAATGAGACCCATCTCATAGTTCTGTTTCTTTTGATTGCATATTGATCTATTGCGTAATACTGTAGGTAATTCTTTCCCCTGATTAGCCCTATATTCTCCACCTTGTACTGTGGGTACGGCCCAGTCTTTCCTGCCTGGATGGGAATCATGAGAACCATCCCCCCCAGAGATGAGTGTGAGTCCACACACCCACTCGTGACTGGGTACCCCAGGTCATTCCCTTCAAGGTGCATGCATCCAGGATGCCCGGATGTTATGCTAAGTGGAAGAGGAGGGTACTGTTGATCCAGTCTGGGACTCTTCCTTTCTGGATTTGTTCCAGGTTATGGAAGATCTGTCCTATCGTCCAATCACAGGGAGTACCTCATGGTTTATATTGTCATACAGTTGGACTCCCTCTGTTTGCAGGACTATCCCACTAGGGGGTCCTGTTGTAAGGATCGGGCATTTCAACGGTTTCGATGGGATAGGCGAGGTGAGCAGCGCCATTGTTAGTGGCCTCTTGCCTGCCCATCTCACCCGTATTATTGCTGAGGGACATGACTCATCTTTATAAACGCAATTGTAATACATGGATCGGAATGCTCGTTCTGCCCTGAATGCTCGTTCTGTCTCATCGGCGACCAACGAGGTTCATGAGGGCAACCGATCGGCCAAAAATGGGCATTATTTCCAATGTGGGCGGTAAAAATGGGTTTTGAGATTGCCGGATTATCGCCCATTTTCAAAACCCTAACTTTCCATTTTTGAAAATGGCCGTTACCGCAAGCGATCTGAAATGGGCGTTAGCGTTAAGTGTTTTTGACCTTCTGCGTAAAGTGTCGCCGACCATAGCAATGGCAAGGCAACGCTCATTTCCCGTGTTTCAGGAGGTCAGGGGTCATCATTACATGCGCATAAGAGGAGACAGAGAAAGAGGGAGCAGAGAGGGACTGAATGTGTGTGTGGGTGTGGTGTGTGCTTCTTTGGCTGTTGTGGGAGGCACGAGGGAGATTCGCCAGCAGCAAAAAGCCTACTAGGCACAAAGAAGGTAGTTGGCACCGAGATTTTGTGGAAAAAATAATATTTAACATGGAAGGGATGGAGGAGGTGACCCAGCATGCTGTGGAGACTGAGGAGGCTGGCGAAAGCAGTGAGCTGGGAGAGGAACAATTGGGAGGACGCAAAAGAGCAAGGAGGTTCTCGGACGAGGCAAATGCCTCCCTCATGCAGGAGGTCGAGTCACGCTGGGATCAATTGACCCAGGGAGGGAATGGGAAGCCCACCCCAAAGACCTACCAGAAGATATGGGCTGAGATAGCCGAGGTGGTCTCATCGGCGACCAACGAGGTTCGTGAGGGCAACTATGCCGCAAGCGATGGAATGACTTTGTCGGATTCGCCAGAGTAAGTATTACATTTATTTACATGTACTTATATATTTATATAATTGGAATTGTAAGTGTAATGAGTGATTAAAATCAGATGTGATGTCTTGCACTTATACCGGGAAGGTTGTATTCAAAGCCTGCTTTGACGGTGTATGTCTTTAGGTAAAGAATTATCATTTTTATTATAATCATGATTACATCTATCGGTTATGAGTTGTATCAGTCTCTGTGACAGTACCTAGCAATGATATCACGCAATGATCTCATGCCATGATGTGCTGTTGTTACCTTTTACAGAAGAAGCTTTTGAGGAATAGGGCCGAGCAGAGGTGAACGGGTGGGGGGCCACCAGTCATCATTGACCCCACTGACATCGAGGAGCGGGTGCTGCCACAAATGGGGACCCACCCCTGGTTGGCCACACAAGCAGCAGCAGAGCCTGATGTGATGCCACGTTAGTAAAGTATATACCACTGCGTGATGTAAAGTTAATAGATGCCACACCCACTCATATCTGACCAATATTATATGATAGATGAATCATAAAATTCTTCTCTAAATAATGATGTTCTTATAAGAATCATTGCAATGCAGAATTTGGTGATGGTCATGAAACGTGGTGATCTTGATAGCGGTGTTGCTTTTGTCGTGCATATGCTGTATGTAGTGCTGGACTCACCTTGTGACCCTAGCACCCCCTTCTCCTCTAATAACCTCATTTATGTTTTGCAGCTCAGCCAGCAGCACGGCTCCGTGCAAGACCACGAGCCCAGAAGATGGGGGCGCGGGGCCGGACTCACCGGACTCTCCTCCATCTGATGCTGAGGAGCACCGATTCTCACCCGTGCATCTGCTGGGTCCCTTCTCAACGGATGACCGTGCCGACTTCAAAGAGCCTGCATCCCCAACTTCCATAATCCATTCGACACCGATGACATCTAGTGCTCCTGCAGCCATTCCCACATCCACCGTGGAGGTACTGAGCCCAAGCACCGCCACAGGGCACCCGAGGTGTCTCCAGGATGGCGCCGACCAAGCACAGGTTGGTTCGACGCAGCAGGTCTGCTCCACGAGCGGCAGATCTGAGCGGGGACATGGTACACTTGTCCAGGAGGAGTGTTGACATAGGTCAGCAGATCCAACAGACAATGGGGGGCATATACCTCCAGCTGGCCAGCATGTCTGCCACCATGATCGAGTACGTGCCATGGATGGCGGAGGCCCTGGAGCTGATAGCCAGGAACACAGGTGGCAGAGGCCAACAGTGGTCCCGAAGTGCGGCACTGCAACCCAAGGTGCCGCATCCCCATTGCCAATGACACATCAGAGCCAGGAGGAAGATCTTGCTTCTGGCCCGGAGGACGTTCCCACCTTGTGGCCGTCCTCTCCCATATCCGTCCAAGCAGTTCTGCCTTCATCCCCCCACAATGAAGCATGGCCTGAGGAGCTCCTCGGCCAGGCGGCTTGGAGTCAGGAGGGAAAGGGGCAGAGGTAGGGAGGAGAAGCGAGGGGAAAGGAAAGTGAGGTGCATGGTCACACGTGTCTTGGGCATATTTTTGTGTTTTTGGTACTATTTTGGTGGGAGCGCCGGGGAAAGGGGCGAGGGGGCTACCTTGCTGGTTTGTATTTGTGTTATGTGTTGCTGGAAATGGTGACCAATCGATGTAAATGTGATAAATTTGTTGTGGGGTGGGGCGGGTTGTTTATTACAGTTATAATTATGATTTCATACAAATGGTCGGATTAAATATTTTTTATTAAACATAATCTTGTTGCGCATTGTCTCAGATAGCTGCACCGTTACACACTGGTGATTCCTTAACATGAAAGGGTATAATTACACTTAACTTGAATCAACTTAAACTTTAACCGTCACCAAGGTGATGCACACCATTGTTGTATGACCTGCACACCTAGCAGTGTTGCAGCTTTGTAAATAACAACGATGTTCTTTCAAGCAAAGCGCTCATTTATGCGTTGTTGACGTAAGAGTCTTGCAGCTATGTAGTCACCATGGGCCCTTTCCTGTGGTCTAGAGGGGGGCGGGGGCATGGTTTCAGCGTCAGCCTGATTGTCTGGCCTGAGGTCAGCATCCTCGTCCTTCTCTTCCTCTCTCTCCTGAGGTGGCCCATCAGTCCCTTCGGGCAATTCTTGTCCCCTCCTGATAGCCAAGTTGTGCAGCATGGAGCACACCACCACAAATTGAGCTACCTGCTCAGAGTGGTATTTGAGCTCTTCTTCTGAGTGGTCCAGGCATCTAAAGTGCTGCTTAAGCACTCCAATGGTTTTCTCAACAATATTGTGAGTGGCTCTGTGGCTCTCTCGGCTTCAGTGTGGTTGTCACGCAGGGAGGTCATCAGCCAGGTGGCGGGGCCATATCCTTTGTCATCCAGCATTGACCTTGTGTCAGATACAGTGCTCTGACGCAGGATGTGAGCATCACGGATGCTGCCCGGAAATTTGGCATTCACTGTCATAATTATTTGCTGGTGGTCGACGAGTTGCACATTCAGGGAGTGGAATCCCTTGCGGTCCCTCTCAGTCTGAGCCTCCCTGGTCATGGGGAAGCTGATAAAGTCCATCCTGCATGCATAAAGGGCTTCAGTCACCTGTCTAATGCAACAATGTGTGTCATGCTGAGATATAATGCAAATGTCGCCAGCTGAGGCCTGAAAGGAACCCAACGCATCGAACGAAAGTGCAGCGGTGACCTTGGCCTCGATGGACAGTGCAGTCCTGATGCTGCTGATAGGCTGCAGATCTGCCCTGATGAGCTGGCATATCTCACTGATAACCTTCATGTGGAAATGCAGTCTCCTAAGGCAGGTGTTATCGGACAAGTTGAGTTAAGACCGCTTCTAAGTGCGGTGGGTGTAAGGTCTGGTGCGCCTCATCAATCTGGCACATCTTAGATTGGGCACATAATGCTGTTGAATATATTTTCTGCCATCTTTAGTCTGCAGCATGTGCATAGTCATCAAGACAGGCTGCGAAATGACAGGCCCCATTCCAATAACTATCAGTATTACACCGATTGTTAACAAACAATAAATATCCCCACTAAGACACCTAAAGTAAATTCCAATCGTCCACAGTATGGTAAGATGTTTGTTCAGATGTTCACATCACCTTAACAGACCTGCAGAGTACATCCAAACTCCCCCGAAGTTGAAGCAGAGCAGCCTTTTAAATTAAGCGAGTTGCGATTTAGAAAATGGTGTCCATACCGCTGTGATTAGTTCAGGTGAGAGCCACTTGTTCACAGCGGTATTTTCGGCGAGCGATAGTGTCGGTGAGATGTGTGCAAGGTGCCGAAAGTAACGTTGGGCAATTTTCTGGCCGTTAGTTTTGGCAAATGTGATCTTTACGACAAAAAACAGTGGCCGGGCGGTATTAGTAAATCTCGGCATTAATTATGTGCCGAAAGTAGCACTAGGCGATATTATGGGCGTTGGTTTCACCCATTCTGATCTTTCCGCCCAAAAAAAGTAGGCAGGCGGTATTATTTTTTATCGGCGTTACGTAGATGCCGAAAGTAACACTTGGCAATAAGTGACCGAGAAATGTTCGTTAGTTTCCATTTTGTGGCTAAATGGGCGCTATATCTCATTTCAGTGTTAAAATGGATGTTAAGTGGACGGTATGCATGCAAAAATAATGGAAAATCTAGCCCATGATCTCTAACGTGAATCTATGTCATAGTATGCTTCCAGTGTCTTCATATAAGGCTCCTCAAAGTCCTCATAGTCACGGTAATGGTTGCGATAATAGTTACGATCGCGAAGCGGTGTTCATATAGAGACACTAGCAAGATTACAGGATATACATGCCGTTCGGTGGGATATCACGGAGATTCCTAACATCTCCGGTTGGACCCCCTTGCACCCTTGAGTGGTGCCACCCCGTGGCAGACCAAAGCCCACCAGACTTCCTTCTGACCGAAAGATCCGTGATATGTGGATTCCATCCCCCACAATTATTCGTCTGAATTCGGGATCCCTTGGGTCTTCCTCGTGGCTTTGATCCGCTGTTTGGATCATCCATAGCAGTATCAGAATCATCATCCGCCAGGCCATCCTGTAAAAACAGGGTGGACGCCCTTGGGCTATCCACTACATGTCAGTGTAACTTTTCGGCTGGGACCAATGTTTCCAGCGACTAATGCCCTTTATGCACGCGCATGTGTTACCACTTATTACTACCTCATATGGGCCGGACCATCGCAGGGCAAATCCCGTTTGGCCCGGTAAACCTTTCACCATTACCTTTTCTCCTACTTGTGGCACCTTGGTTGGGGATTCTAAATCCCCATCCTGGTCTTGACCTGCTTGCTGTTCCCTGACTTCCTGCCTCGTGCCTTTTAACTGTTTGCTCAGTTCCATTACATATCTTCGAATGCGGTCCCTTAATGGACCCAAGTCTACTCCCCCTGTAATTACTCCCTCAGGTAGTCTCATGGCCTTATCTGTCATGAGTTCGTATGGGGTTAGACCCGTTGTACGGTTCTGAGTTGCTCTTAGCCTCATTAATATGGCAGGTAACAGTCAAGGCCAGGCCTGGCCAGTCTCTTGGATGGCCTTGGCCAGGGCTGTCTTTATAGTGCGGTCCATCCGTTCCACCATCCCCGAACTCTGGGGGTGGTAAGGGATGTGAAATTTCAGTTTGATACCTAATGTGGTGCACAATAACTTTACTACCTACCCTGTGAAGTGGGTTCCTTGATCAGAGTCAATTTGAGTGGGTATTCCCCAGCGGGGAATTACCTCTTCTGCAAGTATTCTTGCTACTGTTGTCATTGTGTAGTTTCAGTTAGCAAATGCTTCCACCCAACGTGTGAACTAAACAGTATTTTCTTCCTCGAGAGTTTGGCAGTGGCCCTGTAAAATCAATTTGTATGTTCTCCCACAGACCCTGTGGGCGTGGCTGATGGGCCATTTTTATTTTTGTGGCCTTTCCCAGATTATGTTGGGCGTACATAATACATTTCTGGCAATAGTTAGCAATGTTGCGTCCTATTCCTGGCCAGCACCAATCTCGGGAGGTATTTGTTATCATAGCGTCACACCCGGCGTGATTAATGCCATGGTGTAATTCCATGAGCACCTTCTTTATGCAGGAGGGGGCTAACACCTTTCCGTCCTTTCTCCATACGGAGTCCGGGCCAGGGACTCCTCCCTTCCTTTTCCATTCTGCCTTTTCCCTATTATTTATGTCTGTGTGTAATTTTACTCTGTTTATGTCTTCCTCTGTGGTAATACTGCAGATTGGTTCTATTCCTACTTCTGCAGATGGACCGCCTTGTGGGCGGCGTTATCCGCAGCTTGATTTCCTCGCTGAATCTCGTCCACCATTCGTTGGTGGGTTTTCACCTTAATCACCGCCGCTTTGGCGGGTTTATTAGCAGCATCTAACAGCCATTTTATTCGGCCATCATGTTTGATAGTCTCACCGCCTGAGGTGTTGAATCCTCGTCTCCCCCAGGCAACCATATAGTCGTGTACCACCCCAAAGGCATATCTACTATCTGTATATATGTTTACTGCTTTCCCTTCTGCTAACAACAGGGCCTTGGTCAGTGCAGTCAATTCTGCCACCTGAACCGAGAAGCCTCCGTCCAGCACTCCTTGTATCACTACCTGTAGATGTTGGTCTACTACTGCCCATCCCGTACGGGGGTGGCCATCTACGTACCGTCGAGATCCGTCTACATATAACGTGAGGTCTGGATTCTCGAGGGCTACCTCGCTCAAGTTTCCCGGGGAATCCCCCCATTCTAGTGCACTGCACTCGTGGGGTTCTCCTCTGGACAGGATTCCATTCCGCCGGGTTCTCCCCGGTGTCTCTGACTATCTTTACTGATTCATCGTGTGGTAATAAGACTGCTTCCCACTTTGCTCGGAGGACATTGGAGACGGCCCGGAGCTTTCCGGTATTCAACATTTCCACCAGAGTGTGTTTTGTGTGTAGGACAATCTCACTGTCATGATGACAGGTTCACTGACCTTGACTGCCCATGTGGCACAATCTAGTGCAGCCACGCATCTAGACAAACCCGCGGCTACTGGTGAGTGTTGTGTTGAATAGTAAGCTACGGGTCTCATTCTGTTCCCATGCATTTGAGTTACCACAGCTCCATAAAAGCCTTCTTGGTTCTCACAGTATATATGAAAAGGGAGGTCCATATTCGGGAGTCCGAATCCTGGGATGGACATGAAGGCTTCCTTTAGATTTCTGTATGCAGTCCCCATTCTATGGTCTCTAGGGACGGTTTTCCTCTGTTACCAGCCTCTGCATAGGTCCCGCGAAGTTAGGTATAAAGTTCCTGCAGTAATTAAAGAGTCCCAGTACTTTGTACTCCCTGGACTGTCTTTGGTCGGGACATAATTCTAACGGCTTCTTTCCTGTTATTGGACATTGCCATGTTATATATGTAAACTTGTATTTATTCTGTACAGCCACCAGAGGGCTCATCCCCTGGAGTCCCATAATCCCTTGGGAGCACAGGTATTTAAGGAGGCCTCACAGGTTGGAGAGGCACTCTGGAGACCTGCAATAAAAGACTACGGTCACACTTTACTTTGAGCTCACAGTGTTCAGTCTGACTCGTTCTCCATACATAACAACTGGCAACGAGATACAGATAGTGAACCCAAAGATGCAGAGAACAGTGGGTATCCTGGAGAAATTCTCGGAGAGAGATGATTGGGAAACTTTTGTGGAATGACTCGACCAATACCTCGTGGCCAACGAGCTAGATGGGGAAGAGAACACTGCCAAACGAAGGGCGATCCTCCTCACCATCTGTGGGGCACCAACGTATGGCCTCATGAAGAAACTGCTCACTCCAGCGAAACCCACGGAGAAATCGTACGACGATTTGTGCACACTGGTCCGAGAGCATTTGAACCCAAAGGCCAGGAAGTGGTGAGTTATGTCGCCGAGCTAAGACGCCTTGCAGGACATTGCAAATTTGAAGGACATTTGGAGCATGTGCTCAGAGACTTTTTCGCACTTGGCATTGGCCACGGAACCATACTTCGCAAACTTTTGACTGTAGGGACCCCAACCTTGAGTAAGGCCATAGCGATAGCCCAGGTGTTCATTGCCACCAGTGACAATACGAAGCAAATCTCACAGCACAAAAGTGCTGCTACAAGTACTGTGAACAAAGTGATGTTGTTTTTGAATCGGAATGGACAGGGCAGGTCACACATACCTGCAGCTACACGTCCGCAGATGTCTCAGAGTCCACCATCAAGGGTGATGAATGCAAGGCCATTAACACCTTGTTGGCGCTGCAGGGTGATCATCGTTTCCATTCATGCCGATTCAAAGAGTACATTTGCAAAGGCTGTGGAACAATGAGACACCTCCAATGAGTATGCAGGTGAGCTGCAAAACCTGTTACACCTGCAAACCACCATGTTGCAGAGGAGGACAGATCCACAGAGGATCACGATGAACCAGAGCCTCAGACCTAGGAGGCAGAGGTACATGGGGTGCACACATTCACCATAAATTGTCCTCCGATAATGCTGAATGTTGAACTAAATGTACTCCCGGTGTCAATGGAGTTGAACACGGGCGCGAGCCGGTCCATCATGGGCATAAAAGACTTTCGAAAAGTTGTGGTGCAACAAGGCCTCAAGGCCAGTCTTAACTCCAGTTCACACGAAACTAAGAACTTACACGAAAAAACTGATTCCTGTAATCGGCAGAGTTACCGTAAAGTCTCCTACGATGGAGCGGTGCACAAGCTACCACTCTGGGTGGTACTCGGCGATGGTCCCTCGCTGCTCGGCAGGAGCTGGCTGGGAAAGATACGCTGGAACTGGGACGACGTCTGAGCGCTATCGCCCGCTGACGACACTTCGTGTGCCCAGGTCTTAAACAAATTTCCTTCACTGTTTGAACCAGGCATCGGGAAATTCCAAGGAGCAAAAGTGCAGATCCACCTAATTCCGGGGGCACGACCCATCCCTCAAAAGGCGAGAGCACTACCGTACATGATGAGAGAAAAGATAGAGATCGAGCTACACCGGCTGCAAAGAGAGGGCATCATCTCAACGATCGAGTTCAACGAGTGGGCCAGTCCTATCGTCCCAGTCCTCAAGGGAGATGGCACCGTCAGAATCTGTGGCGATTACAAAGTAACTATCAATCGTTTCTCCCTGCATGACCAATACCCACTACCAAAGGCCGATGACCTCTTTGCAACGCTGGTACGAGGAAAGACGTTCACGGAGCTGGATCTGACTTCAACCTACATGAAGCAGGAACTGGAGGAATCATCGAAGGCCCTCACCTGCATCAACACGCACAAAGGTGTTTTTGTTTATAACAGACGCCCGTTTGGAATCCGATCAGCAGCGGCGATATTCCATAGAAACATGGAAAGCTTACTGAAGTTGGTCCCACACACCGTGGTCTTCCAGGATGACATCTTCGTCACAGGTCGGAATACAGTCGAGCATTTGCAGCACCTGGAGGAGGTTCTTAGTCGACTCACCCGCATGGGGCTCAGGTTAAAACGCTCTAAGTGCGTATACCTGGTGCCTGAATTGGAGTTCTTGGGAAGGAGGATTGTGGCGGACGGCATCAGGCCCACCAACATGAAGATGGAGGCAATCGATAATGTACCGAGGCCACAGAACGTGACGGAGCTGCGGCCGTTTCTGGGACTCCTGAACTACTTGGTAACTTCTTACCGGGTCTTAGCACACTGTTAGAACCACTGCATGTCTTACTACGAAAAGGGGATGAATGGGTTTGGGGCAAAAGCCAAGAAAATGCCTTTGTAAAAGCGAGAAAATTGTTATGCTCAAACAAATTGCTTGTGTTGTATGATCCATGTAAGCGTTTGGTACTAGCATGTGATGTGTCATCATATGGCATCGGGTGTGTATTGTAACAAGCTAATGATTTCGGGAAACTGCAATGGTTGCTTATGCATCCAGGAGTCTGTCTAAGGCTGAGAGGGCCATGATTGAAAAAGAAGCGCGAGCGTGTGTCTATGGGGTAAAGAAAATGCATCAATACCTGTTTGGGCTAAAATTCAAATTGAAAACTGACCATAAGCCACTCATATTCCTGTTTTCCGAGAGTAAAGGGATAAATACCAACGCATCGGCCCGCATCCAGAGATGGGCACTCACGTTGTCCGCATACAACTATGTCATCCACCACAGGCCAGGCACAGAAAACTGCGCCGATGCTCTCAGTAGGCTGCCACTGCCTATCACGGGGGTGGAAATGGCGCAGCCCGCAGATCTAGCCATGGTTATGGAAGCATTCGAGAGTGAGCAATCACCCGTCACTGCCCGGCAGATCAAAACCTGGACAAGCCAGGACCCCTTATTATCTCTAGTCAAAAGCTGTGTGGTCCAGTGTCCCAGTGGAAATGCAGGAAGAGATAAAGCCATTCCAGCGGCGCAAAGATGAAATGTCTATACAAGCAGACTGCCTTCTGTGGGGTAATCGAGTAGTGGTCCCCAAGAAGGGCAGAGACACCTTCATCAATGATCTCCACAGTACCCACCCAGGCATCGTAATGATGAAAGCGATAAGCCAGATCCCATGTGTGGTGGCCCGGTATTGATGTGGACTTAGAGTCCTGCGTTCACAGATGTAATACATGCTCGGAGTTAAGCAATGTACCCAGGAAGGCACTGCTGAGTTTATGGTCTTGGCCTTCCAAATCGTGGTCTAGGGTACATGTCGACGATGCAGGCCCGTTCTTGGGTAAAATGTTCCTTGTGGTTGTAGACGCATACTCCAAGTGGATTGAATGTGAGATATTGTCGGCTTGCACGTCTGCTGCCACTACTGAAAGCTTGCAGGCCATGTTTGCCACTCACGACTTACCCGATGTCCTGGTGAGCGACAACGGGCCATGTTTTACCAGTGCTGAGTTCAAAGAATTCATGACCCGTAACGGGATCTACCCCATTTAAACCAGCATCCAATGGTCAGGCAGAGAGAGCAGTGCAAACCATCAAGCAAGGCTTGAAGAGGGTAACTGAAGGCTCACTGCAGACTCGCCTATTCCGAGTCCTGCTTAGCTACCACACGAGACCCCACTCACTCACTGGGATCCCACCTGCTGAACTGCTCATGAAAAGAGCGCTTAAGACAAGGCTCTCGTTAGTTCACCCTGACCTACATGAACAGGTAGAGAGCAGGCTGCTTCAACAAAGTGCATACCATGATAGCACAAATGTGTCATGCGAGATTGAAATCAATGATCCTGTATTGGTATTGAATTATGGACAAGGTCCCAAGTGGCTTCCCGGCACTGTCGTGGCCAGAGAGCGGAGCAGGGTGTTTCGGGTCAATCTTTCAAATGGACTCATTCACTGGAAACACTTGGACCAAATCAAACTCAGATTCATGGACTATCCTGAGCAACCCACCTTGGACTCTACCATTTTTGATCCCCCAACGTACACACCAGTGGCAACCGGCACCACAGTTGACCACGAAGCAGAACCCATTATCCACAGCAGCCCAGCGAGGTCCCAACAAATGATTGAACAACACCAGCTTTCATACTGAGATGATCAACCAGGGCAAGAAGGACCCCAGATCGACTCACATTGTAAATAGTTACACTATTGATTTTGGCTGGGGCGGGGGGGGGGGGGGGGTGGCGGGGTGGAGTGGTGTTGTATATGTAAACTTGTATTTACTCTGTACAGCCACCAGAGGGCTCATCCCCTGGAGTCCCAAGGGGTCCCATAATCCCTTGGAAGCACAGGTATTTGAAGAGGGCTCACAGGTTGGAGAGGCACCCTGGAGACCTGCAATAAAAAACTAAGGTCACACTTCACTTTGAGCTCACAGTGTTCAGTCTGACTCTTTCTCCATACATAACAGTCCGAGTTCCTTGGGATATCTCGTGTCCCAGGTACTGCACTGTAGCTTGTCCAATCTGGGGTTCACCTTAAACCCCGCTTCTTGTAAGGCTTCCAGGATTTCTATAAGTGCGCCTGTGTGCTCCCTATCATCTTCTGAGGCTATCAGCAGGTGGTCTACATACTGCAGTATTGTGCTTCTGTACGGTGTCAGGTCCACTTTCTCTATGGCTTGACTCGTGGTCCGGTGAAATATTGCCGGGCTATTTTGGAACCCATGTGAGATCCGGGTCCAGGTATATTGGTGGTCGCTCACCGTGAATTTATCCTGGGATTCTATCGGCAGGGGTATGGACCAAAATCCGTTAGCTATATCCAGAACTGTCAACATTTTGTGTTCTGGTTTTAGTCCATTAAAAATGGTGGCTGGACTAGCCACGATGGGGTGTTTTCTGGGGGTAACTTTATTCAGAGCTGTAAAATCGATTGTTAGCCGGTATGACCCATCTGGTTTGTTTACTGGTCATACTGGTGAGTTGGTGGTACTCTCAGTTTCTCAGAGTATACCACTTCCTAGTAGATCCTGCACAATTTGTTTTACGGCTTTCATAGCTTCGGGCTTAATGGGTCTACTGTTTGCGTGGGGTGTGTTCGGGCCCGGAACGACAACAGGGTCCGTTTTAACCAACCCACAGTCCTGTTTGGATGTTGCCCGAACCTTACTGAGGTGTTGGCACACAGGTCCCCACTTATCCAAAGTGGCCCAATCCCATGCCAGGGTTTGGACGCTCCCCACCCTGGCGTGTTTGTCGAAGCTGCTTTGTTCCCCGAAGGCAGTGGTCTTTTATCTATTTGCCTTCATCCAGACAATTTTCTTTCCTCGTGGATCCACTCGTCCCCCTAGTTGGTCGAGCAGGTCTATTCCCAGTATCATGCCCTCATTATTAGGGCACACCTAGAATTGGGCTGGGAGCAAAATGTCTGCTACCTCCAACAGAGTGACTTTGCTTAATTTGGCCTGGGTGGATGATCCCCCTACTCCCGTTATTGATAACGTTTTTCAGGTGGCAGGTAAGGGAATGTCTGTAATTGAGACTGAAGCGCCCGTGTCCACTAACATATCGCATTGCCGGCCCCCTAACATTGCCGTTATATGAATACGAGGGTCGTCTCTGGTCCACACGGAGGCTACAGACCTTCAATCATGCGCCAGGTCCTTCAGGGCCTGGGGCCGTTCATCTTTGGTTGTACCATGGGCTTTCCCTGGAGTTCCCTTACTGGAAGTTCGCTGTCCCTGTGATCCCCCTCCCTTGGCCCAACACTGTTGTTAAGTGTGTCCTGTGCGCTGGCAGTTGGCGCACTTTGCCAGAGTTCTCCAGGTTTTGGCCATGTGTCCTGGTTTGCCGCATCTAAAACACGTCAGGTGTTCCTTCACCTCCCGGACGTTTGTAGCCGCTACCTCGGTCCTTATTTGTTTCTGATCAGTGTTTACGTCTACTTGGCACGACCAGGCGACTAGCCCGTCATATGTGTCTACCGCTATCACTCCCATTTTGAGAATTTTCTGGTGTTCAGCCGACAACCCGTCCTTAAATATTTTAAGGAAGATTGGGTCATTCTTATCCTGGTGAGCATTTCCAGAATATTCCTGATACACGATCCATAGTCGGTCCCCGTAATTATTACTATTTTCATTTTTCTTTTCTTTGACGAGCATTATGAGTCCCCAATTTGGCAGGGAATCTGAACTGCCATAATAAATGCGTCCAAGGCGGTTCGCCTAGCATCAAAGGTGGTTTTATAGGACGGGAGTCATGTCCCGGTCCTTTGCACCAGTATCATACCATCCCATTTATCGCGGGGGCATTTGGCCCTTATAATTTGGAACATGTCTTTCTCATGCATACTGTGTATCTCTCCAATCTCTCTTAACTGCCTCCAAAAGTCTGTATTTGCTTGGCGGACTTTGAGAGGCGGCAAATCTTTCAGGATTCCGTGTTTTTCTGTGGGGTAAATGGTTTGTATGTTGCATCTATGTTTCCGTTATGTTATGTATGAATAAAGAGTCTGACCAGATACTGTGAGCTCAAAGTAAAGTGTGACCTTAGTCTTTTATTACAGGTCTCCAGAGTGCCTCTCCAGCCTGTGAGGCCTCCTTAAGTACAGGTGCTCCCAAGGGATTGTGGGTTCCCTTGGGCCTCCAGGGGATGAGCCCTCTGGTGGTTACACAAGGTATTTACAGGTTTACATATATAACATGTTATGTTTCACTTTGGTGGTTACTGGCGCCATTGGCGCTGGTCCCTCATCATCGCTGACGGACACTTTGGAGCCATGGCTCCAGTTTCTTGGTACGGCAGAGGAATGTCTGTAGTCTCCACCAGGGGTCTTCCTCCAAACATCCCTCCCACGCAACGGTTCTCCTGTACTTCTCTCAATCTCTTAACAGTTTCTCTCAATTTCTTATTTTCGTCCCTCAGTTCTTTTAGTTCCTCTATAAAATTCAGCGTATTTCAGTAACTGTCTTGTTATGATTATGCCAGCTTTAGTTGCACTTTTACGGTTTTCCTTATCCCACCATATCCTTTGGATAGGGGGCGCTTGTGGCAGATCCCATCCATCCTTTATTATTTTGTCTATGTTCCTGGCGGTCACCGGCGTAGAATTTGGTCAGAGACCCTTTGGGTAACCAATTAAAATCTTCACCACTAGTCATTTTGCTTAATGACTATTCCGATGTCGAATCAATGCCTGTATCCTCAGCCTCTCACAGCGTTCTTTCGTCCTGTCTCAGGCGCCCTGAATAGACCAACCCTCAAACGCCTGCTCTGTTAGGCTTTGGCAGCATCTCGGTCACATATATACTCTACCAAATATATATATTCTTATCTATCTTCCAATTTGCTGACAATATCGCAATGACAGTTTCCTATCAATTGCTTTAATTAAATGTCACTGTATAACAAGTCTTTACACTTTTACAGACTCCGCAGATTCTCCAGTTGATCGACACGTCCCATCATAGATCACATCGGATTTTAGAGTGGTACTAAAAACTACTCTGTGATGGTCTGTAGATGGCCATCTGTCCACCTTCCGAGAGATCCTGCCGACTACACCATTTGTTGTGGAATATTTAAAGAAAACACTCTCACTGAGTCTGGGGAGTCTGTAGAAATGAAAAGAAAAGTTTATTCACTTGCAAGGGAGAATCAGGTCATCTCTAGTCAGCCCCTCACTTAGCTCTCTGTACCCGATCTCCCCGATTGTCCTCGGTCTGCGACAGTTATACATTTCAACAAGTAGGCATGTACTGTACATTACATTCATTGTCCATTTACATGACCTATTTTGGTCAAATCATACAGTTTGGACCTTTTGGGGACTTTACGTCTTCAGCATGCGGCTTACATCCTCAATTCTAAGAAGCGGTGAGCTAAACTTCCTGTTATTCAACACTCGTCTTAACCACATGAGTTTTAACGTAGAATTGATGACGTGTGATGCTATGGCCAACTTTCTAAATCACTAATGCAGGTTGCCAATTACAAAGTAGGCCAATATCCTACTTCACTGTGGCAGATGAATTCCTGGAGTGTGTATGAGATGGCTTTGTAGACTAGTATGTTCAGGAGCTTACTAGGGAACAGGCTATCCTAGATTGGGTATTGTGTAATGAGAAGGGGGTAATTAACAGTCTTGTTGTGCGGGGTCCTTTAGGGAAGAGTGACCATAACATAATTGAATTCTTTATTAAGATGGAAAGTGAAGTAGTCCAATCCGAAACCAGGGTCCTAAATCTAAACAAAGGAAACTACAAAGGTATAAGGAATGAATTGGCTATGATAGATTGGGAAGATTCATTAAAAGGCTAACATTTAAGGAACGAATGCATGAATTGCAACAGTTATACATTCCTTTCTGGCGTAAAAAGGAATAGTGGCCCAACCATGGCTAACAAAAGAAATTAAGGATAGTATTAGATTCAAAGAGGAGTTATACAAAGTTGCCAGAAAAAGTAGCAAGTCTGAGGATTGGGAGCAGCTTAGAATTCAGCAAAAATGGACCAAGAGATTGATTAATAGGGGAAGAATAGAGCATGAGAGTAAACTTGCAAGGAATATAAAAACTGACTACAAAAGTTTCTACAAGTAGGTAAAAAGAAAAAGATTAGTGAAGAGAAATGTAGGTCCTTTACAGTCAGAAACGGGAGAATTTATAACGGGGAACAAGGAAATGGCAGAACAATTAAATAAATACTTTGGTTCTGTCGTCACAGAAGAGGACACAAATAACGTCCCAGAAATGCTAGGGAACCAGTGAGCAAGAGGAATTAAAGGAAATGATTATTAGTAAGAAAATAGTGCTGGAGAAACTAATGGGACTGAAGGCCGATAAATCCCCAGGGCCTGATGATCCGCATCCCAGAGTACTAAAAGAGGTAGCCATGGAAATAGTAGATGCATTGGTAGTCATCTTCCAAAATTCTATAGATTATGGAACAGTTCCTGCAGATTGGAGCATGGCAAATGTAACCCCACTATTTAAAAAAAAAGGGAAAAAAGGGAACTGCAGACCGGTTAGCCTAACATCAGTAGTGGGGAAAATGCTGGAGTCTATTCTAAAATTTGTGATAACGGCACACTTAGATAATGACAACGGGATTAGACAAAATCAACATGGATTTATAGAAACATAGAAAATAAGTGCAGGAGTAGGCCATTCGGCCCTTCTAGCCTGCACCGCCATTCAATGAGTTCATGGCTGAAAGGAAAATCATGTTTGACAAACATATTGGAGTTTTTTGAGGATGAAACTGATAGAATAAATAAGGGAGAACCAGTGGATGTAGTGTATTTGGATTTTCAGAAGGTCTTTGATAAAGTCCCACATAAGAGGTTACTGTGCAAAATTAAAGCACATAGGATTAGGGCTAATGTACTGGCATGGATTGAAAATTGGTTAACTGACAGGAAACAGAGAGTAGGAATAAACGGGTCTTTTGCAGGGTACCACAAGGATCAGTGTTTGGGCCCCAGCTATTCACAATATATATAAATGATTTGGATGAGGGAACCAAATGTAATATTTCCAAGTTTGCTGACGACACAAACCTAGGTGGAATTGTGAGTTGTGAGGAGGATGCAAAGATGCTGCAAGGCGATTTAGACAGGTTGAGTGAGTGGGCAAACACATGGTAGATGCAGTATAACGTGGATAAATATGAAGTTATCCACTTTGGTAGGAAAAACATAAGGACAAAGTTTTATTTAAATGGTGATGGCTTGGGAAGTGTCGATGTACAGAGGGACCTGGGTGTCCTTGTACAACAGTCATTGAAAGCAAACATGCAGGTGCAGCAAGCAGTTAGGAAGGCAAATGGTATGTTGGCCTTCATTGCAAGAGGAATTGAGTACAGGAGCAAGGATGTCTTACTACAGTTATACAGGGTCTTGGTGAGACTGCACCTGGAGTATTGTGTGCAGTTTTGGTCTCCTTACCTAAGAAAGGATACACTTGCCATTGAGGGAGTGCAGCGAAGGTTCACCAGACTGATTCCTGGGATGTCAGGACTATCGTATGAGGAGAGATTGGATCAACTAGGCCTGTATTCACTCGAGTTTAGAAGAATGAGAGGGGATCTCATTGAAACGTATAAAATTCTGACTGGGTTGGATAGATTGGATGCAGGGAGGATGTTTCCCCTGGCTGGGAGGTCTAGAACAAGGGGTCACAGTCTCAGGATATGGGGTAGGAAATTTAGGACCGAGATGAGGAGAAATTTTTTCACTCGGAGGGTGGTGAACCTGTGGAATTCTCTACCACAGAAGGCTGTGGAGGCCAAGTCACTGAATATATTTAAGAGGGAGATAGATAGATTTCTAGAAACAAAAGACATCAAGGGATATGGGGAAAAAGCGGGAATATGGTGTTAAGGTAGAGGATCAGCCATGATCATATTAAATGGTGGTGCAGACTCGAAGGGCTAAAGGGCCTACTACTGCTCCTATTTTCTATGTTTCTATTATCAGAAACAATTTCTTCTGGGAGGCCAAATGAAGAAAATAATCTTCGCAAAATGTCTAATGTTTTATTTCTTATTTTCCGCATTGGAAACACCTTGACCCACTTCGAATGGCTATTAATCACAATGATCAATTGTTGTCCTTCTAGCTCAGCAAAATCGATATGTAACCTTTGCCACACGCTGGGAGGCCATTTCCACAGCTGTAATGGTACTGATGATGGTTTCTTGCTTAATGATTGACATGTCGTGCACTGACTGACGATGTACTCTATATCTTTATCTAGACCTGAAAAACTCTTGATCAAGCACATTCCCAGGTGCTGGTCATGAAAATCTCCTAATAATTTGGACCTGAATTTATTTGGTATAACCACTCTTGCACCCCACATGATACAATCTTTATCGAGTGATAATTAATTCCTACGAATGAAGAATGGATGAATACCTTTATCTGTTATCTGGTTTAGCCAGCCATTTGCGATGTAATCATACACCTTTGACATCACTGGGTCACGTTTGCTTGCTCTACCAATCTCTTCAGCTGTGACTAGCATTTCATCAACATATGAAAAATAGAACATTTCTTCTCTATTGGGTGTAACTTGTGGTGAGGAAGGCAATCTAGACATAGCATCAACATTACTGTGATCAGCTGATCGTCTGTATTCAATATCGTATGTATATGCTGACAAAATCAAAGCCCATCTCTGCATTCGGGCTGCAGCTAATGTTGGAACTGGGGACTTTGGATGGAGGATTGTTGTCAAGGGCTTATGGTCCATAACAATGGGTGTGGCAAAGGTTACATATCGATTTTGCTGAGCTAGAAGGACAACAATTGTTCATTATGATTGATAGCCATTCAAAGTAGGTCAAGGTGTACTTACGACCACACAAGTATTGTGGAAATTCTTGACCCCCAAAATTAATGCCAAAGCTTTCCTTTCGATTTGAGCATAATTAATCACTGGCACTGATAGTGCGTGAAGCAAAAGCAATTGGTCTCTTCTCCCCACTATGTAGTACATGAGCGATCACTGCCCCAACTCTATATGGAGAGGCGTCACATGCTAGCTTGATCTCCTTAGATACGTCATAGTGAACTAACATGGTGCTCTCCACCAATTGGCTTTTACACTCCTGAATGCTGTGTTGCATTCTTCTGACCACTTCCAATGGATCTGTTTTTCAATAGTTCATTCAGTGGATGTAACACTGTAGCCAAATTTGGTAGGAACTTCCCATAACAGTTCAAAAGACCCAAAAATTATTGAAGTTCGGTGACATTCTGGGGAGTGGGTGCATTTCTGATTGCATCCAGCTTTCCCTTGGTTGGATGTAAACTATCTTTGTCTACTCTATACCCTAAGTACTCCACTGAGTTTTGAAATAACTCACACTTGTGAGCAGTCACTCGTACTCTTTGAATACGTTTGAGGACTTAATTCAAGATGTTATTATGAATTTGCCTGTTTGCTGCTGAAATTAGTATGTCATCTAAACAACATACTACCCCTTTAATACCTTGCAAAATCTGGTTCATCACCCCGTGGAATATGGCAGGAGCGGAAGACATTCCAAATGGTAGTCTATTAAATTGATATAGGCCTAGATAAATATTTATAGTCAAGCATAACTTGGACTCCTCATCTAATTCAAGTTGTAAGTAGGCATTCGTAAGATCCAACTTTGAGAAGATCTGACCACCTGTCAGTGTTGTGAACAAATCTTCTACATTTGGCAATGTATTGGGGAGATCACCCTGTAGAACCTGGTTTACGGTTACTTTATAATCACCACACAACCTTACCTTACCATCGGACTTAGGTACAACAACAATGGGTGTAGTCCAATTACATAGATCTATCTTAGAGATAATGTTCTCAGTCGCTAGTCTTTTGAGTTCTTGCTCAACTTTCTCCTCGACTGTATATGGTACAGGACGTGGCTTGCAGTAAACTGGTCTAGCGTCCTTCTGTACCCTGACACTTGCCTTGAAGCATTGGATCGGATTGCCTGATTTGCAGAACACCTTGGATACTTCTTGATGACATCATTCTTTGATGCAAATCTCATTTCCACACGAAAAATTTCACTCCAATCCAGCTTCAGTGATCCCAACCAATTTCTTCCTAGTAAGGCAGACTTGTCTCATGCCACTACTAAGAGAGGCAAGCTCTGAAATTGATCCTTGAATGATACGACCTACCAGGAATGTTCTCTCCCGAGTAGCCTCGCAGCTCCAACGGGAAATCACACAATTTGTCGAGGTATAGCGATTCTGGTACTACACTCACCGATGCACCAGTATCGATTTCCATGGATGTCTTGTTCCTGCAACATCTCCATGGATGATGATACTTTTCGAATCGCTGTTAGTTACCCTCGTGCTCCTGATGATGTGTAGCTCTAAAACCTCCTCGTCCTGTTGTTTTTCTTCCATGCTATGTAGTCTCTGGGGATTTCTACGTATAGCTTTGAAAGTTGGTTTATTCTTCAGTCGGCATGCCTTTGCAAGATGCCCAGTTTTCCTGCAGAAGAAACACTCTGCCTTCACATATGGACAACTTTGAGCAATGTGTTGTCCCAGGCATGACTTCAATGCTCTGTTGCCATTGCTAGTTGCTGAGGCCCAACTGCCTTTTACTTTTAACCTGAAGGCGATTCACCACGGTTATCTGACGACTGGAAATGGTACGAAATTCTCGGGAATATTGGATGGCCATGTCCATTGACATAGCTGTCTGACAAGCTAAATCAAAAGTTAAGTTAGGAGTTATCAATAACTTTCTTCTTATCGCATCATTTTTCATCCCACAAACAAAGCGGATCCGCAATGCTCGGTCCTAAAAGCTTTTGAAATTACAGTAAATAGATAGCTTTTTTAATGCTACAATGTACTCACTGATATTCTCGTCGGTTAACTGATCTCGTGTTCCGAAATGATAACTTTCAGCAATTTCCAGGGGCTCAGGACTGTCGTGCTGAGAATCTGCTTAAGTGATGTGTCCTTTGGCTTGACAGGCACATGTAAATTTTTCAGGGTTTCATATACCTTGGGCCCTGCTTCAGTTAAGAAAATATCCCGTTGTCTTTCTAACACCACCCAGTTACGGTTTTCATCATCGGGGACTTCGATGATATTATTTGCGGTGAAAAACATTTCTAGCCGCTCTACCTATGCTCCGAAACTTTCACGGTTACGTTGAAACTCCTCCAAGCACCCTATTATTCCCATAGGCGTGGCCATCTGGACTCTGGCAGTTCAGCCAAGTGTGCTTGTAATTTACCTTGGATTTGTAGCTGTTAATCAAAACAGAGAAGCTCTCAAATTCTCTCTGTCAGTTGACTGAATCATCCACCAACAAAAATGTCAGCTTTGCTTTACGATTATCCCATTCTCATCGCCAAATGTTATGTTTTCAGTATGACATTACAAACACACACAGCTTTAAAATGGCTGATAACTTCAGGAACTGTCACCTGAATTGTTCCCTCTTTATTGTTGTAAACAGCAATAGCTGCAGTGCCACAGTAGTCCACTGGGTGGAGCTATATATATTACAGACAGCACTTTAATTTGTAATTGTGAAAAGTGGGAACATCAAATGGCACTATGAAACTAAATGATTTGCCTACAAGATGCTGTTTACAGTCAGATAAAATGTCATGATTAAAAGAAGCTTTTTTTGAAATGGCATCAAAGACAATGCAAAAAGTAACTAAAGGATGAATGATCTTCAGAACATGGTTCTCCCCCATCCAAACCTCGTCCTGACGGAGTACTTTGATATCCTAGGCCTGACTGAAACCTGAGTCACCAACTTTCCCTCTCATGGAGACCATGTCCACTGGTGTCACATTCCATCAAATCTCCAGCCCTAATTTCCATGACATTCATTGCCTGATTCCACCTTGGCCCATCCCCCGGTTTCTGTTCCACATTTGAACATTTCATCCTCTACATCCCTGCTTCCACAACTGTAACTCATTTAGCATGCCACAGCCCATGCCATGAATTGCACAAAGAATCACATTCCCATCACCCCTGGCTTTGCCAAGTTCTAATGGTTCCCTGTACTGCATCAAATTGTTTTCAGGATCCTTTTCCTCGCATTCAAATTGCTCTGTGGTAATGGTAATTTGTAATAGGGAAAATTTCTGCAGCAGATGAATGGATGGGCATCCACGCAAGACAAGGCCAGGTAAAGGATATTGATGGTACGATGTCTGATGAGTCGGCATTGGGAATATGTTTTTGGGACTTCTTGTTTGGGGAAAACTTTGAAATTTAATTGAAATTTTTGTTTATTGGAGGTTGCCAGATCTGCCTTCTTAGCTGCAGCCCTGGTGCACACAGCAACACTTTGGGCTCAATTTTCCCTTTGATTTGCACCATTTTTTTTGAGCAGGCTGCTCTTTTTGGCCTAAATTGAAAAACCCCCAAGTTTCCCCAATCAATTTGCACCAGTGTAAGTCAGTTAGTTATGATATTTTTAGGTCAGTTTTTTTTTCAGCCAAAGGGGGCGTAAGCAGCCACCTATGCCAATTAGGGAAGTTTGGCCAGCTGAGAGTTACTCCAGTTCTGCTTAGGCCAGCGTATGTGGCCTCTGCTGAAAAATCTTCCCTAGAATTAAGGAAATCGGCGCAGGTAAGGAAATTGGGGCAGCAGCTGCTCGGACACACTACAACTTACCTCCAACCCCGCCCGAAGGCTGTCCGGTTCCATTCTCGGTCCCTGGTTGAGAGAGAGAGCGAGAGCGAGCGCGAGAGAATCTATGCCTCAGCTCGCATTGTGTCCCTGGTTACCATGGCAGCCCAATCTTTTTGGCGCAGATCAAGGCTCCACCCACAAAACCAAAGGTTGGGTTAGGCCACGGCAAAATGAAGAAATCCAACAGGGAAACTTACAATCTTTTTTTTTGGTGTACTTAGGCCCCCCAAAATCGACCATAACTCTTCAAGTACGCCAAAAAATGCTTTGGGGAAAATTGAGCCCGACCTTATTGTTCTTTTGAGGACCTGCCTGACCCTCTCCCTCGGAGAGCAAAATTGTGCAGCGTCATCATTATCCTTTGGGCTACATTTGTAGGCTGCAGAACAGCCCAAGAGTAAAATCTTTGTTTCAGAATGTATATGGGATGTGCTATATTTGTAACCTTATGCCTCAATTAATTTTTTGTTACAGTTGTAGTTTGTAGCTTTTGGGCTGGCATCATGAGCCATAGCTCAAGAGAGTATGGCTGGTTGCCCTGGGTCCATCCATCTAGTCCAGCTATTGTTTTAAGTAATGGTGGCATTCCTTACTATTTATAAAAATTATAGCATTGGTGTAAGTAGCTTGTATGGTCGTGAGTTACAGCGATGAAGACCTGCAGTCTTGGGAAACCAGCCACCCTGAAAAAGTGATCCTGCACTATCTTGTGACTACATTTCAAAAGCAATTCATTGGGTATGAAGTGCTTTGAGACATCCTGAAGATGTGAAAGGCACTATGTAAATGCAAATTCTTTCTTATTAATGAGGTGCACGGCTTTATCACAGCACATATAAAGTGCTATCCATACAACTTTCTCAATGTGATTGACTTAGCAACATCAAGCAACATTTACCAGTCCACTTATTTGAATGGGGAGAAATTACAACATGCTGCGGTGCAGAGGGACCTGGGGGTCCTTGTGCATGAAACTCTTTTAGAGTCTACCTGTAAAACATAAAACATTAAACCGTGCCACCCGCCCTGGATGACACAGCAGACATTTACAAGGCCCTTTTTTTCTTTTTTTGTGTTTTTTTTTTGTGTTTTTCTTTTTTTTGGTTTTTTTTTTGGGCGCTAAAATCAAATTTTTTCCAGTGCCCCCTATAAAAGAGGAGGGGGACACTAAAAGCACCGGCAATTAAAACAAATTAAACTTTAAAACGTAAAATCAAATTAAAATTTGGTTGCCGGGCGTGATGATGCACTCCAGTCCCTCCGGTGCCCACCTCTTGCAGAAGGCCGCGAGCGTACCGGTGGACACCGCGTGCTCCATCTCCAAGGACACCCTGGACCGGATGTAAGAGCGGAAGAGAGGCAGGCAGTCAGGTTGAACGACCACCTCGACCGCCTGCTGCCTAGACCGGCTGATGGCACCCTTGGCCGTGCCCAGGAGCAGTCCTACGAGGAGGCCCTCGGACCTACCCGCTCCCCTCCGCACAGGGTGCCCAAAGATCAGGAGAGTGGGACTGAAGTGCAGCCAGAATTTCAGGAGCAGCCCCTTTAGATAATGAAACAGGGGCTGCAACCTCATGCACTCAGTAAAAACATGGAACATGGACTCCTCCAGACCGCAGAAATTGCAGGTGGCCTGGGAGTCCGTGAACCGGCTTAAAAATTTGTTGCACGGCACTGCTCCGTGCACCACCCTCCAGGCCAAGTCCCCAATGAATAGTGGGAGGACTCCCGCATAGAGTGCCCTCCATCGGGGACCCCCGCCTCCTCCGGACGGCAAGATGGTACGCCATGGCGTGTCCGGACGGCCGGCAATGATGGCAAAATTGAGAGTGTGCAGGAGCAGCCCGTACAGGAAACCCCTCCGCGCGGAACTGAAAGGCACGGAGGGGATTTCCCCGAGGCGGCTCAAGTTGTGAGGCGCCGGCCCCCGAGGGAGGTTCCGGGATTTGGCGCCAGTGAGGAATTCCGTCCGGACGGGGGTCAGTTCGGACGCGATCTCCCCACGTGCTTGAGCCTCCTCGATGCACCTAACAGAGTCAGGGCCCAAAGCTGTTTTTAGCGACTCGATGGCTTCGGCCGCGCGGCGGACGTCGGCTGAATTTAGGCGCCGCGCCAGCATGCCTGGCGCCATCCAGCCCGCTCCTCCGCCATCGAGCAGGTCTCCTTGTGCATGAAACATTTTTGGAGTTTATCTGCAAAACAAAAAACATTAAGCGTGCCACCCGCCCTGGATGACACACCAGACATTTCCTTGTGCATGAATCCCAAAAAGTTAGTTTGCAGGTACAGCAGGTAATCAGGAAGGCAAATGGAATGTTGGCCTTCATTGCGAGAGGGATGGAGTACAAAAGCAGGGAGGTCCTGCTGCAACTGTACAGGGTATTGGTGAGGCCGCACCTGGAGTACTGCGTGCAGTTTTGGTCACCTTACTTAAGGAAGGATATACTAGCCTTGGAGGGGGTACAGAGACGATTCACTAGGCTGATTCCAGAGATGAGGGGGTTACCTTATGATGACAGATTGAGTAGACTGGGTCTTTACTCGTTGGAGTTCAGAAGGATAAGGGGTGATCTTATAGAAACATTTAAAATAATGAAAGGAATAGACAAGATAGAGGCAGAGAGATTGTTTCCACTGGTCGGGGAGACAAGAACTACGGGGCACAGCCTCAAAATACGGGGGAGCCAATTTAAAACCAAGTTGAGAAGGAATTTCTTCTCCCAGAGGGTTGTGAATCTGTGGAATTCTCTGCCCAAGGAAGCAGTTGAGGCTAGCTCATTGAATGTATTCAAATCGCAGATAGATATTTTTTTAACCAATAAGGGAATTAAGGGTTATGGGGAGCGGGCAGGTAAGTGGAGCTGAGTCCACGGCTAGATCAGCCATGATCTTTTTGAATGGCGGAGCAGGCTCGAGGGGCTAGATGGCCTACTCCTGTTCCTAATTCTTATGTTCTTATGTTCACTCTTCCTTAAGGTAATGCATAGAAAAGCAAGTCAGTTAGACTGTTGTTTTAGAGAGATTGGTCAGACCTCATTTTGAGTATTGAGCTCAGTTGTGGACACCTTTAAGCTTCACAGCTCTTCTGCTTCAAATGGAGGCATTTGCTCTACAGACAACCTAATCATAGAATCATAGAAATTTACAGCACGGAAGGAGGCCATTTCGGCCCATCGTGTCCTCGCCGGCCAACAAAGAGCTATATGTTGTAAGGCTGGCTTGCTCGTTTCGCTTCGTTGCTTTAAATGTTGAATTACACACACACTCAGTTGTAGTAAAGGCAGGATCGGGTCTCTTATTCAGACATTCATACTATACAAACCAAGTATGAAAGTTACTGAGGCACGTCACAAAGGCAGCTCTTTCAATTCAGACATTCATATTATACAAACCAAGTATGAAAGTTAATGAGCCACAAAACTTTACAAGCCAACTCTCTGCTTGCAAAGGCAGCTCTCTGATTTCCGTGGCGGCTTGTGACACACCTTCTGAGATTCCAGTGTGTAGTGTCCAGTGTCTAAATTCTCATCTTCATACCAAAAAAGCCTTTGAACTCATAGTACATTTAGACAATTAACATGCAGACGATGTAGACGATGTAGAATTGTCCTGAAATCACGGCTAACTGCATTCTGAATTACTATACACAAACCAGATCGTTTAACATACAGACGATGTCATCAAATAGTAACAAGGTACACTCAAATACAGACAATGTCATCAAATAGTAACAAGGTACACTGAAATACAGACAATATCATGAATTACTATTATTATTCGCATAGTGACAAGGTACACTCAAATACAGACAATAACCAGCCACTTATTATCTTGAAGTCAAGTCTCACTGCCATAAATCATTCCCATCATGGAGTACTGTAAACACGCAGGTGATCAAAATATGTCACGTTTGAATGGCCAAGTGGCTTCGATCGTCTAGCAACCTCTTTCAATCCAAACATCCCTGTTTTAATCCAATCTTGAATCTTCCAACCTTTAACCCTTTCGATCTCCAGATCGCGCGGCCGAAGAAAAGCATTCAGAAATGCAGGCTTGTGCTGCCACATTCCCCCACTTCTTCTCTTTGCCTCTCTGCAGGTCTTATTCAAACTCTGTAGCTGTTGAAATTTTGTACTCCATTTCTGCATTTCCTTCTTCCGAATAGCACGATTAGGGGCAAAGTAGGGTTGCTGTAGACTCAGATTCTCAGGATGCCATTTTAAAATCCATTGGTCTGTGATCACCATATCCATTTTCACTTAAAAGTCAACTTTCAATTTTTGATGTTTCCGACTGAATTCCATGCTGTTTACATTCAGAAATGTAAACTCGCAATTGGTGTCTTCAAACAAGTCTGTTGCCCTCTGCACAGGTTTTAACAATTTTCCCTGCTTTATAGGAAAATTGTAACAACATAGAGTAAAGGATGACGGAAATGCTGAATAGTCAGTCGAGAGTCGCAGTCTTTCTCTCAGTTCACCCTTCGGAACTGCTGTCATTCCCTCTCTCGACATTTGCAACGCTCCAACTTCTATTTCGCAGCCTTTAAGATCATGTTTGTAATTCCCACATTTGAGCTTTTCACTGAACATCTCATCAGTTCTGAGACATTCCTGCAGAAACTTTAAATGCTTCTGAGCAAGCTTCTCCCACTGCTTCTCCTGGTCAAGTCTCACTGCCATAAATTGTTCCCATCATGGAGTACTGTAAACACATAGGTGATCAGAATATCACATTTGAATGGCTCAGTGGCTCCAATCGTCCAGCAGCCTCTTTCGATCCAAACATCCTGTTTTTAATCCAATCTTGAATCTTCCAACTTTTAACCCTTTCGATCTCCAGACCGCGTGGCTGAAGCAAAGCATTCAGAAATGCAGGCTTGTGATCCCACACTATCCAGCCTAATCCCACTTTCCAGCTATTGGTCTGTAGCCCTGTAGGTTACGGCACTTCAAGTGCACATCCAAATACTTTTTAAATGTGGTGAGGGTTTCTGTCCCTACCGATCTTTCAGGCAGTGAGTTCCAGACCCCCACCACCTTCTGGGTGAAGGAATTTCCCCTCAACTCCCCTCTAAACCTTCTACCAATTACTTGAAATCTATGCCCCTTGGTTGTTGACCCCTCTGCTAAGGGAAATAGGTCCGTCCTATCCACTCTATCTAGGCCCCTCATAATTTTATACACCTCAATAAAGTCCCCCTCAGCCTCCTCTGTTCTTAAGAAAACAACTCCAGCCTATCCAATCTTTCCTCATAACTAAATTCACCAGTCCAGGCAACATACTCGTAAATCTCCTTTGTACCCTCTCGCGTGCAATCACATATTTCCTGTAATGTGGTGACCAGAACTGCATACAGTACTCTAGCTGTGGCCTAACTAGTGTTTTATACAGTTCAAGCATAACCTCCCTGCTCTTGTATTCTATGCCTCAGCTAATAAAGACGGCATCGCCCCAACCCTCTTCTCAATCTTCCTCGCTGCCATGCTCCACCTCAGTCGACAAGCTCCCCGCTGGAGTAGAACTAAAGTACAGAACCAGTGGGAATCTGTTCAACCTTCGCTGTCTCCAGGCCAGATCCAAGACCACCCCAACCTCTGACGTCGATCTACAGTAAGCAGACGACGCCTGCGTCTGCGCACACAGAGCCTGAACTCCAGGGCATAGTCGACGTATTTACTGAGGCGTACGAAAGCATGGCCCTAACGCTAAACATCAGTAAGACAAAGGTCCTCCACCAGCCTATCCTCGCCGCACAGCACTGTCCCCCAGTCATCAAGATCCACGGCGTAGCCATGGACAACGTGGACCACTTCCCTTATATAAGAACAAAAGAAATAGGAACAGGAGTAGACCATACGGCTCCTCGAGCCTGCTCCGCCATTTGATAAGATTATGGCTGATCTGATCATGGACTCAGCTTCACTTCCTTGCCCGTTCCTCATAACCCCTTATCGATTAAGAAACCGTCTATTTCTGTCTTCAATTTATTCAATGTCCCAGCTTCCACAGCTCTCTGAGGCAGCGAATTCCACAGATTCACAACCCTCTGAGAGAAGAAATTTCTCCTCATCTCTGTTTTAAATGGGCAGCCCCTTATTCTAAGATCGTGCCCTCTAGTTCAAGTCTCCCCCATCAGTGGAAACATCCTCTCTGCATCCACCCTGTCAAGCCCCCTCATAATCTTATACGTCTCGATAAGATCATCTCTCATTTTCTTCTGAATTCCAATGAATAGAGGCCCAACCTACTCAACCTTTCCTCGTAAGTCAATCCCCTCATCCCTGGAATCAACCTTGTGAACCTTCTCTGAACGGCCTCCAAACCAGTATATCCTTTCGTAAATATGGAAACCAAAACTGCACGCAGTATTCCAGGTGTGGCCTCACCAATACCTTATATAGCTGTACTAAGACTTCCATGCTTTTATACTCCATCCCCTTTGCAATATAGGCCAAGATACCATTGGCATGCCTGATCACCTGCGCTAACTGCATACTATCCTTTTTCTGTTTCATGTACAAGTACCCCCAGGTCCTGCTGTACTGTGGCACTTGGCAATCTTTCTCCATTTAAATAATAACTTGCTCATTGATTTTTTTCTGCCAAAGTGCATGACCTTACATTTTCCAACATTATACTCCATCTGCCAAATTTTTGCCCACTCACTTAGCCTTTCAATATCCTTTTGCAGATTTTTTGTGTCCTCCTCACTCATTGCTTTTCCTGCCATCTTTGTATCATCAGCCAATTTGGCTACGTTACACTCAGTCCCTTCTTCCAAGTCGTTAATATAGATTGTAGATAGTTGGAGTCCCAGCACTGATCCCTGCTGCACCCCACTGGTTACTAGTTGCCAACCAGAGAATGAACCATTGATCCCACTCTCTGTTCTCTCTTAGTTAGCCAATCCAGTCTCAATGCTAATATATTACCCCCAACCCCGAGAACTTTTATCTTGTGCAGTAACCTTTTATGTGGCACCTTGTCAAATGCCTTCTGCAAGTCCAAATACACCACATTCACTGGTTCCCCTTTATCCACCCTGTTCGTTACATCCTCAAAGAACTCCAGCAAATTTGTCAAACATGACTTCCCCTTCATAAATCCATGCTGACTCTGCCTGACCGAATTTTGCTTTTCCAAATGTCCTGATACTGCTTCTTTAATAATGGACTCCAATATTTTCCCAACCACAGGTGTTAGGCTAACTGGTCTATAGTCTCCTGCTTTTTGTCTTCCTCCTTTTTTAAATAGGGGCATTATATTTCCAGTTTTCCAATCTGCTGGGACCTCCCCAGAATCCAGGGAATTTTGGTAAATTACAACCAATGCATCCACAATCCCTGCCGCTACTTCTTTTAAGACCCTAGGATGCAAACCATCAGGTCCAGGGGATTTATCTGCCTTTAGTCCCATTATCTTACTGAGTACCACCTCCTTTGTGAGTGTGACTGTGTTAAGTTCCTCCCCCCCTATAGCCCTTAGACTATTCACTGTCGGAATATTGTTAGTGTCCTCTACCATAAAGACTGATAAAAAATATTTGTTCAGAGTTTCTGCCATCTCCATGTTCCCCATTATTAATTCCGCGGTCTCGTCCTCTAAGGGACCAACATTTACTTAAGCCACCCTTTTCCTTTTTATATACTGATAGAAACTCTTGCTATCTGTTTTTATATTTTGCACTAGTTTACTTTTATAGTCTATCTTCCCTTTCTTAATCAATTTTTTTAGTTGTTCTTTGCTGGCTTTTAAAAGCTTCCCAGTCTTCTGTCCTTCCACTAGTTTTGGCCATTTTGTATGCCCTTGTTTTTAATTGGTTACCGTCCTTTATTTCTTTAGTTAGCCACGGATGGCTATCTTTTCTCTTACAGCCTTTCCTCCTCACTGGAATATATTTTTCCTGAGAGTTGTGAAATATCTCTTTAAATGTACACCACTGTTCATCAACCATCCTACCCTTTAATCTATTTTCCCAGTCCACTTTACCCAACTCTGCCCTCATATCTTCACAGTCTCCTTTATTTAAGCTTAGTACGCTGGTTAGAGATCCAACTTTCTCACCCTCCATCTGAATTTGAAATTCAATCATGCTATGATCACTCATTCCAAGAAAATCCTTTATTAGGAGATTGTTTATTAATCTTGTCTCATTACACAGGACCAGATCTAAGATAGCCTGCCCCTGGTTGGTTCCGTTACATATTGCTCAAGGAACCCGTCCCTTACGCACTCTATTAACTCCTCCTCAAGGCTATCCTGACCAATTTGATTTGTCCAATCAATATGGAGGTTAAAATCACCCTTGATTATTGCTGTTCCCTTTTTACAAGCCCCCATTATTTCCTAGTTTATGCTCCGACCAACAGAGTTGCTACTGTTAGGGGGCCTATAGACTACACCCACCAGTGACTTTTTCCCTTTATTGCTCCTTATCTCCACCCAAACTGTTTCAACATCCTTTTCTCGGGAGCCTCCTATCAACAAAAGCAGGCATTGACGACGAGATCAGTGCGACAGTGCAGCCTTCGGCCACCTGAGGAAAAGAGTGTTTGAAAACCAGGCCCTCAAAACTGTCACCAAGCTCATGGTCTATAGGGCTCTAGTAATACCCACCCTCCTGTATGGCTCAGAAACATGGACCATGTACAGTAGACACCTCAAGTCGCTGGAGAAATACCACCAACGATGTCTCAGCAAGATCCTATAAATCCCCTGGGAGGACAGACGCACCAATGTTAGCGTCCTCGACCAGGCTAACATACCCAGCATTGAAGCACTGACCACACTCGACCAGCTTCGCTGAGCAGGCCACATAGTTCGCATGCCAGACACGAGACTCCCAAAGAAAGCGCTCTACTCGGAACTCCTTCTCGGCAAGCGAGCCAAAGGTGGGCAGCGGAAACGTTACAAGGACATCCTCAAAGTCTCCCTGATAAAGTGCAACATCCACACTGACGCCCGAGAGTCCCTGGTGAAACACCGCCCCAAGTGGAGGAAGTGCATCCGGGAGGGCGCTAAGCTTCTCGAGTCTCGTCGCTGAGAGCATGCAGAAATCAAGTGCAGGCAGTGGAAAGAGCCTGCGGCAAACCTGTCCCACCCACCCCTTCGCTCAATGGCTATTTGTCCCACCTGTGACAGAGACTGTGGTTCTCGTATTAGACTGTACAGCCACCTAAGAACTCATGTTAAGAGTGGAAGCAAGTCTTCCTCGATTCCGAGGGACTGCCTATGATGAATAAAGGCAAGTATTCCACATGCCTTCTTAACCACCTTTGCTACCTGGCCTGCTATCTTCAGGGATCTGTGGACATGCACTCCAAGGTCCCTTTAGCCCTCCTGAAATGCATTCTCTCACACTTCTCCGGATTGAATTCCATTTTCCACTGTTCTGCCCACCTGACCAGTTTATTGATATCTTCCTGCAGCCTACAGCTTTCTTCTTCATTATCGACCACGCAGCCGATTTTAGTATCATCTGCAAACTTCTTAATCATACCTCCGACATTCAAGTCTAAATCATTGATATATACCACAAGCAACCTAGTACTGAGCCCTGCGGAACACCACTGGAAACAGCCTTCCAGTCACTAAAAAACCCATCAACCATTTACCTTTTGCTTCCTGCCTCTGAGCCAATTTTGTGCCCAACTTGCCACTTCGCCCTAGATTCCATGGGCTTTTACTTTCGTGACCAGTCTGCCACGTGGGACCTTATCAAAAGCCTTGCTAAAATCCATATACACTACTACAAATGCACTACCCTCATCGACCCTCCTCGTTAACTCCCCAAAACATTCAATCAAGTTAGTCAGACACGACCTTCCCTTAACAAATCCATGTTGACTCTCCTGGATTAATCCATGCCTTTCTAAATGAAGATTTAACCTGTCCCTCAGAATTTTTCCAATAATTTTTCCACCACCGAGCTTAGGCTGACAGGCCTGTAAATATTCGGTCTATCGATTTCTCCCTTTTTAAATAAAGCTACAACGTTAGCAGTCCTCCGGCACCACACCTGTAACCAGAGAGGATTGGAAAATAATGATCGGAGCCTCTGCAATTTCCTCTTTTGCTTCTCTTCACACCCTGGGATACATTTCATCCCAGGCTTGGGAAATTATCCACATTAAAAGCTGCTAAGCCCTTTAATACTTCCTCTCTCACTATGTTTATTTCATCTAATATTTCACATTCCACCTTCCTGATTGCAATGTCTGCATTGCCCCTCTCCTTTGTGAAAACAGACGCAAAGTATTCATTAAGAACCATAACTCACGTCTTCCGCCTCCACACACAGATTCATCATCATAGGCTGTCCCTCGGAATCGAGGAAGACTTGCTTCCACTCTTAAAATGAGTCCTTAGGTGGCTGAACAGACCAATATGATAACCACAGTCCCTGTCACAGGTAGGACAGATAGTCGTTGAGGGAAAGGATGGGTGGGATAGGATTGCTCCATGCTCTTTCCGCTGCCTGCGCTTGATTTCTGCATGCTCTTGGCGATGAGACCCAAGCTGCTCAGCGCCCTCCCGGATGCACTTCCTCCACTTAGGGCGGTCCATGTCTCTGAGCCATACAGGAGGGCTGGTATTACTACAGCCCTGTAGACCATGAGCTTGGTGGCAGTTTTGAGGGCCTGGTCTTCAAACACTCTTTTGCTCAGGTGGCCGAAGACTGCACTGGCGCACTGGAAACGGTGTTGAATCTCGTCGTCGATGTCTGCTCTTGTTGATAAGAGGCTCCCGAGGTATGGGAAATGGTCCACGTTGTTCAGGGCCGCGCCGTAACACACAGATTACCTTTATGGTCTCTAATAGGCCCTACTCTTTCAGTAGTTATCCTCTTGCTCTTAATGTATTTATAAAGCATCTTTGGGTTTTCCTTGATTTTACTTGCCAAAATGTTTTCATGCTCTCTCGTTACACATTACCGCTATGCTCGCAGACCTACATCGGCTCCCTCAATTGAAAACGTCTCAATTTTAAAATTCTCATCCTTGTGTTCAAACCCCTCCATGGTCTCATCCCTCCCTATCTTTGTAACCTCCTCCAGTCCTACAACCCTCCGAGAACTTAGTGTTGCTCCAATTTTTGCCTCTTGTGCAGCCCCAATTTCCATCGTCCCACTATTAGCAACCATGTTGTTAACTGTCTGAACCCTAAGCTAGAAAGAGATGTGCATTTCCACAGCGCCTTTCACGGCCACCAGACATCCCAACGTGCTTTATAGCCAATTAAGTACTTTAATTGGCTATAATTAAATGTAGGAAACGCGGCAGCCAATTTGCGCACAGCAAGCTCCCACAAACAGCAATGTGATAATGACGGATAATCTGTTTTTGTTGTGTTGATTGAGGGATAAATAATGGCCAGGACACAGGGGAAAACTCACCTGCTCTTCTTCCAAGTAGTTCTGTGAGATCTTTAACATCGACCTGAGGGAGCAGACGCGCCTCGGTTTAACGTCTCATCCGAAAAACGGCTTTTTGTTCTCAGGTCTGAGGCGAGAATGCTACCCACTGACACTTGCTCTGAAATTCCCTCCCTAAATCTGGCTCTCCTCCTTTAAGCCGCTGCTGAAAACCTATCTCTATGACTAATCTTTTGCTCACCTGTCCGAATGTGGCTTGGTGTCAAATTATGTCTGATAACTCTCCTGTGAAGCGCCTTTAAAAACGTAATACGTTGGGACTGAGTTTTGGGGATTCCCGACATTAGCGACTCACATTAAACACTGCCCTACTCCAATGCTTCCTCTTTCTGTTTATTAAGCGGTGCTGGCGAGGGGATAACTTTCGCTTTTCCTTTCAATGTCTTCCGCGGAGCGCCTTTGCGATGTAGTCCGGGTCCTGTAGTCCTTTGGTGGGCCTGCGGCTGCGCGGGAGGGTGAGAGCGCGGCGAAGGGCGGACTACATCCCCCAGAATCCATCCTGTCAAAATAGATGGCCGGGCTGAGTGCGAGCCTCTGTCCCAAACAATCGGAGCTCGAACTCTGGAAGCTTGTCCCAGAGCGCGCGGCGGAGGCTGCTGGCTCGGATAGCGGCGCCCACCGAATGCAACCATGATTTCCTATTCAAGACATCAGGCCGCGACTTGAAATGGAGAGGGGCGGCGTTGCGGATAAAGGCTCACGCTCCGAGGCCCCGGAGCGCTGTAACAACGATAATCCCGGCGAAGTTCTGCTGGACGCATTCTTCAGGAACCAGGGTCTATATCGAAAGAGAATCGCTAAGGATGGGTCTTGTCTCTTCAGAGCTGTTGCTGAACAGGTATGCAACACGCTTAGTTAACAAAAAATTCTTGTCACCATTTTACCGGATAAAAATTTAATTGGACTATTAATTACATACAATCAAACCTCCAAAAACACGTTATCATGTTATGTCTCTGATTTGCATTGCGCGATTGGCTGCCACTTTTGCCTACAAAAAATGTGACTACAGTGTGAAGTGTTTTGTGATTTCCCGAGGACGTAAAAGGTGTTGGTTGCACAGCTTAACCAATCTTTTATGTCCACCAGAGAGTACAGACAGGGTCTTCATTTAACACCTGAACAAAGGCACTAAAGTAACCTGCATAGTAAAGTTTTGAGTGGAAGACCATTGGTTCATGCAGCCTACCCTTCCAAATTGTCCATCAGGGTACATTACTGGAACTACTAGCCTTGTATCCAAAGAAGAATTCATCCAGCCCCCTTTTTAAAAAAAAACTACCATGGTTTTCTGTTTCACTATTCTCAATAGTAATCTGTTGCACAATTCTATCCTTCTCTTGTATTAAAAAATGTTTCCTTTGGCTCCCTTAACTCAAAATGTCCCCAAGAATTATGGGTTTGAAAGAAAGATTTAGCTAGTTTATCAAATTTCTCCTCATTTATCTAGAGAGTGCAGTCCCAACTGTTGGGGAATGGATCAACTTATAAGTTATTCCACAAGATAATAGGGTTCAAAGGCTTTTGTTGGCATTAACCATACATTTATTACATAATGGTACTGGAGGACTGCTAATGTGGTACTCTTGTTTAAGAAGGGAGAAAGGGATCGGCCGAGTAATTACAGGACTAACAGCCTAACCTCAGTGGTGGGAAAATTATTGGAAAAAAAATCCTGAAAGGCAGGATACATCTACATTTGGAAAGGCAAGGATTAATTAGGGGCAGTCAGCACGGATTTGTTAAGGGAAGATTGTGTTTGACTAACCTGATTGAATTTTTTGAGGAGGTAACTAAGAGGGTTGATGAGGGTAGTGCGTACAATGTAATGTATATGGACTTTAGCAAAACTTTTGATAAGGTCCCACGTGGTAGACTGGTCACGAAGGTTAAAGCCCAGGGGATCCAAGGCAAAGTGGCTAGTTGATCCAAAATTGGCTTAGAGGTAAGAAGCAAAGGATAGTGGTTGATGGATGTTTTTGTGACTGGAAGGATGTTTCCAGTGGGGTTCCCCAGGGCTCGATACTGGGACCCTTGTTTTTTGTGGTATATATCAATGATCTAGATTTGAATATAGGGAGTATGATTAAGAAGTTTGCAGATGACACTAAAATTGGCTGTGTGGTTGATAATGAAGAGGAAAGTCATGGACTTCAGGAGGATATCAATCTACTGGTCAGGTGGGCAGAGCAGTGGCAAATGGAATTTAATTCGGAGAATTGTGAGGGAATAAGGAAAGGGTATACACATTAAGCGGTAGGCCACTTAATAGTGTAGATGAACAAAAGGACCTTGGAGTGTTTGTCCACAGAACTCTTTTTGGTTGGATAACGAAATAAACATTAAATCAAATGCCCCCCAATCTGGGGGACACTCCAAACATTTCTCAAACTGCCCTTTTTTTTTGACTTTTTTGGCTTTTAAAAAAAAAAAAATTTTGGGCCATAAAATCATTAATTCTACAAGTGTCCCCTATAAAAGGGAAGGGGGACACTAAAACCGGCAATTAAAACAAATTAAACTGTAAAATAAATAAAATCAAATTAAAATTTGGTTGCCGGGGGTAACGATGCACTCCAGTCCCTCCGGTGCCCACCTCTCGCGGAAGGCCGCGAGCGTACCGATGGACACCGCGTGCTCCATCTCCAAGGACACCCTGGCGCAGAAGAGAGGCAGGCAGTCAGGCTGAACGACCCCCTCGACCGCCCGCTGTCTGGACTGGCTGATGGCACCCTTGGCCGTGCCCAGGAGCAGTCCTACGAGGAGGCCCTCGGACCTACCCGCTCCCCTCCGCACAGGGTGCCCAAAGATCAGGAGTGTGGGACTGAAGTGCAGCCAGAATTTCAGGAGTAGCCCCTTTAAATAATAAAACGGGCTGCAACCTCGTGCATTCGATAAAAACATGGAACATGGACTCTTCCAGACCTCAGAAATTGCAGGCGGCCTGGGAACCCGTGAACCGGCTTAAAAAATTTATTGCACGGCACTGCTCCGTGCACCACCCTCCAGGCCAAGTCCCCGATAAATAGTGGGAGGACTCCCGAGTAGAGTGCCCTCCATCGGGGACCCCCGCCTCCTCCGGTCGGCAAGATGGTACGCCATGGCGTGTCCGGACGGCAGGCGAGGATGGCAAAGTTGAGAGTGTGCAGGAGCAGCCCGTACAGGAAACCTCTCCACGCGGAACTGAAAAGCACGGAGGGGATTTCCCCGAGGCGGCTCAAGTTGTGATGCGCCGGCTCCCGAGGGAGGTTCCGGGGTTTGGCGCCGATGAGGAATTCCGTCCGGACGAGGGTCAGTTCGGACGGGATCTCCCCATGTGCTTGAGCCTCCTCGATGCACCTAACGGAGTCAGGGCCCAGAGCTGTTTTTAGCGACTCGATGGCATCGGCCGCGCGGCGGACGTCGACCGAATTCAGGCGCCGCGCCAGCGTGTCTGGCACCATCCAGCCCGCTCCTCCGCCATCGAGCAGGTCCCTGGCCCTGGTCACCTCACCAGCCACAGCCCTCTCGTCCGCCTGCCACCTAAAACCTCGGTTGTGGAGGTACGGATTCCCGAGCAGCGTTTCCTGCAGGACAGCCGCCACTCCAGCCGGTGGAGAGCTGCGCTTGGTGGAGACTTTGTTCCAGACCCTGGTGAGTTTCTTGTAAAAGACAGGCAGCTCCTGGACGGCGGTCCTGATGCCCCCCATGCTCACAAACAGGAGCTGTGTGTCGTAGTTGAGGCCGTGCTGCTGGCGGAAGAAATACGTCGCCAGAGCACGCCACCTAGGAGGGGGCTCGACGTAAAGGTATCTCTGCAGGGTCTGAAGACGGAAAGTCGCGAGCTGGGCGCTGACGCACACCAACGACTGACCGCCCTCCCCAAGCGGGAGACTCAAGACCGCGGCAGAGACCCAGTGCTTCCTGTTGTTCCAGAAGAAGTCCACCAGCTTCTTCTGTATCTTGGCGACAAACGCAGGGGGAGGGGTCAAAGTGACCAGCCGGTACCACAGCATGGCGGCCACCAGCTGGTTTATGACTAGCGCTCGACTGCTGTAGGACAGCACTCGGAGCAGTCCTGTCCAGCGCCCTAGGCGAGCGGCGACCTTGGCCTCCAGCTCTTGCCAGTTCGCCGGCCAGGCTTCCTCGTCGGGGCTAAGGTAGACTCCCAGATAGAGGAGATGGGTCGTGCTCCAGGCAAAAGGCCTGAGCTCCTCCGGCAGGGAGTCCACCCGCCACTGACCCACCAGGAGTCCGGAACATTTCTCCCAGGTGATCCTGGCGGAGGATGCGGCCGAGTAAATCTCCTGGCACTCACGCATCCTCCGCAGGTCAGCGGGATCCTCTACCGCGAGGAGCACGTCATCTGCGTAAGCCAAGAGGACGACCTCCACGCCCGGCCCTTGCAGAGCCAGTCCCGTCAACCTCGTCCGCAGGAGGCGCAGGAAAGGCTCCACGCAGATGGCATATAACTGGCCGGACATGTGGCATCCCTGGCGCACCTCTCTCCTAAAGCGAAGGGGCGCCGTCAAGGACCCGTTAACCTTAATCAGACACTCTGCGGCGGCGTACAAAAGTCGGATCCGGGCGACGAAATGCGTCCCGAACCCGAAAGCGCGCAGATTTCCGAACAGATAGTCGTGATCCAATCTGTCGAACGCCTTCTCTTGGTCGAGGGATAGGAAGGCGACCGACAGACCAGCCTCCTGGGAACAATGGATGAGGTCCCGGACCAGATGGATGTTATCGTGGATTGTCCGGCCCGGGACCGTGTAGGACTAGTCGGGGTGGATCATGTGGTCCAGCACGGCGCCAAGGCGAGCAGACATCGCCCTGGCGAAGATTTTGTAGTCCGTGCTGAGGAGGGAGACCGGGCGCCAGTTCTTAAGGAGGCGGAGATCGCCCTTTTTAGGCAGCAGGACGATGACTGCCCTGCGCCAAGAGAGGGGCATCTCCCCGTTCGCCAGACTTTCCCACAGGACCCGCGTGTAGTCGCCCCCCAGGACATCCCAGAACGCCCTGTGGAACTTCATGGTCAGCCCGTCCAGCCCTGGGGCTTTTCCCCTCGAGAGCCGGTTGAGGGCGCCGGTCAGCTCCGCCAGGCTTAGCGGAGCTTCCAGATTTTCGGCGCCCTTCGGGCTGACCTTCGGCAGGTCCTCCCACAAAACTCGACGTGCTTCCTCGCTGGACGGCTCCGGAGAGAACAGAGCCCCATAATATTCACGGGCCCTGTTGTTGACGCCCTCCGGATCCGAGACGAGAGAGCCGTCGTCGGCCAGCAGCGTCAAGAGCTGCTTACGGACACTCTGTCTTTTTTCCAGCGAGTAGAAGAAGGGGGAGCCGCGGTCCAGATCCCGCAGGAACCGGATCCGCGACCTCACGAATGCGCCTCGGGACCCGACGAACTGCAGGTCCTTCAGCGCGGCCTTCTTCGCTTCGTACACCGTCCGCAGGGCCGGGTCCTCGACGACTTGACCGAGACGGGACTCCAGGTCGAGCACCTCTTTTTCTAGGCGCCCGACCCTGGCCGCTCACCTCTTGGTCGACCCCCTCGTGTACTCTTGACAGAAGACGCGGACGTGAGCCTTGCCCATGTCCCACTATAGCCTCAAGGAGGGGAAGCCCCCCTGCTTCCTTCTCCAGTCGGCCCAGAAATGACGGAACGAGTCCTGGAACCGCACGTCCTCCAGCAGCTGGTTGTTAAAATGCCAGTACGCGGACCCCGTCCCTGCGCGGAGCGAAGCGACCTCCGCCCACACCAGGTGGTGGTCCGAACACGGCACCGGCCGCATGGAGGCCGCCGGGACGCAGGAAACATACGCCCGAGACACGTAAAGGCGGTCGATTCTGGATCATCCTACTCCAGGCCTCACCCAAGTAAAGGCGCTGGAGTCGGGATGGAGATTTCGCCAGACGTCCACCAAGTCGAAGGACCCGACCAGGTCCCTCAACTTCTCCATCGCCGTCATGCTCTGCGGGGCACCGGAGCGGTCCCTCGCCTCGAGGGTGCAGTTAAAATCCCCCCCGAGGACAATGCAGTCGCCGACGTCGACGGAGCCAAGAAGAGCGGACACCTCTTCAAAGAAGCACGTTTGCTGCGGGCCGGGCTGAGGGGCGTACACGTTCACGAGATGGAGCGGCACGTCCCCCAGGCGAACCGTGCCGTGCAGCAAGCGGCCTGGCACGGGCTCCTCGACCCCCAAGATCTCCGGCTGAAAATGCGGGGCCAGCAAGATCGCCACCCCACTAGAAGTGGCGGTGAGGTGGCTCATGCGGACCTCTCCTTGCCATTCCAGGAGCCACGTGGCTTCGTCTCCAGAAACGGTGTGGGTTTCTTGCAGGAAGCACACCGCATATTTTCCCTCCCACAGGAGCAAAAAATTGTTAAATCTACGGCGTGCCTCTCTGCCGCCGTTGATGTTGAGGCTGGCTATGGTTATCTTCATGACAAAAGCATAGTGCAACCTCTACCTAACCTATTGTGGTGGGTGGAGTGGAGTCGTTTGTTGACCTCCACTCCCTCAGCAGACGAGCGAGGAATCTTTTGAGCCGGCGCAGCTCAAGGCCTTGCGCCTTTGATAAGGGCCCGCCCGCGGCCATGGTTTTAGCGGCGGCGCGGACGGACGCGATGAGCAATCCTGGCTCGGACCATTTTTCCAGGGCCAGATGGGCTCGGTTGCGGCGACCCTGGTTCTGGACCAAAAAGTCCCGGAGTTCCTTTACAGGAATGAGGGGGGACTCGGCGGCGGGCACGAGGAGATCCACCGCCTCACTGGCGATGGACTCTAGATCTTCTCCCTCGTTCACGAGGTACGGCAAACGGCCCGGCCGCTCCATCCGACCCTGGCTCTGCCCCGATCCCACCCCCAGGATCGTCGGCAGAGGAGTCCCCACTGGGCTCTTTTAAAAGCGGTGCTGGGTCAGGAAGCGACAGCGGAAGGGGTTCCTCCTCTACCTGGTTTAAGAAATTCTCCAGGTCCTCCAAGTACCTCCGCTCCAAAGTAGGGGGCGAGGGTTGGTGTTCTTCCCCCTCCCCGCCACCACCCCCCGGCCCAGCGTGTACAGAATCATTAAAATTGTTAACACTTTGTATTTCTTCCGGGTCGAGCAACTCCCGGGGGAAGTTGGTTAATAGCTGGGCGGGCTCAGGTTCGGCCTTTTCGGCCCCGCCCGCCTCAGTCCCCGGGACGCTCAACCCGGCGGCTACGCATTCCTCCGCTGGCCCCACGCCCCCCACGACAGGCAGATCTTCCACGCCATCCCCAGGAGGCAGAGGCTGGGTAGCCTCGACTGTCTCACCCTCCCCGGGGACAGACTCCTCTCGCCTACGGCACAGTTTGGGGGCGCTGGTGGGGGACGCGGGACACGCGGCGGGCACCGACTCCTCCGCGGAGGGATGTTGTTCCCCCTCCGCCTCATTGGAGTGGCGCCTCCTTTTGTTCCTGGGGGGGGCGCGGAGGCAGGGAGACCTCCATGTCTGCCGAGGCTTCCCGCTCCACTCCCCCCTTTTTCTTTTCTTGCCCGCGCCCGAGCCCCTCTGAGGTATTGGTCAAGGGCTTGGGCACGGGCTCAGGGCACCCTGCGCTCGCCGGTGACAGGGTTGGGCTGAGCGCCGTGATCAAATTGTCTGGCGCACTGAGGGGACCCGCCTCGAGGTGCTTCATCTTCCTCCGCGCCTTCTTTCCGACCGGACGCTCTCCCTCCCCCCTGCTGGAGGCCGTGAAAACAAAGGCCTCCGACGATGCCCGCGCACCTACGGCTCCCGGTACGCGGACGCAGCTCGGGGGAGGGGTGGTGGCGGCGCCAGCCTTGGCCGCCTTCGGTGGTTTGGCGGCCTTGGAGGTGGGGCAGTTCTTGCGAACGTGCCCCACCTCCCTACAGGCATGGCACCGCACGCCGTCCGACGTCCAGAAGACGCGGTAGGCAGTCCCCTCGTGCACCACATTAAAATTGCCCTCTGTCGTCTCCTCCCGCGCCAGCCGGACAAAGAGCTGGCGGCGGAAGGAGAACACGTGGCGCAGGCTGTTCTCCCTGAGGCCGAGCGGTATGGGGTTAATCCCTGATCTTACCTCCCCAAGTTGGTGTAGGTGAGGGAGGAGGAGCTCAGCGGGAACAAAGGGTGGGACGTTTGAAACGATGACACTCTGCGCGGTGGCCTCGAGAGGGTCCACCGGCAGGAACGTCCCGCCCACCGTGAGCCCCTTTTCAAGGGCCAGGGACACCGCTCGCTCCGACCCCAGGAAGAACATCGCCTTCCCAGACATTTTGGAGGCTGCGACAATGGCCGAGGGGCCGACTACCCCAGCCATCGCCCGCACGCACTCCTCGATGCTCATTGTGGGGTGAGTGTAGCTCTTGACCTCGTGTTTTTTTGTAATTAGTTTAAATGGTGGCAGGGCAGCAGGAGGTGCCGTGGATGTGGACGCCGCCTGTGCGTATGTCTTAGCTGGCCCTGCCACCGGCGTGGATGGGGTCGCCATGACGGGGGTCCCTTTTAAGGGCCACACCCACCTCAAAGTCACAGGCCTTAATGGTCTTAAATTGGCCTCGTTGGTGTTTGAGCAGAGGGAGCTCTTAGTGGGGCACACCTCTCCCCTAGTTAACGATTGGGGAGGGGTCTTGCTCCCTCTGCTCAGTTGTCTTAATTTAATTTTAATTAAGGAAGAAAGGGGCTCTCAGAGAGAGAGAGGGGAGAGACAGAGAGAGTGACAGAGAGAGAGAGCGGGGGGTGGGAAAGAGGGAAGCTGTGAGGGCAGGTCTCCCCTCACAGCGATGGGTGGGTGCTTTCTGGTGTGCACTCCCCAGATGATGAAAAAAAACAAGACACAGTCTTATAGGATGGTCTTCGGTGGGGGGAGAAGATGTCTTCACCTGGGGCAGCTGGAGCCACCCAGGCACACACTCCCAACGATGTTAAATAGGGTGATTACCAAGTCTTCAGCCAGGTAGCTCCAGCTATCCCAGGCTAGGCAATGGGGGAGGGGTGCTTCAGTGGTGTGTGGGGCCTAGCTGTAAACAAGACCCCCACACACACTTCCACACACACACACCCCCCGCGATGTTCCGGGCCTCGAAGAAATCTTCTTTTCTCCCCCCACCAATAAAACAATGTCTTTAGGGGAATGCACCAGTACACCCACCTGTAGAATGTTGTAGAGTCTCCCTCCTTCCACACAGGTTGTTGTTCTTTCCCCCTCTCTCCAACTCTCTGTAGAAGTAATAAAGTTGTTGAATTTTCTGCTCTCCTCCTCTCCCTCTGGATGGATTGTAATGAAGTAAGCCCCTTCCTCCTCTTCCTGGGCTGGTCTCGGGGTTCTCTCCAGGCCTTCAGGCAGGAGCAACAGCAGGGAGCTCCTTCCCTCACTGCTCCAGGCTCCAAATGATCAGGCCACGCCTCCAACAGCTCCACCCTTGTCCACAGATCCCTGAAAGTAGCAGGCCAGGTGGATAAGGTGGTTAAGAAGGCATACGGAATGCTTGCCTTTATTGGCCGAGGAATAGAATACAAGAGCAGGGAGGTTATGCTTAAATTGTATAATACTCTGGCCCGCATACAGTTGTGGTCGCCATATTATAGGAAGGACGTGATTGCACTAGAGCGAGTGCAGAGGAGATTTACTAGGATGCTGCCTGGAATGGAGAAGCTTAGCTATGATGACAGATTGGGTCGGCTGGGTTTATTCTCATCGGAACAGAGGAGGTTGAGAGGAGACCTCATTGAGGTGTACAAAATTTTGAGGTGCCTGGATATAGTGGATAGCAAGGGCTTATTTTCATTGGTGGACGGGTCAATTATGAGGGGGCATAGTTTTAAGGTGGTTGGTGGAAGGTTCAGAGGGGATTTGAGTGGGGGCTTCTTCACGCAGGTGGTTGTGGGGATCTGGAACTCTGCCTGGAAGGGTGGTGGATGCAGAAATCCTCGCCACATTTTAAAAGGTGCTTGGATGGGCACTTGAAGTGCCGTAACCTGCAGGGTTATGAACCTAGAGCAGGTAATTGGGATTAGACTGGATAACCTCTTGTTGGCTGGCGCAGATACGATGGTAAGTACTGCAGGAAATCGAATGCGGCCAGGGTGATCGCCTGGACTCGTTTTGATCGCCTGGATGGGTCAGTGAGGAATTTTCTCAGATTTTTTTCCCCCAATTGGCCTGGGTTTTTATTTGATTTTTGCCACTCCCAGGAGATCACATGGCTCCGGTTGGGGTGGAATGTAGAATGTTTTAGTTTAAGGGCTGTCACAGTTGTGTGGGGCGGACTGGTTGGGCTAGGTGCTCTTTACTTTTCCGCCATTGTTTATATGTAAACTTTACTGCTGCTGACCGAGGGCCGTGCGGCTCTTTGTCAGCCGCGCGGACACGATAGGCCGGAATGGCCTCCTTCTGCACTGTAAATTTCTATGTTTCAATGTTAATTATTATCAACAATTACACATATACAATGATAACCATAACTAAATACAATTACTCACATACTCAGGGTAACACTTAGGATACAGTGTGCTGGAGGATTCACACCTTACAGTTCTCGAGCTTGAGGGGATCGGCTGGACAAGCCTTTTTGAATTCTGAAGTATCTATTCTAACACCCCTCTTTAGAGATTTTATATATTTTTTCTTTAGCGCAGAATCATGTGTTATCAAAGGACTACCTCATCCCGTTATGCAATTAATGGATTTCAGTTTTAACAAAGCTTATCAAGGCTTTATCTTGACCAAATTCCTCAACAATGCTCTTGGAGGAGTTTCTATTTAAAGCCATAGCTTCTCGGCTGGATGGTCAAAACATGTCCATAGACATCTCACTGCTGAGAGATCACTGGTAGCTCTCAAGGCTGAGTGAGCAAATAGTTTGTGGTCTCTGCTGCCCTTTGCTTTTCATTTCACTGGAAACTGAAACTGACATTTCCAGCCTTCGAACAAAAACTTACTTATCATCTCCTTACACAAAATTAACTATCTTCATAACTTAGCTTTCTAAGTTCAGTAATAAGCCTCCTATTCTCCTTTGGATTCCCACCAGTAATTTTCTACAGCCTTTTTTTAATATGAAGATCAAAACTGAACACAGTATTCAAGCTGTGGTCTAACAAAGGTCAGACACAACTTCAATATCACCTCCTTTGATTTGTAAGTCACTTCCCTAGCTATACATTCAAACATTTTATTACCTTTCTTCACTGCCTGGGAACACTGAGCTGACAGCTTTACTGACAAATCTACCAAGTATTTATGATTTTATGTCTCCTATTCACAACAAAACATAGAAACATAGAAAATAGGTGCAGGAGTAGGTCATTCGGCCCTTCGAGCCTGCAACGCCATTCAATAAGATCATGGCTGATCATTCCCTCAGTATCCCTTTCCTGCTTTCTCTCCATACCCCTTGATCCCCTTAGCCGTAAGGGCCATATCTAACTGCCTCTTGAATATATCCAATGAACTGGCATCAACAAATCTCTGCGGCAGGGAATTCCACAGGTTAACAACTCTCTGAATGAAGAAGTTTCTCCTCATCTCAGTCCTAAATGGCCTACCCCTTATCCTAAGCCTATGTCCTCTGGTTCTGGATTTCCCCAACATCGGGAACATTCTTCCCACATCTAACCTGCCCAGTCCCGTCAGAATCTTATACGTTTCTATGAGATCCCCTCTCATCCTTCTAAACTCCAGTGAATAAAGGACCAGTTGATCCAGTCTCTCCTCATATATGACAGTCCAGCCATCCCTGGAATCAGTTTGGTGAACCTTCACTGCACTCCTTCAATAGCAAGAACGTCCTTCCTCAGATTAGGAGACCAAAACCGAACACAATATTCCAGGTGAGGCCTCACTAAGGCCCTGTACAACTACAGTAAGACCTCCCTGCTCCTATACTCAAATCCCCTAGCTATGAAGGCCAACATACCATTTGCCTTCTTCACCGCCTGCTGTACCTGCATGCCCACTTTCAGTGACTGATGAACCATGACACCCAGGTCTCGTTGCACCTCCCCTTTTCCTAATCTTCCGCCATTCAGATAATATTCTGCCTTCGTGTTTTTGCCCCCAAAATGGATAACCACGGGCTTGACAGGGTCGATGCAGGGAGGATGTTTCCTCTGACTGGGCAGTCGAGATCCAGGGTCACAGTCTCAGAATGAGGGGTCGCCCTTTTAGGACTGAGCTGAGGAGAAAATTCTTCACTCAGAAGGTGGTGAATCTTTGGAATTCTTTACACCATAGGGCTGTGGAGGCTCAGTCTTTTGAGTAGATTCAAGACAGAAATCGATAGATTTTCAGATATTAAGGGAATCAAGGGATATGCGGACAGTGCAGGAAAGTGGAGTTGAGGTAGAAGATCTACCATGATCTCAGTGAATGGCAGAGCAGGCTTGAGGGGCCGAATGGCCTGCTCCTGCTCCTAGCTCTTATGTTCTCCCAGTATCCTCGCCATACAGATCCCTCAACCAACATAACTAAAACAGATGATCTGGTCATTTATCTCAGTGCTGTTTGTGGGAGCTTACAGCTTTGGTCTCCATATTTAAGGAAGGATATACTTGTATTGGAGGCTGTTCAGAGAAGGTTCACTATGTTGATTCTGGAGAGGAGGAGGTTGACTTAAGAAGATAGATTGGATTTCAGAACAATGAAAGGTGATCTTATTGAAACATATAGGATAATGAGGGGCTCGACAAGGTGGATGCAGAGAGGATATTTCCACTCATCGGGAAACTAAAACTAGGGGACATAGTCTCAGAATAAGGGGCTGCCCATTTAAAACTGAGATAAGGAGGAATTTCTTCTCTGAGGTTTGTAAATCTATGGAATTCTCTGACCCAGAGAGCTGTGGAGGCTGGGTCATTGAATATATTTAAGGTGGAGATAGACAGAATTTTGAGCGATAAGAGAATAAAGGGTTATGGGGAGCAGGCAGGGAAGTGGAGCTGAGTCCATGATCAGATCAGCCATGATCAGATCAGCCATGATCTTATTAAATGGTGGAGCAGGCTCGAGGGGCCAGGTGGCCTCCTGCTCCTTTTTCTTATGTACATTCCCACCTAGCTTTGTATCAGGAGCAAACTTGGATATATTACATTTGGTAAGCTCATCCAAATAATTGGTATATTGTGACTAGCTGGGGCCCAAGCGCTGATCCTTGCGGCACCCCACTAGTTACAGCCTGCCAACCCGAAAATGACCCATTTAATCCTACTCTTTGTTTTCTGTCTGTTAATGAATCCTCAATCCATGCTAGTATATTGCCTCCAATCCCATGAGCCCTAATTTTGTTAAATAACCTCTTGTGTGGCACCTTACCGAATGCCTTCTGAAAATCTAAATACACCACATCCACTGGTTCCCCCTTATCTATTCTACTAGTTACAACCTCAAAAAACTCAGTAACAGATTTGTCAAACGTGATTTCCCTTTCATAAATCATAAATCCCTGTTGACTCTGCCCAATCCTATTATTATTTTTTTCTAAGTACCCTGTTGCCACAGTCTTAATAATAGCTTCTAGCATTTTCCTTACTACTGATATCAGGCTAACTGGTCTGTAGTTCCCCATTTTCTCTCTCCCTCTTTTACTTAAACAGTGCGGTTACATTAGCTACCTGCCAATCAGCGGGAACCGTTCTAGAATCTATGGAATTTTGGAAGATGGCAACAAATGCATCCACTATCTCTAAAGCTACCTCTTTGAAAACCCTAGGATGTAGGCCATCAGGTCCAGGGGATTTATCGGCTTTCAGTCCCATTAATTTCTCCAGTACTATTTTTTTTTACTAATACCAGTTTCTTTCAGTTCCTCTTTCCTGCTAGACCCTTGGTTCTCTACTATTTCCGGGAGGTTTTATGTGTCTTCCATGAAGACAGACACAAAATATTTGTTTAATTTCTCTGCCATTTCCTTATTCCCAATTATAATTTCTCCTGTCTCAGCCACATTTACTTTTGCCAATCTTTTCCTTTTTACATTCCTATAGAAGCTTTTACCGTCTGTTTTTATGTCTCTCGCTAGTTTACTCTCGTTCTATTTTCCCTTTCTTCATCAATTTCTTGGTCCTCCTTTGCTGAATTTTAAAATCCTCCCAATCCTCAGGCTTACTGCTCTTTTTGGCAACATTATAAGTCTCCCAGACCACTCTTTGATGTAATACTATCTTTAACTTCTTTTGTTAGCCACGGTTGGACCACTTTTCCTGTGCGGTTTTTGTGCCTTAAAGGAATGTATGTTTGTTGTAAATTATGTATTATTTAAATGCTAGCCATTGCTTGTCTACCATCATACCTTTTAATGTAGTTTCCCAATCTACCATAGCCAACTCTCCCCTCATACCTACGTAGTTTGCTTTGTTTAGATTTAAGACCCTAGTTTCGGATTTAACTAAATCACTTTCAAACTCAATATAAAATTCTATCATATTATGGTCACTCTTCCCTAAAGGCCCCTTTACTATAAGGGTATTAATTAACCCTTTCTCATTGCACAATACTAGATCTAAAACAGCCCGTTCCCTAGTTGGTTCCTCAACATACTGATCTAGAAAACCATCTTGTATACATTCCATGAATTTGTCCTCCACACTATTACTGCAGATTTGGTTTGCCCAGTCTGTATGTAGATTAAAGTCCCCCATGATTACTGTATTACCCTTGTTACATGCACCTCTAATTTCCTGATTTATACTGTGCCCTACATTCCCACTACTGTTTGGGGGCCTATAAACAACTCCCACCAACGTTTTCTGCCCATTGCTGTTTCTTAGCTCCACCCAAACTGATTCTACATCTTGATTTACCGTGCTAAGATCCTTTCTCTCTACGGTCTTTATCCCAGGGCTATTCCTCCTCCTTTTCCATTTTGGCCATCTCTTCGAAAAGTTAACTATCCTGGAATATTTAGTCCCAATCATGGACCTTGCAACCACGTCTCCGTAATGGCTATTCGATCAAACCTATTAATTTCTATCTGCGCTGTTAATTCATCAGTTTTGTTGCGAATGCTTCATGCATTCAGACATAGTGCCTTTAGCTTTGACTTTTTTCTGTTTTTCCCTGATGTCACCTTAGTCACTGATGTCCTATTACCTTTGTTACTCTCTCTGTCCCTTCCTGACCCACTCTGCTTATTTTTACCCAAAACTCTGCTCTGCTCCAGAGCCTTGACATTTCTCTTGCTTTTAAATTTACTCTTTCCTGAATCCTCTCACCCCCCCTTCGTTAGTTTAAAGCCCTGTCTACTTCCCTCGTTATTTGATTCACCAGGTCACTGGTTCCAGCCCAGTTCAAGTGGAACCCGTCCCAACGGAACAGCTCCCTCTTTCCCCAGTACTGATGCCAGTGCCCCAAGAAGCAAAAAAACAAAACCCCTGTCTCCCAGACCACTCTTTGAGCCACGCATTTAACTTTCTAATCTGCTTATCCCATATCAATTGGCACGTGGCTCCGGTAACAATACAGAGATTATAACCTTTGAGGTTCTGCTTTTTAATTTGGACTCCAATTCCTCAAACTCTTTAAGGAGAACCTCATTTTCAGTTCTACCTATGTCGTTGGTTCCTACGTAGACTATGACAACTGGATCCTCCCCTTCCCACTCCGTTCTTCTCCAGCCGAGAGGAGATGTTTTTAACCTTGGCACCGGGCAGGCAATATAACCTTCGAAACTCCCGGTCATGGCTGCCTGATCACTAACCAGACCTGTACCACTACCTAACCTAAGGGATGAATCTGCCTCCTGGATCAATGTGTCCATGTAACTCTCCCCCTCCCTAATGCATCGCAATGTCTGCAGTTCGTACTCCAGCTCAACAACGCTGAACCGAAGTTCCTCAAGTTGCAGACACTTACTGTAGATGTGGTTGCTCGGGATCGCGGTGCTCTCCGCCAACTCCCTCATGCTATAGTTACGACACACCACCTGCCCTGCCATCCCTAACCTTGCTTTATTACTCTCCTGCTCTTCTTTGAATAATGCCATGGGATCTTTTTCATCCACCTGAGAGATGGCAGTTGGGGTCTCAATTTACCGTCCCAACCGAAAGATGAGACATCAACAATGCAGCACTCCCTCAGTACTGCACTGAAGTGTCAGCCTAGATTATGGGCTCAAGACTTTGGAGTGAGGCTTCAACCCATGTTGTTCTGTCTTGAGGTGAGAGTGCTACCACTGAGCCAAGGATGTAAAGTGGAATGTTCGTATCTGAATAATAGTTCTTTGACTTCAGTTGAAGTTTGATTAATTTGCCCTTTGGCAACCTTTTTATTTGAGATGGGACTTCCTAACTTTCTTGACTGCAGGATTTGTGATTTGCTGTTCTCTTCTCGTTCCTTTTCTTCTTCAAGTACAGAACTCAACACAGGACTTTCTGAGGTAACATAGAATTTGTACTTCTGTATGAATTTAGAATTATCTTTCATCTTGTAGATCAATTCGGAAATTACTTTGTATCAAAAATTGTTTGTGATTCCATCTGTATTCTTCTATATTATATTCCACCTCATAAGATTTAAGAGAACCCTTCTTGATCCGTTGCTTTTCTCAACTGCAAGTTGCTAATTTCTGGTCATGATTATAGAAACATAGAAACATAGAAAATAGGTGCAGGAGTCGGCCATTCGGCCCTTTGAGCCTGCACCACCATTCAATAAGATCTTGGCTTATCATTCACCTCAGTACCCCTTTCCTGCTTTCTCTTCATACCCCTTGATCCCTTTAGCCGTAAGGGCCATATCTAACTCCCTCTTGAATATATCCAATGAACTGGCATCAACAACTCTCTGCGGTAGGGAATTCCACAGGTTAACAACTCTCTGAGTGAAGAAGTTTCTCCTCATCTCGGTCCTAAATGGCTTACCTCTTATCCTTAGACTATGTCCCCTGGTTCTGGACTTCCCCAACATCGGGAACATTCTTCCTGTATCTAACCTGTCCAGTCCTGTCAGAATTTTATATGTTTCTATGAGATTCCCTCTCATCCTTCTAAACTCCAGTGAATACAGGCCCAGTCGATCCAGTCTCTCCTCATATGTCAGTCCAGCCATCCCGGGAATCAGCCTGGTGAACTTTCGCTGCACTCCCTCAATAGCAAGAATGTCCTTCCTCAGATTAGGAGACCAAAACTGAACACAATATTCCAGGTGAGGCCTCACTAAGGCCCTGTATAACTGCATTAAGACCTCCCTGCTCCTGTACTCCAATCCCCTAACTATGAAGGCCAACATACCATTTGCCTTCTTCACCGCCTGCTGTACCTGTATGCCAACTTTCAATGACTGATGTACCATGACACCCAGGTCTCGTTGCACCTCCCCTTTTCCTAATCTGCCGCCATTCAGATAATATTCTGCCTTCAAGTTTTTTCCACCAAAGTGGATAACCTCACATTTATCCACATTATACTGCATCCGCCATGCGTTTGTCCACTCACCTAACCTGTCCAAGTCACCCTGCAGCCTTTTGGCGTCCTCCTCACAGCTCACACCGCCACCCAGCTTAGTGTCATCTGCAAACTTGGAGATATTACATTCAATTCCCTCATCCAAATCATTAATGTATATTGTAAATAGCTGAGGTCCCAGCACTAAGCCCTGCGGCACGCCACTAGTCACTGCCTGCCATTCTGAAAAGGGATGACTAATCAGGGGAGGGCAGCAGCAGCCAAGTTCATGGCACCGTGGCTGGCTCTGTTGAACAGGAGGGGAGGAAAAAGAGTGGGAGAGCAATTGTGATAGGGGATTCAATTGTAAGGGGAATAGATAGGCGTTTCTGCGGCCGCAACCGAGACTCCAGGATGGTATGTTGCCTCCCTGGTGCAAGGGTCAAGGATGTCTCTGAGCGGGTGCAGGACATTCTAAAAAAAGGAGGGAGAACAGCCAGTTGTCGTGGTGCACATTGGTACCAACGACATAGGTAAAAAAAAGGGATGAGGTCCTATGAAACGAATTTAAGGAGCTAGGAGCTAAATTTAAAAAGTAGGACCTCAAAAGTAGTAATCTCGGGATTGCTACCAGTGCCACGTGCTAGTCAGAGTAGGAATCGCAGGATAGCGCAGATGAATACATGGCTTGAGCAGTGGTGCAGCAGGGAGGGATTCAAATTCCTGGGGCATTGGAACCGGTTCTGGGGGAGGTGGGACCAGTACAAAGCGGACGGTCTGCACGTGGGCAGGACCGGAACCAATTTCCTGGGGGGAGTGTTTGCTAGTGCTGTTGGGGAGGAGTTAAACAAATATGGCAGGGGGATGGGAATCAATGCAGGGAGACAGAGGGAAACAAAAAGGAGACAAAAGCAAAAGACAGAAAGGAGATGAGGATAAGTGGAGGGCAGAGAAACCCAAGACAAAAAACAAAAAGGGCCACTGTACAGCAAAATTCTAAAAGGAAAAAGGTTTTTAAAGAAACAAGCCTGAAGGCTTTGTGTCTTAATGCAAGGAGTATCCGTAATAAGGTGGATGAATTAACTGTGCAAATAGATGTTAACAAATATGATGTGATTGGGATTACGGAGATGTGGCTCCAGGATGATCAGGGCTGGGAACTCAACATCCATGGGTATTCAACATTCAGAAAGGATAGAATAAAAGGAAAAGGAGGTGGGTTAGCATTGCTGGTTAAAGAAGAGATTAATGCAATAGTTAGAATGGACATTAGCTTGGATGATGTGGAATCTATGGGCCCAAGTTTCCACATGATTTGCGCCTGATTTTTAGGAGCAACTGGTGGAGAACGGACTATCTTAGAAATCGCAATTCTCCACATTTTATTTTCTGCAGTTCTAGTCAGGTAGAACAGTTCTACTTTGGAACAGAATTTTTTCTTCAAAAGGGGGCGTCTCCGGCAACTGACACCTGATTTGAAAGTTTCCACAGTGAAAACGTACTCCAAACTAAAGTAGAATGGAGCAAGTGAAGATTTTTGTAGAACTGAAAAAACCTGTTCTACACATTAAAAAATCAGGCGCAGGTTACAAATTAGGTGTCCAGAACGAGGGGGGGCGGGGGGGGGAGCGGAACTCATTAAATTCTACAATAAATCCTTATTCATACTTCTACAAATATTATACAACTAAATCCAACCTGAATAAACATTTATAAGCAAAGAAAAGATTAAATAAACCATCTTCCGACCTGTGTGAAAGTGCTTCAGGCACGGAGAATTCTGCAGGCGTTCGTTCCCGCGGAGGGGAGGGGGAAGAGAAGGGAACAGCCGTTTCGTTCCCGTGGAGGGGAGGGGGGGGAATTAAACAGCCGCTTCGTTCCCGTGGAGGGGAAGGGGGAAGGAGACAGTGAGAAGGCTGCAAGTGCTAATGTACTTTTATTAAAAAAATGTTCAAAAATTAAACAGCTACAAAGAACTACAAAAATGGCCGAGTGCCAATGATTTTTTCACACTGAGCATGCGCGAATGCTCCAACGCGCACGCGCAGCGTTGCCGGCAGGAAAAAAAACTAATTTAAATAGTACCCGACCCCCTCCCACTTACAAAATCAGCGCGAGTGTAGGCTCCGCCCCCTGGGCGCCGCGCCAGGCAGACAAGGAGCTGCAGAACGCTCCAGAATTGCGAGGTTTTTTTTAGGCGCCGTTTTAGGCGCGAAAAACGGGCTCCCAGCTCGGAGGGGCGCCCGTTTTTTATCGTGTGGAAACTTGAGCCCTATATGGGTTGAACTGCAGAACACCAAAGGGCAAAAAACGTTAGTGGGAGTTGTGTACAGACCTCCAAACAGTAGTAGTAAAGTTGGGGAGGGCATCAAACAGGAAATTAGGGGTGCATGCAATAAGGGTGCAGCAGTTATAATGGGTGACTTTAATATGCACATAGATTGGGCTAACCAAACTGGAAGCAATACAGTGGAGGAGGGTTTCCTGGAGTGCAGAAGGGATGGTTTTCTAGACCAATATGTCGAGGAACCAACTAGGGGGGAGGCCATCTTAGACTGGGTGTTGTGCAATGAGAGAGGATTAATTAGCAATACCGTTGTGCGAGGCCTCTTGGGGAAGAGTGACCATAATATGGTGGAATTCTGCATTAGGATGGAGAATGAAACAGTTAATTCAGAGACCATGGTCCAGAACTTAAAGAAGGGTAACTTTGAAGGTATGAGGCGTGAATTAGCTAGGATTGATTGGCGAATGATAGTTAAGGGGTTGACTGTGGATGGACAATGGCAGACATTTAGAGACCGCATGGATGAACTACAACAATTGTACATTCCTGACTGTCATAAAAATAAAAAAGGGAAGGTGGCTCAACCGTGGCTATCAAGGGAAATCAGGGATAGTATTAAAGCCAAGGAAGTGGCATACAAATTGGCCAGAAATAGCAGTGAACCCGGAGACTGGGAGAAATTTAGAACTCAACAGAGGAGGAGAAAGGGTTTGATTAGGGCAGGGAAAATGGAGTACGAGAAGAAGCTTGCAGGGAACATTATGACGGATTGCAAAAGTTTCTATAGGTATGTAAAGAGAAAAAGGTTAGTAAAGACAAACGTAGGTCCCCTGCAGTCAGAATCGGGGGAAGTCATAACGGGGAACAAAGAAATGGCGGACCAATTGAACAAGTACTTTGGTTCGGTATTCACTAAGGAAGACACAAACAACCTTCCGGATATAAGAGGGGTCAGAGGGTCTAGTAAAGAGGAGGAACTGAGGGAAATCCTTATTAGTCGGGAAATTGTGTTGGGGAAATTAATGGGATTGAAGGCCGATAAATCCCCAGGGCCTGATGGACTGCATCCCAGAGTACTTAAGAAGGTGGCCTTGGAAATAGCGGATGCATTGACAGTCATTTTCCAACATTCCATTGACTCTAGGTCAGTTCCTATCGAGTGGAGGGTAGCCACTCCAAAAAAGGAGGGAGAGAGAAAACACGGGATTATAGACCGGTCAGCCTGACATCGGTCGTGGGTAAGATGATGGAATCAATTATTAAGGATGTCATAGCAGCGCATTTGGAAAGAGGTGACATGATAGGTCCAAGTCAGCATGGATTTGTGAAAAGGAAATCATGCTTGACAAATCTTCTAGAATTTTTTGAGGATGTTTCCAGTAGAGTGGACAAGGGAGAACCAGTTGATGTGGTATATTTGGACTTTCAGAAGGCTTTCGACAAGGTCCCACACAAGAGATTAATGTGCAAAGTTAAAGCACATGGGATTGGGGGTAGTGTGCTGACATGGATTGAGAACTGGTTGTCAGACAGGAAGCAAAGAGTAGGAGGAAATGGGTACTTTTCAGAATGGCAGGCGGTGACTAGTGGGGTACCGCAAGGTTCTGTGCTGGGGCCCCAGCTGTTTACACTGTACATTAATGATTTAGACGAGGGGATTAAATGTAGTATCTCCAAATTTGCGGATGACACTAAGTTAGGTGGCAGTGTGAGCTGCGAGGAGGATGCTATGAGGCTGCAGAGCGACTTGGATAGGTTAAGTGAGTGGGCAAATGCATGGCAGATGAAGTATAATGTGGATAAATGTGAGGTTTGGTGGTTAAAAACAGAGAGACAGACTATTATCTGAATGGTGACAGATTAGGAAAAGAAGAGGTGCAACGAGACCTGGGTGTCATGGTACATCAGTCATTGAAGGTTGGCATGCAGGTACAGCAGGCGGTTAAGAAAGCAAATGGTATGTTGGCCTTCATAGCGAGGGGATTTGAGTACAGGGGCAGGGAGGTGTTGCTACAGTTGTACAGGGCATTGGTGAGGCCACACCTGGAGTATTGTGTACAGTTTTGGTCTTCTAACCTGAGGAAGGACATTCTTGCTATTGAGGGAGTGCAGCGAAGGTTCACCAGACTGATTCCCGGGATGGCGGGACTGACCTATCAAGAAAGACTGGATAAACTGGGCTTGTATTCACTGGAGTTCAGAAGAATGAGAGGGGACCTCATAGAAACGTTTAAAATTCTGATGGGTTTAGACAGGTTAGATGCAGGAAGAATGTTCCCAATGCTGGGGAAGTCCAGAACCAGGGGTCACAGTCTAAGGATAAGGGATAAGCCATTTAGGACCGAGATGAGAAGGAACTTCTTCACCCAGAGAGTGGTGAACCTGTGGAATTCTCTACCACAGAAAGTTGTTGAGGCCAATTCACTAAATATATTCAAAAAAGAGTTAGATGTAGTCCTTACTACTAAGGGGATCAAGGGGTATGGTGAGAAAGCAGGAATGGGGTACTGAAGTTGCATGTTCAGCCATGAACTCATTGAATGGCGGTGCAGGCTAGAAGGGCCGAATGGCCTTCTCCTGCACCTATTTTCTATGTTTCTATGACCCGTTTAACCCGACTCTCTGCTTCCTGTCTGCCAACCAGTTCTCTATCCACGTCAGTACATTACCCCCAATACCATGTGCTTTAATTTTGCACATCAATCTCTTGTGTGGGACCTTGTCAAAAGCCTTTTGAAAGTCCAAATACACCACATCCACTGGTTCTCCCTTGACCACTCTACCAGTTACATCCTCAAAAAATTCTAGATTTGTCAAGCATGATTTCCCTTTCATAAATCCATGCTGACTTGGACCGATCCCATCACTGCTTTCCAAATGTGCTGCTATCTCATCTTTAATAATTGATTCCAACATTTTCCTCACTACTGATGTCAGGCTAACCGGTCTATAATTACCCGTTTTCTCTCTCCCTCCTTTCTTAAAAAGTGGTGTTACATTAGCTACCCTCCAGTCCATAGGAACCGATCCATAGTCGATAGAGTGTTGGAAAATGATCACCAATGCATCCACTATTTCTAGGGCTACTTCCTTAAGTACTCTGGGATGCAGACTATCAGACCCTGGGGATTTATCAGCCTTCAATCCCATCAATTTCCTTAACACAATTTCCTTAATAACGATTTCCTTCAGTTCCTCCTTCTCACTAGACCCTCGGTCCCCTACTCTACTCTTACAATGTTGTTCTTTACTTCTGGTAATTGTCACACCCCTAACTTGTAATAGATTGTTTGTTTCCTCTTATTCTTCTTCTAGCTTTCAGGCAACACCTTCCACAATTTGAATTTTTGGAGCATTGGGAAATCTTTCTTCTGTCAATCTCTGCATTGGTGAAGAGCTAAATCTGCTATTGGGATGTTTCTTCTTTTTAGCAGAGCATAGTAACAATCTTGGCTTGTTCCAGCTGTTCTTTTGTTACCGTAACTCTATTTTGTACCTACTGGCCATAATTTGGGGATCATGTAATGTGCTCAAAGTCACAATCTATTGCAAATTTCTTGAAATTCCACACTGAGAACTGAGGTCAATTGTTACAGAAAAAATCTTGGCTTTGCTGAGTTTTTTTAGAAATCTCCAAGTGTTGGTAGTTAGTAGTCAGATTTCTTTTAATTGTATTCACTTTAAATTTGTTGAATCATTGCAGATTCTCAGCTTGTTTGGCTTCACACTGTTGCCATACATGATTGGTGATGAAGCTGTTGATTCACCTTACACATTTACTTGGAACACAGCCAGGGTGAAAAGAAATACGGAACATTATTGAGAAATTTTGCCAATAAGGAAGAATACTGTGAGGGAAATGCATTTATGAAATTGAGACCAAGGAACTGATTGACCACTATGTTATGATGTCTGTGGGTTGACTCACAGGGGAGTGCACCTTTATTGTAAGCTGTCAATTAATTCAGTTCTAATAAGCTTAAGCTCGAGAACTTGCTGGGGTTTGTTTCATAAGAACATAAGAATATAAAAGCAGAGAAGTCCTCCTACAACTGTACACGGTACACCTGGAGTACTGCGTGCAGTTTTGGTCTCCGATTTAAGGAAGGATATACTGTACTTGCATTGGGGGCTGTTCAGAGAAGGTTCACTAGGTTGATTCCAGAGATGAGGGGTTTGACTTATGAAGGTAGGTTGAGTAGGTTGGGACTATACACATTAGATTTTAGAAAAATGAGAAGTGATCTTATCGAAACATATAAGATAATGAAGTGTCTCGACAAGTTGGATGCAGAGAGGATATTTCCACTCATAGGGGAAACTAAAACTAGAGGACATAGATCTTAGAATAAGGGGCCGCCCATTTAAAACTGAGATGAGGAGGAATTTCTTTTCTGAGGGTTGTAAATCTGGAATTCTTTGTTCCACAGAGCTGTGGAGGCTGGGCCATTGAATATATTTAAGGCAGAGATGGACAGATTTTTGAGCGATTAGGGAATAAAGGGTTATGGGGAGTGGGCAGGGAAGTGGAGCTGAGTCCATGATCAGATCATCCATGATCTTATTAAATGGCGGAGCAGGCTCAAGGGATCAAATGGCCTACTCCTGCTCCTATTTCTTATGTTCTTATGTTATATATATATTTCTCATATATAATACTCACACAGCGGATTTGGTGGCAAACATGTAAGTTCATTCCTCCAGTTCACCAAAGTCAAAATTGTGTGTAAAGTTCTTCTACACTGTAACATTGTGATCAATCAGTTCTTCTCTCACTTGATTTCTTGAATATATTTTGTCTCCTAGCATTCTTCCTTGCTGACTGAATTTCTCCATCAGTATTTTCTTTTCTTTTGGTGGGCAAGTAAACTGCCTGAGAGACTTGCCACATGATCTTCAGTGGTCAACAGCACAGTTGGGGTGGATGGGGGTGGAAATTGTTAACGGCATGACCCTCTATCCCACCCTTGGCACACATGAAGCAGGTTTCAGTTCACAGGAAATTCAGTTGATTTATAAAAACTTTTTTTTGCTATGAGCTATGAGAGAAAGCCTAAATCATAACACTTATTGCTTAACTGATGCAAGAGGAGTGTTAGTGAAGGAGGAATTGGAGGCATGAAATATGGCAAAGATTTGAACCATTGAAAGGTAGCTAGAGAGATTGTCTAATCTTTCCCAATGAATTAAATTCAAACAATGCTCCCTATAATTGTGTCCCTAGTACACCGTTAATAAGGCACGGTTTGGCCCTCAGGCTTATTCACAGGGAAAAATTAAATGTACATGGTATTCACCCCTCTCATTTGTTGTAAGGGGATAAAAAAACGGTCACTAGAGTGAAGACAGACCGAGGGTCATGAATGGAGATCCAGATTAAGAGGGCTTATCAGTTTTAGGAGGTTCTGAGGAATCAGGAATTGTTGACCCCTCTGCTAAGGGAAATAGGTCCATCCTATCCACTCTATCTAGGCCCCTCATAATTTTATACACCTCAATAAAGTCCCCCTCAGTCTCCTCTATTCCAAAGAAAACAAACACAGCCTATCCAATCTGTGCTCATAGCTAAAATTCTCCAGTCCAGGCAACATCCTCTTAAATCTACTCTGTACCCTCTCAAGTGCAATCACATCTTTCATGTAATGTGACCAGAATTGCATGCAGTACTCTAGCTGTGGCCTAATTAGTGCTTTATATAATTCAAGCATAACGTCCCTGCTTTTGTATTCTATGCCTCAGCTAATAAAGGCAAGTATTCTGTATGCCTTCTTAACCACCTTATCTACCTGGCCATAAAGAGTCGTAACCTCCAGGGCTACGGCCCTAGTGCTGGAAGGTGGGATTAGGCTGGTTAGCTCTTTTTAGATCGGCACAGACATGATGAGCTGAATGCCCTCCTTCAGTGTCATAATTTTTTTATGATTCTATTCTATGATCTGTTTTAAGAGAATGTCTTCTTGACACTTTGCTTTATGTCTGCTGCAGTCGTGCAGTGCTTTTCTCACGTGGCATTTAGAGTTTATAAGGCACTGCAGTGGCCGTTTAATTCACCTCTGGTATTTAGAAGCATCAACAATTACTTGAATTTGTGTATTTACACCGTTTCTTTCCCCTCTTTTCCCCTCCTCCCTCAAAATCTAGACTGGCACTCCAATCTTTCAAATGAGACGTTAAACTGATGCCCCATCAGCCCTCTTAGGTGGACATAAAAGTTCCCATACCATTATTTTGAAGAAGAGCACGGGAGTTCAACCCGGTGTCCTGTCCAATAGTTATCCCTCAACCAACATCACTAAAACAGATTATCTGGTCATTATCATATTGCTGTTTGTGGGACCTTGCTGTGCAGAAATAGGCTTCAGTGTTTCCTACATTACAACAGTGACTACACTTCAATAAATCCAAGTTATTTCTTTACTTGAACATTGTCTTTAATGGAGCAGGGTAGGTTAAATACTACTCAGTGTTAGCAGCTAAACATTCACAACTGCCCAGACATTGGACCCAAATTTCGGGCCGCGCCTAGAATGGTGCAGCCCCGACCTGGACGCCCGTTTTTCACGCCACAAAGTGCGCCTAAAAAAAAGTACCTATTCTCCGGCTCCCTGCAGGTCCTCTGGAGCTGGGCGCAGCGCGGCACAAGCTGTGGGGGGCGGAGCCAGGTCCCTGCGCTGAAAACAGTGCCGGGACCTCTGCACAGGCGCGCTACAGTGGGCGCGCATGTGCAGTTGTTCCAGGCGCCCAAAACTGTGTGGGAGGGGCCCGAAGCACTCAGCCACTAGCCCTGGCCGAGTGGCCTCACTTGGGGCTGCGTCGATATGGCTGCCTCCCACGCCCAGCTCCTGCTTCCTCCGGACCGGACTCGACGTGACTCCCGCTCCCACCCCCACCGGACCGCCCCCCCCCACCCCCGACCCAATCTTCCCCCCGACCGACCTCCGTTCCTGACCGCCCACCCCCCTCCCCAACCGAACTCCGCCCCCCCCCCCCCCCCCAACCAATCTCCGACCGACCGACCCCCCTCCCCTCCGCCCTGCCCCGCGCTCCCCCCGACCCACGCTCCCGACCCCGCCGCACCCCGGACCCGACGCTACATACCTGTCAATCTGGTAAGTCTAAGCTCGAAGTCTTGGGCCCGGCCCGTTCAGCCTCACTCTCCTTTCTTTCTCTCTCTCTCTCTCCCTTCTCTCTCTCTCTCTGTCTCTCTCTCTCTCCCTTCTCTCTCTCTCACTCTCTCTTTCTCTCTCTCTTCCCCCCTTCTCTCCCCCTCCCCTCCCTCCCTTCTCTTTCCCCCCTCCCCTCCCTCCCTTCTCTTTCCCCCCCACCCCTCCCTTCCTTCTCATCCCCCCCTCCCCTCCCTCCCTCCCTTCTCTTCCCCCCCCCTCCCCTCCCCTCTCCCTTCTCCTCCCTCCCCTCCCCCCCTCCCTTTCTCTCCCCCCTCCCTTCTCTTCCCCCCCTCCTTCCTCTTCCCCTCCCTTCTCTTCCCCCCCTCCCTTCTCTTCCCCCTCCCTTCCTTCCTCCCCCCTCTTCCCCCCTCCCTTCTCCCCTCCCTGCTCGGCCCCCCTCCCTTCTCTTTCCCCCCTCCCTTCTCTTTCCCCCCCTCCGGCCTGCCCCCTTCTCTTTCCCCCCCCGCCCTTCTCTTCCCCCCCCCTTCTCTTTCCCCCCCCTCCCTTCTCTTTCCCCCCTCCCTTCTCTTTCCCCCCCTCCCTTCTCTTTCCCCCCCTCCCTTCTCTTTCCCCCCCTCCCTTCTCTTTCCCCCCCTCCCTTCTCTTTCCCCCCCCTCCCTTCTCTTTCCCCCCCTCCCTCTCTTTCCCCCCCTCCCTTCTCTTTCCCCCCCTCCCTTCTCTTTCCCCCCTCCCTTCTCTTTCCCCCCCTCCCTTCTCTTTCCCCCCTCCCTTCTCTTTCCCCCCCCTCCCTTCTCTTTCCCCCCCTCCCTTCTCTTTCCCCCCTCCCTTCTCTTTCCCCCCCTCCCTTCTCTTTCCCCCCTCCCTTCTCTTACCCCCCCTCCCTTCTCTTACCCCCCTCCCTTCTCTTACCCCCCCTCCCTTCTCTTACCCCCCTCCCTTCTCTTACCCCCCCTCCCTTCTCTTACCCCCCCTCCCTTCTCTTACCCCCCTCCCTTCTCTTACCCCCCCTCCCTTCTCTTACCCCCCCTCCCTTCTCTTACCCCCCTCCCTTCTCTTACCCCCCCTCCCTTCTCTTACCCCCCCTCCCTTCTCTTACCCCCCTCCCTTCTCTTACCCCCCTCCCTTCTCTTACCCCCCCTCCCTTCTCTTACCCCCCCTCCCTTCTCTTACCCCCCCTCCCTTCTCTTACCCCCCCCTCCCTTCTCTTACCCCCCTCCCTTCTCTTACCCCCCCTCCCTTCTCTTACCCCCCTCCCTTCTCTTACCCCCCCTCCCTTCTCTTACCCCCCCTCCCTTCTCTTACCCCCCTCCCTTCTCTTACCCCCCCTCCCTTCTCTTACCCCCCCTCCCTTCTCTTACCCCCCCTCCCTTCTCTTACCCCCCCTCCCTTCTCTTACCCCCCCTCCCTTCTCTTACCCCCCCTCCCTTCTCTTACCCCCCCTCCCTTCTCTTACCCCCCCTCCCTTCTCTTACCCCCCCTCCCTTCTCTTACCCCCCTCCTTCTCTTACCCCCCCTCCCTTCTCTTACCCCCCCTCCCTTCTCTTACCCCCCTCCCTTCTCTTACCCCCCCTCCCTTCTCTTACCCCCCCTCCCTTCTCTTACCCCCCCTCCCTTCTCTTACCCCCCCTCCCTTCTCTTACCCCCCCTCCCTTCTCTTACCCCCCCTCCCTTCTCTTACCCCCCCTCCCTTCTCTTACCCCCCCTCCCTTCTCTTACCCCCCCTCCCTTCTCTTACCCCCCCTCCCTTCTCTTACCCCCCCTCCCTTCTCTTACCCCCCCTCCCTTCTCTTACCCCCCCTCCCTTCTCTTACCCCCCCTCCCTTCTCTTACCCCCCCTCCCTTCTCTTACCCCCCCTCCCTTCTCTTACCCCCCCTCCCTTCTCTTACCCCCCCTCCCTTCTCTTACCCCCCCTCCCTTCTCTTACCCCCCCTCCCTTCTCTTACCCCCCCTCCCTTCTCTTACCCCCCCTCCCTTCTCTTACCCCCCCTCCCTTCTCTTACCCCCCCTCCCTTCTCTTACCCCCCCTCCCTTCTCTTACCCCCCCTCCCTTCTCTTACCCCCCCTCCCTTCTCTTACCCCCCCTCCCTTCTCTTACCCCCCCTCCCTTCTCTTACCCCCCCTCCATTTTCTAAGTGTAGACAAGGTTTTTCTGAGCGTACAAAAATCTACACTTACTCCATTCTAAGTTAGTTTGGAGTAAGTTTTCACTGCCTAAACTTTCAAAACGGGCGTAGGACACGCCCCCTTTTGAAAAAAAAATTCTGTTCCAAACTGAAACTGTTCTAACTGACTAGAACTGGAGCAAACTAAATGCCGAGAATTGCAATTTCTAAACCAGTTGCTCCAAAAAAAACAGGAGCAACTCAGGCCGAAACTTGGCCCCCTTATGTGTACAATGTCACAGGAGATGATCGGATTGTAAACAATTTATTGAACAATATAACAGGAATTCTTTTTTTCAGGTTTTCCACACACAATCTAAACACCTTGAAGTGAGAAGAGCTTGTGTTTCTTACCTGAGGAGGAACCAAGAAAAGTTTGAAGCGGTATGCTTTCTTTGTAGTTTAAAAAAACATTCCATTTATTTTCCTCATTTTCTGTTTAGATACATATCATCCTCTGGCTGAGAAAGTGAGCGGGTGACTTGCTTTGACATTTCCATCAGTAAACACTCTTAAGCTGGCTGCTGGGTACACAACAGCTAGTTAGATTTACTTTCCCTTCCCAGTTGTTGAGGAAGCTCCTGTCCTTTTACACAGTGTATTGTTCTTTATTAACATTAATTTTGCAACACCACAGCTTATATAATGAAATTAATGCTTAGTCAGGAAGTGCTTCTTTATACAAAGTGTAGTGGAAATCTGGAACTCTCCCCTAAAATGCTGTTGATGCTAGGGGGTCAATTGAAAATTTCAAAACTGAGATTGATAGATTTTTGTTACACAAGGGGCTAGATTTTCCACTTCACATCGCCCATTTATGGCCCATATATGGCACAAAACAGACCTCTATCGCCTATTTTGAACAAAAGTGGAATCTAGGCCCAAAATATCGCCCGAAAAACAGGTGCCTAAGTTTCCACTTTGATCGCCGAGAAGATCACCGAAATTATAGCCCACACAAGGCCCATCCCAAGTTTCAGCACCTAGTATGCACTTCGCTGGGCCAATGTAAGGCCCAAAACAGTGCTGAGAAATAGTTGCTTTTTCTGGGCCTAAGAGAAGGAAAATGGGCACTACGGACGCCATTTTGACTTCAATGGAAGGGTAGAGGATTAGTTGTGATTTAGTTAGAGAGCTAGTTGGACTCAGAATATTGAGACAGGGAATATAAATAGGTATTATGTTATTTTTATTAAATAGATTTTATATAGTATTTACTGAGCTGTAAGTTTTCATATAGTTATCATTATGTTTGGTTTTATATAATTATGTTTTATATAATAGAATTTAATAAGGATGAGAGCTGTAATTTTTCATATAGATATTATTACCTTGTTTTAGTGAATAAGTTTTATATAATAGAATTTATTAGAAGGTGTTACTAAAGTACTCGCATATTAATACAATGCTCAAATATGGAATAACATCAGTATAGTTGATAACTAACTAAGAGAGAAAACACACAATTTATTGAATTAAAGAAATGTTTTTTTATTAACAAAAACGCAAATAAAAATGGAAAAACTATCCCTCCAACCCCCCCGCCCCCCCACTCCCCTACACCGCCCCCCCACTCCCCTACACCAATCCACCCTTCCCTCAAATACAAAATCTTAATAATTAACCAATAACAACTAACAAAACAGGAGCAAGAACAATTGAACAAGTGAACAAACTTTGTGAAAAAACGCCCCCCTCACTACCTGCGGCCACGTTTCCCTCCAGGTCCTGTCCCACACCGTGTTCAAACCCCACCCGCCCGTTTTGGTCTATGCAGACTGACACCAAGACCTCGTGCAGAGTGTGACGGCAAGACTTCCTGCCGTGGTGGAGGTGAAGGAGCGGAAGCGGAAGCCTGAGGCTCTACTTCTGAGTCAGGAGGGACTGTGTCCTCCGTACTTGCTTGCGTGCTCGGGGTCTCACTGCGAGCAGACACGACACCTTTGGGTGCAGCGCCGTGTCCAGCCAGCAACGCATGCCATAGGGCATTGGTTGCAGTTGTCTGCTGCCGAATAGCCTCCAAGGTCTCCCTTGCAGTCTGTGCCTGCTCAGAAGACCAATTGGAGAAGTTCATGCAGAACTCACTCCAGGATGCTGGAAACTGGCTCCAGTTCGCAGAGAATCCCGCAAATCCTTGGTAAGGTCACGGCCAATCGCGACAGTCTCCCTGCACAGGGAAATCAAGCTCTCTGGCCCTCCATGTAGGCGATTGCTCGCCATGCTGACCGGACCTCCGTGGGGTCAGTGTTTGCAAAATGACACGCCTTGGCGTCAACACCTGCACACCACTTGATCCCGGTGCTTCTTCCATCTCAATTGAGATGGCTGCCGGTTGTTCCCCCCCCCCCCCCCCCCAAAAAAAATCTCTTCCTCCTCCTCGAACTCCGCCATCTCAGCCTCCTACGAGCTGCTTGAGGGGTCTATCACATTCTTTGCTACTGAGCACTGCTCACTGGACACTTGACCTTAGAAAGATGAATGAAATTTCTAAACAACTCTTAACAATACATATCAATATATTTCAATATTTCAATATAACCCAAAACATTGCAATACCTTGCAAAACCGCATATGCACAAGGGTTCATCAGAATTAACATGGCCTCATTCGTAGATCAGACTACATCTAAATTAATGAATTATAATTGCATAACAAATGCGTAACTACGATATTTCCCGTATGTATTTAGTAATGTTTGACATGTTGCACATTTCCCATTACTCACCAGACCCAAGGGTGGGCTCGGCCACGCCACGAGTTGTGACCGAACGGCTTTCAGGCCCCATCAAGGCCACCGCAAACTCCTCGTACGCATTCAATGTGTGCACCGTCGCGGAGCCGCCACCTGTCCTCCTTTGCTCTGCGCGATTGCTACTGATCTTTTTCTGTAAATGATAATTTAACATTGCACGGCATAAGCTACTGTACTTGACAATAAACATTGAAGATTGATTTAAATGTAATGTATATGAATAATTTTTAATATTCTAATTACTAACATAGTAAATAATACATATGTATGATTTTAAATATGACTGTTAAATATCTTTTAAATATTAAAATGCAACTTACTCTGGTAGCTGCATATGAATAATTTTAAATACTATAACATGCAACTTAGTATTAGGGTGAATAAATGTAATTGGTTATGTAATTCTTTTTTAATTTAATGTCGCTTTTAAATTAATGATATTACTTCACATAAATAAATAACATTGAGGATTTTGTTTGCAATTTATAAACTTCAAGTAAATAATACATAATTTATAAACATGAAGTAAATAATACATATGTGTGCTTTTAAATATGACTCTTAAATATGATTTAAAGACATTTCCAAAATCCAACTTACTCTGGCAGCTGCCAGCAGGCTGTTCAATCTCTTGCTGCACTGGTCACCCGTCCGCACCTCATTGGATGCCGATGTGATCACATCGGTAATCTCTAGTCAGATCCTTCGATAGTCCCGGAGTGGAGGTTTCCCAAGGCCACCCCATGTCAAGTCCTCCCAACTTGTGGAAACAACATTTACAAGGGCTTCGTTCGCCTCCTCACTAAAGGCTTTTGCCCTTTGCCTCTCCATCTCCCTTCTATTTGGTGTTTCCATTCTTGAATTTTAAATCAAATTAACAAACTACAAACTTCTTCCTCGATGACTCTCTCCTTCTCTCCATCTTCTCTCTCTCCTGCGCTCTCTGACCCTCCCTGTCCTTCTGAGCATGTGCGGTGACCCATGAACTCTCCAAATGCGGCAAACAAAAAATCGACCCCAAAAAAACACATCCCATACATGCGCACAATGTCTTTGCTAGGGAAGCTTTTTTTTTGGACTTTCGTTTCACTTCCTCTTTTTTTGGGTGATTGTGAGATCGCTGAGAAATCAGATCGCCCATTTGACATCGCTGGGGTAAGGCTGAGTGGAAAATCGCAAAAAAAAATGGGCCTTATGCCGGCGATCAGCATGGGCGATACATCACACATCGCTGGAATGAGGCCCATTTTTTTGGGCCTTAGCCACCTAGTGGAAAGTCTAGCCCAAGGTTATTAAGGGTAACAGAACTAAAGCGGGTTGATGGAATTAAGATACAGATCAACCATGATCTCATTGAATGGCGGAACAGACTCGAGGAATTGAATGGCCTACTCCTGTTCCTATGTACCCATGTATTGCATGATTTGTAAGATTTTCTTTTTCTGTCGTTATTGCAGTTCATCGAAGGATCATTTGACGAATATTTAAAGCAACTTGAAAAGCCACAGGTAGGGCATTGATATTTTAGAAATGCTGTTGTATATTTTTATATAAACCAAGTATTATCTGAACCACCACTGACCAGTATCTGAATTGATTCCTGGAAATTCTGAGGGGCGGTGTGGGGAAAGGGTATCTGTATTTTCAGAATCTAAATGATATTCAAAGGAAAACTTATTAACTGTTGCATTACAGCCTACTTTTAATTCAAAGTTGCTCAAGTCAAATTATCTGATAATTAAATATTTTTAAGCACTAAATTCTCACTTTGCTGTATTATTTGTTGTTTCATTAAAATTGCTGGATAATTTGATTTGTTTTTTAGTGCAGATAATTACTTTGATTATCAGGAGTAGGCTGTAGTTCTAAAACAAATATTAGAAATAGTTGGGGTAATTTTAACCTAATTTGCCTGTCGAGAAACTGACTGGAGCCGGTGCAATGGTGGGTTTGGAGCCTGCCTGATTTTACTATCCATTGACCTTACATAGGGCGGGGTGTAAAACCAGCATTCCACTGGATCCTATCGGTTTCCTGCCTGCCGAGTTAGGTTAAAATGATCCCCGTATTGTTTCTGTTGCTAGAAGGCTGTATTGCTGGTACCTGTACAATGAAGATTCAGAAAGTAGCTTTAACAAGTTCAAAATAATGTATCTTCCTTGTCCAAATTTCAATGCCACAAACTTGACACAATAAGAACACAAGGAAAGAATGAGATTCAGCCCACTAAAACTCAACCCCTGTGTTCATGAACTCTCCAATCATGTGTGTTGCAATTCGGCTGCCACCCAGCACGTTAAAATTGGGTTTGTGTAAAAACGGCAGTTTCCATAAGCAGACCAACATTTTCCATGAGCGGAGGGAGTCGGGATGCCTAGCAAGAAGACATATCTACCTTGGATATGGGAGCTGAGAGGACTCCATCTATGGGAAGTATGATGCATATAGTTTAGATGTGACTTTAAGTAGTGTGACTGAAATAGCTATGATAGAAAATATTTAAAAAATTAACTGTGGCACTTACAGGAAGTGAGTGGATATGCAAGATTTTCTAATACATTATTTAAATGATCTCCCGTGGCATTGCTCATCTTAAACAGTATAACAATAGGAGTATTATGGCATGTAACATGCAATATATTGGGATTTTTACTAGTGATTTGGGGATCTCATTTCACAACTGTGAAAGCTGTAAATAAATTGATTTTTTTATATATATTTCCTTACTTTACTTTAATAGCTTATCTTTAACACATACCATTTTTAGCATAACAGGATATATTGCACAGAAACAGGCCATTTGGCCCAACCAGTCCATGCCGGTGTTTATGCTCCACTCGAGACTCATCCCATCTTTCCGCATCTAACTTTATCAGCACAACCCTCTATTCCCTTATCCCTCATATGCTTGTCTAGCCTCCCCTTAAATGCATCTATACTATTCACTTCAATCAATCCTTATGGTAGCGAGTTCCACATTCTCACCACTCTCTGGGTAAAGAAGTTTCTTCCGAATTCCCTATTTTATTTTTTGGTGACTATCTTGTATTGATGGCCTCTAGTTATGCTCTTCCCCACAAGTGGCAACTATCTCTGTATCTACTCTATCAAAATCTTTCATAATTTTAAAGACTGCTATTAGGTCACCCCTCAGCCTTCGTTTTTCAAGCGACAGGAGACCCAGCCTGTTCATCCTTTCTTGATAGATATACCCTTGTATTTCTGGTATCATCCTTGTAAGTTTTCTTTGCACCCTCTCCAGTGCCTCTATATCCTTTTATATAATATGGCGATCAGAATTGTACTCAGTACTCCAAGTGTGGTTTAACCAAGGTTCGATACAAGTTTAGCATAACTTCACTACTTTTCAATTCTATCCCTCTAGCAATAAACCCTAGTGCTTGGTTTGCTTTTTTAATGGCCTTATTCGCCTGTGTTGCTACTTTTAGTGATTTGTGTATTTATACTCTGAGATTCCTTTGCTCCTCTACCCCACCCAGACTCGCACCCTCCAAATAATAAGTGACCTCCCTATTCTTCTGACCTAAATCTGTGTTGAAATTCATTTGCCAATTATATGCCCATTCTGCAAGTGTATTAATGTCCTCCTGTAATTTGTTGAAGTCTTCAGTATTGACTAACCCCGCCCCCAAATTTAGTGTCCTCTGCAAATTTAGAAATTGTGTTTTTGATTCCAAAGTTTAAATCGTTAATATAAATTGTGAACAACAGTGGTCCCAGCACTGATCCTTGTGGAACACCACTTCCCACATTCTGCCACTCTGAATAGCTACCCTTTACTAATACTCTATGCTTTCTGTCTTGAGCCAGCTAGTTATCCATTCTGCTACTTGTCCCCTGACTCCGCATTCTCTGATCTTATTCATTATTCTATTATGTGGTACCTTATCAAAGGCCATTTGAAAATCTAGATAAATTACATTTACTGCATTACCCTTGTCTATTCTCTCTGTTATCTCTTCAGAAGATTCAATGAGGTTGATCAAGCAAGACTTTCCCTTTAGAAATCCATGCTGACTATTCATTATAATTTTTTTTGGTTTCTAGATGTTCTATTTTCTCCTTTTAGTAGAGATTCCATTATTTTTCCTACACCGATGTTAAGCTGACTGGTTTGTAGAGATCCCTGGACACATTCTAACTCCCTTTTTAAATATAGGTATTACATTAGTTATCTGTCAGTCTTCTGGTATTGCACCATTTTCTAATGAATTATTAAATATGTGTAATAATGCTTCTGCTATTTCTTCCTCGGATTTTTTTAAAATGCACAGATGTAATCCGTCTGGACCATGGTTTTTATCCTCTTTGAGTTTGATTAGTTTATTTAATATATCTCCTTTTTATTTTAAATGCAATGATGTCATTACTAATCTCATCATCCAACATCATGTCCACCTGTTCTTCATGGTAAATAAAAGAAAGAAAGACTTGCATTTATATCATCATCATAGGCGGTCCATCGAATGAGGATGACTTGCTTCCACGAGAGTTCACAGATGTTTCATTGAAGGACCCGATGTTCCAGTCCTGAACTCCAATTGAGGGGGTGGAAGATGCCTGTGCATGGATTTTTTTTAACGTGTGGTGACCGTTGCACACCAGCCACCACACGGGCTTGACAGAGCTAGGCCTTTATCTAGTGGCAAGGGTTAACCAAGACGACTGGAGACCTGCTCTGTTGTACGGACCTAGTGCGCACACATAGTGCGTTCCCCTATCCCCCATTTACTGGTGCCCCTCCCCAATCTAGTTGGCAGACAGGAAGCAAAGAGTAGGAGTAAATGGGTACTTTTCAGAATGGCAGGCAGTGACTAGTGGGGTACCTCAAGGTTCTGTGCTGGGGCCCCAGCAGTTTACATTGTACATTAATGATTTAGACGAGGGGATTAAATGTAGTATCTCCAAATTTGCGGATGACACTAAGTTGGGTGGCAGTGTGAGCTGCAAGGAGGATGCTATGAGGCTGCAGAGTGACTTGGATAGGTTAGATGAGTGGGCAAATGCATGGCAGATGAAGTATAATGTGGATAAATGTGAGGTTATCCACTTTGGTGGTAAAAACAGAGAGACAGACTATTGTCTGAATGGTGACAGATTAGGAAAAGGGGAGATGCAACGAGACCTGGGTGTCATGGTACATCAGTCATTGAAGGTTGGCATGCAGGTACAGCAGGCGGTTAAGAAAGCAAATGGCATGTTAGCCTTCATAGCGAGGGGATTTGAGTACAGGGACAGGGAGGTGTTACTACAGTTGTACAGGGCCTTGGTGAGGCCACACCTGGAGTATTGTGTACAGTTTTGGTCTCCTAACTTGAGGAAGGACATTCTTGCTATTGAGGGAGTGCAGCAAAGGTTCACCAGACTGATTCCCGGTAGGCGGGACTGATATATCAAGAAAGACTGAATCAACTGGGCTTGTATTCACTGGAGTTCAGAAGAATGAGAGGGGATCTCATAGAAACGTTTAAAATTCTGATGGGTTTAGACAGGTTGGATGCAGGAAGAATGTTCCCAATGTTGGGGAAGTCCAGAACCAGGGGTCACTGTCTAAGGATAAGGGGTAAGCCATTTAGGACCGAGATGAGGAGAAACTTCTTCACCCACAGAAAGTTGTTGAGGCCAATTCACTAAATATATTCAAAAAGGAGTTAGATGTAGTGCTTACTACTAGGGGGATCAAAGGGTATGGCGAGAAAGCAGGAATGGGGTACTGAAGTTACATGTTCAGCCATGAACTCATTGAATGGCGGTACAGGCTCGAAGGGCCGAATAGCCTACTCCTGCACCTATTTTCTGTTTCTATGTTTCTATCCCCCATTTACTGGTGCCTCTCCCTATTCCCCATTTACTGGTTCCCCTCCCTGTCATAGGAACACATCAACAGGAGGCCATTCAGCCCCTCGAGCCTGTTCCGTCGTTCATTGAGATCACATATGTATGTGTGTTTGTGTATATGTATATGTGTGTATATTTAAAAAAAAAAGTTTGTGTTTATCTATATAAGAAATACTTGCCTTTTATATGGCACTTTTCACGACCACCTGACATCTCAAAGCGCTTTACATTCGGCACTGTTGTAATGTGAGAAATGCAGCAGCCAATCTGTGCACAAGCAACTCCCACAAACAGCAATGTGACAATGACCAGACAACTTGCTTTGTTATGTTGATTGAGGGCTAAATATTGACCAGGACACTGGGGATCACTCCCCTTCTATTCTTCGAAATAGTGCCATGGGATCTTTTATGTCCTTTTTCGAGGGAAGACGGAGCCTCGGTTTAAAGTTTCATCCGAAAGACAGCACCTCTGACAGTGCAGCACTCCCTCAGCACTGCACTGGAGTGTCAGCCTAGATTTATGTGCTCAAGTTCCTGGAGTGGGACTTGAACTCACGACCTTCTGACTCTGAGGAGAGTGTGCTACCCACTGAGCTCCAGCTGACACTGTAAATACTGAAGCAAATTAATATTTAATATTTCTGCCATATCTCTATTGGTATTATCCTGTCCTTCCCTTAGTGGCCCGACCTTCCTTTTGAAGCTGAGCATATAAATAAAGGTGATTTTTGCATGATGGAGCAGTTGGAGATGGATGCCTGGCATTAAGCAACACTGTAGGGTGGTTCCCGGGCCTTTGGTCATAATCTGGGTCTGTTAGAACAAGGGTGGGGGTGTTGGATTGTAGCATCACTGTGGATGGCAAAACAGAGGTTTGGCTGAATTGGGGGAAGACATCTATGCAAATATTAAATTCAAATTTTGTCTCTCTTTGCATCTCTCTGTTTCTGAAATAATAGAAAAAATTAATTTTATTTTTTTTAATTTGAAAACCTACTCAAATTTGTTAGCTAGTCTATTCAATTCCTTTTCAGAAATATACAAAGTTTTAAGGATTGGGAGATAATTTTACTTTTCTACTTCATACCCAATTGTCAGCCTCCTTCTCAACCTGTCCACAGCCTTTCTTGCACCCTTCACATCATCAGCCAGTCTCTGTGCTCCTGACTTGGAGCACTGTTATTCAGTTTGCCAAGTTATAATCTTCAATAATAAATTTCCATAAACTAAAAACAACTTTGTAACATGCTCAAAAGTTCATCACTTACATATAACTTCCCTTACAAAGCAAGCGGGCTGCTTTGTCCTGGAGCGTATCGAGCTTCTTGGGTGTTGTTGGACTCATCCAAGCAAGCGGAGTATTCCATCGCACTCCAGGAGGTCAGACAGTCGCCGCAGAATACCCAGCCTCTGACCTGCTCTTGTAGCCACAGTATTTATGTGGCTGCTCCAGTTAAGTTTCTGGTCAATGCTGACCCCCAGGATGTTGATGGTGGGGGATTCGGCGATGGTAATCCTGTTGAATGTCAGGGGCAGTGATTAGACTCGCGCTGGAGATAGTCATTGCCTGGCATTTGTGTGGTGTGAATGTTACTTGCCACTTATCAGCCCAAGCCTGAATGTCGCCCAGGTCTTGTTACATGCGGGTATGGATTATTTCATTATCTGAGGAGCTTTCGAATGGAACTGAACACTGGAATCATCAGTGAAAATCCCCATTTCTGACCTTATGGTGGAGATAAGTTCATTGATGAAGCAGCTGAAGATGATTGGGCCTAGGACACTGCCCTGAGGAACTCCTGCAGTGATGTCCTGGGATGAGATTATTGGTCTTCAACCACCACAACCATCCTCCTTTGTGCTTAGTATGCTTCCAGCCAGTGGAGAGTTTTCCCCATGTTCCCATTGACTTAAATTTTACTTGGGCTTGTTGATTCCACACTTGGTCAAATGCTGCCTTGATGTCAAGAGCAGCCACTCTCACCTCACTGTTGGAATTCAGCTCTCACCTCACCTTTGGAACTCAGCTCTTTTGTCCATGTTTGGACCAAGGCTGTAATGAGGTTTGGAGCTGAGTGGTTCTGGGAACCAAAACTGAGCATCAGTGAGCAGGTCATTGGTGAGTAAGTGCTGCTTGATAACACTGTCGACAACATCTTCCATCACTTTGCTGATGATTGAGAGTAGACTATTGGGGTAGTAATTAGTAATTGGCTGGATTGAATTTGTCCTCCTTTTTGTGGACAGGACATACTTGGGCAGTTTTCCACATTGTCTGGTAGATGCCAATGTTGTAGCTGTACTGGAATAGCTTGGCTAGAGGTGTGGCTAGGTCTGGAGCACAAGTCGACAGCTGGGATGCCGTCGGAGGCCATAGCCTTTGCTTTATCCAGTGCACTCAGGTGTTTATTGATATCACGTGGAGTGAATTGAATTGACTGAAGACTGTGCTGGTAGGTACCTCAGGAGGAGGCCGAGATGGATCATCCACTCAACACTTCTGGCTGAAGGTGGTTGCAAACGCTTCAGCCTTGTCTTTTGCACTCGCGTGCTGGGCTCCGCCAACATTGAGGATGGGGATATTCATGGAGCCTCCTCCCCTTAGTTGTTTAATTGTCCACCACCTTTCACGACTGGATGTGGCAGGACTGCAGAGCTTTGATCTGATCTGTTGGATGTGGAATTGCTTAGCTCTGTCTATAACATGCTGCTTCCACTGTTTAGCATGCATGTAGTCCTGTGCTGCAGCTTCCCCAGGTTGGCACCTCATTTTTAGGTATGCCTGGTGCTGCTTCTGGGATGCTCTTCTGCACTCATTGAACCAGGGTTGGTCCCCTAGCTTGATGGTAATGATAGAATGAGGGGCCATGAGGTTACAGATTGTGGTGGAATACAATTCTGCTGCTGCTGATGGCCCAGAGCACTGATGGATGCCTAGTTTTGAGCTGCTAGATCTGTTCTGAATCTATCCCATTTAGCACGGTGATAGTGTCACACAACACGATGGAGGGTGTCCTCAGTGTGAAGACTTAATTTTGTCTCCACAAGGACTGTACAGTGGTCACTGCTACCGATACTGACATGGAGAGATGCATCTGTGACCGGTAGATTGATGAGGACGAGGTCAAGTAGGTTTTTCCGTCATTGGTTCATCACCTGCTGCAAGCCCAGTCTGGCAGCCATGTCCTTCAAGACTCGGCCAGCCTGGTCAGTAGTGGTGCTACCAAGCCACTCTTGGTAATGGACATTGAAGTCCCCCACTCAGTACATTCTGTGCCCTTGCTACCCTCAATGCTTCTTCCAAGTGGTGTGCAACATAGAGGATTACTGATTCATCAGCTGAGGGAGGGCAATAGGTGGTAATCAGCAGGAGGTTTCCTTGCCCATGCTTGACCTGAAGCCATGAGACTTCATGGGGTCCGATGTCAATGTTGAGTACTCTCAGGGCCACTCTCTCCTGACTGTACACCACTGTGCCGCCACCTCTGGTGGGTCTGTCCTGCCAGTGGGACAGGACACACCCAGAAATGGTGATGGAGGAGTATGGGACATTGGCTGAAAGGTATGATTCTGTGATTATGACTGTCAGGCTGTTGCAAGCAAGACCAGTCTGGGACAGCTCTCACAAATTTGGCACAAGTCCCCAGACGTTAGTGAGGGGGACTTTGCAGGGCTGCACAGACTGGGTGTGCCGTTGTCGTGTCCAAATCTGGTGCTGAGATCGATGCCGGGTGATTCGTCGGGTTTTATTCTTATTGTTTTTCGTAGCGGTTTGGTACAACTGAGTGGCTTGCTAGGCCATTTCAGAGGGCAATTAAGAGTCAACAACACTGCTGTTAGTCTGGAGTCATATATAGTCCAGATCAGGTAAGGACGGTAGATTTCCTTTGTGAAAGGACATTAGTGAACCAGATGGATTTTTACGGCAATCAGATAGTTTCATGGTTAGCATTACTGATACTAGCTTTTTATTCCAGATTAATTTAATTAACTGAATTTAAATTCCTCAACTGCCGTGGTGGGATTTGAATTCACGTCTCTGGATCATTATTCTAGACCTCTGGATTACTAGTCCAGTTGCATAACCACCATGCTATCATATATAGACATTCTATTTATTTTCTCTGGAAAAGTCAAATTGTATCTGACAAAAATGCATTTTGTTTGTTCAATTATTGATTTTAAATTCCTTAATATTAGTACAGTTGTTTATCCGGATTGTTTGGGGATTCGGCAACTCCGGGTAAACGAATTTTCCGATAGGGCGAGTTTACATAAATCGCAAAAAAAAATTAAAAGAAAAAACAATCACGTTCGAATGGCATTACTTACCTCTCTGCAATCGGTACAGGTTGGACCGCCCATATTTACAGGCGGTCACTGCGGGGCGTACGGGTCGGGCGGGACTCAAAAAGCGGGCCGGTGTGGCAACCAGGGGCATTGCACACCAGCGCAGCTGTTACGGGTGGTACTGCTCAGCGCCACCGCAAAACCGGCCCTCGGAGACCCCCGCGGGGCGCTGGAGGTTGACCGCCCACCCAGGAGACCTCATTGCCACCCCTCTGAGACAGAAAATGGAACGTGAAAGACCGGAAGATCCGTCCCATGGAGTGCTGGGTGGCTAATCATGATTCAGTAAGAAGGTAAGTATAATGTATAGTTTGCACAGCTTAAATCAAGTAATAATGTTCACTGCTGCTTGTATTTGTTATGTAGCCAATGATCCTCTCATTTTTGTTTAGGTGCAAAATCTCTCTATTTTAAATTCCGTTATGGCTGGTTTTCCGTTACATTCGTATCCGGGTAAACGAGAGTTTACTGTAATTGTGTACACAGGGTTAAGATCGGATATTGCTTGCTATTTTCTGCAAGCTGGAGGGAACTTAATTTACAGTCTGTAAAGTCAGAGGTGTTTATAGTTGTGGAAATCTTTGGTGTGCATGTTCTGATTGTTGCCATTATATGTGGATGAGAGCCCATGCAGATATCGGCAGGGAAATATTTATGTTTCATTAAGTCTGTGATTGGTTCCCACTGACACAAAAAGTGGTATTAATATACTCATGTAGATTGAATGCAGAAGCATTGGGCCCAAGTTTCCACATGATTTGCGCCTGATTTTTTGGAGCAACTGGTGGAGAACGAACTATCTTAGAAATCGCAATTCTCCACATTTTTTTTTCTGCAGTTCTAGTGAGGTAGAACAGTTCTACTTTAGAACAGAATTTTTTCTTCAAAAGGGGGCGTGTCCGGCCACTGACGCCTGATTTCAAAGTTTCCACAGTGAAAACGTACTCCAAACTAAAGTAGAATGGAGCAAGTGAAGATTTTTGTAGAACTGTTGCCGCGCAGGGGAGGGAGGGGAAGGAGACAGCGGCTTGTTGCCGCGCAGGGGAGGGAGGGGAAGGAGACAGCGGCTTGTTGCCGCGCAGGGGAGGGAGGGGAAGGAGACAGCGGCTTGTTGCCACGCAGGGGAGGGAGGGGAAGGAGACAGCGGCTTGTTGCCGCGCAGGGGAGGGAGGGGAATGAGACAGCGGCTTGTTGCCGCGGAGGGGAGGGAGGGGAAGGAGACAGTGAGAAGGGAAGCCTCAGTGCTGATGGCAATGTGCTTTTATTAAAAAATGTTCAAAAATTAAACAGCTACAAAGAACTACAAAAATGGCCGAGTGCCAATGTTTTTTTTCACACTGAGCATGCGCGAACGCTCCAACACGCATGCGCAGCGTTGCCGGCAGGAAAAAAACTAATTAAAATAGTACCCGCCCCCTCCCACTTACAAAATCGGCGCGAGTGTAGGCTCCGCCCCCCTGGGCGCCGCGCCAAGCAGACAAGGAGCTGCAAAGCGCTGGAGAATAGCGCGTTTTTTTCTGGCGCAATTTTAGGCGTGAAAAACGGGCGTCCAGCTCGGAGGGGCGCCCGTTTTTTATCCTGTGGAAACTTGGGCCCATTGAGTGGTACAGTAACTTTCATTTAATGAACAAAGTAATAAGTTCCAATTGTCGTAAATCATTCAAACTGGAGGGAAAATCTCCTGTATTAAACAATTAAGAATGCCTATTGTAGTTAAGGAAATGCAATTAATTGAAGGTGTACTGAAACGAAGCCCATTCACAAATAATTTAGAATGATACTTTGTGGATGATTTAATTCAGAAGTCATTCTATATCTATTAAAGGTTCTATGCTAGATTTATTCCCTGATAATATTTCACCACGTAAAATGTGATTATCCATTTTCAAGGATCATTGTGTGTGTAGGGAATATTTCAGGAAAAAGTGCCATCATTGTTTTGAAATGTATTATGAAAAACAGCAAAGTTTGTAAAGTATTGCAAATGTGGCAGTTTTGCAGTGTATTCTGTTCATTTATCTGTTTTATATGATCCACAATGACATGGAGTTTCTGCTCTGGGTGCAATTGGTGGAATGCGCCCAATACTGCACCACTTTTGCTGAGATGAAGTTACGCTCAAATTTCTGCACAAACTCAGCATAAACCCAAACGTAAAATCTCCCGTGAATCAGTGCAGTCAAGCAGCTCTAGTCGATCGGAAGCAATTCACGATTGGAAAAGGGAATCATTCCGCATCACAAACAAGAGGGGCTCGCCACGGAAAAGAGCCATTTAATGCTGTCGGCCTTACTTTTTAATTGGCTTCAATTGACTGTTTTGATCTGCCCTTGGTACACAAGACCTGTGACCAGCAGTCGGTTGAAGCCACACAGGTGTGTCCTGCTCTGCTGTAATTGACTGAATTTCGGCTAATTTAGCAGCAGGGGAAGCACAACAGGGTCCGGCTTCAATTGACTGCCGGTCACTACAGGTGAGGTGATTTAATGCTGGATTCATGAGACCAATGTGATCGACCTCCCCAAATGGGCGCAGTTGGCACAAACTCACATTCCCAACCTGGGGGTGTGGCCAGTTTTGTGGGCGGGACTGCTTTGGGCAAATGGACTTTTGAACCAGCGTTAAAGTTCGCAGATACTCGAGCGTAAAGTAGTTACAGGTGAAACTCATTTACGTTTATAATTCCACGATCTTTAGCGCTGTCTCCGCCCAGGTTACGCACATATCCAGCCACTTTGTTTGTTTTTAGCTTGAGTCCCAGTTTGATCGTGAATATTCAAAGAGAAGGAAAATCACGTAAGCTGGAATAAAGTGCCATGGGTTCTTCGGCGATCCTTGGATCTTATAGTTTATGTACATAAGAACATAAGAAATAGGAGCAGAAGTAGGCCATTTGGCCCCTCAAGCCTGCTCCACCATTCAATAAGATCATGGCTGATCTGATCTTGGCCTCAACTCCACTTCCCTGCCTGCTTCCCCATAACCCTTGACTCCCTTATCATTCAAAAATCTCTCTGTCTCTCCATCTTAAATATATTCAATGACCCAGCCTCCACAGCTCTCTGGGGCAGAGAATTCCAAAGATTCACGACCCACTGAGAAAAAAAATTTCTCTTTATTAAATGGGCGACCCCTTATTCTGAAACTATGCCCCCCAGTTCTAGATTCCTCCATGAAGGGAAACATCCTCTCTGCATCTACCCTGTCAAGCCCCCTCAGAATCTTATACGTTTCAATAAGACCATCTCTCATTCTTCGAAACTCCAATGAGTATAGGTCCAACCTGCTCAACCTTTCGTCACAAGACAACCCCTTCATCTCCGGAATCAACCTCGTGAACCTTCTCTGAATCTTCTCCAATGCAAGTATATCCCTCCTTAAATAAGGGGACCAAAACTTTACGCAGTGCTCCAGGTGTGGTCTCACCAATGCCCTGTACAGTTGTACCAGGACTTCCCTACTTTTATACTCCATCCCCCTTGCAATAAAAGCCAACATTCCAGTTGCCTTCCTAATTACTTGCAGTACCTGCATGCTAACTTTTTGGTGTTTCATGTACAAGGACCCCCAGATCCCTCTGTACTTCAGCATTCTGTAATCTCTCCCCATTTAAATAATAATTAGCTTTTTTATTTTTGCTCCCTCACATTTTCCCACATTGTACTCCATCTGCCAACTCTTTGTCCATTCACTTAGCCCATCTATAGCCCTTTGCAGATTCGTTGTGTCCTCACAACTTGCTTTCCCACCTATCTTTGTATCATCAGCAAATTTGGCTACATTACACTCGGTCCCTTCATCCAAGTCATTAATGTAGATTGTTAACACATAAAAGGTTACTGCACAAGATAAGAGTTCATGGAGTTGGTCATAATACATTAGCATGGATAGAGGATTAGCTAACAGAACGTCGGAACAATTGGGCAATTCTCAGGTCGGCAAACTGTAACTAGTGAGGTGCCACAGGGATCAGTGCTGGCGTCTCAACCATCGGCAGGTAAACATAAGAACATAAGAAATAGGAGCAGGAGTAGGCCATACAGCCCCTTGAGCCTGCTCCGCCATTTAATACGATAATGGCTGATCCGATCATGGACTCGTGTCCACTTCCCTGCCCGCTTCCCATAATACCTTATTCCCTTATCGGTTAAGAAACTGTCTATTCCTTTCTTAAATTTATTCAATGACCCAGCTTCCATAGTTCTCTGAGGCAGCGAATTCCACAGATTTGCAACCCTTTGAGAGAAGAAATTCCTCCTCATCTCAGTTTTAAATGGGCGGCCCCTTATTCAAAGATTATGCCCACTAGTTCTAGTCTTCCCTATCAGTGGAAACATCCTCTCTGCATTCACCTTGTCAAGCCCCCTCATAATCTTATAAAAACACATTCTGGATCATGCAAGATGTGAGATCCAATTAATGGAAGTGATTGTTTATGCTGATCCCAAGCAGACTATCTAACATAAAACCCCAAAAGTAACACTTTATATTAATTAATTTTTGAAAATTAATTGAATACGAAATGGATGGGTAATTTGAGAGATGGAGGAGGGTTGAGAGAGAGAGACACACACACAGAAAGACAGCCAGTCAATTTATTTTTTCATTTTTATTTGATTTTTTTTTTAATTGGATGTTGAAAGCAAACAAAACCTCTTTGAAGGAAATGGATAACAACAACAACTTGTATTTACATAGCGCCTTTAATGTAGTAAAACACCCCAAGGTGCTTCACAGGAGTGTTATAAGACAAAAATTTTACACCAAGAAGAAATTACGACCGATGACCAAAAGCTTGGTCAAAGAGGTGTTGCTTAACCGGGAGCCAATGTAGGTCAACGTGCAGAAGGGTGATGGATGAATGGGACTTGGGCAAGTTAGGACACGAGCAGCTGAGTTTTGGATGACCAAGTTTACGTAGGGTAGAATGTGGGAGGCCAGCTAGGAGTGTGTTGGAGTAGTCAAGTCTAGAGGTAACCAAAGACATTTATGAGGATTTCAGCAGCCGATGAACTGAGGCAAGGGCGGAGACAGGCTTTGTTATGGAGGTGGAAAATGGTGGTTTTAGTTATGCCACAGATATGTGGTTGGAAGCTCAATTCTCAGGGTCATTTATGACATCAAGGTTGCAAACAGTCTGGTTCAGCCTCAGACAGATGCTAGGGAGAGGGATAGCTTGGGAATGGAGTTTGTGGCAGGAACTAAAGACAATGGGCTAGAACCTCCACTTTTGAGCTTATTGCCCAAAATGGGTGTTATTTCCAGCGTGGGCGGTAAAAAAAAGTTTTCAGATTGCTGGCTTGTCGCCCATTCTCAAAACGCCTAGTTTACATTTTTGAAAATGGGTGTTACCGTGAGCGATATCAAATGGGCGGTGACGTTAAATTTTTCTGACCTTCTGCCGTAATGTGTGGCCGTCCTTAACAACGGCATGGCAACGCTCAATTCCCGTGATTCAGGAGGTCAAGGGTCACCATGACACGCAGAAGAGGAGACACGGGGAGCTCAGAGGGACTGAAGGCGTGGCTGGGTGTGGCTGCTTTGGGAGGAAGGAGAGAGAGTTTAGAGCTACACAGCAAGTAGGCAAACATAAAGTAGCTGTTAACAGCCACATATTTGACCGAATTTGCCCTTTAATGGAGGGAGAGGAGGAGGCATCACAGCACATTGTGGAGACTGACGCGGGAGAAAGCAGTGAGGTGGGAGAGGAGCACATTGGAGGCCGCAAAAGAGCCAGGAGGTTCTCAGACGAGACAAATGTCTCCCTCCTGTAGGAGGTTGAGTCACGCTGGGGTGATTTGACACAGGGAGGGCATGGAAAGCCCACCCCAAAGGCCTACCAGAGGATATGGACCGAGATAGCAGAGTTGATCTCGTCGGCGACCAACGAGGTGGGTGAGGGCAACCAATGCCGCAAACGATGGAACGACCTTGTGGGATCCGCAAGAGTAAGTATTACATTGATTTACATGTACTTATGTAATTATATAATTTGATTTGTAACAGTTATGAGTGACTATCAACAGATGTGAGGTCTTGCACTTTTACCGGGAATGTTTTACTCAAAAGCCTGCGATCACGGTTTACGTCTTTAGGTAAAGCATGATAATAATCATAATAATCATATTACATCTGTCGGTTATGTGTTGTATCAGTCTCTGTGACAGTACCTAGCAATGATATCACGCAATGCTCTCAAGACAGGTCGTCCTGTCACCTTTTACAGAAGCTATCGACGATGAGGTCCATGCAGAGGCGAACGGGTGGGGGGCCACCAGTTCCCAGCGACATCGCTGACATGGAGGAGCGAGTGCTAGCACTCGTAGGGAAGCACCCCCGGACGCATCTGCAGACCCTGAAGTGATGCCATGTGAGTAAAGCTTTACACCTTTGTATGATGTAAAGTCAATAGATGCCACACCCACTCATATCTGACCAATCATCTATGATGGATGATTTCTAAAAGTGTCATAGAAATAATGCTGGCTGAATGAAAATCATTGCAATCCACAATGTGTTGAAGGTCATGAAATATGATGTGTACGATGATTTTGAAAGTGGTGATGCTTTTATCGTGCAATATGCTGTGTGTAGCGCTGAACTCACCTTGTCACCCTAGCACCCCCTTCTCCTCTAACAACCTCATTTGTGTCTTGCAGCTCAGCCAGCAGCGTGGCCTGTGGCAAGGCCACAGAGGCCAGAAGGTGGGGGCGCGGGGCAGGAGTCGGCGGACGATCCTACTACATCTGGTGCTGAGGAGCTCCGATTGTTGCCCTTCAATCCACTGGGTCTGTTCTCGACCGATGAGAGCGCGGACTTCGAAGAACCTGCATCGCCACGTTCCAGAAGCCATTCCACCCCAAGGCCATCTAGTGGTGCTTCGGTCATTCCCGCCTCCATTCTGGAGGTACCAGCCCCAGGCACCTCTCCACAGGGCACCCAATTTGTCCCCAGGATGGCGTCGACCCAGCGGCGGCCTCGTGGACACGTGCGTGACATGACAGCGGAGAGAAGGTTCAGTTGTCCAGGAGGACTGTAGACATTGGTGACCAGCTCATCGAAGCTTTGGGGGGCATATCCCGACACCTGGCCACCATGTCCGAGTACATTCCACACATGGCGGAGTCCCTGGATGCGATGGCCAGGAACATTGCTAGCACAGGCCTCCCAGTGGTCCCAGAGCGCGGCACTCCACCCCTAGGTTCCGCACCACCACTGCGAATGACAGATGTGAGCAAGGATCGAGATCCTGCTTCTGCATCAGAGAATGTTGCCCCCTCGGCACCCCCTGCTCCTGTACCCATTCAACCAACGCATCTGCCTTCATTCCCCCCCCCCCCCTCCCCCAATGAGGCACCGCCTGAAGAGCTCCTCGGCCAGGCGCAATAGAGCGCGGAGGGGAAGGGATAGAGGTGGGGAGAAGAAAGAGAGGGGGGAAGGAAAGTGAGGTGCATGTGTGCATGTGATGGCTGTGTTATATCTCCATCTGGGTGTATGCAATTTGTTGCAATATATGGGGCTGGGGACTACACTCCTGCTTTGCCTTTGTATTCTGTGTTGCTGGACATGTTGACCATGTAATTTATGTCACTAGTGGAAAAAGTGGGATATGGGTGGGGGTTGGGTGTTATTGGCTGTGTTACTTATGATTTCAGACCAATATTAGTATTAAACTTTTGTTATTGAACATAACCTTGTTGCTCATTGTCTCAGAGAGCTGGACCGTTACACACTGGTGATTCCTTACCATGAAAGGGTTACATACAACTTAACATCAATCAACGTAAACTTTAACTGGTACCAAGTTGATGGTACCATTGATGCCTGAGCTGCACACACACAGCAGTGTGTCAGCGTTGTCACTCACATCAGCGCTCTTTCAGCCAAATCTTTCCAATATCAGCTCCTCAAGTAAGAGTGGGATTTAACAAATGCCAGCCACACCGCTGGTGTCCGTCCCGGTTAGTTCCACTTTTTGTGGGCAGTTTTTTGAGTGGGTGATATTCTGGACGATATGTGTGCGAGGTGATGAAATTGACTGTGGGCGATCTCCATGGCCGCTAGTTTGAGTAAATAATACTCTTTACGACAAAAAACACTCGCCGGGCGTTATTATTGAATCTCGGCGTTAAGTCCGTGAGGAAAGTAACCCTGGGCGATAATATGGGCATTGAAATCGCCCATTCTGCTGATTCCTCCCCCAAAAAGTGGGCGTGCGGGAATATTTTCTCTCAGCGTTAAACACCTGGGGAAGGCAACGCTCGGTGATAAGTCTCCTAAAAACGCCCGTCAGTTTCCATTTTGTGCCAAAATGGGCGATATCTGGGCGTTATACGTCATTTCAGCGGTTAAGTGGGCGTTAAGCAGGCAAAAAAATGGAGGTTCGAGCCCAATGACTTCGCTCTTCCCAATATTTCATTGGAGACCATTTCTGATCATCCTGTACTGGATGCCGGATAAGCAGTCTGACAAATTAGAGACCGTGGAGGGGTCGAGAGAAGTGGTGGTGAGGTCGAGCTGGGTGTCATCAGCGTACATGTGGAAACTGATGCCATGTTTTTAGATGATGTTGCCAAGGGGCAACATATAGATGAGAAATAGGAGGGGGCCAAGGATAGATCCTTGGGGACACCAGAGGTAACGATGCAGGAATGGGAAGGGAAGCCATTGCAGGTGATTTTCTGGCTACGATTAGATAGATAAGAATGGAACCAGGCGAGTGCAGTCCCACCTAGCTAGACGATGGTGAGAGGCATTGGAGGAGGATGGAGTGGTCAACCGTGTCAAGATAGAAAGCGAAAGCTGGGGGGGAATGGCAAAGAGAAATCTGTTGAGGGCGAGAGCATCGCTTACCTTTGTAATAGGAAGGGAAAAGGACAGTGGGAAGGTGAAAGTATAATGGATGTGATGGGAGCGAGGAGTGGGAGAGCATAAATGATATGGAAGTTAATTGGGAGGATAATAAAAATCAAAGCGGATACAGAAGTACAAACAGGAGTAAAACAGAGGGAAGCAGAATAGAAGATACAGAGAAACGGCAGCACAAAGATATTAGAAGACAGGTGAGAGAGTAACGTATTCTCCAAGTTACTGTATGGAGTGCCATGGGAGATTGTTTGATGAGTCCATCTGCTGTGGCATTGCACACGAATCAAAACCAAGTATAGTCTTCAAGTCAAGCAGAGTTAGTTGGGAGAGAATAATTGGGCCAAAGCACAATTAAGTCCCATTTTCAAGTTGTACATTCTGTCTTTATTTTATATTTCCATTATGAATTTCCATGTCCACATTTATAATAGAAACTGTATGTAAAGATGTCATGCTGTAATTACACCTCTCACTGGTCGGAGAATGTAACTATAGGGTGATTTGTTTATGTAAGCATTTTCCATTATAATAGAGGACATAGGAATTTATGATGGAAAAAGTTGGCAGGTAGCGCATGCAAATGTAAGATATATATATATATTCAGTGTAGATAGATATTTATATATAGATATAAGTGCCAAGTGCCTCCAACTTGGGAGTCTCACTCGGAGACCATGAATGTGACCAATTGTAGGAAATGGAAACATCACTGATGCAGAAGGGTTATATATCCTGTATGTAACCTATACTATATCTGATATATAAATTACTTTAGCTTCAGTTTGTTGCTCTATTATTTACATTAATACACCTCATTCACCTAGGCCTTATTCCCTTTTGTATTGGTGTTTATATTACTCTCTGCCGAAGGCTAAATCATATTCCTTTGTGTGTCCTTTGTACCACAAATGATTAACTTTGGTTTTCTCCGAGAGACTGGTTTCTTTCTCTTGGCGCCTGGTACATTGTCTCTGGTACTCCTCAATATTAGTATTGTTTAATTTCTGAATAATTATTGCCATTGGTCCAACTGAGGGCTAAACTTGCACCTTCATTTTCGGTGACTTTCTCGGCGGTACAGCTGTTTTTGCGAGAGAAATCCCCCGTAGCTTTTTAATGGTACCGCCCAAATCTCAAAACGCCCGCCGGGACCAAATCGCCGATGTGCGCCACCGAGAAAATCGGCAGGGCGTAAGTTTGGCCTCAACAGAAGCCCAAGGGAACCGCCCTGTGAAAGCAGCTTAAACAGGGTGGTAGGTGAGTACTCTGCAAAGAAAGGTAAGTTAAAGGTTCTTTATTTATTTTTAATTGTAAAATGGCAATTAGCTTTAAAAGTGTCTTGGGAATGATTTTTAACTTAAACATTTTTTTAATGAATTTCTACAGTTTGAGATTTATATAAATGTCTTTTCTTAAAGACTTAAACCCAAATTTTCCAATTCGATATTAATTTAACACTGGCGTTAGCCCATTTATTTTAAACTGTGTAATACAGATGCTAAAATAACTGATCAGAAATTCTACCCTTTATTGTATAAAACTGAAGGGAAAAGACAATTTCACACTTTGAACTGCTGCAAAATTTCTTAGCGTTATTATTCCAGATAATTGAAGCTTTTCTAAGCAGAATTATTTAACTCTAGTTTACTAGTGCGTCACATTGTTCTCTGAGGATAGACAAGCAACCTGTTGGGCTTCGAACTATTGGGTCTACAAGAGCTGCATAAGTGTACTTTATCGCTTTCCCTGTGTAAACACCTCCTCATGGGAATTTTTGCTGTTCAGCATTCATGTTTGATGGGCCAGATAGTGATCAGAAAAATGGCATGCTTCCACTTTGTGGTGCAGTACTGCACTCCTTGACTGAGACAACTATATTTCTAATAGTATTTAAAAATATTTAAGCTTTATTAATTTTTGATAACCAGATTCTAAATTGCTATTTTTCTTTAATGCAGGAATGGGTTGGACAAGTGGAAATCAGTGCTCTTTCACTCATGTACAAGTAAGACCACCGTGGATATTTATTTTACTAGAGGTATTTTGTATCTTGCATGCCTTGTAGAGTTGGGCATCTTTGCTGTATTGATGATCTCATTCTAATGCATTCTATTTTGGTTCATTGTGACTTGGAAACATGCTAAAAGAAATAACTTGCATTAATATAGTGCCTTTCATGCCTTAGGACATCTCAAAGTACTTTGCAACCAATTAATGACTGAACAGGTGAACACTGCCTTTGTTTAATTTCTCATTCAAAAAACAGCATCTCCAACAATGCAGTGCTCCCTCAGCACTCTGCTATTGTGTGAGCCGAGATTATATACTTGAGTCTTGCAGCGGAGCTTGAACCCACAGCTTCTGATTTGAGTGAGAGTGCTGCCACTGAGTTAATCTGGTACTTTCCGAGTGCTGAACACCTGAAGACCCTTGAAACATGGTTGCTTTGAATCCCTGATTTTTCATATACAGTCCCCATCGTTTATAGCAGGCATGTTCCTGCAAACACAATTTGCCTGCTGTACGCTTGGCTGGAGGAATTATTGTGAAAGTAAAAACTGAAAAATTAACTCCCAATTTTTACATGTTCTAAATCTGTCAAAGATGCGATCAGACCATTTAGTCAATCAGAATTCATCCCTCTGCTACCCTAACTCTTCCATTATTTCATCTAATTGTTTTGAAATGACCTCAAAAGTTTTGTCTCTATTATCTTTCATATTAGATTATTCCAAGCGCTTATCACACCTTGAGCAGAAACACCCTGAAGATGAGGCAGCTGAATCCTTGCAGGACTTGGCCATTCATTGGGAAACTCAGGAGCATTACCGCCGCTTCCCAGAGCTTACTGCCACATTGGACATGGCAGTCCTAGGAAGTGGTGATAAAGGGGCCGGATGAGAGGGAAATCCTTCTGGAATCCAGGCCCCACCACTGTTTGTGGGTGGGGAAGGAAGAGACTGCATGACTTTTGTGAAGGAAGGTTGGGGATTGGAAATCCCAGTTGGCCCAGTCAAGTGGCGGTAAGCCTCACAACCTGCATTTTCCACCATAATCCATCCTGAATTTAGTTGGGATCAGGTATAAGCATTCTGGCCCTACCATCTGCAGCACACTGCAGACATAAGGTTATGGTGGGGCTTTATAATGCACTAGTCAGAACTAGGATTGCCAACTGTAGTTGGATGTATTCCTGGAGGTTTCATCACGTGACCTTTCGTCTCCTATCGCTTGCCCAGTCAAACCGCCATATTTCTTATCTCCATAGAATCATATGGCTGAACTTTCCCCTGATGATCGCCCAAATAGGCAGGCTATTGCCCATTTTACCTAAAAAGTGGAAAGTTGGGCCGGAACATCACCCAAAGATCGCCGGCCCAACTTTCGGCACACAAGAATTTCATATCGCCGAGCTGATCGCCCACCGCAACTTTCACCACATCACCCACACATCGCCGGGCTGATTGCTCGCCGAGAAGATCGCTGGAGGAAAGCTGCTCCTGACTGGCACTGTTCAGCAGGACTCGGCACTATGGATGCCATCTTGAACGTCGGAGAAAGTGAGAGGCTGCTTGAAGATGGGGCTTATCAGGAGAAATAATTTATGACTTATTTTATGGGCCTTACTGACTCTTTGGCAATCATCTGCTCACATTTCTATTTATTGAGGACAAAATTTAGGGCATTTATAGCAATAGTGATGGGGTCTGTAACTTCCCTATTGGTGAATAATCACATGCTGGGGACTGAAGGTGGGTTGATTGAAGAGCATTATGTGCCCAATCAAAGAGATGGCAGTCTGATGCGGAGGAGGAGACCTTGAGACCTTACATCCGATGAACTTACAGGGAAAAGCAATCATACCTGAACTTGTCCAATAACATGTGCCTTAGGAGACTGCGCTTCCGAAAAGAGGTCATCGCTGAGATATGCCAGCTAATTAAGGGAGATCTGCAGCCTACCAGCACCATCAGGATCGCACTGCCCGTTGAGGTAAAGGTTATTGCGGCACTTTCTTCTATGCATCAGGCTCCTTTCAGGCCTCAGCTAGCGACATTTGTGGTATCTCTTAACACGCCATACATTGCTGCATTTGCCAGGTGACTTTGCGCACGCAGGATGGACTTTATAAGCTTCCCTATGACCAGGGAGGCACAGACCGGGAGGGCTTTGGGTTTCTCGAGAATAACAAACTTCCCCAAGGTGCAGGGAACAATAGACTGTACGTACCTCGCCCTGAGGGCACCTTTACAGGATGCAGGTAGGTGTTTCGTAACCGAAAGGGATTCCTCTCCCTGAATGTGCAGCTCGTTGTCGACCACAACCAAATAATCATGGCAGTAAATGATCATTTTCCAGGCAGCAACCATGATGCACACATCTTGCGTGAGAGCACTGTCTCTGACCTGTTTAACAGTCAGCCACGAGGTCACGGTTGGATGCTGGGGGATAAAGGATATGGCCTTTCCAGCTGGCTCATGACCACCCCCCCCCCCTGCCCTGCGTAGTTCCCAGATGGAAGCCAAGAAACACTACAACGAAAGCCATATACCTACACGCAATATTGTCGAAAAGACACTTGGTGTGCTGGAGCAGCGCTTCAGATGCCTGGACCACTCTGGAGGCAGCCTGCAATACCACCCTGATCAGGTCGCTGAGTTTATTGTGCTGTGCTGCATGTTGCATAACCTAGCTATAAGGAGAGGACAACAATTGCCAGATGGGGCTGCCGGTCCACCTCAGGAGAAAGTGGAGGCGTAAGAGGCGGATGATGAGGACCTCGGGAAGACAATCAACCTGGCGATGAATCCATGCCCCCCGCAAGACTGGAAAAGCCCCGTGGGAGTTACTCAGCTGCAACTCTTGCATCAGCAGCTCATAAATGAATGCTTTGCATGAACTTACATTGGTGACAGTTACAGTTACAGTAAGACAACAGTTGCAGTTGCGTTACGTTACATCCTTGCCTGGCCTGGCCATTGTTTTCCAACAATTGTATTCATGTTTTACCTTACCTTACGTTATTATAAGACACTGCACAACAATTGTAAAATTCAATACATTTTTTAATAATTTAACTCTCTCTTTAACTGCAAACGCCCCCCCACACACCCCCAACAGTCACCCAACAATAAATTTAAAAAAACAACAATAATAATAAGAACATACAACAATAACAACAATAAAATACTCTCCTCCCTACCTGCGGCCACGCTTCCCTCCAGATCCTGGAGAGCGGACAGGTTAGTGGAGCTGAGCCCTATATCAGATCAGCAATGATCTGGCTCGAAGGGCCAGATGGCCTGCTCCTGCTCCTATTTCTTATGTTCTTATGTTGTTAACCTGAGAGTAGCACAGAAACTGCATGCATAACATGACATAATTCGTATATTAAACTGAAATGACGTTACATTAACTTTGAATTAACACTGCTTTACACATTACTCACATGACTCAAGGGAGGGTTCTGCGACACCACGGGTGGTGGCCAAGCGACTGTGGCTCCCCACAAGTGCCGCCACACGCTCCTTGAGGTCCGTCAGCAGTTGCAACTGAGCAGGGTCTCCTCCGGTGCGCCTCTGCTCTGTTCGGTTGTTAGATATCTTCCTCTGCAAACGTGACGTTCATGGCATGAGCTAAGGTACTATCATGGAAAGACAACAGGTTCCAACGTTATATGCTCATATGGTTTGTATCCACAATTGATGCATGGTTATAACATCTACGTTCGGGTAAAATATTTCATAAGATCGTGCTTAGGATCTAATTGACACAAAACATCTCGACTACAATCTCCATGAAGGCCCCCAGCTTTGGTAGGGAGGTAATCAGGACCGCTGGGGAATGACAGGAGCTAATGTCCGAAAGTGTCCCAGGGCAGACAGTGAGCCAGGGCAGCTCTCCCCCAGTCCAGGCTGACTCACTGTGTAAGTGACAGCAGCTGGAGAGACTGACCGAGTCTGGGTAAAGGTCACCAGACACCTCAGTGCTCAGTTGTGCCCCATCGACCAAAGTAACCCAAAAGGAGACGGTGCCAAAATTAGACTTAAAAAGACTTGAGGGCTCAGGTTCCGAGCCCTGCCCAGATCTTAGCAGGGATTATATGCAAGAATAACCAGCTTAATTTCAATCCGGGAGATTTACATATTATGTGGATCATTAAAATATACAAACTATTTAATACTTACTCTTGCCGAAGCAACCAGGCTGTTCCAGCGCTTGCGGCACTGGTCCGAACCCCTCGCCTCATTGGACGCTGCTGAGACCACGTTGGCGATCTCGCTCCACAGTTTGCAGTAGGCCCGGAGTGGAGGTATCCCACGCCCACCCCGGCTTAGTTGGCCCCGCCGGCTATGTACCTCATTGGCCTCATCAGAGAAAGGCTTTGCCCTCCTCCTCCCCTCGCCCTCCTCCTCCCCTCCACCTCCTGCCCACTGTCAGACTCGTGCTCTGACATATTAATATTAATAACAAATTAATCATTTTTAATTCTCTCTTCTCCCCCCTTACCTTCTGCGCGTGCCTGGATGACCCCTGACCTCCCGAATCGCGGGAAAACTTCTTAGCAAAAAAAAACAAATGCGCAGAAAGGCTGTTGCGAGGGACACCTTTCTTTCCATGTCGCTGAGGCCCATATCACATCGCTGAGCTATCTCTTCTCCCCCCACCCCCCCATAAAAAGCCAAAAGTAGCAATCCGAAAAATGGGCGATCTTCCAGCGATCCTACATAAGAAATAGGAGCAGGAGTAGGCCATACGGCCCCTCGAGCCTGCTCCGCCATTCAATAAGATCATGGCTGATCTGATCATGGACTAAGCTCCACTTACCTGCCCGCTCTCTATAACCCCTTATCCCCTTATCGTTGAAGAAACTGTCTATTTCTGTCTTAAATTTATTCAATGTCCCAGCTTCCACAGCTCTCTGAGGCAGCGAATTCCACAGATTTACAATCCTCAGAGAAGAAATTTCTCCTCATCTCTGTTTTAAATGGGCAGCCCCTTATTCTAAGATCATGCCCTCTAGTTCTAGTCTGCCCTATCAGTGGAAACATCCTCTCTGCATCTACCTTGTCAAGCCCCCTCATAATCTTATACGTTTCGATAAGATCACCTCTCATTCTTCTGAATTCCAATGAGTAGAGGCCCAACCTACTCAACCTTTCCTCATAAGTCAACCCCTTCACCTCCGGAATCAACCTAGTGAACCTTCTCTGAACTGCCTCCAAAGCAAGTATATCCTTTCGTAAATATGGAAACCAAAACTGTACGCTGTATTCCAGGTGTGGCCTCACCAATAACCTGTATAGCTGTAGCAAGACTTCCCTGCTTTTATACTCCATCCCCTTTGCAATAAAGGCCAAGGTTCCATTGGCCTGCCTGATCACTTGCTGTGCCTGCATACTATCTTTTATGTTTCATGTACATGTACCGAAGGTCCCGCTGTACTGCAGCACTTTGCAATCTTTCTCCATTTAAATAATAACTTGCTCTTTGATTTTTTTTCTGCCAAAGTGCATGACCTCACCCTGTTCAACATTATACTCCATCTGCCAAATTTTTGCCCACTCACTTAGCCTGTCTATTTCCTTTTGCAGATTTTTTGTGTCCTCCTTACACATTGCTTTTCCTCCCATCTTTGTATCGTCAGCAAACTTTGCTGCGTTACACTCAGTCCCTTCTTCCAAGTCGTTATTATAGATTGTAAATCCTGACAGCTGAAACACCGCTAAGGCTGGAACACTGCCCATCTTTTGGGCCTTAGCGATCTAAGTGGAAAGTCCAGCCCATAGAATCATAGAAATTTACGGCATGGAAGGAGGCCATTTTGGCCCATCGTTTCTGTGCTGACCGACCGAGCTATCCAGCCTGATTCTACTTTCCAGCCCTTGGCCCATAGCCCGATAGGTTACGGCACTTTATATGCACATCCAAGTATCTTTTAAATGTGGTGAGGGTTCCTGCCTCTACCACCCTTTCAGGCAATGAGTTCCAGACTCCCACCACCCTCTGGGTAAAGAAATTTCCCCTCGTATCTCCTCTAAAGCTCCCCCCAATTACTTTAAATCTATGCCCCCTGGTTGTTGACCCCTCTGCCAAGGGAAACAGGTCCTTCCTCTCTACTGTATTCAGGCCCCTCATAATGTTATACCCCTCAATCAGGTTTCCCCTTAGCCTCCTGTGTTCCAAAGAAAACAGACCCAGCATTTCCAATCTTTCAGCATAGCCAAAATTCTCCAGTCCAGGCAACATTCTTGTAAATCTCCTCTGCACCCTTTCCAGTGCAATCACATCTTTCCTGTAATGTGGTGACCAGAACTGCACACAGTACTCCAGCTGTGGCCTAACCAATGTTTTATACAGTTCAAGCATAACCTCCTTGCTCCTGTATTCCATGCCTTGAGTAATAAAGGCAAATATTCTATATGCCTTTTTAACCACCTCATCTACCTGGCCTGCTACTTTCAGGGTTCTATGGACCTACACTCCAAGGTCCCTTTTTTCTTCTACACTTTTCAGTGTGGTACCATTTAATGGGTATTCCCTTGCCTTGTTAGACCTCCCCAAATGCATTACCTCACACTTAGCAGGATTGAATTCCATTTGCCACTGTTCTGCCCACCTGACCAGTACATTGATATCTTCCTGCAGTCCGCAGCTTTCTTCTTTATTATGAAACACACAGCCTATTTTATTGTCTTCTGCAAACTTCCTAATCATGCCCCAACATTTAAGTCCAAGTCATTGATATATACCACAACAATCAAGGGACCCAGCACTGAGTCCTGCGAAGCCCCACTGGATACAGCCCTCCAGTCACAAAAACACACAACCATTACCCTTTGCTTCCTGCCTCCAAGCCAATTTTGGATCCAACTTGCCATTTTTCCCTGGATCCCATGGGCTATTACTTTCGTGACCATCTGCCATGTAGGAACTTACCAAAAGCCTTGCTCGAGGGGCCAAATGGCCGACTCCGACTCCTGTTTCTTATGTTCTTATGATGGGCCGAAAATTGCGCATGCACCCGGCGAGGCCTTGCAAAAGCCGGTTCTTGGGGTGCAATTCGCATGAGCCAAGAACCGGCTTTTCCTATTTGTCAAAATTTCTTTAGAGAGATTCTGCACATCCCCAGGAAAAGGACATCCGCACAGCAGAAATTGGGCTATTTGCCTAACTCATGCCCAGTGAATGTCCTTCAAACTTTTACCAGCGTAACACTTTTAAAACATAGAAAAATTAAATGTAATCATTCATTTTTATATTAAAAACCGTGTCCATTAATGCAAGTTTACTTTTAGCCCTATTAAAACACATTTCCCCCAAAATTTATTGTCTAAAACATTTAATTACATTTCAATTAATTTTAAACATGTGAGGTGTTTTTTTTTTGATTCTGTGCTGTGTTTCGGTGTTTTAGGGGGTTATTCTCATTGATAGTAATGGAAACCGTAGAAACAGAGCTCCCATTTTTATCAATGAAAATACTAGTTAATGATTGGTGGTTCAGGCCCACATGATTCCAGCAGATTCCATAGAAACATAGAAAATAGGTGCAGGAGCAGGCCATTCAACCCTTCGCACCTGTACCGCCATTCAATAAGATCATGGCTGATCATTCACCTCAATACCCCTTTCCTGCTTTCTTTCTATACCCCCTTGATCCCTTTAGCCGTAAGGACCATATCTAACTCCCTCTTGAATATATCCAATGAACTGGCATCAACATCTCTCTGCGGTAGGGAATCCCACAGGTTAACAACTCTCTGAGTGAAGAAGTTTCTCCTCATCTCGGTCCTAAATGGCTTACCCCTTATCCTTAGACTATGTCCCCTGGTTCTGGACTTCCCCAACATCGGGAAAATCCTTCCGGCATCTATCTGTCAGAATTTTATATGTTTCTATGAGATCCTCTCTCATCCTTCTAAACTTCAGTGAATACAGGCCCAGTCGATCCAGTCTCTCCTCGTATATCAGTCCTGCCATCCCGGGAATCAGTCTGGTGAACCTTCGCTACACTCCCTCAATAGCAAGAACATCCCTCCTCAGATTAGGAGACCAAAACTGAACACAATATTCCAGGTGAGGCCTCACCAAGGCCCTGTACAACTGCAGTAAGACCTCCCTGCTCCTATACTCAAATCCCCTAGCTATGAAGGCCAACATGCCATTTGCCTTCTTCACCACCTGCTGTACCTGCATGCCAACCTTCAATGACTGATGTACCAAGAAACCCAGGTCTCGTTGCAGCTCCCCTTTTCCTAATCTGCCCCCATTCAGATAATATTCTGTCTTCATGTTTTTGCCACCAAAGTGGATAACCTCATATTTATCCACATTATACTGCATTTGCCCGAACACCACCTAGGCGGGGCCGGTCCGCCCGGTGGCAATTTCCTCAGCGGGGCCTGCCCGACGACCTCCTCGGCGTGACCCGCCAGATGTTAACCTCCTCGGAGGGGCTCGCCCAACGGCAACTTCCCTGGCAGGGCCCACCCGATGTCATCCTCGGCGGGTCCGGATGGCCTGAACAGCTCCTTGGCAGGAATCCTCCTCACCCCCACCCCCTTTCTGACATTCCAAAATCCGGAAATAACCGAACCTGAGCCCGGGTGTTTCTGGATTTGTGATGTCAGAAAGCAAATCAAAAGCCTGGAATCTGGAACAGCCTCGGTCCCGAGGGTTCTGGATTTTAGACGCTGCACCTGTACTCGGCACAATAATAGAACTAAAGGCGGACAAATCCCCTGGACCTGATGGCTTGCATCCTAGGGACTTAAAAGAAGTGGCTGCAGAGATAGTGGATGCATTGGTTGTAATCTATCAAAATTCTGGGGCGGTCCCAGCGATTGGAAAACCGCAAATGTAACGCCCCTATTTTAAAAAAGAGGCAGCCAGAAAGCAGGAAACTGTAGACCAGTTAGCCTAAGATCTATCGTTGGGAAAATGCTGGAGTCCATTATTAAGGAAGCAGTAGGGGGACATTTGGAAAAGCATAATTCAATCAAGCAGAGTCAGCATGGTTATATGAAAGGGAAATCATGTTTGTCAAATGTGCTGGAGTTCTTTGAGGATGTAACGAGCAGGATGGATAAGGGGAAACCAGTGGATGTGGTGTATTTGGATTTCCAGAAGGCATTCAATAAGGTGCCACATAGAAGTTCACAGGGTTGAGGGTAATATTTTAGCATGGATAGAGGATTGACTAACTAACGGAAAACAGAGAGTCGAGATAAATAGGTCATTTTCTGGTTGGCAAACAGTAACTAGTGGGGTGCCGCAGGGATCGGTGCTGGGGCCTCAACTATTTACAATCTATACTTAATGACTTGGATGGAGGGACGGAGTGTAATGTAGCCAAGTTTGCTGATTATACAAAGGTGGGTGGAAAGGCAAATTGTGAGGAGAACACACAAAATCTGCAAAGGGATATAGACAGGCTAAGTGAGTGGGCAAAAATTTGGCTGATGGAGTATTATGTAGGAAAATGTGAGGTTATCCATTTTGGCAGAAAAAATAGAAAAGCAAGTTATAATTTAAATGGAGAAAAATTGCAAAGTGCTGCAGTACAGAGGGACCTGGGGGTCCTTGTGCATGAAACACAAAAAGTTAGTATGCAGGTACAGCAAGTAATCAGGAAAGCAAATGGAATGTTGGCCTTTATTGCAAGGGGGATGGAGTACAAAAGCAGAGGGGTCCTGCTACAACTGTACAGGGTAGTGGTGAGGCCACTGCGAGAGTACTGCATACAGTTTTGGTCTCTGTATTTATGAAGGATATACTTGCATTGGAGGCTGTTCAGAGAAGGTTCACTAGATTCATTCAGGAGATGAGGAGGTGGACTTATGAAGGTAGGTTAGAAACATAGAAACATAGAAAATACGTGCAGGAGCAGGCCATTCGGCCCTTCTAGCCTGCACCGCCATTCAATGAGTTCATGGCTGAACATGCAACTTCAGTACCCCATTCCTGCATTCTTGCCATACCCCTTGATCCCCCTAGTAGTAAGGACTGCATCTAACTCCTTTTTGAATATATTTAGTGAATTGGCCTCAACAACTTTCTGTGGTAGAGAATTCCACAGGTTCACCACTCTCTGGGTGAAGAAGTTCCTCTTCATCTCGGTCCTAAATGGCTTACCCCTTATCCTTAGACTGTGACCCCTGGTTCTGGACTTCCCCAACATTGGGAACATTCTTCCTGCATCTAACCTGTCTAAACCCATCAGAATTTTAAACGTTTCTATGAGGTCCCCTCTCATTCTTCTGAACTCCAGTGAATACAAGCCCAGTTGATCCAGTCTTTCTTGATAGGTCAGTCCCGCCATCCCGGGAATCAGTCTGGTGAACCTTCGCTGCACTCCCTCAATAGCAAGAATGTCCTTCCTCAGGTTAGGAGACCACAACTGCACACAATAGTCCAGGTGTGGCCTCACCAAGGCACTGTACAACTGTAGCAACACCTCCCTGCCCCTGTACTCAAATCCCCTCGCTATGAAGGCCAACATGCCATTTGCTTTCTTAACCGCCTGCTGTACCTGCATGCCAACCTTCAATGACTGATGTACCGTGACACCCAGGTCTCGTTGCACCTCCCCTTTTCCTAATCTGTCACCATTCAGATAATAGTCTGTCTCTCTATTTTTACCACCAAAGTGGATAACCTCACATTTATCCACATTATACTTCATCTGCCATGCATTTGCCCACTCACCTAATCTATCCAAGTCGCTCTGCAGCCTCATAGCATCCTCCTCGCAGCTCACACTGCCACCTAACTTAGTGTCATCCGCAAATTTGGAGATACTACATTTAATCCCCTCGTCTAAATCATTAATGTACAGTGTAAACAGCTGGGGCCCCAGCACAGAACCTTGCAGTACCCCACTTGCCACCGCCTGCCATTCTGAAAAGTACCCATTTACTCCTATTCTTTGCTTCCTGTCTGCCAACCAGTTCTCAATCCATGTCAGCACACTACCCCCAATCCCATGTGCTTTAACTTTGCACATTAATCTCTTGTGTGGGACCTTGTCGAAAGCCTTCTGAAAGTCCAAATATACCACATCAACTGGTTCTCCCATGTCCACTCTACTGGAAACATCCTCAAAAAATTCTAGAAGATTTGTCAAGCATGATTTCCTTTTCACAAATCCATGCTGACTTGGACCTATCATGTCACCTCTTTCCAAATGTGCTGCTATAACATCCTTAATAATTGATTCCATCATCTTACCCACGACCGATGTCAGGCTGACCGGTCTATAATCCCGTGTTTTCTCTCTCCCTCCTTTTTTGGAGTGGCTACCCTCCACTCGATAGGAACTGATCCAGAGTCAATGGAATGTTGGAAAATGACTGTCAATGCATCCGCTATTTCCAAGGCCACCTCCTTAAGTACTCTGGGATGCAGTCCATCAGGCCCTGGGGATTTATCGGCCTTCAATCCCATGAATTTCCCAACACAATTTCCCGACTAATAAAGATTTCCTTCAGTTCCTCCTCCTTACTAGACCCTCTGACCCCTCTTTTTTCCGGAAGTTTGTTAATGTCCTCCTTAGTGAATACCGAACCAAAGTATTGTTTAATTGGTCCGCCATTTCTTTGTTTCCCGTTATGACTTCCCCTGATTCTGACTGCAGGGGACTTACATTTGTTTTTACTAACCTTTTTCTCTTTATATATCTATGGAAACTTTTGCAATCCGTCTTAATGTTCCCTGCAAGCTTCTTCTCGTACTCCATTTTCCCTGCCCTAATCAAACCCTTTGTCCTCCTCTGCTGAGTTCTAAATTTCTCCCAGTCTCTGGGTACACTGCTATTTCTGGCCAATTTGTATGCCATTTCCTTGGCTTTAATATTATCCCTGATTTCCCTTGATAGCCACGGTTGAGCCACCTTCCCTTTTTTATTTTTACGCCAGACAGGAATGTGCAATTGTTGTAGTTCATCCATGCGGTCTCTAAATGTCTGCCATTGCCCATCCACAGTCAACCCCTTAAGTATCATTCGCCAATCAATCCTAGCCAATTCACGCCTCATACCTTCAAAGTTACCCTTCTTTAAGTTCTGGACTTTGGTCTCTGAATTAACTGTTTCATTCTCCATTCTAATGCAGAATTCCACCATATTATGGTCACTCTTCCCCAATCGGGCCTTGCACAACGGGATTGCTAATTAATCCTCTCTCATTACACAACACCCAGTCTAAGATGGCCTCCCCCCTAGTTGGTTCCTCGACATATTGGTCTAGAAAACCATCCCTTATGCACTCCAGGAAATCCTCCTCCACCGTATTGCTTCCAGTTTGGTTAGCCCAATCTATGTGCATATTAAAGTCATCCATTATAACTGCTGCACCCTTATTGCATGCACCCTTAATTTCCTGTTTGATGCCCTCCCCAACATCACTACTATTGTTTGGAGGTCTGTACACAACTCCCAATAATGTTTTTTGCCCTTTGGTGTTCTACAGCTCTACCCATATAGAGTCCACATCATCCAAGCTAATGTCCATTCTAACTATTGCATTAATCTCCTCTTTAACCAGCAATGCTACCCCACCTCCTTTTCCTTTTATTCTATCCTTCCTGAATGTTGAATACCCTTGGATGTTGAGTTCTCAGCCCTGATCATCCTGGAGCCACGTCTCCGTAATCCCAATCACATCATATTTGTTAACATCTATTTGCACAGTTAATTCATCCCCTTATTATGGATACTCCTTGCATTAAGACACAAAGCCTTCAGGCTTATTTTTTTAACACCCTTTGTCCTTTTAGAATTTTGCTGTACAGTGGCCCTTTTTGTTTTTTGTCTTGGGTTTCTCTGCCCTCCACTTTTCCTCATCTCCTTTCTGTCTTTTGTTTTTGTCTCCTTTTTGTTTCCCTCTGTCTCCCTGCATTGGTTCCCATCCCCCTGCCATATTAGTTTAACTCCTCCACAACAGCACTAGCAAACACTCCCCCTAGGACATTGGTTCCGGTCCTGCCCAGGTGCAGACCGTCCGGTTTGTACTGGTCCCACCTCCCCCAGAACCAGTTCCAATGCCCCAGGAATTTGAATCCCTCCCTGCTGCACCACTGCTCAAGCCACGTATTCATCTGCACTATCCTGCGATTCCTACTCTGACTAGCATGTGGCACTGGTAGCAATCCCAAGATTACTACTTTTGAGGTCCTACTTTTTAATTTAGCTCCTAGCTCCTTAAATTCGTTTCGTAGGACCTCATCCCTTTTTTTACCTATGTCGCTGGTACCAATGTGCACCATGACAACTGGCTGTTCTACTTCCCTTTTTAGAATGTCCTGCACCCGCTCCGAGATATCCTTGACCCTTGCACCAGGGAGGCAACATACCATCCTGGAGTCTCGGTTGCGGCCGCAGAAACGCCTATCTATTCCCCTTACAATTGAATCCCCTATCACTATCGCTCTCCTACTCTTTTTCCTGCCCTCCTGTGCAACAGAGCCAGCCACGGTGCCATGAACTTGGCTGCTGCTGCCCTCTCCTGATGAGTCATCCCCCTCAACAGTACTCAAAGCAGTGTATCTGTTTTGTAGGGGAATGACCACTGGGGACCCCTGCACTACCTTCCTTGCACCGCTCTTCCTGCTGGTCTTCCATTCCCTATCTGGCTGTGGACCCTTCACCTGCGGTAAGACCAACTCACTACACGTGCTACTCACGTCATTCTCAGCATCGTGGATGCTCCAGAGTGAATCCACCCTCATCTCCAACTCCGCAACGCGGTCCATCAGGAGCTGGAAGCAGACACACTTCCCGCACACGTAGTCGTCAGGGACACTGGAGTCGTCCCTGAGTTCCCACACGCGACCGAGCTGTCCTGTCATGACTTAACCCTTAGATAGGCAACAACAATGCTAAAGTTTACTCACTGTTATACAAGAGAAAAAAGATAAACTACTCGCCAATAACCACCCCCTTGGCTGTGACGTCACCTTTCTGTTTCTTTCTACTTCTTTTTTGCCTTCTCCCTGTAGCTGCACAAGCCACGCCTTTTATAGGCCTCACCAACCCCGGACTCGCGCTGCTCCAACTGCCGCTGCCTCACTCTCTTGCTGGGCCTTTTATAGGCCTCACCAACCCCGGACTCGCGCTGCTCCAACTGCCGCCGCCTCACTTTCCCGCTGGGCCTTTTATAGGCCTCACCAACCCCGGACTCGCGCTGCTCCAACTGCTGCCGCCTCACTCTCCCGCTGGGCCTTTTATAGGCCTCACCAACCCCAGACTCGCGCTGCTCCAACTGCCGTCGCCTCACTCTCCCGCTGGGCCTTTTATAGGCCTCACCAACCATGGACTCGCGCTGCTCCAACTGCCGCCGCCTCACTCTCCCGCTGGGCCTTTTATAGGCCTCACCAACCCCGGACTCGCGCTGCTCCAACTCCAACAGGTTGGGCCTATACTCATTGGAGTTCAGAAGAATGAGAGATGATCGTATCGAAACTTATAAGATAATGAGGGGGCTCGACAAGGTGGATGCAGAGAGGATATTTCCACTCGTAGGAGAAACTAAAACTAGGGGGCTTGGTCTTGGAATAAGAGGTCGCCCATTTAAAACTTAGATGAGGAGGAATTTCTTCTCTGAGGGTTGTAAATCTGTGGAATTCTCTGCTCCAGAGAGCTGTGGAGGCTGGGTCATTGAATATATTTAAGGTGGAGATAGACAGATTTTTGAACGATAAGGGAATAAAGAGTTATGGGGAGTGGGTGGCGAAGCGGAGCTGAGTCCATGATCAAATCAGCCATGATCTTATTAAATGGCGGAGCAGGCTCGAGGGGCCAAAGGGCATACTCCTGCTTCTATTTCTTTTGTTCTTATGTACTCCTGTGAAGCGCTTTGGGACGTTTCACTACGATTAAGTCGCTATAGAAATGCAAGTTGTTGTTGTAAATGGAATCGCCATAGCATAATAGGAATCCCTCTTTGACATTGGTTGGGCTGGCCCACGTGATCCCAGGGACACTTGCGAACCACATGCACCCCTGGGATCCGTAGGCCTTTACACAGGCATAAGCCTGCCAGCCCAAGACCTCAAGAGTCCGAGGTTCCGAACTTGGTAAGTACGCAGGCGTCCGGCCTCTGACTGCAATTTACAGGTCAATAAGAGTTCTTGCATAATAAAGATGATTTAGGAAATTGTGAGAACTTTTTGTGTCCTCGAGTGAAACCTCGATTATCTGCTGTAATGGCAGGAAGTCCATAACAGATGATGGGTAATCGAGATTCCATTGTACAGATGGAATCCTACACTTCCTTTTTCTCCACCATTGGCACCATGCCTTCCGCCGTCTCGGACGTCAGCTCTGGAATTCCTTTCCTAAATCTTTCCGCCCCTTTACTTCTCTCCTTTTAAGAAGCTCCTCAAAACCTTCCTCCACCTAACCTAATGTCTCCTTCTTTGGCTCTGTCAATTTTTGTCTGATTAGCTAGGATATGCGTTAGGACGGTTTACTGCATTAAAGACGCTTTATAAATGCAGGTTGTTGTTGGTTACTTTTGAGGGTCAGAGAAAAATTGTTGTTTTATTTTAGAAGACTCACCTCTAGTTTTTTTTATTGCTGAATGGGCTACAAACTTCTTTGACCTTTTCGTCCATGGGCAAAATTTACAACAACAACAACAATGACCCAAAAAAAAAAGCATATATACAATAATGCCATATTGCCACCCCAGCGTCTCAAATCACGAGACAATCAGACAAGGTTCTATACAAGCTTAACATAACTCCTCTCTTTTTGAATTCTATTTCTTTAGAAATGGACCGCAGTGCTTTATTTGTACTTTTATGGCTTTTTTAACCTGCGTTACTACTTTTAATGACCCCTTTGCACTTCTACTCCATTTAGATTCTTATTTTCCAAAGAGTCGGTGGCCTCCTTATTCCTCCTACGAAAATGCACAACCTCACACTTACCTATATTGAAACTTATTTGTCATTTACATGCCCATTCTGCAAATTTGTTTTCGGTAGAATTAATTAAAAGCTTTTAGTTCGTCGTCTACAAACTCTATATTTTAAAATATATAATTTCTTGCCAAAACTGACTGGGATCTAAAAGAACTGCCTAATAATGCGTTAACACTTCAGAAACATCACTCAGTTACACGGTTATACATCGACAAACAATCCAAAAAGCCAAGGTGAGCTGAAAGAGGCATATCTATTCGTGCAAGTATATTAATTTTAAAGTTTTCAACGTATTAGCCCATTCCCCCATGTCACTTTACCAATAGCTGCACAAGCAGCAGGAGCAGTGGCTTTCCTATGGCGCTGACGTCCTGTACGCCCACAGAGTAATTAGAATATTAATCACAATGCAACCAGGCAACCAAAAAATATAAAGTGCTGTAGTTCTTTAGTTCGTAATATTAAAAGTAATTTAACAAAAACAGATATCCGTATTTTCAATTTCAATCACTTCCATTAATAAACGTCTTTTTGAACCGGCACAACCTCCATATAACATGTCTGAAATACAGCACTTATTCACAAGTGCAGAAAAACACATACACAATTTGCATCACTGAATTAAAAACAAAAAGCACGAAAAGCTATAATTTAACAGAAATAAATATTCATTTTTCTTCCTGGGCTGGAGAACCAATGAGACTGACTTGGAAATGTTTACTAATATGGTGACATAAAGGTGTTAATTTACAAATTTTGCTTCTATTGTTTTTCTCTCAAACATTATCCACAATATTAGTCCCTGCTCTTATCATGAAAAGTGTCGAATTATTTTAGGTACTTCGCAATTAAATAGCGGGAAATAAACTTCATTGTACTCTCAATTTTTTTAATCTCCTATTTCAAACATTTATACCAAATCGAAATTGTACGTTATCAGTTTAATCAAAGTATTTTCTGTGTCTTTCTCAATAAACAAATAGTGGTTTCTTCTTTAGTAGTTTCCTGCAAATTTTTATACATCATTACATAACTCTTGTTTCTATTAACACTCCACTAAACGTTTAAGAGGAAATCTATACTTATATTATTCTGGGACTTGTTTGGACTATAGAACAACAGACAAAAATAAAATGGTTGTGTTTTCTCATTTTTTGATTCTCTTCCAAAATGTCTTAAATTTTTTAAAAGTGCTATGTAACTCCTACAAATCCTCCCCACCCTTCCTCTCCTCAACAGCATGGTTGCACGTTTGTGTAAAGCTACTCACTTCGATCGTTCTAAATCAAATATTGAGAAATTTCAATTTTAAAACGTTTGAAGCATTTTAGAGCCTCTTTAAAAGTGTTTGGACTTCAAGACCTGGTTGAAAATCATATTTGAAACTTGGGGGGAGAAAAGTGTTTTAACACTCATTTTTTGTGAAAAGTTCATTAAAAATCTTTAAATTCTTTTAAGTCTCATTGCAGCTTTGACAGAAGAAGTTACTCCAAGTTTTCCTCCTCATACAATAAAAACTCCCCAAATAAACTCAAATTCCAAACGGAGCTCAAATAAGAAAGTGAATAAACTTCCTAAGAAGACAGTGAGGTTATCTATCCCCAGCCTTGGCGATGAGTTGGATCAGTTTTGGAGAAGTTGGTTGCTCTCTCTCTGCTGCCATTCCCTCCGTCTCTCACAGACTCTGAGGTACAAACGTGGGCGCAAACTTTTCCACTCTCTCACAACATGATTTAAATAACCCTGATAAACTCTTTCCAAAAGGGGACAACACCTTGCAAAATTTAACTGGAATTTACTGCGGGATATTCAACGTTACTTTCCCGTATTTTTTTTCCCAGCTTTAAACAATTTTCCGAATTTAAAAATTTTTTTTTCCTCATTTCTGTTTCACCGGGGCCTAAAAATTGTTTGCTTTAGCCTCCTTCCATGGCAATTGTGCATATGCTGCGACTGTACATATGCTGCGTGTCCACCTGTGTTGTTCCAAAGTGCGGCCACCGCTCAGCTCCCGGGAATGGATTACCACAGAAAAAAATTACTGACTGAATTCCGAGACCACGCTCGCCGGGTTCCAGGGCTCAGTATCTTAGCAAATGCTGTTCCAATTCAGATCTATAACAAACTACTCTCCACAAGGATTCCCAGGCCGGGCCTAGAAATTGCCCTAGGCCTGCTTGCATCAACCATAAGACTTACGTGAGCAATTGTGGCCCGTCGCTGGGCAAATAGCCAATTCTGTGCCAGCGATTGTTTTTTCGGAGCCCTGGCAGATAGCCTGTCAATGTGTATGTTGACCGGCCGCAAGTTCCGAGTTTCGCTGTGGAAATCTGTAACCTGCACGGCATGTCAAAGGGATTACCACGGCGTACTCTGAAAGTCACAGACACCAAGTTCAGGGCCATAGTGTATTGGGCCCCTTTCCCGTTCCAGCTTTCTAACTAACTGCGTGGCCTTTGAATTTAAGTATGCAGACCTTGCAGACCGCTGTGCTGCCTCTCACCTTACAAGGAACAGTGCCTACAACCTTTCGAGATTTCTGCGCTCCTCCAATTTTGGCTTCTTGCATATTCCCGACTTTAATTGCTCCAGCATTGAAGGCCGTGCCTTCAGTTAGCCACACTTGCTCTTCCATCCAATACAAGAGACAGCCTATGTTACCCCCAGGCGGTTTGCATTCTTCAGCTCCCAGATGTGCTAATTGGGTTGGCCTGTAGAAAGTGAGGTGCCTCAACATTTCTAAAAATATAAACCTAACGCCAGAATTCTGATTTTCAAAAGTTACAACAACAACAATAAAGCTCCAATTTCCCCCACTTTTTTGTGTTATTAACTTTAACCATAATAACATTTAAAAAAATAAAATAAAACATTCATCAGCAACAAGATTAAAAGCATAAATTCCCCCGTGGTGCAATATTGGATTTATTAAAAAGTAGCTAATAAAAGTAAGTTAAGCTTTTGCTAATTCTTCATCCCTCTTCCCTCATCCTTGCTTCACCTAATGATTGAAGGCCTGATCTTATAACCCCATCTGCAGTAGGATCATTTTATTTTTAAAAAGCCGATTCATGTACAACTCAAAATTCGTACAAACTCCTCTCCTGAAACATGTCATTGCCATCTGACAGCAACAAAGTACTTTTTTACTCATCTGTTGCAGGTAAAACTCAGCAACTCAGTGATCTATATAGATTTAGTAAGATGAAGTACACGTAGTTTATTTACCGATCTCTCCCACCAATTTTTAAAGCTTTGTCCGGTCCCACTGGGCTGCACTGAGTTGCCCCAAGAGGACCACAGAGATTTTGTAATACTGGCCCCCGGAATCATATGCCAAAGGAGAAAGAGGGACACACTGCCCTCATCACCATGGGAACTGACTGAGTGCGGCTTCTCTACATGCAGCCCGTGGTTTTTCTCAGAGGGTGTCACAACTGACACATTATCCTCTCCCTTAACATATGGCCACTGCCCCACTCTTGTTAATTTCTAATTTGGTTCGGCTCTGAGGTCGCAGGACTCGCAAACAACTCTTTGTCTGGATTCTGTGTAAGTGGTCAGTCTAAGGTTATTTCCCGAGGTTTTCGAGGCCTTGCCGTAGGGTCCAAATATGTAAGGGTTTTTACTTGGCAGTGACCGGTGCCAAATCGGCCCTGCCTTGCTTGCTGTGCTACAGGTTGGTTTTCCGCAGTAACCGGTGCCAATAGGTCCCTCGCAGTAATCCAATCTGCTGCTTACGATTTAACACCCGCTTATAGCAAGCACACTAACCCTGTCCTTATGTTCGGACAAAGAGTTACAACAGATTGTCTTATAATGAGATACGGACCAACGTTTCAATTTCAAAATCACAAGGTTTATTACAACAGATCAACACCTCCAGTCCACTCACCAGATGCTTGTGAAGTAGAACCACACAGTCCAGTAAGACAGTGCTCTTCCCTTCAACAGATCAACCCTTCCTGTGAGCTAAACCTTCCCAGGACCCACCTAACTCTAAACCCCTCCCCCCCCCCCCCCCCTCCCTCTGGTTTAGTTAGGGCACACTGACACCCCCTCACACACTTTCGTGGATCGGTTGGTGAGCGTGCAACTATTGAGTTCTCACCCAATCCACCCTTCCTTGCTCGCTGGTCCTTCCTCAGCGGTTCAACTCCACGGTCACATGCTTGACTGAAGCCTGCGAGATCCAGGTTAAAGTTGAAGTCTGTCGGGTTGGAGAAGCGAGGCTTCGCTCTCGGTCCTTATCCTCGACGGGTGGGCAAACGTGCCTTCACATAGGATGCGATAGAACAAAGATTGAGCTTCCAAAAAGCTCGACAGTTATACTCCTGTTAATCCACAATTCTGGCTGGGTTTGGATGGTTCTGTTGCCTCTGGGGAAACCTTTCTGGCTTCTTCAGGTCTTATTTTGCACTATCTGAGATGGGCTGGGGTCTGAACAAAACCAGCCGATCGATGTCCGAAGGCTTCCCGAGTGAGTGTTAAATGGCCCATCAGTTGCTGGACCGTTGTGGAAACAATGCAGGTTCGATCTTGTTCTAGCACCTTGCTCTCTTCCCAAGACAGCCTGGCTCCACATATAAAAGAGTCCCTTGTCCTTCCTAGGAGCACCAGCTCTGATGTCACTGGCTGCTGGCAGGCCAATGTTCAAATTAACATTTGAACAAACCTAGCTTCTCTCACCAGTTTCTGTGGGAGAGATCTGCCCCCACGGTGTTTCTCCCAGCAACAGGTTTCTTCCTAATCCAGACCAGCCATCTTGTGTCACAGTATTTCAAAAGTCCTTTTCAGGGTGCATAGCCAACAGGAATATAAACACAACAGTCCAAAGTTGACTTTATCGACTTAAATCTGGGCCATTGTATATTGTCCAAGTGCGCGGGAGCCCAGGGACTAATGTGTAGCCACGTATCTTGGAGGGAACAATGGTAGCAGTTGTCTTTTGGTCTGTGCAGTAAGACATAATATGATTTAAGTTTATCATGGATGCTTCAAGATATTTTTTGATTTGTGTTATTTTAAATTTCACAGGCGAGATTTTATAATTTACCAGGAACCAAATAGACCTCCTGCCCGTGTTACTGAAAATGGATTTCCTGACACGGTAAGTTAACAGAAGACAAGGACTGATTATTTACAGTGCCGTAAGTGAAGAAACAACAAAGCCACTACTTAAATCAATGCCATAGACTTGAGCATATAGTTGGCGTTCTTCGGATGAGACTTTAAAACTAAGGCCCTGTCTACCCGCTAAGATTTCTAAATCTCTCTGGGCTAGAAATTGCAGTGATTCACTGCCTGGTTTCTGGGCAGTATTAGCCGTTTTGGGAAATAACCGTGTCGGTGAGAAATTGCTCAGCTGAGTTACGCCGGCGGTTTCGAGGTACTGCTGGGGAGCAGACTGCCGGCGGGCACCATCCACAGATTGCCATGGCGTGATATTTGGCTCTGGTGACCCATAGGTAAGTATAAAAAAAAACGCCCACAAAAATCAGCAGAGCTGTGTGGTAGGTAAGTAGCCCTGCAAGAAAAAGGTAAGTATTTGGTTTTTCATTATTTTAAAATTCTGTTGTAATGATTTAAGTTAAAAGGGTCCTGAGAATGTTTTTATGATTTTTTTTTTTAAATGTTTTTTTTTGAAAAAATATTTTGAGTTTTACTTCTCCTAGGCCCAACCCGCAGCCTCGGGGTAAATTTTTAGTTAATTTTTAAATTATCGCCCATTCTTTAAGAACCGCCAAATCGACCCTAAATTCCAATTTTTCGGGGAGAATCTGGGTGCAACGCCCATTTTTTTCACTGGGCGGATTTTTTTCTTTTTTTGGGGGAAGTTTTCGCTGGTGATAATCTTGGCGGTCTTTTGGACAGCAATCGGGCGCTGGCGGGTTGTTAGGAAATTCTAGCCCTTTGGCATTAAATTGACAGTAAGACTAATTCTTTTAAAACAATTTGCAGTAAGTTTATTAAACACACACACATGCACGTAGCCTCTCGGCCAAACAGCAGTTGACTAGTATCCTATGGACTCTACTTAATTACAACAGGTAAGATAATGAGTTACAGATTTACAGAGACATATTGCTAGACTTTCGGCACATCGCCCATTTAGCACCCATATAAGCGCTGAGATTCAGGCTATCGCCCATTTTTGATGAAAAATAGAAACTAGCCCATTTATCACCAGCACAACTTTTGGCACACAGGAATGAGCAGCATTGCCCGGTCTATTTTTTTTAAAAATGACGTCATCCTCATGCAAGGCGGAGAATACTGGCTATAATGGAAACTAAATGGATTATCGGCGAGCGTTACTTTGGGCATTTCGGCCATAATTCACCCAAATGATCGCTGGCCCAAAAAGACGCTGAAGAAAAACTGCAATCACCTGACCTTAACTCGTCACTACGGATGCCATTTTGTAACTTGGAGGATCTTTAATAAAAGCCTGCTTGAAGTGCTTGTCAGGAGAAGCAATTTGTGAGTGATTTTAAGGGCGTTTTTGACTCTTGCCAATAATCTAATCACATTTGTATTTGTTGAGGACAGATTAAGAAGAGAGATTAAGGACATTTATAGTGATATGGCCTGTAATTTCTCAACCAGTATTGATGACTAATCACATGCTGCAGAATAGAGATGGGAGAAAGTTTATTGAAGAGCATATGTACCCAATCAAAAAGGTGGCAAACTGCTCACGAGGAGGAGACGTTACACCGAACCCATGTACAGGGATAAGCAATCATACCTGGACTTGACCTCCTTTCGGAATCGCAGCCTTCTAACGCACGTGTTAGCGGACATCAGCCTGCCAGCACCATCAGGACTGCACTGCCCATTGAGGTTAAGATTACTGCGGCACTTTCCTTCTATGCATCGAACTCTTTTCAGGCCTCAGCTGGCGACATTTGCAGTATCTCTCAACGTGCAACACATTGCTGCATTTGACATGTGACTGAAGCCCTTTACGCACGCAGAATGGAATTTATAAACTTTCCTATGACCAGGGAGGCACAGACTGAGAGGGCTGTGGGTTTCTCGAGAATAACAAACTTCCCCAAGGTGCAGGGAGCAATAGACTGTACGCACATCGTCCTGTGAGCACCTTTACAGGATGCAGAGGTGTTTCGGAACCGAAAGGGATTCCTCTCCCTTAATATGCAGCTCGTTATCGACCACAAGCAAATAATCATGAGAATAAATGCAAATTTTCCAGGGAGCATCCATGATGCACACATCTTGCGTGAGAGCACTGTCTCTGACCTGTTTAAGAGTCAGCCACAAGTTCAAGGTTGGATGCTGGCTCATGACCTCCCTGCATAAGCTCCAGACAGAAGCTGAGAAGCGCTACAATGAAAGCCATATAGCTACACGCAATATCGTTGAAAAGACAATTGGAGTGCTTAAGCAGTGCTTCAGATGCCTGGTCCGCTCAGGAGGCAACCTACAATACCACCCTGAGCAGGTCGCTGAGTTCATTGTGGTGTGCTGCATGTTGCATAATCTAGCTATCAGGAGAGGACAACATTTGCCAGATTGGACCACCGATTCAGCTCAGGAGTGGAAGAGGAGGACGAGAACCTCAGGGAGGACAATCAGCCTGGCCCATGCCCCCACGCCCTTCCGCAACACTGGAAAGCCTGTGGTAGTTACGCAGCTACAAAACTCTTGCGTCAGCAGCTCATAAATGAACACTTTGCGTTAATTTACAGTGGTGACCATTACAGTTGCGTTACATTTCATCCTTGCCTGGCCATGGCCATGGCCATTGTTTCCAACCATTGTATTGACGTTTTATTTATTCACAATAATTGTAAAGTTAAATAAAAATTTTAGTAATTAAAAACATTTTTAACAAACATATATAACACACCTCCCCCCCCCCCCCTCCCCCCGCCAACAATCAACAACATTTGAAACACAACAATATAATAACACCCTCCCATCATCCCCAACAGTGAACATTCAACAAAACTTTTTTTAACAACAATATACAGCTTATCTCCTGAACCTCGACACACCCCTGTAGTAACCCCCCGTTTCCCACTAACTCCCCGAGTAATGGGACCAAGACGTCTTGCAGCAGAGCACAGAAACATAGAAAATAGGTGCAGGAGTAGGCCATTCGGCCCTTCTAGCCTGCACCGCCATTCAATGAGTTCATGGCTGAACATGCAACTTCAGTACCCCATTCCTGCTTTCTCGCCATACACCTTGATCCCCCAAGTAGTAAGGACTTCATCTAACTCCTTTTTGAATATATTTAGTGAATTGGCCTCAACAACTTTCTGTGGGAGAGAATTCCACAGGTTCACCACTCTCTGGGTGAAGAGGTTTCTCCTCATCTCGGTCCTAAATGGCTTACCCCTTATCCTTAGACTGTGACCCCTGGTTCTGGACTTCCCCAACATTGGGAACATTCTTCCTGCATCTAAACCCATCAGAATTTTAAACGTTTCTGTGAGGTCCCCTCTCATTCTTCAGAACTCCAGTGAATACAAGCCCAGTTGATCCAGTCTTTCTTGATAGGTCAGTCCCACCATCCCGGGAATCAGTCTGGTGAATCTTCGCTGCACTCCCTCAATAGCAAGAATGTCCTTCCTCAGGTTAGGAGACCAAAACTGTACACAATACTCTAGGTGTGGCCTCACCAAGGACCTGTACAACTGTAGTAACACCTCCCTGCCCCTGTACTCAAATCCCCTCGCTATGAAGGCCAACATGCCATTTGCTTTCTTAACCGCCTGCTGTACCTGCATGCCAACCTTCAATGACTGATGTACCATGACACCCAGGTCTCGTTGCACCTCCCCTTTTCCTAATCTGTCACCATTCAGATAATAGTCTGTCTCTCTTTTTACCACCAAAGTGGATAACCTCACATTTATCCACATTATACTTCATCTGCCCACTCACCTAACCTATCCAAGTCGCTCTGCAGCCTCATAGCATCCTCCTCGCAGCTCACACTGCCACCCAACTTAGTGTCATCCGCAAATTTGGAGATACTACATTTAATCCCCTCGTCTAAATCATTAATATACAGTGTAAACAGCTGGGACCACAGCACAGAACCTTGCGGTACCCCACTAGTCACTGCCTGCCATTCTGAAAAGTACCCATTTACTCCTACTCTTTGCTTCCTGTCTGACAACCAGTTCCCAATCCATGTCAGCACACTACCCCCAATACCATATGCTTTATCTTTGCACATTAATCTCTTGTGTAGGACCTTGTCGAAAGCCTTCTGAAAGTCCAAATATACCACATCGACTGGTTCTCCCATGTCCACTCTACTGGAAACATCCTCAAAAAATTCCAGAAGATTTGTCAAGCATGATTTCCCTTTCACAAATCCATGCTGATTTGGACCTATCATGTCACCTCTTTCCAAATGCGCTGCTATGACATCCTAAATAATTGATTCCATCATTTTACCCACTGCCGATGTCAGGCTGACCGGTCTATAATTCCCTGTTTTCTCTCTCCCTCCTTTTTTAAAAAGTGGGGTTACATTAGCTACCCTCCACTCGATAGAAACTGATCCAGAGTCAATGGAATGTTGGAAAATGAATGTCAATACATCCGCTATTTCCAAGGCCATCTCCTTAAGTACTCTGGGATGCAGTACATCAGGCCCTGGGGATTTATCGGCCTTCAATCCCATCAATTTCCCCAACACAATTTCCCGACTAATAAGGATTTCCCTCAGTTCCTCCTCCTTACTAGACCCTCTGACCCCTTTTATATCCGGAAGGTTGTTTATGTCCTCCTCAGTGAATACCGAACCAAAGTACTTGTTCAATTGGTCCGCCATTTCTTTGTTCCCCGTTATGACTTCCCCTGATTCTGACTGCAGGGGACCTACGTTTGTCTTTACTAACCTTTTTCTCTTTACATATCTATGGAAACTTTTGCAATCCGTCTTAATGTTCCCTGCAAGCTTCTTCTCGTACTCCATTTTCCCTGCCCTAATCAAACCCTTTGTCCTCCTCTGCTGAGTTCTAAATTTCTCCCAGTCCCCGGGTTCGCTGCTATTTCTGGCCAATTTGTATGCCACTTCCTTGGCTTTAATACTATCCCTGATTTCCCTTGATAGCCACGGTTGAGCCACCTTCCCTTTTTTATTTTTACGCCAGACAGGAATGTACAATTGTTGTAGTTCATCCATGCGGTCTCTAAATGTTTGTCATTGCCCATCCACAGTCAACCCCTGAAGTCTCATTCGCCAATCTATCCTAGCCAATTCATGCCTCATACCTTCAAAGTTACCCTTCTTTAAGTTCTGGACCATGGTCTCTGAATTAACTGTTTCATTCTCCATCCTAATGCAGAATTCCACCATATTATGATCACTCTTCCCCAAGGGGCCTCGCACAACGAGATTGCTAATTAATCCTCTCTCATTACACAACACCCAGCCTAAGATGGCCTCCCCTCTAGTTGGTTCCTCGACATATTGGTCTAGAAAACCATCCCTTATGCACTCCAGGAAATCCTCCTCCACCGTATTGCTTCCAGTTTGGTTAGCCCAATCTATGTGCATATTAAAGTCACCCATTATAACTGCTGCACCCTTATTGCATGCACCCCTAATTTCCTGTTTGATGCCCTCCCCAACATCACTACTACTGTTTGGAGGTCTGTACACAACTCCCACTAATGTTTTTTGCCCTTTGGTGTTCTGCAGCTCTACCCATATAGATTCCACATCATCCAAGCTAATGTCTTTCCTAACTATTGCATTAATCTCCTCTTTAACCAGCAATGCTACCCCACCTCCTTTTCCTTTTATTCTATCCTTCCTGAATGTTGAATACCCCTGGATGTTGAGTTCCCAGCCCTGATCATCCTGGAGCCACGTCTCTGTAATCCCAATCACATCATATTTGTTAACATCTATTTGCACAGTTAATTCATCCCCCTTATTACGGATACTCCTTGCATTAAGACACAAAGCCTTCAGGCTTGTTTTTTTAACACCCTTTGTCCTTTTAGAATTTTGCTGTACAGTGGCCCTTTTTGTTCTTTGCCTTGGGTTTCTCTGCCCTCCACTTTTCCTCATCTCCTTTCTGTCTTTTGCTTTTGTCTCCTTTTTGTTTCCCTCTGTCTCCCTGCATTGGTTCCCATCCCCCTGCCATATTTGTTTAACTCCTCCACAACAGCACTAGCAAACACTCCCCCTAGGACATTGGTTCCGGTCCTGCCCAGGTGCAGACCGTCCAGTTTGTACTGGTCCCACCTCCCCCAGAACCGGTTCCAATGCCCCAGGAATTTGAATCCCTCCCTGCTGCACCACTGCTCAAGCCACATATTCATCTGCGCTATCCTGCGATTCCTACTCTGACTAGCACGTGGCACTGGTAGCAATCCCGAGATTACTACTTTTGAGGTCCTACTTTTTAATTTAGCTCCTAGCTCCTTAAATTCATTTCGTAGGACCTCATCCCTTTTTTTTTTATCTATGTCATTGGTACCAATGTACACCATGACAACTGGCTGTTCTCCCTCCCTTTTTAGAATGTACTGCACCCGCTCCGAGACATCCTTGACCCTTGCACCAGGGAGGCAACATACCGCAGAAACGCCTGTCTATTCACCTCAAGGCTTGCTGCTGTGGGGAGGGGGGGAGGGGGTGACGTCAGCAGAATTACCTCAGTGGCTGGAGGAGAAAACGTTTCCAAAGAAACGTCTTCTGAATCAGAAGGAAGTTCTTCCTCCTGTCTCGCATCTGTCGTGGTGCTTGGTGGTACAGCACCTTGGGGTTCAGTGCCATCTCCCGAAACTATCGCAAGCCGCAAGGCACGACAGAGTCGGTCGTTCGCCCCATTGTCGCAACTATCCGCTCCATGCCCTCCGTTATTCGTGTGGACAGTGTGGCAATGTTGCTGGCCAACCCACCAAGCGCCTGCAGGAGCTCTTGACCTATGTCGACGTTCGCCTTTGACAGTGAGACCATGTCTTCGTTTGGATCTGTCCATCGCAGCGCGTGCCTACCTCGCCGACTCGACCTCCGCGGGGTCGGCGTGGGCACTGGATGACTTGGAGTGGCCTGCTGCAAGCCGCTTAGCCCTGCTACTTCATCCGTTGAGGATGGCATGGCCGTAGGTACCACAGATGAGACATCAGGCTCGGATTCGTCCTCCTGTTCCTCACTTTGCTGTTCGTCACCTGTGGTGCTCATGACCTGTACAGGTGTTGCTGCGGGGGCCTCCCTTTGCTCCTGGGGAATCTGGGGAGCTGGAAAACACAATTGAGGTTATTAGAAGAGATGGGGAAACATGAGAGTGCTTGCGCTGTGCAGGCATATGTACGAGGAGCAACATTACTGCAATAAATGTCAATGAGAGACGCTACATATGATTAACATGAGAGTACAGAAGAGTACAGAAACTGCATGCATAACATTACATCATTCATGGATTATAATCAAATACCATTAAATTACTTTAAATTACCAGTGCTTTACACATTACTCACGTGGCGCAACAACGGGATCTGCACCACCACGTGTGGCAGAACGATTATGGGTGCCTACTGATGCTGCGGCACGCTCCTCCAGATCGGTGAGAGGGTGCAGCTCAGCAGGCCCTCCTCTGGTCCGCCTCTGCTCGACATGATTCTTAGATATCTTCTCTGTAAACGTGACAAGAGCATAGCATAAGCTAATTGACTAGGTACTATTACGGAAACACAACAGATATTGTAATCCACAATTAGTCACCACACATGCTATTCATCGTTAACGTTATATGCTACCTTGCAAAGGCTTTTCCGGAAGGGTCTATGGAGTGTCCTCCTCCGGATCGGATGCCCCCAAAAGTTCATCACCATCCTCCGCCTACTCCACGACGACATGCAGATCATGATCCTTGCCAACGGATCTATTACAGACCCAATCCACATCCGGACCGGGGTCAAACAGGCCTGCATCATTGCCCCAATCCTCTTCTCAATCTTCCTCGCTGCCATACTCCACTTCACAGTCGACAAGCTCCCTGCTGGAGTGGAACTAAACTACAGAACCAGTGGGAAGCTGTTCAACCTACGCTGCCTCCAGGCCAGGTCCAAGACCACCCCAACCTCTGTCATCGAGCTACAGTATACGGACGACGCCTGCATCTGCGCACATACAGAGGCTGATCTCCAGGACATAGCCTACTTTCAGGGATCTGTGGACAAGCACTCCAAGGTCCCTTTGTTCATCTACACTACTAAGTGGCCGACCACTTAATGCGTATACCCTTTCCTTATTAGCCCTCCCAAAGTGCATTACCTCTCATTTCTCTGAATTAAATTCCATTTGCCACTGCAGCCTACCTGACCAGTAGATTGATATCCTCCTGCAGTCCATGACTTTCCTCTTCATTATCAACCACACAGCCAATTTTAGCTTTGTCTGAAATCTTCTTAATCATATTCCCTATATTCAAATCTAAATCGTTGAAATATACTACAAAAAGCAAGGGACCCAATACTGAGCCCTGTGGAACCCCATTTGGAACATCCTTCCAATCACAAAAACATCCATCGACTGTTACCCTTTGCTTCCTATTTCAAAGCCAATTTTGGATCCAACATAGAAATTAGGTGCAGGAGTAGGCCATTCGGTCCTTCGAGCCTGCACCGCCATTCAATAAGATCATGGCTGATCAATCAACCTCAGTACCCCTTTCCTGCTTTCTCTCCATACCCCTTGATCCTTTTGGCAGTAAGGACCATATCTAACTCCCTTTTGAATATATCTAAGGAACTGGCCTCAACAACTTTCTGCGGTAGAGAATTCCACAGGTTAACCACTCTCATCTCAGTCCTAAATGGCTTACCTCTTATTCTTAGACTGTGATCCCTGGTTCTGGAACTCCCCAGCAATGGGAACATTCTTCCTGCATCTAATCTGTCCAATCCCATCAGAATTTTATATGTTTCTATGAGATCCCCTCTCATGCTTCTAAACTCCAGTGGATACAAGCCCAGTTGATCCAGTCTCTCCTCATATGTCAGCCCTGCCATCCCGGGAATCAATCTGGTGAACCTTCGCTGTATTCCCTCAATAGCAAGAACGTCCTTCCTCAGATTAGGAGACCAAAACTGAACACAATATTCCAGGTGAGGCCTCGCCAAGGCCCTGTATAACTGCAGTAAGACCTCCCTGCTCCTATTCTCAAATCCTCTAGCTATGAAGGCCAACATGTCATTTGCCGCCTTCACCGCCTGCTGTATCTGCATGCCAAACTTCAAATGACACCCAGTCTCGTTGCACCTCCCCTTTTCCTAATCTGTCACCATTCAACTAGAAACATAGAAACATAGAAAATAGGTGCAGGAGTCGGCCATTCAGCCCTTCGAGCCTGCACCGCCATTCAATAAGGTCATGGCTGATCATTCCCTCAGTACCCCTTTCCTGCTTTCTCTCCATACCCCTTGATCCCCTTAGCTGTATTCTATCTTCCTGTTTTTGCCACCAAAGTGGATAACCTCACATTTATCCACATTATACTGCATCTGCCATGCATTTGCCTACTCACCTAACCTGTCCAAGTCACCCTGCAGCCTTTTAGCATCCTCCTCACAGCTCACACCGCCACCCAGCTTAGTGTCATCTGCAAACTTGGAGATATTACATTCAAGTCCTTCATCTAAATCATTGATGTATATTGTAAATAGCTGGGATTCCAACACTGAACCCAGTGGCACCTCACTGGTATTTGCCTGCCATTCTGAAAAGGACCCGTTAATTCCGACTCTCTGCTTCCTATCTGCCAACCAGTTCTCTATCCGCATCAGTACATTACCCCCAATACCAAGTGCTTTAATTTTGCACACTAATCTCTTGTGTGGGACCTTGTCAAAAGCCTTTTGAAAGTCCAAATACACCATATCCACTGGTTCTCCCTTGTCCACTCTACTAGTTACATCCTCAAAAAATTCAAGAAGATTTGTCAAGCATGATTTCCCTTTCATAAATCCATGCTGACTAGGACCGATCCTGTCACTGCTTTACAAATGCGCTGCTATTTCATCTTTAATAATTGATTCCAACGTTTTCCCCACCACCGATGTCAGGCTTAACCGGTCTGTAATTCCTGTTTTCTCTCCCTCCTTTTTTTAAAAAGTGGTGTTACAATAGCTACCCTCTAGTCCATAGGAACTCATCCAGAGTCAATAGAATGTTGGAAAATGATCACCAATACATCCAGTATTTCTAGGGCCACTTCCTTAAGTACACTGGGATGCAGCCTGTCAGGCCCTAGGGATTTATCGACCTTCAATCCCATCAATTTCTCTAACACAATTTCCTGACTAATAAGGATTTCCCTCAGTTCCTCCTTTTCGCTAGACCCTCGAACCCCTAGTATTTCCTGAAGGTTATTTGTGTCTTCCTTAGTGAAGAGAGATCCAAAGTATTTCTTCAATTGGTCTGCCATTTCTTTGTTCCCCATTATAAATTCACCTGATTCTGACTGCAAAGGACCTACGTTGGTCTTCACTAATCTTTTTCTCTTCACATATCTATAGAAGCTTCTGCAGTCAGTTTTTACATTCCCTGCAAGCTTCCTCTCATACTCTATTTTCCCTCTCCTAATTAAACCCTTAGGCCTCCTCTGCTGAATTCTAAATTTCTCCCAGTCACTTTACCCTGGATCCCATGGGCTTTAACCTTCTTGACCAGTCTACCCTGTGGGACCTTATCAAAAGCTTTGCTAAAGTCCATATATACTACATCGTACGCACTACCCTCATCAACCTCTTGGTTACCTCCTCAAAACATTCAATCAGGTTAGTCAAATACTATCTTCCCTTAATAAATCCGTGCTGTCTATCCCTAATTAATCCTTGCCTTTCCAAATGTAGATTTATCGTGTCTTTCAGGATTTTTTCCAATAATTTTTCCACCACTGAGGTTAGGATAACAGGCCTAATTACTTGGCTTATCCCTTTCTCCCTTCTTAAACAAGTGTACTACATTAGCAGTCCTCCAATCCTCCGACACCATGCCCAAATCCAAAGAGGACTGGAAAATGATGGCCAAGGCCTCTGCTATTTCCTCTTTTACTTCGCTCAACAGCCTGGGATGCATTTCATCCGGGTCAGGGGACTTAACTACTTTCAAAGCTGCTAAACCCCTTAATACTTCCTCTATCACCATATTTATTTCATCCAGAATATCACGCTCCCCTCGATAGCAGTATCTGCATTGCCCCTTTTCTTTGTGATCCAAAGTATTCGTGAAGAGCCTTACCAACATAGATTTTGGGGTTGTCTTCTGAACTATAAGAACAGCCTTTAGACTTGTCTTTTCCCTTTAAGTGCTCCAAATGCAATATTCACATATTTTATATTTTGTAACCTAATTATGTTTCAGCATTTAGCCTTGCAGTTTAAAATGTCAAAATTAATGTTTCAAAGCTTCAGTTATGAATAGAGGAGGAATAAGTTATCAAGGGAAATATCTGAAGAAGGATTAAATTTGAACCTGGAATGAAATTGGCTGAGGAAATCTTACTTTTAGAAGTTTTTATATTTTTCCCCTCAACAGTTTTCAGTTCTTTAGCTGCACTGAATATTGTGGCTCCTTTCTGGGATAGTTTTATAAGTGGCAGATATCCTTTTGTACCTTATTCAAGTGGTTGTTCTTTACATGTGAGCCTAGGTGATGAGGTTTGGCAGGCTATTCTATCAGGTGGCCTTGCAGCAGGGGCCAGTGTATGGCAATCAGAAGCTTGTATCTGTCGATGTTTAGCTTCATTAACCTGGGGCCACAACTAAGATCAGCTAATTAGACGCAGACTTCAAACTTCCAAATTCCAGGTTTGAATGGCTTAACTGATGGAATAAATTCCACCTGAGGAATTCTTTGCATCTGGAAAATGAACATCAGATCATTGGGTTTGACCAAAATCAGGCATTTCTTCCTGTACATTTGATTAAAAGTAATGTTTTGAAAGGGGATAAAAACGTACTATTTGCAGCATTGCAGCACTAATCACCCAAGAGATAACAACCGGGTTGAAGGTACTTGAAGAAACCAATTTATCCGAGGTCCATGATGAGAAAATATTGTCACTCTATTTATAAATTGGAAAACGGGGTCCCATTATGAAAATCATTTGTGGCAGGGCATGGATTCAGTTTGTTATACATTGCGTATTGAAATTAGTTTTCATGTGGGATTTAAACAAAAATGCTGAGTTTGAAATGGTTACATTTTAGAGCTTGCTTTATATGCAAGAATTTGAGCTGTTACAATTTTAACAAATGTAGCCCATTTTTGGATATATATTAGCAACCAACCGATGTCCAAAGATGAAAACAGTAAGGCTACCTGAACAATTTCTTTTCTTGACTTCCAATTAGATCTTGTTATGCTTTTCAAATGGAAATCATTACGACAGCGTCTATCCTAGGACATTTGTAGATGCCGCAGCCCTTTGCCAATGTGAGTATTCTGATTTTAATTTGAAAGTTTTTTTGTTGTCTGTAATTCAGAACTGATCATTCAAAGCTGCCAATCATTCATTCCTTTAAAGAAAAGAATCCTGGCCATTTTTAAAAAGTGTTTTAAATTAGGTTTTATTTCACACACATGAATCTCCACCGCCCCCTCCCCCAGTCTAATGGTTGGAGGGTCTGGATACAAAACTTCTACTTTGCCACTATTGAGTGCCGGAAGGCATGCTTTAGAATTAAGTTCTGTAATTTTTATCTCATTCTCTGAGAACTGGTCACATTTTCGAGTGAGCACTAGATGTCAATGTGGAGGCTAAGGAAAATAATTCAGTACTTCTATAGGTATGCAAAAAAAAAAAATGCAAGCAGTAGCTGGCATCTAAACACAGTTGTAGGGAATAAATAAATTCTGATAAATCTACTTCAAGAACTCCATGCATATACATAGCAATATTTAGAAGTTACAACACAAACAGGACATTCAGGCCAACTAATCCATGTCAGTACCACGTCAGAGCAAGAAAATAGTTCTAATCGGGTTTACCTGCTTTGCTTCCATTAACCTTTGCAACCTTTTTTCCTTCATTCACCTATCCAATATAATCTTGAATGTTGACATAGTTTCTGCCTCAACGACTATCCTGGCAGTGAATTTCAAAATCTCACACTCTGTGTAAATAAGTTTCTATCTACCCTGTTCAATCTTTTCATAATTTTAAACACATTTGTCATATTGCCCCATAATTTGCATTGTTCCAATGAAAAATCCCCAATTCTTCATATTTGCATTTCCTCATACCAGACAGCTTCCTAATACCCTCTCTAAAGCCTTAATATTCTTCCTATAGTGTGGTGCCCAATACTGCAGAGTACTGTAACTGAGGTCTTAGTAAGGTTTTAAATAGGCTCGCTGTTAACTCTTGGCTTTTATATTCTATGTCTCTTGAAATAAAATCTAGAATTTAATTAGGTTTTATTTGGTGTTACCAACCAGAGGTGCTTTAATATCCTGCAAACCTTCTTCCATTCAGAGTATAATTACTTCTGTTTTTTTAAGCAAAGTGTATCACCCAATGCTAACATTGAATTCCACTTGCCACCTTTCCCCATCTTATCAATGTCCTTTTGTAGCTTCCTTTGGTTTTCTAAAGCATTAACTACACCTCCTGATTTGGTATCGTCAACAAATTTTGATATCACTCACTCTCTGTCTATCCAAATCATTGATATAAACAGTGAACAGTAGTGGCTCCAGAATTGAACCCTTTGGTACACCAACACACTCTTCCAATTGCTCTGTAAAAATTGGCCTTAACTCCTGCTCTGTTTTCTCCCTTTTAACTAATTTTGTAATCCAGATTGATATCCTTCTCCTAATCTTCTCCAGAAATCTCCCATATATGGTACCTTGTCAAAGGCTTTCCTAAAGTCCATGTACATTACATGCATTGCATTTCCTCCTATCTACCATGTCTGTTACCTCCTCAAAGAATTCTGAGGTTTGTCATGCACAATCATTTCTTTTCAAATCCACATAGACTACTTCTAGCTTTTTTCTCATTATCCAAATACATGGCAATGTCATCCTTAATTAAATACAATGGCCGGATTCTCTCGTTTCCTATCCACACGTTGCGGGGGGACCCGGGAAACGGCAGGCAGGAAGCCTGGAATTTAGGTTTCTCAGCACACTGGAGTTTTAATTGACAAGCTGGCTTCCAGTTGGGTGAGGAACGCAGGACCAGGTAGATGCTGGGCCCAGGATGATTGGGGTTTTTAAGCCCAGGGAGGAGGGGGGGGCTCCGACCCCTATGGGTCCGAACCGTGACCCCAGGGGCAATGCAGGCTGTTGGTGGAGTTGCTTGGAGGACCGAGACGAAGCAATCGTGCTCCTCCCGGCCCACAAGGATTGTTCCCAAAAGCTGTGGTCGCCCTGTTGCAGCTACTGGGAATCCCGATCCCGGGATCCCTCACCGCCTGCAGTAAAACCTGCAAACTAGGTTAAAATTCAGGCCTCATAATATTTAAAATGCCAAGCTGCCTCCTGGCAATGGGTTGGCTACCCGCCTCTGCCCCCCCTGTCTTGCCTGAGTAAAAAGTGAAAGTGGGCAGGATGGGATCGGGTTTCTGAATTTGGCAACTTTCACCACCCCCCCCCCCCGCCCCAATCACCCATTTTTTCCTACAAAATTGTCCCTACCACAGATGTTAAGCTAACTGCCCTGTCTTCATTCTCCATTCACTCTCCATTCTTCCAGCACACATCCACACTCGATAGAGTCTTAACATTAATTGCTACGGTCTCAGCAGTTTCCTCCTTTATCCCCTTAAATCCTAGGATGCATCCCATCAGGCCCTGGCATTTTGTCCTTTTCGTCTACCTAACCTTTCTAAAATGTTCCTTTTATTCATCATAAGGTCGCTCATCTCGTTCTCAACCACTTCAGGATTCACCTCCTCTCCGATATCCTTCTCTTTAGTGAAGACTGATATAAACAAGTTATTAAATACCTCCATCATTTTTTGATGATCATGCTCAAATTGACAATCCTCTCCTTTCGTGGGTGTCTCCTTGCTTTTAACAATTCTCTTTTTTACTGATCTATTTAATTTTCCTTTTTATTTCTTGAAAGAAATTCTAAAGCTTTCCTTATCCTGCTCTCATTTTCTCATATTCTCCTTTAGATTCTTTCGTTATTAGGCCAACTTTAATTTTAACTGGTTTCTTAACCTTATTGTTTATCTTGCATCCAGAAACTACCAGTAGAATCCTTTTTTTTTTTAAATGGAATTTGCTTATTCTGTAATTTAAAAAAAACATCCTACTATTGCTGTACAGTCCTTACGGCAATTTCTCCTCTACTTCAGCTGAGCTCCTCCAAGTTACACACCATCCTGACTTGGAAATATATTGCCGTTCCTTCATCGTTGTTGGGTCAAAATCCTGGAACTCCCTCCCTAACAGCACTGTGGAAGTACCTTCACCACGTGGACTGCAGTGGTTCAAGAAGGAGGCTCACCACTATCTTCTCAGGGGCAATTAGGGATGGGCAATAAAAGCTGGCCTTGCCAGCATTACCCACATCCCAGGAATTAATTTTTTTTTTTTAAACTAGTGGCAGAGTATTTGGACTATATGTGGAGGTAGGGAAAAATGTTCTGAGTTTGGATTCCAGCCGTGGCAGACATTTTAAAATCATAATCTTTGCTTCAAATGCCACCTACCTTGTGCTGCGTGAATTTGGGAAAAAATTTGAATTCAAATTGTCGGCACTATTTGCACAAGAAATGATCAGACGTTGAATCTGCACGGATTCAACGTAGCCCTGATTTTAATCAGAGTCAGGCTATACTATGTGTGATCTATTCTTTACAACATCACTAAGCACCACTACACACAAAATGGCTGTACGGGAACATGTCGTGTGACCTGTCCGATGACCCTTTTTTTATTTACATCAGTTGTATTACCACAGTAGTCCATTAGATGGGGCAGTAGTCCACTAGGTGGAGCTCTATATTACACTTCCCCTCCTTAATGAAGAAGTAATCATAATAAAATAATCATCATATATAACTTGCATGGTTATACACAACAAAGGATATGGGGCTAGATTTTCCATTTTTGCATGCATAACGTCCATTTTAATGCTGAAATGAGGTGTAACGCCCAGATATCACCCATTTAGCCACAAAATGGAAACTGTGGCCCATTTTTCGGACACTTATTGCCGAGCGTTACTTTCGCTATGTACGTAACGCCGGGAAAAAATAATACCGCCCGCCCACTTTTTTTGGGCAGAATCATCAGAATGGGCAAACCCAACACCCATAATATCGCCCAGCGTTACTTTGGGCACGTAATTAATGCGGAGATTCAATAATACCGACCGCCCACTTTTTTTGTCGTAAAGATCACATTTGCCGAAACTAGTGCCCAGTATATCGCCCAGCATCACTTTCAGCACCTCACAGACATCTCACCCACAATATCGCTCGCCAGAACCACCGCTCTGAAAAAGTTGAACTGGTCTGAACTAATCACAGCGGTGTGGACGCCATTTTGTAAATCGCAGGTCGCATCATTGAAAAGGCTGCTTCAACTTCGGGGGAGTTTGGATTTACTCTGGAGTTCTTCTCGGGTGATGTGACCATCTGAACAGAAATCTTTTCATACTGTGGACTATTGGGTTTTACAGTAGGTGTCTTATTGTGGAAATCTATTGCTTGTGAACAATCGGCATTATACTTTTATTGGAATGGGGCCAGCCATTTCTCAGCCTGCTTCGATTACAATGCAGATGCTGCAGAGTGAAAATGGCACAATGTCTAATTCACAGCATTATGTGCCCAATCTAAGACGTGCCAGACTGAAAAGAAGGTCCAGACCATACACACCCCGCACTTACAGGGAGAAGCGTGAACAGCTGCCTTCGGAGACTGCACTTCCACAAAGTGGTTATCACTGAAACATCTCCAAGTTTGCAGATGACACTAAGCTGGGTGGCAGTGCGAGCTGCGAGGAGGATGCTAAGAGGCTGCAGGGGGGCTTGGGCAGGTTAGGTGAATGGGCAAATGCATGGCAGATGCAGTATAATGTGGATAAATGTGAGCTTATCCACTTTGATGGTAAAAACAGGAAAGCAGATTATTATCTGAATGGTGACAGATTAGGAAAAGGGGAGGTGCAACGAGACCTGGGTGTCATAGTACATCAGTCATTTGAAGGTAGGCATGCAGGTACAGCAGGCAGTAAAGAAAGCAAATGGCATGCTGACCTTCATAGCGAGGTGATTTGAGTATAGGAGCAGGGAGGTCTTACTGCAGTTGTACAGGGCCTTGGTGAGACTTGGTGAATATTGTGTACAGTTTTGGTCTCCTAATCTGAGGAAGGACGTGCTTGCTATTGAGGGAGTGCAGCGAAGGTTCACCAGACTGATTCCCGGGATGGCAGGACTGATATATGAGGAAAGACTGGATCGGCTAGGCTTATACTCAATGGAATTTAGAAGAATGAAAGGGGATCTCATAGAAACTTAAGGGGTAAGCCATATAGGACCGAGATGAGGAGAAACTTTTTCACCCAGAGAGTTGTGAACCTGTGGAATTCTCTGCCACAGAAACTTGTTGAGTCCAGTTCGTTGGACATATTCAAAAGGGAGTTAGATATGGCCCTTACGGCTAAAGGGATCAGGGAGTATGGAGAGAAGGCAGGGGTGGGGTACAGAGGTTGCATGATCAGCCATGGTCTTATTGAATGGCGGTGCAGGCTCGAAGGGCTGAATGGCCTACTCCTGCACCTATTTTCTATGTTTCTATGAAATATGCCAGCTCATCAGGGCAGATCTGCAGCCTGCCAGCACCTTCAGCACATCACTGTCCGTCGAGGTCAAGGTCACCGTAGCACTGTTGTTCTATGCGTCCGGTTCCTTTCAGGCCTCCGCGGTCAACATTTCCCCTATATCTCAGCATGCCACATATTGCTGCATTAGACAGGTCATGGAGGTCCTGTACGGAGAGGATGGACTTTATCAGCTTCCCTATGACCACGGAGGCTCAGACTGACAGGGCTGGAGCATTCTACCGCATTGTTAAGTTCTCCAAGGTGCAGGGAGCAATACAGTGTACGCATGTGGGCACCTTCTCAGGTCACAGGTTTTTCGCAACAGAAAAGAATTTCACTCCCTGAAGGTCCAACTAGTTGTCGACCACAACCAGATAATTATGGTAGTGAATGCCAAATATCTGGGCAGCATCGATGAGGCTCACATCCTGTGTGAGAGCACTGTCTCTGACAAGTTTACCAGTCAGCCACAAGGTCAATGCTGGATGCTTGGTGACAAACGATATGGCCTAGCCACCTGGCTGATGACCCCCCTGCTTGACACCCACACCGAGGCCGAGAAGCGATACGAGAGCCACAGGACCACACGCAATGTGGTCCAGAAAACAATTAGTGTGCTTACGCAGCACTTTAGATGCCTGGAGCACTCTGGAGGGGAGCTACAATACAACCCTGATCAAGTAGCTCAATTCATCGTCATGTGCTCCATGCTGCACAACCTGGCTATCAGGAGGGGACAAGAATTACCAGAAGGGACTGATGGTCCACCTCAGGAGAAAGAGGAAGAGGACGACAAGGGGCTGGATGCTGACCTTGGGCCAGACAATCAGGCTGACTATGCAACCATGCCCACGCCCCCTCCAGACCGCAGGAAAGGGCTACATAGCTGCAAGACTCTTACGTCAGCAGCTCATAAATGAGCGATTTGTCTGAAAGAACGTTGCTATGTGTGCAGCTCAGGCTTCAATGGTGCCACCTTGGTGCCAGTTAAAGTTTGAGTTGATTCAAGTTAAATGTAATTATACCCTTTCATATTAAGGAATCACCAGTGTGTAACGGTCCAGCTATCTGAGGCAATGCACAACAAGGTTATGTTGAATAAAAAACATTTAATATGACCATTTGTCTGAAATCATAAGTATCACGGGCAAAAACACCCCACCCCACTTTTTCGATCATTGACATCAATCAAATGATCAACATGTCCAGCAACACAGAACACAAATGCAAACCAACAGGGTGGCCCCCTCGCCCCATACAAATTGCATACACCGAGATGGAGATATATAACACAGCCATCACCTGCGGACATGCAGCTCACTTTTCTTCTCCCCACCTCTACCCCTTCCCTTTCTCGCCCCACGCCACCTGGCCGAGGAGTTCCTCAGGAGTTCCCTCATTGTGGGGCAGGATCTTGCTCCTGCCTCTCATGTGTCGTTGGCACTGTGGAGTGCTGCGCTCCGAGACCATTGGGAGGTCTGTGCCACGAGTTTTTCTGGCTATCGCCTCCAGGGCCTCCACCATCCGTGGAACGTACTCCGTCATGGTGCCGGAGATGCTGGTCAGCTGTCGGGATATGCCCCCCAATGCATGTAGGATCTGGTCACCAATGTCTACAGTCCTCGGGACAACTGTACACTCTCTTCGCTCTCATCTGGCGCACGTGGAGCAGACCTGCTGCGTCCACGAAATCTCCGCAAGGTCGGTGCCGTCCTGGGGACACCTGGGGTGCCCTGTGGCGAGATGCTTGGACCCGGTACCTCCAGAGTGGAGGTGGGAATGGCGGGAGGAGCACAGATGGCCTTGGAGTGGAATGCCTTCTGGAGCCTGGCGATGCAGGCTCCTCAAAGTTGGCGCGCTCATCTGTGGAGAACAGACCCAGCTGATTGACGAGCGAGAATCAGACCTCCTCAGCACCAAATGTAGGATCATCCAGTGAGTCCGGCCCTGCGCCCCCACCTTCTGGCTTCTGTGGTCTTGTCTTGGGAATCGCTGCTGGCTGAGCAGCAAAACACAAATGGGGTTGTTAGAGGAGAAGGGGGTGCTAGGTTCACAAGGTGAGTCCAGCGCTACATACAGCAAATGCACAACAAAAGCACTACCGCTATCAACATCATCACAGACATCACATTTCATGACCATCAACACATTCTGCATTGCAATGATTCTCATGAGACCAGCATTATTTATAGGATACTTTTAGAAATCATCTATCATATATTATTGTTCGGATATGAGTGGGTGTGGCATCTATTGCCTTTACATCACGCAATAGTGTATACTTTACTCACGTGGTATCACTTCAGGGTCTGCAGCTGCCTGCGTGGCCATCTGGGGGTTGCTTCCCACTAGTGCGAGCACCCACTCTTCCATGTCAATGAGGTCACTGATGACTGGTGGCCCCCCACCCGTTCGCCTCTGCTCGGACCTATTCGTCGATAGCTTCTTCTGTAAAAGGTACCAGGACGACATGGCATGAGATAATTGCGTGATATCATTGCTAGGTACTGTCACAGAGACTGATGTAATGCATAACCGACAGATGTAATCATGATTATTATGAGAATTATCATTCTTTACCTAAAGACGTACACCGTGACCACAGGCTTTGAGTACAACATTCCTGGTAAAAGTGAAAGACCTCACATCTGATGATAGTCACTCATGACTCTTACAAATCAAATTATATAAATACATAAATACATGTAAATAAATGTAAAACTTACTCTTGCGGATCCGACAAGGTCGTTCCATCGCTTGTGGCATTGGTTGCCCTCACGTTGATGGTCGCCGACGAGACCACCTCTGCTATCTCGGCCCATATCCTCTGACCTTTGGGGTGGGCTTCCCACGCCCTCCCTGTGTCAAATCACCCAGCATGATGCGACCTCCTGCATGAGGGAGGCATTGGTCTCGTCCGAGAACCTATTGCTCTTTTGCGTCCTCCAGTGTGCTCCTCTCTCAGCTCACTGCTCTCACCAGCGTCAGTCTCCACAGCGTGCTGTGTCGCCTTCTCCACTCCCTCCATTATAGGCACCAAATTCGGGAAAATATTTGGCTGGTAACAGCTAAGTTTTTTTTGGCACAATTTGCTATACAGCTCGAAACTCATCCTCCTTCCTCCCAAAGCAGCCACACCGCATCCACACATGCCTTCACTCCCTCTCGGCTCCCTCTCTCTCTGTCTCCTCTTATGCGCATGTAATGATAACCCTTGACCTCTTGAATCGCGGGAATCGAGCGTTGCCATGCCATTGCCAAGGATGGCGACATTTTACAGCAGAAGGTGAGAGAGATTTAACACTAACACCCATTTCAGATCGCTCACGGTAACACCCAATTTTTAAAATGGAGACTAGGGGCTTTGAAAATGGGTGACAAGCCAGCAATCTGAAAACCCATTTTTACCGCCCATGCCGGAAATAACGCCCATTTTTGTCGATCCGCACAAAAGTGTAAAATCTATCCCATGGACTTATTTTGCCATGTTTACAAATCAAACTTAATCATTGGTTTTCTGTTTCAAAGAGGATACCTTTGCTCTTGAAAGGAACTTTTCAAACTTGGTGTCGAACTTAGACTCATTCTAGGCTGAGCCAGAGGAGAGTTTTTTTTCCAAGGGCAACCCTTGATTTACATTTGGACTCTACAACTTTAGTCTGTTTATCTGCCTTCCTTGGACTCGGACTTAAATTCTGACTTTCTCTTGGGCTTGTTACAAATGTAGAAATTTACAGCGCAGAAGGAGGCTATTTCGGTCCATCATGTCCGCACCAGCCGACAAAGAGCCGCACGGCCTTCGGTCAGCAGCCCTGAAGATTACATATAAACCTTTGAACAATGAACAATGGCGGAAAGGTAAAGAGCACCCAGCCCAACCAGTCCGCCCCAAACAACTGCGACACCCCTTACACTGAAACATTCTACACCACCCCAACCGGAGTCATCTGATCTCCTGGGAGATGCAAAAACCAGATTAAAAACCCAGGCCAATTTAAGCAAAAAAAATCTGGGAAAATTCCTCTCCGACCCATCCAGGCGATTGAAACTAGTCCAGGAGATCACCCTGGCCGAATTCGATTCCCTGCAGTACCTACCATCGTATCTGCGCCGGCCAACAAGAGGTTATCCAGTCTAATCCCAATTACCAGCTCTAGGTCCGTAACCCTGCAGGTTGCGGCACTTTTAAGTGCATCCACCACTCTTCCAGGCAGTGAGTTTCAGATCCCCACAACCCTCTGCGTAATGAAGTCCCCCCCCCCCAAATCCCCTCTAAACCTTCCACCAACCACATTACAACTATGCCCCCTCATAATAGACCCCTCCACCAATGGAAAAAGCCTCTTACTATCCACTGTGTCCAGACCCCTCAATATTTTGTACACCTCAATGAGGTCTCCTCTCAACCTCCTCTGTTCCAATCCAGCCTATCCAATCTGTCCTCATAACTAAGATTCTCCATTCCAGGCAGCATCCTAGTAAATCTCTGCACCCTCTCTAGTGCAATCATGTCCTTCCTATAATACGGCGACCAGAACTGCATGCTGTACTCCAGCTGTGGCCTAACCAAAGTATTATACAATTTAAGCATAACTTCCCTGCTCTTTTATTCTATACCTTGGCCAATAAAGGCGAGCATTCCGTATGCCTTCTTAACCACCCTATCCACATGGTCTGCTACTTTCAGGGATCTGTGCTCAAGCACTCCAAAGTTCCTTTGTTCATCTACACTATTAAGTGGCCTACCGCTTAATGTGTACACCCTTTCCTTATTAGCCCTCCCAAAGTGCATCACCTCACACTTCTCTGAATTAAATTCCATTTGCCACTGCTCCGCCCACCTGACCAATAGATTGATATCCTCCTGTAGCCCATGACTTTCCTCTTCATTATCAACCACACAGACAATTTTAGTTTTGTCTGCAAACTGCTTAATCATACTCCCTATATTCAAACCTAAATATATACTACAAAAAGCAAGGGACCCAGTATTGAGCCCCACTGGAAACATCCTTCCAGTCACAAAAACATCCATCAACCGTTACCCTTTGCTTCCTACCTCTAAGCCAATTTTGGATCCAACTTGCCACTTTGCCCTGGATCCCATGGGCTTTAACCTTCTTGACCTTATCAAAAGCTTTGCTAAAGTCCATATACACTACATCGTATGCACCACCCTCATCGACCCTCCTGGTTACCTCCTCAAAAAATTCAAGCAGGTTAGTCAAACACTATTTTCCCTTAACAAATCCGTGCTGACTGTCCCTAATTAATCCTTGCCTTTCCAAATGTAGATTTATCGTGTCTTTCAGGATTTTTTCCAATAATTTTCCCACCACTGAGGTTAGGCTGACAGGCCTGTAATTACTCGGCCTATCTCTTTCTCCCTTCTTAAACAAGGTTACTACCTTAGCAGTCCTCCAATCCTCTGACACCATGCCCAAATCCAAAGAGGACTGGAAAATGATGATCAAGGCCTCTTCTATTTCCTCTTTTACTTCGCTCAACACCCTGGGATGCATTTCATCTGGCTTGGGGACTTATCTACTTTTAAAGCTGCTAAACCCCTTAATACTTCCTCTCTCTATATATTTATTTCATCCAGAATATCACACTCCTCCTCGATAGCAGTATCTGCATTGTCCCTTTCCTTTGTGAAAACAGATGTAAAGTGTTCATTAAGAACCTTACCAACATCTTCTGCCTTCACACAAAGATTACCTCATGGTCTCTAATAGGCCCTACCCTTTTTTTAATTACCCTCTTACTCTTAATATATTTATAGAACATCTTTGGGTTTTTTGTGCTCTCTTAGCATTTCTAATATCCTTTTTAATTTTGCCTCTTAACTTTCTATATTCCTCTAAAGATTCTATAGTAATTAGCCATTGGTATATGACAAGCTTCCCTTTTTTTCTTTATCCTCCCCTGTAAGTCCCTAGATGTTTCTCGTTCATCTGATGTAGGATTTGCTACTGGTACTCTACTTGTAACAAGACAATCTGACTCATCAGAAATAATCAAATCATTCCAACTTTCAACTCCTTCCACATCTGCACGTAAAATATGATCAATGTGAACAAATCTAACCTTTCCATGATCAAACATCTTGACCAAATATGTGCGAGAGCCACATATCTTCACTACTCTTCCTGGTAACCACGTTAGCCATTTATGGTGGTGATGGTTATGGTTCGTAACTCTAACCTTCTGATTGAATTTCACACTTCTCTCTCTTACTCTACCTCTGTCATGATTCTCTTTCTGTCTTAATTGTTTCTCTTCTTGGACTGTGCCAGGTTTGGCTTTACCAACGAGAAACTGGTTCGTGGCTGTTGCTTGAGGAACAACTCTGCTGGTGTTCTACCAGTAGTTGTATGAGGAGTATTACGATAAGTAATTAGAAAATTTGCCAATTTGTGATCCAACAACAACTGCCGTTTCTTTGGATTTGGATCCAACATTTGCTTGATGAGAGCACGTTTTACAATTTGTACTGTGCGCTCTGCTGCACCATTTGAAGAAGGCTGGTATGGTGGAACTTTGGTATGTTTCACACCGTTTCTGCTCATGAACTGTGCAATTTCTTAACAAAATTGTGACCCATTATCATACACAGTTTCTTCTGGGAGGCCATATGAAGAAAACAATCTTCGCAAATTGTCTAGTGTTTTACTTGTTATTTTCCGCACCGGAAACATCTCTACCCATTTCGCATGGCTATCAATCACGATGAACAATTGTTGTCCTCCTAGCTCAGCAAAATCGATATGTAACCTTTGTCACACTCTGGGAGGCCATTTCTATGGCTGTAGTGGTACTAATGGTGGTTTCTTGCTTACTGATTGACATGTTGTACACTGATTAACGATGTACTCTATGGGCTGGAAATTCCCCAACCTTGCACCTGGTTTTTGGCGATATTTTGCCGTTTTTGGCGGAAAACAGTGAACTGTGAAATTCGGAGAGTACCGCTGGGGAGTGGACCGCCGGCGTGCAAGACTCGAAATAGCGCTTTCGCCAAAAATTTGGCTCGCAGTGCCTCCGTAGATAGGATGGAAAAAACACTCGGGAAAAACCTGCATTGCAGCCCTTGGAACAGCGGTAGGTACAAAGATCTGCAAAACAGCTGTTAAAGTTTTTATTTTTTAATTCTTTTGCAGCAATTCGATAATTAAGTGCCTTGTGAATGTTTTGTGATTTTTAATTTTTTCTTTTTGCTATTTTTTTTCTAGTGTTTTCCACCACTCCCTTGGTCCAACTCACAGCGGTATCGGCCTCGGAGAAAAATTGCAGAAAATTTGCGGTTAACGTCACGAATCCTCGTATAAAGCCAGTTTTTATTGCTGGCTGCACTTTATCCCAAATGTCAGGCTTCATAGCGGTAGCGGAGTCAAAGTGATATTTTTGGCGAAAAAATACCGCTGTGACCAAAAATGAAATTTCTAGCCCTTAATCTTTATCTAGACCTGGCCACCATAAGTAACTGCGTGCAAAACTCTTGGTCTAGCACATTCCCAGATGCTGGTCATGAAGATCTGACAATTTGGACTTGAACTTATTTGCAATAACTACCCCACATGATACAATCTTTATCCACTGTTAATTCATTCCTACGAATGAAGTATGGATGAATATCTTTCTCTGATAACTTGTTTGGCCAGCCATTTGATATGTAAACATACACCTTTGACATAACTGGGTCACATTTGGTTGCTCTACCAATCTCTTCAGCTTTGCCTGGCAGTTCATCAATGTATGAAAAATAGAACACTTCTTTCCTATTAGGTGTAACTTGTGCTGGGGATGGCAACTAGGACGTAACATCAGCATTACTTTGATCAGCTGATAGTCTGTATTCAATACCCTATCTTAATCAAAGTCCATCTCTGCAGCTAAAGTTGGAACTGGGGACGTTGGATGGAGGATTGCTTACGGTCAGTAACAATGGTAAACTTGCGCTCATAGAAGTATTTGTGGAACTTCTTGACCCCAACACCAAAGCTTCCCTTTCAATCTGCGCACAATTATGCTCACTGGCATTGAGAGTGCATGAAGCAAAAGCAATTGGTCTCTCCTCCCCACTATGTAGTGCATGAGAGATCACTGCCCCAACTCCATACGGAGAGGCGTCGCATGCTAGCTTGATTTCCTTAGATACGTCATAGTGAACTAACATGGTACTCTTCACCAACTGGCTTTTACACTCTTTGAATGCTGTGTCGCATTCTTCTGACTACTTCTGATGGACCTGTTTTTTCAACAGTTAATTCAGTGGATGTAACACTAGCCAAATTTGGTAGGAACTTCCAATAATAGTTTAAAAGACCCAAAAATAATCGAAGTTCAGTGACATTCTTGGGAGTGGGTGCATTTCTAATTGCATCCAGCTTTCCCTTGGTTGGATATAAACCATCTTTGTCTACTCTGTGCCTCAAGTACTAACTGAGTTTTGAGAATAACTCACTTGTGAGCAGTCACCCGTACTCTGTGCTTCTCTAGCCGTTTGAGCACTTCATTCAATACGTTATTATGGATTTGCCTGTTTGGTGCAGAAATGAGTACATAAGAATATAAGAAATAGGAGCAGAAGTAGGCCATTCGGCCCCTCGAGCCTGCACCACCATTCAATAAGATCATGGCTGATCATCCACCTCAACTCCACTTTCCTGCACTATCCCCTTACACAAGAGATTCACGATCCCTAGGTTACCAGATATGGATGGATGGTCAGGCTTCATCTGGAATGTACTGTGCGAGACAAATTACAGTAATTGGTTAAAAACATTTTGCTGGATCCTGTACCTCAACGCCTTGTGCCCACATTTGTTCCATATCTCCTGGCAACCTTACCCAACACACATCTAGCCATCTCAATCTTGAAAGTTTCAACTGAGTCGATCGAATTTCAATCGAGTCGATTCCTCTTATACCAATACAAGTTGATACCCAACATTAACACTGCTGGGTATTTTTTTAATCAGGTTACACGGCGAGTTAGGTTTCCGTGCTCATCCCAAGAGCAGCACAACCCGGACCAGAGTTGGAACAAATCTGACAAGATCCGAGAGAAGTCTCTCCGCCCGAATGCAAAGGAAGGATCAGGTGAGGCAGCAGCCAGGATGGGGGGCTGTGGGCCTGGGGAGAGCAATGCCATCCTCTCCGCTCCCCAACAACCTGCAGCAAGCCCTGGTCAGGAGGAGGAGGAGGAGGAGGGCAGCCTGAGCCACCCGGGCAAACACTCAGCACCACTCTCTCCTCCCCCACTGCCGGGACGAGTCTGCTCTTTGTGCCGCTTTCAGCCGCTGCGCTGCCGAGTGCAGGAGCGGCTCCCTGCACCGACCACACCCCCCCCCCCCCCCCCCAGGCTGGAGTAATGGGCGGGAGGCCCTCACAGAAATAACCCTCCCTTCCCCTCCCCGGGCCCGGGGGATCAGGGACCACCCAAGCCCACTCAAACCCCGCGCACCTGGGCCCGGAGGGGGAGGGTGAAACCAAGCCCCAAAAGCCATGCCTCGCCTACTCCGCATACCATCTAATTAATGTACTACCCATTCAAGGCCTTGCAAAATCTGGTTTATCACCCCTTCGAATGTGACGGGGGCGGAAGACACTCCAAATGGTAGCCTATTAAACTGTGATATAGGCCTGGGTGAGTATTTTTAGTCAAGCATGACTTGGACTCATCATCTAGTTCAAGTTGTAAGTAGGCATTTGTGAGATCAACTTTGAGAAGATCTGACCACCTGTCAGCGTTGTGAACAAATCTTCTACATTTGCCAATGTATCGGGTAGCTTACCCTCTAGAACCTGGTTTACGATTACTTTATAATCATCACACAACCTTACCTTAACATCTGACTTAGATACAACAACAATGGGTGTAGCCCAATTACTTAGATCCACCTTAGAGATAATGTTCTCAGTTTCTAGTCTTTTGCGTTCTTGCTCAACTTTCTCCTTGAGTGCATATGGTACAGGACGTGGCTTGCAGTAAACTGGTCTAGCGTCCTTTTGTACCCTGACACTTGCCTTAAAACCTTGGATTAGACTGCCTGTTTCGCAGAACACCTTCGGATACTGTTTGATGATGTCATATTTCAAAGGCACTCTCGTTTCAATACAAAAAATCTAATTCCAATCCAGCTTCAATGATCCCAACCAATGTCTACCTAACAAGGCAGGCTTGTCTCCTGCCACTTCTATGAGAGGCAAGCCCTGAAACTGAATCTTTTATTTCACCGGTATGGTGATACATCCTACAACAGGAATTTGCTCTCCTGAGTAGCCTCACAGCTCTATCATCGATTTCTCCAATGGAAAATCATGTAACTTGTCGAGATATAGCGATTGTGGTACCACGCTCATGGATGCAGCAGTGTCGATATCCATGGGTATCCTGATTCCTGCAACATCTATTTGGATGACGATACATCGCGAATCGCTGTTAGATACCCTTGTGTTCCTGATGACATGTTCTCCAGAACTTCCTCGTCCTGTTGCTTTTTAATGATATGTAGTCTCTGGCAATTTCTACTTACAGCATTGAAAGTTTGTTTACTCTTTAGCTGGCATGCCTTCGCAAGATGCCCAGTTTACTTGCAGAAGAAACACTCTGCCTTCACATATGGACAGCTTTGAGCAATGTGTTGTTCCAGGTACCAATAGCACGACTTCAATACTCTGTTACCTTGGCCAGTTACTGAGGCTTTGGGGCCCAACTGCCTTTTACTTTTAACCTGCAGGCGACTCACCTCGGTTGTCTGACGACTGGAAATGGAGCAAAATTCTCAGGAGTATTGGTCGGCCATATCTATCGACATAGCTGTCTAACAAGCTAAGTCAAAAGTCAAGTTAGAGCTTGTCAACAACTTTCTCCTGATTGCTTCATTTTTCATCCCACAAACAAACGCAATGTTTGATCCTGAAAGTTTCCAAAATGGCAGTGAATGGATAGTTTTTTTAAAGCTACAATATAGTCACTGATACTCTCGTCATGTAATTGATTTCTTATTCCAAAACAATAACTTTCAGCAATTTTCAGGGGCTCAGGACTGCAGTGTTCTAACTTGGTTAGTATCTCAGTGGCGTGTCCTTTGGCTTGAAGAGCACATTTTTCATGATTTCATACATCTTGGGCCTGCTTCAGTGAGGAAAATAGCCCGTTTTCGTCATCGGGGACTTGGACGATACTATTCACGGTGAATAACATTTCTAGCCACTCCACATATGCTCTGAAAGTCTCTCGATCACGGTGGAACTCACCCAAGCGCCCTATTATTCCCATAGGTGCGGAAATCTGGACTCTTCAGTTCAGCCAAGTGTGCTTGTAATTTACCTTGGATATGTTTTGTTGTTCTGCAAAACAACGAACCTGTCAAAGTATCTGTCAGTTGGCTGAATCATCCATCAACAAAAATTTCAGCTAGGGAATCCGATGATCCCATCCTCGTTCACCAAATGTGATATATTCTTTGCGACATCACTAAGCACACTACACACAAGATGGAGCTACAGGAACTTGTCATGTGACCTGTCACATGACCCTTCATTGTATTTACATCAGTTGCATTACCACAGTAGTCCACTAGGTGGAGGAGTAGTTACTGGGGGAGCTCTATATTACACTATGTACATCAGCTGCTAAGATTTAATTCAATCAACATTTAAAAGCTGTAAATTTGATGTACAGAGGAGGCTCCCATATGAAAGGCAATCGGTCAAACTCAAAGTTGTGGGGATTCAGGGTAAATCCTGGAAATAGATAAGAAACTGGTTCAAAGGTAGAAATCAGCAAGTACTCGTTATAGGAGTTGGGTTGGAGTGGAAGGAAGCATGGAGTTGGGTGCTCCAGGGCTCAGTGTGGGGATCACTGTTGTTATTGCCTGAAATTGCAGTTGGAGGCTTCCCACCAGCGGATGTCTGTGACCTACAAAAAATCTACGCACTTAAAATGGACCCAGAGGTTCTGACACTTGCGGTCCTGGGTCTCTGCGCGTAGGCCTGCGTAGAGGCCCACGTATCCCAGGGGTGCATGCAGTTCGTAAGTGCCCCTGGGATCACGTGGGCTATCCCAACCAATGAAAGAAGGAGGATCCCCATTCATACTGATGAGGATTCCATATGTATGGAATTCCCAGAAGTATGAATGGGAATACCTCCAAAAACACACGTACACTTAACATAAATTTTAAAAGTCACATTTAAAATTAATCAAAATGACATCTAATGAAATTTATAAAACAAAAATGTAATTTTTTGAAAAATAAATTTACATATTTTGAAGTGTCTAAAACTAAACTTAGCTTATTTCACAGGTTTTTAAATGTATAAATGAATAAAAAAAAATTATTTTTCTGTCTTTTAAAAATCTTACGCTGGTAAAAGCAGGCCTTGTCAGGCGTAAGAATTTGAAGGGCATTTGCTGGACAGAAGTTGGGCAAATAGCTCAACTCTCCGCCCACGGAGGCCCTTTTGCCCGGGATGCGTTCGATTTGTCAAGAGCATGCCTAAACCTCGTATGCACCTGTAGGGGCTGCAAATTATGGTCCAATGTGGATTCAGAAACTCCATGCAAACTGCTCACATTTGCTGCTGATACAAAACTGGGAGATGGAGTGGAATCCATGTCTTGGTTATTTTTCTTGCCCCACCGTTCCTTGATATGTCGTGTTTTCATGGGCAGCGGACCCTTTCTGGTACCTCCTCCAAGTGATCATTCTTAATCGATGAGCTTGACAGCAGGAAGGGCAATGTAACCAAGTTTGACCCTATTCTCACTAGATGTTCGAACACATGCATTTTCCAGCAGTGGTCTTCAGATAACCATCAGGAGCAGGAATCTTAACTCATTCCTCTCATATTCTCTCTTTTTTTTCTCTTTCTATCTGCCTGGCCCAGTGAGGGAACATTCAAGATACTCAATAGAACTCCATCCTAGCTGAAATCAACTCATTTAGCACAGATTGTGGATCAAGCATTAATGACTTTCCTAGTCTGTATGACATGGTTCCATACTAGGTAGCATTTTTATAAACACTCATATTTTATTTCAAAAAATTAAACATTACAAACAGATAGTTGCAGCGGGGAATACTGGCAAGTGATGCAGGTAAAATAAATGTTCAATTTTAATATTTTCAAAATCTTATTTTTAGTAACAGAAAACCCAAACATTGTTTATCGATATAGTATTGGAGCTTATTTTCAATATGCCATTTATAGGAATTTATGTTGGTGGCCTAATTATGCATATCTCTACTGTAATTTCAATCTGAGGTGGGATGGGCCAGCACAACTGGATGGGCACAGAAGAGATAATGCACCTCCCAGGGGTTTGGTCACATTTTCTGTACAATTGGACATCGGTGGTAGTGTGTGTGTTTTCATTGACATCAACCAATCCTACCTCCGGAAGGAGGGGGGGGGGGGGTTATTGTGGGGTCTGTGAAGCAATCGAAGAGAGAGGTTTCCAGACAAGTGTCCTAGACTCTCTGAAGAATATTTTTTAAAGAATTTTTTAAATACCTTGATCAGCCTCTTACACTGGGGACCAAAGGAGACATATCTGGAGGGAGATGGGGTATGGGCAACTCCCCCACCCCTCACCCCATCAGCGAACAAGTGCTGGATTTTACAGCTACTTAGGGCAGGTGGGTGTTGGAGATGTGCCAGCCTGTCCCGTACAAATTAAGTACCTTCCTACTAATCCCACAAACTCCAGTAGGCACAATCACAGCATAACTGCTGTGATCTTGTCCCGTGGATTTTCAGGGCCAGTGTATATAAAAGTGTAAGCTTAAACCTTATTTTATTTTGCAGCCATTCTGTATGAAATGCTGTACCAGAATGTACTCAAGGTTGATGTTAATGCAGTAATACCTATACTGGATACAAACAGCAAAATAAATGAAGATCACCTCAATGCCAGTGAAGATTCCGATTCTGATACAGAAATAGAAATGTTTGGGTAAGCAGTCAAATTGTAAACAGATTTTATAAGACAAATCCAGGAATTTTAAACGAGGAGATTCAGAGGAAAGTCAGAAATAGGGACACAGTCAGATACCTGAAAATTGTACCAAACTTTGTTACCGGAGAAACAATTAATACAATGGCCTGCATCTACAACATTTTTAAATGAAAACCATTTTTAATTTACCTTAATTATGGCACTTGGTTGGCTCCAGTGAAGGCATTAAACCCAGACGGTAGGAAAATGTTGAAGGTGACATCTCTCTCTCATTGTCGATGTACATCTTGCCTTGAGGTACTACCTGTGCTTCTGGAGTGAAGTACATATGTGTGAAACCTTGTTTGTCTAGTATGTCAGTACAAACATATAGAAATGTCTGGCAGGAAAAGACCCACTAGTCCATCTAGCCTGTCCCATGTAGTTGTGATGCCTAATACATCAAAATGCAGACACCTCCCACCTGTCTGGAGCCATGTCTGAGATGGAAAACCAGATCAACAACTCAGGCCAATTAGGGGAAAAGATCTGGAAAATATCTTTTTGCCCCCGTTGGGTGATCAAAACTAGTCCAGGTGATCACATTGACCCTGATTTATATTACAGGATACCTACCTCTTGCATGAGGTTATCTCTGTCCCAGCGAGGAACAGGTCCTGCTCTCTCTCGAAGAAATACAGCAATTCATTCTGTGTACAGTTCTGGTTGTCACAGTACACATTACAACCAAAATGATTGCCGGGATGGAGGGATTGGATTATGATGAGCGATTATGTAAATTGGGAATGTTTTCACTTGGTAAAGAAAAGGTTTAGAGATAATATGATTGATGTTTTAAGGATGCTAAAGGATCTAAATGATGTAGACTATGACAAGCTATTTCACCTTGTCCAGTACAGTAGAACTAGAGGACGCAGTCTGCACTTGAAGGGGGTAAGTTTAAAAAAAAACGTGGAGACAATGGGCCCAAGTTTCCACATGATTTGTGCCTGATTTTTAGGAGCAACCTGTGGAGAACGGACTATCTTAGAAATCGCAATTCTCCACTTTTTTTTTTCTGCAGTTCTAGTCAGGTAGAACAGTTCCACTTTGGAACAGAATTTTTTCTTCAAAAGGGGGCGTGTCCAGCCACTGACGCCTGATTTGAAAGTTTCCACAGTGAAAACGTACTCCAAACTAACTTAGAATGGAGCAAGTGAAGATTTTTGTAGAACTGAAAAAACCTTGTCTACACATTAAAAAATCAGGTGCAGGTTACAAATTAGGCGTCCAGAACGAGGTGGGGGGAAGGGAAGTCATTAAATTCTATAATAAATCCTTATTTATACTTCTACAAATATTATACAAATAAATCCAACCTGAATAAACATTTATAAGCAAAGAAAAGATTAAATAAACCATCTTCCTACCTGTGTGAAAGTGCTTCAGCCAGGGAGAATGCTGCAGGTATTCGTTCCCGCGGCGGGGGGGGGGGAGGAGGAGAAAGCCGTTCATTCCCGCGGGGGGGGAGGAGGCAGTCGTTTGTTCCTGACGGCGGGCGGGGAGGGGGAGGGAAACGGCTGCCTCAACTTTCTGAGGCTTCCTGCAGCCTTCTCAGTGCTGATGTGCTGATGGCAATGTGCTTTTATTAAAAAATGTTCAAAAATTAAACAGCTACAAAGAACTACAAAAATGGCCGAGTGCCAATGTTTTTTTCACACTGAGCATGCGCGAACGCTCCAATGCGCACGCGCAGCGTTGCCGGCAGGAAAAAAACTAATTTAAATGGTACCCGCCCCCCCCTCCCACTTACAAAATCGGCGCGAGTGTAGGCTCCGCCCCCCTGGGCGGCGCGCCAAACAGACAAGGAGCTGCAGGGCGCTCCAGAATTGCGCGTTTTTTTTTTTACGGCGCCGTTTTAGGCGCGAAAAACGGGCGTCCAGCTCGGAGGGGAGCCCGTTTTTTATTGTGTGGAAACTTGAGCCCAATATTTCAGTGTGCGAGTGATCAATCTATGGACCGGTTTCCTAGGGAGACGGTGGAAACAGTTAGTATTGATCCATTTAAATGCAAATGAGAGAGACTTCTTTCAGAAAATAATATTTTCGGATACTTGTGGTAAGTGTAGCATGCTTGGGAGGAACAGGTGACTTTGGACCTATGTTCCCCAAAGCTCTCCCCAATGGGGTTTTCTCTATTTCATGTCTGGGTCTGTTGTAGATTAATTGATAGAGATTACTATGATTGGTCAACAACTCCGTTATTGTTGTATCATGCATCAGGGTGTTAGAAAGCAAGCTATTTGGAACTTTGTCTTTTTTCATCTAGCAATTCCTATGTTTCAGTCCATTGTAGGCAGAAAGTTATAGTCAAACATTAGGCTAGTTCCCAATTCATCACAGCAGATTACCACTAATTCCACAACATTCTGTCTTGCAGAGAAGCCTCTTGAAGTACCTAATCGAGACTTTCTGAAAATCCAGGTAGACAATACTTACTGGGTTACAGTTCAGTTAATCTCCCATACCTCTGCAGAAAAACATAAACCGTTTGGTTTTAAAACTTCTGGAGTCCCATGTGCCCATGTTAGTTGGACTTATTTTGAGTTATTTCTAAAAAGAGGAGAGGAAGAGACTTAATCCTGTTCGTCTGGGCTAGATTTAAAACTTGGCCCTAGAAGGATAGGAGAGTGTGCTAATCCTTCGCATTTCCCATTCTTAGGGCTCAGTTTTTCCCAAGCCCATTTTCTAACGTCAGCGAGAAAGTAGGATGTGATAGTTGGGGTTGCTGCTGGTAAGGAGACAGTAATGCGTGCCTCGATGGGCCCTTCATAGGATGCCAAGAGAAGCACAGAGGGAAGCTGTCGGCTTATCTAGGAAGGAATCAAGCCTGGAACATTGGGGTAGGAATTTGGGAGGGCAGAGTATCCGAGAGAGGAGAGATGAAATGACAACAGGAGAGAACGGTCAGGGAGGGATAAAAAGAAAAGGCAAATGGGTAAAAGTGGAAAAGTATTGAATAGCTCAGGTCATTGGAATGGATTAACCTCCTCCGGAGGTCCCTACCATCACAGAAGCCAGTTTTTCAGCCAATTCGATTCACTCCATGTGATCTAGTTCTACTGAGCGTATTGGATACAGCAAAGGCCATGGGCCCCGACAACATCCCGGCTGTCGTGCTGAAGATTTGTGCTCCAGAACTATCTGCGCCTCCAGCTAAGCTGTTCCAGTACAGCTACAACACTGGCATCTACCCGACAATGTGGAAAACTACCCACAAAAAGCAGAACAAATCTAATCTGGCCAATTACCGCCGCATCAGTTTACTCTCCATCAGCAAAGTGAGGGAAGGTGTTGTCGACAGTGCTATCCAGGGGCACTTAGTCACTAATAACTTGCTCACCGATGTTCATTTTTGGGTTCTGCCAGGACCACTCGGCTCCAGACCTCATAACAGCCTTGATCCAAACATGGACAAAAGAGCTGAATTCCATGAAGGCAGCATTTGATCAAGTGTGATATCAAGGAGCCGTAGTAAAATTGAAGTCAATGGGAATCTGGGGAAAAAAAACTCTCCTCTGGCTGGAGTCATACCTAGCACAAAGGAAGATGGTTGTGGTTGGAGGTTAATCATTCTCACCCCAGGACATCGCTGCATGCAGCAAGACCTAGCAGTGTCTTAGGCCCAACCATCTTCAGCCGCTTCATCAATGACCTTCCCTCCATCATAAGGTCAGAAGTGGGGATGTTCGCAGATGATTGCACAGTGTTCAGTTCCATTTGTAACTCCTCAGAAAATTAAGCAGTCCATCCCTGCATGCAGCAAGACCTGGACCACATTCAGGCCTGGGCTGACAGGTGCTAAGTAACATTCGTGCCACACAAGGGCCACGCAATGACCATCTCTAACAAGTGAAAGTGTAACCACCTCCTTGATAGTCAATGGCATCACCATTGCAGAATCCACCACCATAAAAATCCTGGGGGTTATCATTGACCAGAAACTTAACTGGCCCAGCCACAAAAATACTGTGACTACAAGAGCAGATCAGATGCTGGCTATTCTGCGGTGAGTGTCTCACCTCCTGACTCCCCAAAGCCTTTCCACCATCTACAAGACACCAGTCAGGAGAGTAATGGAATACTCTCCACTTGCCTGGATGAGTTCAGCTCCAACAACACTCAAGAAGCTCGACACCATTCGGGACAAAGCAGCCCACTTGATTGGCACCCCTTCCACAACCTTCAACATCCACCACCGGTGCACCATGGCTGCAGTGTGTACCATCTACAAGATGCACAACAGCAACTCGCCAAAGCCTCTTCGGCAACAACCTCCTAAACCTGCGACTTCTGCCACCAAGAACGACAAGGGCAGCAGGTGCATGGGAGCACCTGCAAGTTCCCTCCAAGTACACACCATCCTGACTTGGAAATATATCGTCGTTCCTTCATCGTCGCTGGGTCAGTCCTGGATCTCCCTCCCGAAAAGCACTGTGGGAGTACCTTCACCACAAGGAGTGCTGCGGTTCAAGAAGGCGGCTCACCACCACCTTCTCGAGGGCAATTAGGGATGGGCAATAAATGCTGTCATTGTCAGTGATGCCCACATCCCTGAACAAATAAAAAAAAAACTATAGGACTCCAAGGAGGAGTTTTCAAAGTTGATTTACAAAAAAGCACCCCACACAAATGAAACAAAAAACATATGTCTCATACAGAGCTACAGATGCTTACTTACTATTTACAGTTCATAGAATTATAGAAAGTTACAGCACGGATGGAGGTCATTTCCACCCATTGTGTCCTTGCCGGTCAACAAAGACCTTTGCAGCCTAATCCCACTTTCCAGCTCATGGTCCGTAGCCCTGTAGGTTACGGCACTTCAAGTGCATATCCAAGTACTTTTTAAATGTGTTGAGGGTTTCTGCCTCTACCACTTTTTCAGGCAGTGAGTTCCAGATCTCCACCACCTTCTGGGTGAAGGAATTTCCCCTCAAATACCCTCTAAACCATCTACCAATTACTTTAAATCTATGCCCCTTGGTTTTTGCCCCCTCTGCTAAGTGAAATGGGTCCTTTCTATCCACTTTATCTAGGCCCCTCATAACTTTATACACCTCAATAAGGTCTCAATAAGAAAAAGCATTCAAAAGATCCTTATCTGAATGCACGCAGCATTCATAACAAATTAGATGAGCTGTCGGCACAAATAGTTACAAATAGGTATGATCTGGTAGCCATAACAGAGACGTGGTTGCAAGGTGACCAAGACTGGGAACTAAACATTCAGGGGTACTTGACAATTCGGAAGGGCAGACAGAAAGGAAAAGGAGGTGGGGTAACTCTGTTGATAAATGATGGAATCACTGCAATAGTGAGAAACGATATTGGCTTAAATGATCAGGATGTTGAAACTGTTTGGGTGGAGATAAGGAATAATAAGGGGAAAAAGTCACTGGTGGGCTATAGGCCCCCTAACAGTAGCAACTCTGTTGTTCGGAGTATAAACCAAGAAATAGTGGGGGCTTGTAAAGAGGGAACAGCAGTAATCATGGGTGATTTTAACCTCCATATTGATTGGACAAATCAAATTGGTCAGGGTAGCCTTGAGCAAGAGTTCACGGAGTGCATAAGGGACAGGTTCCTTGAGCAGTATGTAACGGAACCAAGGGGGCAGGCAATCTTAGATCTGGTCCTGTGTAATGGGACAGGATTAATAAACAATCTCCGAGTAAAGGATCCCCTTGGAATGAGTGATCATGGCATGGTTGAATTTCAAATTCAAATGGAGGGCGAGAAAGTTGGATCTCTAACCAGCGTACTAAGCTTAAATAAAGGAGACTACAAAGGTATGAGAGCAGAGTTTGTTAAAGTGGACTTGGAAAATAGATTAAAATGTAGGACGGTTGATGAACAGTGGCGTACATTTAAGAAGATATTTCATAACTTTCAAGAAAAATATATTCCAGTAAGGAGGAAAGGGTGTAAAAGAAAAGATAGCACCCGTGGCTAACTAAAGAAATAAAGGATGGTATCCAATTAAAAACAAGGGTGTACAAAGTGGCCAAAACTAGTGGGAGGACAGAAGATTGGGAAGCTTTTAAAAGCCAGCAAATAATGACTCAAAAAATGATTAAGAAAGGGAAGATAAACTATGAAAGTAAACTAGCACGAAATATAAAAATAGACAGCAAGAGTTTCTACAGGTATATAAAAAGGAAAAGAGTGGCTAAAGTAAATGTTGGTCCCTTAGAAGACGAGTCTGGGGAATTAGTGATGGGAACATGGAGATGGCAGAAACTCTGAACAAATATTTTGTATCAGTCTTTTAAAAATGTCCCAACAGTGGATAGTCAAGGGGCTATAGCGGGGGAGGAACTTAACACAATTACAATCACTAAGGAGGTGGTACTCAGTAAGATAATGGGACTAAAGGCGGATAAATCCCCTGGACCTGATGGCTTGCATCCTAGGGTCTTAAGAGAAGCAGAGATGCATTGGTTGTAATTTACCAAAATTCCCTGGATTCTGGAGAGGTCCTAGCAGATTGGAAAACAGCAAATGTAACATCCCTATTTTAAAAGAATAGGCAGACAAAAAGCAGGAAACTATAGATCAGTTAGCCTAACATCTGTGGTTGGGAAAATGTTGAAGTCCATTATTAAAGGAGCAGTAGCAGGACATTTGGAAAAGCATAATTCAGTCAGGCAGGGTCAGCATGGAGTTATGAAGGGGAAGTCATGTTTGACAAATTTGCTGGAATTATTTGAGGATGTAACGAACAGGGTGGATAAACGGGAACCAGTGGATGTGGTGTATTTGACTTCCAGAAGGCATTTGACAAGGTGCCACATAAACGGTTACTGCACAAGATAAAAGTTCACGGGGTTGGGGGTAATATATTAGCATGGATAGAGGATTGGTTAACTTACAGAAAACAGAGTGTCGGGATAAATGGTCGGGTTGGCAATCAGTAACTCGTGGGGTGCCGCAGGGATCAGTGCTGGGACCCCAACTATTTACAATCTATATTAACGACTTGGATGAAGGGGTCGAGTGTAACGTAGCCAAGTTTGCTGATGATACAAAGATGGGAGGAAAAGCAATATGTGAGGAGGACACAAAAAACTGCAAAAGGACATAGGCTAAGTGAGTGGGCAAAAATTTGGCAGGTGGAGTATAATGTTGGAAAGTGTGAGGTTATGCACTTTGGCAGAAAAGAATCGAAGAGCAAGTTATTATTTAAATGGAGAAAGATTGCAAAGTGCTGCAATACAGCAGGACCTGGGGGTACTTGTGCATGAAACACAAAAGGTTAATATGCAGGTACAGCAAGTGATCAGGAAGGCCAATGGAATCTTGGCCTTTATTGCAAAGGGGATGGAGTATAAAAGCAGGGCAGTCTTGCTACAGTTATACAGGGTATTGGTGAGGCCACACCTTGAATATTGGGTACAGTTTTGGTTTCCATATTTAAGGAAGGATATACTTGCTTTGGAGGCAGTTCAGAAAAGGTTCACTAGGTTGATGAGGGGGTGACTTATGAGGAAAGGTTGAGTAGGTTGGGCCTCTACTCATTGGAATTCAGAAGAATGAGAGGCGATCTTATCGAAATGACAAAGTGGATGCAGAGAGGATGTTTCCACTGATAGGGGAGACTAGAACTAGGGGGCATAATCTTAAAATAAGGGGCCACCCATTTAAAACTGAGACGAGAAGGAATTTCTTCTGAGTATTGTAAATCTGTGGAATTCGCTGCCTCAGAGAGCTGTGGAAGCTGAGTCATTGAATAAATTTAAGACAGAAATAGACAGTTTCTTAACCGAAAAGGGAATAAGGGGTTATGGGGAGCAGGCAGGGAAGTGCACTGAGTCCATGATCAGATCAGCCATGATCATATTAAATGGCGGAGCGGGCTCAAGTAGCCGTATGGCCTGAGAAATTTAGAACTCAGCAGAGGAGGACAAAGGGTTTGATTAGATCAGGGAAAATAGAGTACCAGAGGAAGCTTGCAGGGAACATTAAAACGGACTGCAAAAGTTTCTATAGATATGTAAAGAGAAAAAGGTTAGTAAAGACAAACATAGGTCCCCTGCAGTCAGAATCAGGGGAAGTTATAACGGGGAACAAAGAAATGGCAGACCAATTGAACAAGTACTTTGGTTCGGTATTCACTAAGGAGGACACAAACAACCTTCCGGATATAAAAGGGGTCAGAGGGTCTAGTAAGAAGGAGGAACTGAGGGAAATCCTTATTAGTCGGGAAATTGTGTTGGGGAAATTGATGGGATTGAAGGCCGATAAATCCCCAGGGCCTGATGGACTGCATCCCAGAGTACTTAAGGAGGTGGCCTTGGAAATAGCGGATGCATTGACAGTCATTTTCTAACATTCCATTGACTCTGGATCAGTTCCTATGGAGTGGAGGGTAGCCAATGTAACCCCACTTTTTAAAAAAGGAGGGAGAGAGAAAACAATGAATTATGGACCGGTCAGCCTGACATCAGTAGTGGGTAAAATGATGGAATCAATTATTAAGGATGTCATAGCAGCGCATTTGGAAAGAGGTGACATGATAGGTCCAAGTCAGCATGGATTTGTGAAAGGGAAATCATGCTTGACAAATCTTCTGGAATTTTTTGAGGATTTTTCCAGTAGAGTGGACAAGGGAGAACCAGTTGATGTGGTATATTTGGACTTTCAGAAGGCTTTCGACAAGGTCCCACACAAGAAATTAATGTGCAAAGTTAAAGCACATGGGATTGGGGGTTGTGTGCTGACGTGGATTGAGAACTGGTTGTCAGACAGGAAGCAAAGAGTAGGAGTAAATGGGTACTTTTCAGAATGGCAGGCAGTGACTAGTGGGGTACCGCAAGGTTCTGTGCTGGGGCCCCAGCTGTTTACATTGTACATTAATGATTTGGACGAGGTGATTAAATATAGTATCTCCATATTTGCGGATGACACTAAGTTGGGTGGCAATGTGAGCTGCAAGGAGGATGCTTTGAGGCTGCAGAGTGACTTGGATAGGTTAGGTGAGTGGGCAAATGCATGGCAGATGAAGTATAATGTGGATAAATGTGAGATTATCCACTTTGGTGGTAAAAACAGAGAGACAGACTATTATCTGAATGGTGACAGATTAGGAAAAGGGGAGGTGCAACGAGACCTGGGTGTCATGGTACATCAGTCATTGAAGGTTAGAATGCAGGTACAGCAGGCGGTTAAGAAAGCAAATGGCATGTTGGCCTTCATAGCGAGGGGATTTGAGTACAGGGGCAGGGAGGTGTTGCTACAGTTGTACAGGGCCTTGGTGAGGCCACCCTGGAGTATTGTGTACAGTTTTGGTCTCCTAACTTGAGGAAGGACATTCTTGCTATTGAAGGAGTGCAGCGAAGGTTCACCAGACTGATTCCCGGGATGGCAGGACTGACATATCAAGAAAGACTGGATCAACTGGGCTTGTATTCACTGGAGTTCAGAAGAATGAGAGGGGATCTCATAGAAACATTTAAAATTCTGACGGGTTTAGACAGATTAGATGCAGGAAGAATGTTCCCAATGTTGGGGAAGTCCAGAACCAGGGGTCACAGTCTAAGGATAAGGGGTAAGCCATTTAGGACCAAGATGAGGAGAAACTTCTTCACCCAGAGAGTGTTGAACCTGTGGAATTCTTTACCACAGAAAGTTGTTGAGGCCAATTCACTAAATATATTCAAAAAGGAGTTAGATGTAGTCCTTACTACTAGGGGGATCAAGGGGTATGGCGAGAAAGCAGGAATGGGATACTGAAGTTGCATGTTCAGCCATGAACTCATTGAATGGCGGTGCAGGCTCGAAGGGCCGAATGGCCTACTCCTGCACCTATTTTCTATGTTTCTATGTTTCCTATTTCTTATGTTTTATGTTCTCCCCTCAGCCATCTCTTTTCCAGGGAAAACAAACCCAGCCTATCCACGACCAGATCAGCCATGATCTTATTGAATGGCGGAGCAGGCTCGAGGGGCTAGATGGCCTACTCCTGTTCCTAATTCTTATGTTCTATCCAATCTTTCCTCATAGCTAAGATTCTCACCTCCCGGCAACATCTCCTAAATCTCCTCTGTACCCTCTCTAGTGCAATCACATATTGCCTGTAATGTGGTGACCAGAACTGCATGCAGTATTCTAGCTGTGGCCTAACTAGTGTTTTATACAGTTCAAGCATAACACCCCCCCCACCCCACTCTTATATTCTATGCCTCGGCTGATAAAGGCAAGTATTCCATATGCCGTCTTAACCACCTTATCTACCTGGCCTGCTACCTTCAGAGATCTGTGGACCTGCACTCCAAGGTCCCTTTGTTCCTCTACACTTCTCAGTGTCCTAACATGTATTCCCTTTCGTTGTTAGCCCTCCCCAAATGCATTGTCTCACACTTCTCCGGATTGAACTCCATTTTCCACTTTCTGCCCACCTGACCAGTTTATTGATGTCTTCCTGCAGTCCGCAGCTTTCTTCTTCATTATCAACCACGCAGCCGATTTTAGTATCCGCTGCAAACTTCTTAATCATACTCCCTACATCCAAGTCTAAATCATTGATATATACCACAAAAAGCAAAGGGACTTAGTCCTGAGCCCTGTGGAACCCCACTGGAAACAGCCTTCCAGTCACTAAAACACTCATCAACCATTACCCTCTGCTTCCTGCCTCTGAGACAATTTTGGATCCAACTTGGCTTTTACTTTTGTGACCAGTCTGCCATTTGGAACCTTATCAAAAGCCTTGCTAAAATCCATATGCACCACATCAAACGCACTACCCTCATCGACCCTCCTTGTTACCGCCTCAAAAAATACGATCAAGTTTGTTCGACACGACCTTCCCTTAACAAATCCATGCTGACTCTCTTTAATTAATCCGTGACTTTCTAAATGAAGATTTATCCTGTCCCTCAGAATCCTTTCCAATAATTTCCCCACCACTGAGGTTAGGCTGACTGGCCTGTAATTACTCGGTCTATCCCTTTCTCCCTTTTTAAACAAAGGTACAACATTAGCAGTCCTCTGGCACCACACCTGAAGCCAGAGAGGTTTGGAAAATGATGGTCAGGGCCTCTGCTATTTCCTCTTTTGCTTCGCTTAACAGCCTGGGATACATTTCATGTGGGCCTGGGGATTTATCCACTTTCAAAGCTGCTAAACCTCTTAATACTTCCCCTCTCACTATGTTTCACACTTGTCCTCCCTGATAACAGTGTCTGCTTAGCCCCTCTCCTTTGTGAAAACAGACGTACAGTATTCTTTAAGAATCCTACCAGCGTCTCCCGCCTTCACAACACAGATTACCCTTAAGATCTCTAATAGGCCCTACCCTTTTTTTTAGTTATCCTCTTACTCTTAATATATTTATAAAACCTATAAATATGTTCATTCCTTTATTGTTGGATTGCTGCACAGGAAAAATTACTAGACCGCATTTCTCACAGAACAGTTACCATAGTGATCATTATTTCAACTTTGTTAACCTATGATCTTTAGTTAGAAAAGGCTGGTATCCATGACAGCTGGTTAGGGACTATCACCTACAGCTTCTGTTAATGGGTGAGAACACCCTGATCCATGATGGGTGATAACTAGGAAGTTAATTGGATTCTCATGGTTTTTTTAGCTGCCTTGGTTACTTGAGAGAGTTTTAACCTAATTGTTTTTTGCAATTTAATGTTAATTTGAATGATAATCTGACATTTGTCCTGATGGAGGGTGATCTTAACAGATGCCGGATTTTAGGAACATCGGAATCGGAACAGGAACAGGCCATTCAGCCCCTCAAGCCTGTTCCACCATTCAGTGAGATCACGGCTGATCTGCGACCTAACTCCATATACCCGCCCATATCCCTTAATACCTTTTGGTTAACAAGCTATCAATCTCAGATTTAAAATTAACAATTGATCTAGCATCAACTGCCGTTTGCGGAAGAGTTCCAAATTTCTATCACGTAGAAGTGTTTCCTGATTTCACTTCTGAAGAGTCTGGCTCTAATTTTTAGACTATGCCCCCTAGTCCTAGACTCCCCAACCAGTGGAAATATTGTTCCCTGTAATATCTTGAAAACTTCGATCAGATCACCCCTTAATCTTCGAAATTCTAGGGAACACAAACCTAATTTGTGTAATCTCTCCTCATAACTTAACCCTTGAAGTCCGGGTTCTGATTTAATTTTCAGCACAAGTGGATACTGTAACCTCACGTGGAAGAGTGAAAACTTGCGCATTGTGCTAAAATATATTCTTACAAGTTTTATTCTTTTTAAACATTGACCTTTATAATCTCAATTATAATGTTGCTCCGATCATTTTGATGGATTTTCTTTGTGATTTTGCTGCTGTCTTATCACTGGTTTAAAAGTTATAAATTCTGTGCCTGTACATTAATGTCCTTTTTAAATCTTTAACAGGGCCAAATCTGCTGATGAGAGTGACATGAATGGATTCAAGTCCCAGTCATGCAATAAAGTCTTAAAGGTATCCTTAAATTATATGATATTGAAAACGTTGATGTGTGGTATTAACGTTTAATGGCCAGGAAATTCGGCTTCGTAGCGCCCATTTTTTCAGTGCTATGAGTGTTGTTTTGAGTCCAGAATGTGATTATCGCCGCACATGCACACTTCTAGTGCCAGATGCCATTTTGGTGAGGTCGCTAACGCAGGCGCTAGGAGTGTATCCCAGAAGTGTGCAGAATAGGCAGATCGTGACGTCAGTCAGTGTGTGACACTGATTTGATGTCAGTGCTGCCATTTTCGACCTTGATGCTCCAGCTAATGCCCTCTCTTAAACATCACAGCTGAACATGTGTTCAGCAGCTGGAAGGGACCCCACCAGCCCTATTTAAAGGGATCATCAACTGCTTTCAGGCTAGTTGCTGATTGATTTCTACCGGCTCCGAGTGAGCTTGTAGAAGTGTTTGGCGGTTTGTTAGCTTATTTGAAGTTACTGAAGTGTCCAGGGAGTGGTTACTTCAAGGCTTCTGCTTAGACAGTTGTTCCCAGATATCAGTGCAGTAGTTTGTATCCCCCTTGACCTGTAGCATTACAGGAAGAATGAGCAGAGGAGGACAAGCTGCTCGAAGAGGGAGAAGCGGGAGGGGAAGAAGGGCTTTCAGCAGGAGGCCATATCCACCCAGAGTCTTTAGGGAACAATTCTCCTACCTCAACCTCAGCGAGGAACAGTGTATGTGGCATCTCCGCTTCACTAAGGAGAGGCACTCACTTTCAAATCTGCCACTTGTTGCAGGCAGAACTGCAACCTCTGAGCAAGGTGGGGACGGCATTGCCAGTGACTGTGAATGTGAGCATGGCCATGAATTTTTATGCATCGAGCTCCTTCCAGGCTGGAGCAGGCAATATTTCCAACATCTCACAGTTGCTGTGCACGGTTGTGTAAGAGAGGTCACTGAGGCAAAGAGAGGTGAATACATTTCATTCTCAACTTGCTAGAGAGAAATAGACGGAGCAAGCATTCAGCTTTGCCAGGACAATAGACTTCACCACGGTGCAGGGTGCCATTGACTGCACAAACATCAATTTGCAGGCACCACATGTGAATTTGGAGATGCACTGCAACCAGAAAGGATTCCACTCCCTCAATGTCCAGCTGATGTGCGACCATATTCAGTGCATCATGCAAGACAATGCTTGGTATTGTGTCAGCAATCATGATGCCTTCATTCTGAGAGTCCAGTGTACCATCCGCATTTGAGCCACGATAAACAGAAGGAGGCTACTGGGCAACAAGAACAATCCACTGACCATGACTCCACTGCGCAACCCAAGCACATGTGGGCAGCATACATATAACGAAAGGCATGCTGCCATACGGAATGTAATCAACCAGACCATTGGGGGTGTTTCAACAACACTTTCTCTGCCTGTACGTTTCTGGAGCAGCTCTGCAGTACTTGCCAGAGCACGTCTCAAAATTCGTCATTGCTTGCTGCACAACCTCACCAATATGAGAGCACTGCCCTTGCTAGCAGGTATATGGCAAAGAGCTGAGTAGAAGGGAGGGAGAGGGCAACCTAGACAGCCCATTTCTGGCTGGGCTGCCCATGATCAACTCTTTTGACTGCGGCACCAGTGAACACAACCCCAATTCCCCATTCACCAATAGTCCTACACTCCACCTTTACTCTGTTACTGACCATCACAGTGTCATTTTGGCCACAATGCTACAATAAAGGCCACGACAAAACAAACATTCCCAAATTTCTAAATCAAATCATCCAATATTACATACCAAAGCCGTACCCTTGTGCATTCTCTTAGTGCCTGTCTTCCATGTGCCTTTGCCTGTCCTAGTGCTCCTATGCAGTGCTACTCCAGTGGCTGCTGACTTACAGTGGGGTAGACTGTAGATGGCCTTGCAGGACGACCTCAGAACACCTCTGGGCTTAGAAAGCCTGGCTTTGGACTGCACCATCTTGACATAGGCAGCAGCAGTCTGGGTTGGCTGGTTAACAAGACAAAAGCAAGGGAACTGGCGGAATGGCAGTGATGGGAGCATGAATGCTGTCATCCTGAGCGAGGACAGCAGGTTCGTGCTCCATGGAGCCACTTCCCCGGAGGACAGATTGCTGGACTGCTAAGACACCCTGCAACTCCCTTTCAACACTGATAACCGCAGCCATGAAGACAGCAGTCTGAGCTTGTATAGCAGCAAGCTGAGCTTGCATGACAGCAGTCTGAGCTTCCACGGCAGCTCTCGGACGTTGGATAGCTTCTGCTGGTGTTGCAGTGGAAGCTGAGACATCGGCCGTGATCACCTCCATGCTGGAAATCATGGGTTCCAAGCTCTGCTCAAAGCTCTGTGCAAGGTTGGTGCCGGACTTCTCAGCCTACCAATGCACCATTTAATTGTGCATACCCATCAGCCGCCTTCTGTAGGCCGCTCCATCGAAGTCCTCATCTGAGTCCTCTGCAGCAGAACTCATGTGTGACCTCTCCGGGGGGGCTGGCATCTACACTATCCTCGTCCCCTGCCTTGGCTGCAGGCCACTCGTGCCCAATGTCTCACCACGTTTAGATCCCGCGCCTGAACTATCCTCTAAAGCACGCGGAATGTCAGTATCTGAGGTGGTGGCTCTGAGTGTGAAATCGAGTGATGGTGCCATCTCTTCAGCAACACTGCCTTCTTCCTCTTGCAGTTCCTGTTCCTCTACCACTGCCTGGCCAGGTTGCAGTTCTTGGCTGTCTCAGAGAAGAAAGGCACAAGGGTAGGGTTATGTGGGGGGTGGAGAGCAAGAGGTGCACTATCTGCAGCTTGTAAATTAGAAGAGCTTGTGCGATGAGGCAGAAGTAGATTAGGTATAAGGATACCATCATCTTGGATTGTTTCAGCCCCGCCGGCTGAACCCACAGCAATGGCCGCGCTAATAATCTACAGCGCCGTCTCTTCCATGGGGGTTAGGTCATGCAGGCGCGCCTGTCTCCTTGTGGGTAGGACCTGCTGCCTCTGGTTGTAAGCCACTCTTGTCCTGCAAGAGTGGGTGTGGTGCGATGTGTTTGGGTGATGTGCCTATCATGGTTGACTAGCTGGCAGTGTGTGCAAGCTGAGAGATGTGGGAGTGAGGCTTGCAGCAGTGCTGTGTGTGTGAGGGTGAGGTGAAGCTGTGAATGTGAGGGAGGAGTCATGATTGATCCAGGTTGTTGGTCAGTGAGTGAAGAAGGTTTGGTGAATTGAGCAGTGTCTGAGCCTAGTGGTTCAGTTGTAAGGATATGGCATTTGAGGATGAATTCACTGAACTTGACTCCTCGTGTGATGTCATTCAACTTCTTCCAGCACTGCAACCAGGTTCTGGGGGCTACACTGCTGGGTTTGACCACAACGGCTATCTGCTTCCATTGCCTTCTCAAAGTTTGTCTGGAGGGCCCGCTGGCCCCATTGGATACAGGACCCCTCTCCAACAGCTCCCCCACCACCCACCTACTGCCCCAAGGCCTCCAGTGCTGCGTCAGAGAATCTTGAAGCCCGCCCTCTGCTCTGTTGCCCCATCACACACTCTTCCCCAGCCATTTCCAGCACATGCTGCAGCCAGAAGGCACCTCCCCTTTAAGAGATGCAGGCTGGCTTTAACTGGTGCTAACCTCAAACGAACTTGGGCCCCCTGCTGAGGCGTGCAACCACTCATCAGCACGTTCAGCGCTGAGCTGCACGCTACTGTTGTTTAAATTAGCAGGCAGCATGAAATTTGTTTTCTGCGTCCATTGGAAAGAACGGGTGCAGGTTAATCACAGATCGCGATCCCTGCGACCGTTTTTGTACCTTGTCCAATTTGTATGCCAGTGTCTTGCCTGAAAGACAGCACCTCCATCGATGCAGCATTCCCTCAGTATTACATTGAAGAGTTGTCACAAATTATGTGCCCAAGTCCGTAGTGATACCTGATCCGCCAACCTTCTGACTCAGAGGTGAGAATGCTACCATCTGAGCCAAGCTGACACTTGAATGCACATTTGTATAGTTTTGAAACCAGATAGATTTTTTTTTTTTAAACACAAATCTTTTGCTCATTACTGAGGGAAGCACATTCAAATGATATCACTTAATCAGTACTGTTATGTAATGATGTGTGTATCATCCCAGTACCTTAAATGTAATGCAAGTACTATGCCACACCACAGAGGGCGCTGCGGTGGGAAACCCTGGTAGTACCTGTAACAAGGACTATATAAGGCTGACCACCACACCTGGGAGGCACTCTGGAGCTGAACAATAAAGGACGAAGGTCACAGCAGTTAGACTTACACCAGACCGTGTGGAGTCAGTGATTTGTGTGCTACATACACCACATTGGCGACTAGGAAGCGGACGAACTCCACGCAACCATGGCTACTCTGGGCTCGCTAAAGGATTTTACCGTGGGCAATGATTGGGAGGCCTTTACGGAAAGGCTCGAGTACTACTTCACAGCAAATGACTTGACGGAGAACACATACGCAATGAGAGAGAAGGGTAAAGGCGATATTGCTCTCCAGTTGTGGAGATGAGGTTTACTGTCTCGTCAGGGATTTGCTGGCACCCGGAAGCGCCAGGGAAAAGTCATACGAGGAGCTGACTGAACTCATTCGTGACCAGTTGAAACCGAAGGAGAGCATCCTCACGGCCAGATACAAATTTTACCATCACTGCAGACCTGAGGGCCAGGATATCACCAAATATGCTGCGGACCTCAGGAGACTCGCGGCGCCATGTGATTTTGGGGCACACCTTGACGAGGCTTTGCGGGATGTTTTCGTTATGGGGATTGGCCACGAGGGCCTCCTTCACAAGCTGCTGGCCACGGAACCCACAGTCACTCTGACAAAGGCCATCGCCATCAGCCGGGCACATATGACCTCGACTTGCAGCACCAAGCAAATGATCCACACAGTCTCGAACCCGGCAGGCACTGTCCACAGGATAGCGCCCACCACGGACAAAACTGCAGAACGTGGCTCTGCCCGGGGCAGAGAGCACGGACCTCGGGATCCTGGAGCTCAGAGTCCGCCGAGGGGGGCCAATCAAGCAGCACCATGCTGGCGTTGTGGAGGAAGCCATGGGGCTCACCGGTGCAGGTTTGCGGAGTATACGTGCAATACCTGCCACGTTAAAGGCCACCTTCAGCGTATGTGTAAAAGAAATCGGACTCACTGTGTGGCTGAGGAGATGGGGGATGATCCACTGTTCAGCGAGGAGCAGGCAGAAGAAGATGAGGTGCTTGGACTGTATACGTGCACCGACGATTCGCCCCCAGTGATAAGGGATGTAAAAATCAACGGAGTCCCAGTGAGTATGGAAGTGGACACGGGCTCGGGTCCGTCGGTGATGAGTCGGAGAACTTTTGATAAACTGTGGATTAACCCAGCTGCACGACCCAAGCTGGTTCCGGTCACAGCGAAGCTGTACCTACACCAGGGAACTGATACCTGTTCTTGGCAGAGCGGAGGTGCAGGTATCCCACCGGGACGAGACGCACGCTTTACCTTTGTGGGTCGTTGCAGGCGATGGGCCGACACTCCTTGGCCGGAGGTGGATGGGGAAGGTCCGTGGGAGTTGGGAAGACTTCATTCCTCCATAGGCTGCTGCTCCCCGGGGTGCTGCCATGCCCCAGGTCCCCAGAGAGCAGCGCCGACCGAGCTGGAGCTGCAGCCTCAATCCACCCACAGGCAAGTCCCAGCCCCGGACCTCACACAGAGACCCTGCAGCCCCAGCCCCCACAGGCAAGTCCCAGGCCCGGACCTCACACAGAGACCCTGCAGCCCCAGCCCCCACAGGCAAGCCCCAGGCCCGGATCTCACACAGAGACCCTGCAGCCCCAGCCCCCACAGGCAAGCAGCCCTGCACAGAGGGGCCCAAGGTGGAGTGGGGGTTGAGCCGGTGGGGCGCTGCGGGAGGGGTGCTGAGGGATCCAGGGGCCGGCGGTTCGGAAGGGCCCCGCAGAGGAAGAGGCCATTGGGCGGGCCCCGCAGAGGAGCTGGTAACATCGGTCGGCGGCCATGGCAGCCGCAGGGGGGTTCGCTACGGGGGACGCGGCAAGTGCGGCCGCTGGAGAGGCCACGACGGTCGCAGGAGAGGCGGCAAGTCAGGTGGGAGCGGAGGCTGCGACGGCGGAGGGCATTCGGAGCGGCGGAGAAGAAGATGGCGGCGGCATCGTGTCGGAGCAGCAGAGCATCAAAGATGGCGGCGCCCAAGGAGAAGCCTCGTGGAATCATCCTGCATCAAAGATGGCGCCTTAAAGAGGAAATGCACCCGGGAGCCTTAAAAGGGGCCTTACAAAGAGGTGGTCCCCACAAAGGACTTCTGTTTGGCAAAGCGAGCCTAAAATGAGCTATGTTAATGTGAGATAGTGAATTTATAATAAGAATTACTTTTTTCTTTATGCTGAATGGCCACTGTATTTGTGTAAAATAATGGATGAAGTACAATTAATGATAACGGCTAACAAGGAAATCAAGGTTCCGCTACCAGTCAATAACCAGATAAAATGTACCATACTAACGCACTGTCTATGCCCACCTGCCTTCCGTTGGACAAGTGTGATGTTATGTAATGATGTGTGTATCGTTGTCCTGCGTCCAGGTGGGGGGGGGAAGGTGATGTTATGTAATGATGTATGTATCGTCCCAGTACCTTAAATGTATTGTAAGTACTATGCCACACCACAGAGGGCGCTGCGGTGGGAAACCCTGGTAGTACCTGTAACAAGGACTATATAAGGCTGACCACCACACCTGGGAGGCACTCTGGAGCTGAACAATAAAGGATGAAGGTCACAGCAGTTAGACTTACATCAGACTGTGTGGAGTCAGTGATTTGTGTGCTACCTACACCACAAGTACAGTCAAACCTCACTATTACAACTTGGAACCAGTGAAGTTGTCATTTTTAAAGTCCTTAATGTAATGGAATTGCTGTCTGAAGCTGGAAAGAAGATTTGTTATGCATTAATTTGTAATAATGCCGTTCCACTGTACAGACAATTGATAAGAAAACTTATCCCAGGAAAGCTTTTCAAAACTGTAACATTGCGAGGAATGCTCACTTGACTGGCCTACAGACCTCACCAAACCCAGATAGAACGTTCTAACCCTCCTTTTGCTGCCTGTTGGACAATATAAAATAGCATGACAGTATTTTGAAAGCTCCTGCTATTTCTTGGGAGTTTTTCATTCTATGTGCGATACCTAGTGATCAAAGGATGTTGCATTCTTTTCTGACATAATTACATCACGATTAGCAGAGAATTGTTTTTAACTTAGGCTGACTATCTCTCATTCTTTTCTCTCTATGGGGAAGGGGCAGGTCCTGCCTGCATCTCTACCATTGACTTGGCTGAGATCAGCTAACTTGATCAAACCCAGAACTTGCCTCGATCTATATTTCACTGTTAGTGTGGGGTGGCAGAAATCTGTGTGTAATTTGCCTGCACTTTTAAAGCAGCTGGCTATAGAGCGATATTGATGGAAGTTCTTGGATCAGGAAACCAAGGCAGGAGAAACCCATGGAACTTGCTACCGCATGGAGTGGTTGAGGCGAATAACATAGATGTATTTAAGGGGAAGCTAGATAAGTACATGAGTGAGAAAGGAATACAAGGATATGTTGATAGGGTAAGCTTATCTTATGAAGTTGGGTGGGAGGAGGCTGGTGTGGAGCATAAACACCACATGGACCAGTTGGGCTGAATAGTCTGTTTCTGTGCTGTACATTCTATGTAAAACAAAGTCAATCAGCAAAAACTAGAGGATGTTTTGTTACCCATATTTTTAACCAAATAATAGAGGAACATTTTACATGTTTCAATGTGTAGGTAAACCTTTAAAGTATTTCAAACATGTGTTTTATTATACCTTATGTTCTCAGAAACAGCAAGTGAAAAGTGAAAGCTCTGCCCACATTTCCTTTCCTAGAAAGGTCCTCCGAGCATTCAACCCCAATGTTTACAGAAATATTGAGTATGAAGTTTGGCAGAAATCAAAACAAGGTGAGTGTCTTATGTAATTCGCAACCTTTTGATTCTGAGTTGGCTATTTCACACATTGCTGCTGTTAAATATTTAAACTGTACTTTGCAGCACAGCAGAAAAGGGATTATTCTATTGCTGTTGGAATGCAGTACACTGTTGGGGATAAATGTAAGGTAAGCATTGGTGAAAAATGTTTTCTTTTTGATGTTGCTGTTTTAATTCTGAAATAGAAATTCTGGTGATGTATTTTTTAATGTGTGCAGTACTTGGTGTTTGGTCTCAGTCTTTTGAGAAGGGACAAGGAAGGGGATTAGGACTGGAGGGGCAGAGGACAGGTGTGGGAGACAAGGAATGAGGAGGCTGAAATCCAAAACTCAAAACCCCAAAATGCCCTTGGTTGCAGCAGGATGAGGATCGGGCAGCAGGCCTGAAAACATGCTCAGAAGGCCTGGAGATCATTCTGTCGGCTCAAACATGCTTGGAGGGGGACAAGGTTATGATACAGACATAAAAATATGCCAAAGTTCAGGCTGCAGTCCAGGGACTTGCTCAATAGGGAGAAAGGGGTAGGAACTTGTGGGGGATTGGGGTGGGGGTATTGCCAAGCCGAGGAATGGATGCAAAGCCCTCAGCACACTCTTAATGGGAAGGGCAGTGGAGCATCCCAGAGTAGGTTTGAATAATTGCATGTTGTGGCTGAAGTAGAAATTATGTTAATTAGAGTGCCTGTAACAAAAATAGTTCCTTCAAGTACACAGCAGTTGACTTGTCTGATTGATAGGCCTTTGGTTGATATTCCTGCAGATCCAACCTCATGGGCACTGAGGGAAGTGCATTAGATATTCTAATTGATACTTCATTTGGTTCTGTTTAAAAGCTGACAATGTTAAGATGCCCTAACACAGCACCTGTGTAACGGGTACTGTGTGGAATGTTGCAATTCATATTTAATTTTTAAGATAAAACTATTCGATCCCCTGTGGCGTTGTGCAAGGTAAGTCAAAAATACATTGATTTGCTTGCCTGTCTACCTTTATAGTGCTGACTTTCTCACGCTCTTCTTGCCTGTTTCTATCTCTTTCTCCTGTTCTGGTTCTCTCCCCATATCTCTCTTTGTTTCTATCCATCTTTTTTCTTTCCTCTTGAGTTAAACTTGCATGGTGTGGTGTGACGGGGAAAGGAGCTACCAGTAGCTGCAGGCAGCATGTGGGGAAAATGCAGTTCTTTGCGGCTCCCTTTCTGTCCTCTTCTCCCAATTACCCATGCTTCCCCTTTAACACCTCAATCCCATCACATTCCCTACCCCTTTATTTTCCTGTTACTTATTGTCTTTCATAACACCTCTTATGCCTATCATTACTACTAAAGATACAACGTCCCAAATCCAGAATTCCGAAAACTGGAATTGTCTGTAAACCGGACATTTTTTTCAAAAAGCGCATTGCAGATGGAATCGTCCGGAATCCGAATTATTGTCCGAAAACCGGACAGGGCCTCGGTCCCGAGGTTGCCGGATTCGGGACGTTGTACCTGTACCTTGTTCCTTTTAGAACTATCCTCTGGACTCTTATGCCCTGGCTTCCCAATTGCTCCACTGTCACTCATCTCATCCATATTCACTCTCTCGCAGTCACACTCACTCACCCCAGGGTGGGTCCTGAGAAGCCACTTCACTTTAGACCAGTTTCCCTCCTACTATACCTTGCTACATTTTCCCCAAAAGGGGTTTTGTTTGCTTTCAAAATTCAACATTCTTTAAAAAAAAATCAAATTAAATTGAAGAAAAGCTGCCTGTCTGAGGTGTTAGAAATTGAAACCTCTGTCTCCCAGGTATAAATCAACAGCATTGACTTTTTTGAGTCAACAAAACGCAGATAGAGATAACCAAATAGCTTCAAAGTTCAACTTGTGTTCCTCTTTGAAAATTGAAGTTATATTAAATGAAGAAATCTCTCTCTCTCTCTCTCCCTCCCTCCCCCTCTCCCTCTCAGCATATGCACTTAAAAAAAATAGAATGCAAAACAGAAACCAGAACAGGTGTGGAATCGGGCCACTCAAACACAACACACACACAGCCGCTTTTTTTTCCAAGAACACTCCATATGAATCTTACCCTCAGCAAAGCTTTTGAAATTTGTCTCTTGTTTTTCCAAATGATTTGAAGAAAATGTACTGGGTAGAAACTACTAGGAGGTAAAGAAAAACATTCCATCAGTACAGTTAATTAAATTGTAAACAGCATCCTTGGAAATTAGGTTAACTGCAAATACTCAAACTTCAAAATCTAAATTCAACTCACAGTATCACAGGTCTATGCAAAAATAACCAGCTCAAGTGTAGTTTTGGGGAACGACTGAGGCCTAAAAGCTTTAATGAAGGCATTTATAGACACAAAACAATTTGATAAATTGAATTATTATTGTGAAATATGTAATTTTAAAATTTTTCATTTTATTTAAACCCTCACTTTGAACATTATGAAAAATAACATGAAAAATAAATGTCAGAAAGCATTTTGAGTTATTTTATCTTAGCGAAATAATCTAACTACAAAAAATAGAAGCTATTATGTGTAACAAGTGACACCTTTAACATTGAAAAGGCCTCTTACAGTGCCATCTACAGGAGTACAGACATTGTAGATACTTGTACAGGTTCAACCTCACTTACATAGAAACATAGAAAATAGGTGTAGAAGTAGGCCATTCGGCCCTTCGAGCCTGCATCACCATTCAATATGATCATGCAACTTTAGTACCCCACTCCCTTATCCAGAACCATTCCCGGCTATCGGTGGCATACGTGCAGAACTCTGACGTGAGCAAATTGAAATCCTTCCTCGCTGTGGACTCCCGCAATCGCTGGCCTGACCCTTCAATCCACCACCGCCACCCCCCATGATCTCTCTGCCACACTTCCAGCCCCAAGCCAGCCAGCCCCGACATCCTCTTGCTCAGTACCTGTACCATCCAATTTAATGTGACAAGAGCGTCGGCGGCAGTCGGGAGCAGCGTCGGGAGTTCGTTGGAGAGGCCTATAAAAGGCACAGCAGGGAGTCCGGGGCCCAGCGTCGGCGGCAGTCGGGAGCAGCGTCGGGAGTTCGTTGGAGAGGCCTATAAAAGGCACAGCAGGGAGTCCGGGGCCCAGCGTCGGTGGCAGTCGGGAGTTCGTTGGTGAGGCCTATAAAAGGCACAGCAGGGAGTCCGGGGCCCAGCGTCGGTGGCAGTCGGGAGTTCGTTGGTGAGGCCTATAAAAGGCACAGCAGGGAGTCCGGGGCCCAGCGTCGGCGGCAGTCGGGAGCAGCGTCGGGAGTCCGTTGGAGAGGCCTATAAAAGGCACAGCAGGGAGTCCAGGGCCCAGCGTCGGTGGCAGTCGGGAGTTCGTTGGTGAGGCCTATAAAAGGCACAGCAGGGAGTCCGGGGCCCAGCGTCGGTGGCAGTCGGGAGCAGCGTCGGGAGTTCGTTGGAGAGGCCTATAAAAGGCACAGCAGTGAGTCCGGGGCCCAGCGTTGGCGAGAGGTGCGTCGGAGAGGTGAACTTGTGCAGCTACAGGGAGAAGGCAAAAAAGAAGTAGAAAGAAACAGAAAGGTGACGTCACAGCCAAGGGGGTAAGTGATTGGCTGGATTGGTGAGTAGTTTTTTTTTCTCTTCTATCACAGTGAGTAAACTTTAACATTGTTGCCAATTTAAGTGTATCTAAGGGTTAAGTCATGGCAGGAGAGCTCGGTCACGTGATATGCTCCTCCTGTACCATGTGGGAACTCAGGGATACTTCCGGTGTCCCTGACGACTACGTGTGCGGGAAGTGTGTCCGCCTCCAGCTCCTGACGGTCCGCGTTGCGGAATTGGAGCTGAGGGTGGATTCACTCTGGAGCATCCACAATGCTGAGAATGACGTGAGTAGCACATGTAGCGAGCTGGTCTTACCACAGGTGAAGGGTCCACAGCCAGCTAGGGAAACAGATACACCGTTTTGAGTACTGTTGAGGGGGATGACTCATCAGGGGAGGGCAGCAGCAGCCAAGTTCATGGCACCGTGGCTGGCTCTGCTGCACAGGAGGGCAGGAAAAAGAGTGGGAGAGCGATAGTCATAGGGGATTCGACTGTAAGGGGAATAGATAGGCGTTTCTGCGGCCGCAACCAAGACTCCAGGATGGTATGTTGCCTCCCTGGTGCAAGGGTCAAGGATGTCTCGGAGCGGGTGCAGGACATTCTGAAAAGGGAGGGTGAACAGCCAGTTGTCGTGGTGCACATTGGTACCAACGATATAGGTAAAAAAAGACATGAGGTCCTACAAGACAAATTTAAGGAGTAGGACCTCAAAAGTAGTAATCTCAGGATTGCTACCAGTGCCACGTGCTAGTCAGAGTAGGAATCGCAGGATAGCGCAGATGAATACGTGGCTTGAGCAGTGGTGCAGCAGGGAGGGATTCAAATTTCTGGGGCATTGGAACCGGTTCTGGGGGAGGTGGGACCAGTACAAACCGGACGGTCTGCACCTGGGCAGGACCGGAACCAATGTCCTAGGGGGAGTGTTTGCTAGTGCTGTTGGGGAGGAGTTAAACTAATATGGCAGGGGGATGGGAACCAATGCAGGGAGACAGAGGGAAACAAAAAGGAGGCAAAAGCAAAAGACAGAAAGGTGATGGGTTTCTCTGCCTTCCACTTTTACTCAAGGCAAAAAACAAAAAGGGCCACTGAATATAAAGGGGCTGCAGGAGGGGTCAAAACTAAAAATCATGGTTTAAAAACTAGTATTAAAACACTCTCCCTAAATGCACGCAGCATTCGAAATAAAGTAAATGAGTTGATGGCACAAATCATTGCAAATGGGTATGATTTGGTGGCCATTACAGAAACATGGTTGCAGGGTGGCCAAGACTGGGAATTAAACATACAGGGGTATCTGACAATTCGGAAAGATAGACAAGAAGGGAAATGAGGTGGGGTAGCTCTGTTAATAAAGGATGATATCAGGGCAGTTGTGAGAGACGATATTGGCTCTAATGAACAAAATGTTGAATCATTGTGGGTGGAGATTAGAGATAGTAAGGGGAAAAAGTCACTGGTGGGTGTAGTTTATAGGCCCCCAAATAATAACTTCACGGTGGGGTGGGCAATAATCAAGGGAATAATGGAGGCATGTAAAAAAGGAACGGCAGTAATCAGGGGGGATTTTAACCTACATATCGATTGGTCAAATCACATCGCACGGGGTAGCATGGAGGAGGAATTCATAGAATGCATACGGGATTGTTTCTTAGAACAGTATGTTACAGAACCTACAAGGGAGCAAGCTATCTTAGATCTGGTCCTGTGTAATGATGCAGGAATAATAAACGATCTCCTAGTAAAAGATCCTCTTGGAATGAGTGATCACAGTATGGTTGAATTTGTAATACAGATTGAGGGTGAGGAAGTAGTGTCTCAAACGAGCGTTCTATGCTTAAACAAAGTGGACTACAGTGGGATGAGGGCAGAGTTGGCTAAAGTAGACTGGAAACACAGACTAAACGGTGGCACAATTGAGGAACAGTGGAGGACTTTTAAGGATCTCTTTCATAGTGAGCAACAAAAATATATTCCAGTGAAAAAGAAGGTAAGAGAAGGGATAACCAGCCGTGGATAACCAAGGAAATAAAGGAGAGTATCAAATTAAAAACCAATGCGTATAAGGTGGCCAAGGTTAGTGGGAAACTAGAAGATTGGGAAAATTTAAACGACCGCAAAGAATGACTAAGAAAGCAATAAAGAAAGGAAAGATAGATTACGAAGGTAAATTTGCGCAAAACATAAAAACGGATAGTAAAAGCTTTTACAGATATATAAAACGGAAAAGAGTGACTAAAGTAAATGTTGGTCCCTTAGAAGATGAGAAGGGAGATTTAATAATGGGAAATATGGAAATGGCTGAGACCTTAAACAATTATTTTGCTTCGGTCCTCACAGTGGAAGACACAAAAACCATGCCAAAAATTGCTGGTCACAGGAATGTGGGAAGGGAGGACCTTGAGACAATCACTATCACTAGTGGGGTAGTGCTGGACAGGCTAATGGGACTCAAGGTAGACAAGTCCCCTGGTCCTGATGAAATGCATCCCAGGGTATTAAAAGAGATGGCGGAAGTTATAGCAGATGCATTCGTTATAATCTACCAAAAGTCTCTGGACTCTGGGGAGGTACCAGCGGATTGGAAAACAGCTAATGTTTAAAAAAGGGGGCAGACAAAAGGCAGGTAACTATAGGCCGGTTAGTTTAACATCTGTAGTGGGGAAAATGCTTGAAACTATTATTAAGGAAGAAATAGCGGGACATCTAGATAGGAATAGTGCAATCAAGCAGACGCAGCATGGATTCATGAAGGGGAAATCATGTTTAACTAATTTACTGGAATTCTTTGAGGATATAACGAGCATGGTGGATAGAGGTGTACCGATGGATGTGGTGTATTTAGATTTTCAAAAGGCATTCGATAAGGTGCCACACAAAAGGTTACTTACGCGGAGTCAGAGGAAATGTATTAGCATGGATAGAGAATTGGCTGGCGAACAGAAAGCAGAGAGTCGGGATAAATGGGTCCTTTTCGAGTTGGAAATCGGTGGTTAGTGGTGTGCCACAGGAATCTGTGCTGGGACCACAACTGTTTACAATATACATAGATGACCAGGAAGAGGGGACAGAGTGTAGTGTAACAAAATTTGCAGATGACACAAAGATTAGTGGGAAAGCGGTTGTGTAGAGGACACAGAAAGGCTGTAAAGAGATTTAGATAGGTTAAGTGAATGGGCTAAGGTTTGGCAGATGGAATACAATGTCGGAAAGTGTGAGGTCATCCACCTTCGGGAAAAAAACAGTAAAAGGGAATATTATTTGAATGGGGAGAAATTACAACATGCTGAGATGCAGAGGGACCTGGGGGTCCTTGTGCATGAATCCCAAAAAGTTAATTTGCAAGTGCAGCAGGTAATCAGGAAGGCGAATGGAATGTTGGCCTTCATTGCGAGAGGGATGGAGTACAAAAGCAGGGAGGTCCTTCTGCAACTGTATAGGGTATTGGTGAGGCCGCACCTGGAGTACTGCGTGCAGTTTTGGTCACCTTACTTAAGGGTAGATATACTAGCTTTGGAGGGGGTACAGAGACGATTCACGAGGCTGATTCCGGAGATGAGGTGGTTACCTTATGATGATAGATTGAGTAGACTGGGTCTTTACTCGTTGGAGTTCAGAAGGATGAGGGGTGATCTTATAGAAACATTTAAAATCATGAAAGGGATAGACAAGATATCTTGTTTCCACTGGTCGGGGAGACTAGAACTAGGGGGCACAGCCTCAAAATACGGGGGAACCAATTTAAAACCGAGTTGAGAAGGAATTTCTTCTCCCAGAGGGTTGTGCATCTGTGGAATTCTCTGCCCAAGGAAGCAGTTGAGGCTAGCTCATTGAATGTATTCAAATCACAGATAGATAGATTTTTAACCAATAAGGAAATTAAGGGTTATGGGGAGGGGTGGGTAAATGGAGCTGAGTCCACGGCCAGACCAGCCATGATCTTGTTGAATGGCGGAGCAGGCTCGAGGGGCTAGATGGCCTACTCCTGTTCCTAATTCTTATGTTCTTATGTTCACCCCTCGTCCGAAAAAATCCCTAATCCAGAACAGGCCAGGTCCCGAGGGTTCTGGATAAAGGAGGTTCAACCTGTAGTGACTTTTCTATGAAATGTACGCCACGGACCATATTTTATATAATAGATACAACAATCAACATTGGGGAAAAAAAACATGAAAATCTAATCAGGTTTTATGATATTTTAAAAGAATATTCTAATGAAGTATACATTTATAAATTAAGATATTGAATGATTTGTTTAAAAAGAACCTAGATAGAGTTCCTGAAAAAAATGTAACTCAGGAACACTTGTATTTGTCTTGCATTGGTCTGGCATCTAACTGTATGTTGCTATTTGTGGTGAACATTACAATGCAGACTAGCTCCAAATTAACATCGATATGTATAAGAGAGTATTTTCTCTGCCATGTTCCCTCTTTTTTTTCTCCCCCTCCCCTTTTGCTATGAATGCATTGCTTGTTGGGCTGACAAATTTCATTGATTGAAATGTAACTTCCATTCTTCCATAAAACTTTTTAAATTGCTTTCAAACAGAAATGTTCTAATATTATTTATTGATTTGTCCTATCTCTGTCATGTCAGATTTATATTGTGGATTTTTTTTAGATTTACATATCTTAATTTGTACACAATTGCAGCATAAAAGAAGCTAACATAAGAGGAGGATTTGTTCACGATGGAGATCTGTCATTTACATTCTAGGAAACCATATTTGTTTCTTTAAAAAAAAAGTTCAATTTTCGTGCAGTTTAAAAAATTTTAAAAAATCTCTAATACGAATGGCCAACAAGAATGGGTATTTTATCAGATACTGCTCTTAATTACTATTGTGGTGAATTGTAGTCTTGAAAGCCGAGTTGTTTTCACATAATGAGAGACAAGAGAGGCATTTAGGTCAGGACACTGCCAAGGCTAAAAAGTGTAAAGGCAGCAGGCAAGAACAAAGAAACCGAAAAGTTCAAGTCTAAAGAGGAGAGAAGGACTCTCATTAGATCACTGCAAATTTGTAGAATGATCAGTTAATTACTGGGAAAACGATGATCGGTTAATTACTGAGAAATAATAGTATATGATTTTCTCTTCTACTGCGATTTCCTTCCTTCTACCCCCTCCTCTCCTGACTCAAGAACATAAAGCATAGAATAAAAAAATGGCCATCAACCCCTATTGCTTCTACAAGCCATGTGTACTGATCTATTCTATTTTGGACTCTAACCCACTCATTTAATCTCCTGAAGAAATGCTCTATAAATGCTCCCAAAATCAAACTATACTCCAGAATATTCATCTGTACTCATCTCTTCACTAGGGCCTGCTGCCCTCTATAGACAACATTACCCTCTGGTCCCTGCTGCAGAGGATCAACATACCCTATGAAGTACTTCATCATCTCAGTCCATGTCTATCCTCTCATGCCTGTATCCTCATCCCATTCCCATGGTTTATAGCACTGACGTCCCTGGATGAGTTATCGCTTTGTAACACACTCTGGTTTGCTTATTATTGTGGATGTGTGCATAACATAAATAATGAACATTCTGAGGAAATTTATTTAAATTCTTTCATAACCTCTTCCTTAGGTATGCCTGGATAATGGTAAGTGCTACAATGCACACATTCAGGCAGTCAGTCCTGACAATGGGCCAGTCGTTGTCTACGTAGAAGAACTAGGAGAAAAGTAAGTTTGACTAATATAATTTTAACTATACTTGCATTATGCCTACTTTTTCAGCGTTTTTTAAAGAAGATTAGATGACTGCTTTACATTTTATCCCGATTCAGCGTATCAGCATTCTTGCATCTTGATGCGAGCACGTCGATGCGTATGACTTTCATGACATCAGTGCATAGACCGTCGTCAAAGCGCAGAGCAGCAGATGTCACAGTGCCAACATAATGGAACAGTGCATATGCAGGAACAGTAAATTTCCAGTTTCCAACTGATATGCATGAAGCTTAAACCAGTACACTATGGAAACTTGGAGAATGGTGAACAGAAGTCCCTCTCCTGAGAACTAAATTTAGACTCTTGATAAAAAATGTAAAGCACCTTAAAATCATCTTGGGATTGAGGGGGTGGGGGAAGGAGGGTGAGGACCATGTAAAGAAGTAAATACTTTTAGTGGAAATGAATTATCTAGTTTCCATGATGGTTCAGTTAGTAACTGCATTTCCCAATAAGAATCTAAATCATACTATTATAATCGCGGCAAATCCTGACCGTGCCATCACTTTTGAATACTGGAACAATCGGGCTGGCCCACTTGCTGAATTCCACTGGGGAGATGATGCCCTCGCGTTGCAACTTGTCCAGCTCGATTTCCACACTCTCCCTCATCATGTGAGGTACCGCTCGCGCCTTGTGGTGAATGGGTCGTGCCTCTGGGACCAAGTGGATCCGCACCTTCACCTCGGAAATGTTTCCAATGCCTGGCTCAAAAGGGAAGGAAATTTGTTAAGAACCTGGGTACATGAGGCCTCATCGACATGTGATTGCGCTCGGATGTCATCCCAGTTCCAGCGGATTTTGCCCAGCCAGCTCCTTCCAAGCAATGTGGGGCCATCGCCCAGGACAATCCAGAGTGGCAGTTCATGCACCGTGCCCTTGTAGGTGACCTTGACCATGGCGCTGTCCAGGACAGCGATAAGCTCTTTGGTATACGTTCTCAGTTTCGTGTGGATGGGGCTCAGGGCTGGTCTGAATGCCTTGTTGCACCACAGTCTCTCAAACATCTTTTTACTCATGATGGATTGGCTAGCACCAGTGTTCAGTTCCATGGCTACAGGTAAGCCATTCAATTTTACGTTTAGCATTATATGTGGACATTCCGTCGAAAATGTGTGCACCCCGTGTACTTCAGCATCTGCCTCCTCTCTCAGGCTCGAAATTGCTTTGATTCACCGTGGACCGATCTTCCTCTGCCACGTGGTGGTTAGCAGGTTTTGCAGAGCTTGCAGCTCGTTTGCAAGCTCATTGGAGGTGCCCCATTGTTCCACAGCTCTTGCAAACATACCCTTTGAAGCGGTATGAATAGACTGAATGGAAGCCTCCACAACGCCAGCAAGGTGTGAATTGCCTTGCATTCATCCTTTGTTGGTGACTCAGAGTCATCTGGGTCACCTGAGGCCTTGCTGGCAGTTGCAGACTCGTGGGTTCTGCCCTGTACATTTCTGCTCGCAAACACAGTTTCAGTTAATTTATGAACATTGCTAGCACTTGTGTACTGAGAGATTTGTTTGGTGTTATCGCTAGTGGACATAAACGCCTGTGCTATCGCAATGGCCTTACTGACGGGCGGTGTCTCTACAGTCAAAAGTTTTCGTAGGATGGTCTCATCGCCAATGCCCAGTACAAAAAAGTCTCTAAGCATTTGCTCCAGGTAGCCATCAAACTCACATTGTCCTGCAAGTCGCCTTAGCTCGGTGATGTAGCTCGCCACTTCCTGACCTTCAGATCGCTGGCACGTGTAGAACCGATACCTTGTCATCAGCACGCTCTCCCTTGGGTTAAGATGCTCCCGAACCAGTGTACACAGCTCCTCATACGATTTATCTGAGGGTTTCACCGGAGCCAGAAGATTCTTCATGAGGCTGTAGGTCGGTGCCCCGCAGACTGTGAGCAGGACCGCTCTCCTTTTTGCAGCGCTTCCTTCTCCGTCCAGCTCGTTGGCTACCAAGTACTGGTCTAGCCGTTCGACATAGGCTTCCCAGTCCTCGCCCTCCGAGAACTTCTCCAGGATGCCCACGGTTTGCTGCATCTTTGCGTTGGATTCGTATTCTCGTCGCCAGTTATTGTGTTCCTAACACAGATGAGGCTGCAAACAGGGAGGTTAAAGTAACAGTGACCTCAGTCTTTAATAAGACACTCCAGAGTGAAGAACAGGCTTTAGGGGCCGGCTTATATACAGTGCTCCCAAGGGATGCTGGGATCTCTTGGGACTTCAGGGGATGAGCTCCCTGGTGGCAGAACATGGGAGTGCATGCTTTGCAGATACACAACAAACCCTATAAATGAATAGTCTTCTGATGCTCACTGGCTAGTCTCACATATGAAATATGACCACCTGGAGAAATACTGGAGGGTGACCTGCACATGGAATCATACTCCAGCATGACCCAAGGCTTGCAAAAGAGTAGGAGAGGAAGATATTTTTCCACTTAACCTTCTCCCATGAATGCAGTTCTCACTTAAATGTTTTGGTGCACATTTTTCTCGAGTGGGACATTACGTGGCATGTCCTGTTAGTACATGCACGTTTAGGTTTAGGTTTTCAACATCTTTGCCTACAAAGTTGCTGGAAGTGCAAGCTGATAAATGTGCAGTGAGGTCAAAAGGGCATCTGGGACCTTGGTGAACAATGGGACAAACATCCTTAACGAATGAGGTTTAATGATTGAGAAATAAATAAAGGAACAACTAAGAAGGAGGGTGTATTAGAATGAGTTAATTCAATGTTAAATTAGGTACAGAAAGTGAAATAATGAGGGAAAGAAAGAGTTGATTAAGAGTGAGGAAAAAAGGAAGCAGAAAGGAAAAATAAGGAAAAGTAAGTTTTAAAAAAATTTTAAAAATTTGACAATTTAAAAATCTTCAACATAAATTCACAATGTGAAGAAATGAGACACCACATCATTAATTGTTTGTTTTCTGGGCAAGGGAGGTTAATTGGCAGTCATTAACAGTTATCACATTAAAAGGGTACTTGTGCTGTTAATTACTGGATTTAACTTTCTGTGGCAAGTTTAATGGGCAATTAATGCTCAAATGCAGCAACTTGATGAAAATCACGGGGAAGTCAAGGACAAGATGCCGTTTTCGTGAAGCTAATGGCGGTGCGGCGCAAATCAGTTTCAGCGTATGGTGATTCACAATTCACTGGGAATCTCTTCCTTGTTACAATTTGCTGGCTGATTTGTGCATTAATCATAGCATGCTTTGTTCCAACAAGTTTATTTTTTCAGCAAATTCTGAGCCAATTTCACAGTTTACTCATGTAATAACCTGTAGCAGGAGCATTTTGACCTGTTAACTTTGTTTTGTTGAGTGCTGTTAAACAACAGATCCAAAGCTAGATGGACATTTATGCATTTTAAAAATATAAATATATATTTTGTGCTCATTGGTTGTAGTTTGAGGCATATGTCCTATTAACAGTAAACCTATCTGTAGCGAGCTGATATTGGGGCTTTTGAACAAGAAACTGCAAAATTTTTCTTGCATTTCACTCTAATAGGTTATTGATCATTCAAGTGACTATTATGTTAATTTAGCACCTCCTAACAGCATATGCGGTAGTTCTCTACGGTATGACAGAATATGTTGTCATGCTACAAATTGCAATTTGAAGTAACTCTCCCTTGAGGGAATAAATTAACTGGCCAACTGATTTGTGTAGGACCGAAGAATATGTCGCTTGGAGAATATGCTTTTAGTGCATTCAAAGAATGTACCGAGCAGTGTAATTGTACTGAAGCTTACCGAGACTGATATGGGAAGACGTTTGCCTATATTTTTTCTGAGCTTGAATGTCAGGTGGTGTTTCCAGTGAGACTGGTAAGGTTTGTCAAGCTGTTATATCCCTGAGGAGGTTGAATGTGCAACATGCAGCTCTTGCTCATAGCAATTAAGAAAATGCTGCTTTTGCTCAGAACTGGCCTGTGGTATTACTAAACTCTACCTGCAGCAGTGCGATCGTATTTGACACTAGTGTTTTTAATTTCAAATTTCTTTTGTTTTCTTGCATCCTCTCCTGAAAGTGCTGGTAAGCCTTGGGTACCATGCTTAAGTATCTTTAGATCAGGTAATGAGAAAGTTGGTCCAAATCATTACATGATTACTGCTCTGCACATCTTTTACATTCAGCGTAATTCATAAAACTTTACAACACATTTGACCCATCATAAATGTGGTGGCTCTTCATTAGAGTACCTCAAAACTAATGCCCCAGATTCTCCCCATAGCCCTGTGTCATCGTCTGCTTTAAATATTTATCTAATTTTTCCTGAAAAAGTAGTGGTTTCTGTGGCAAGAATTGTTCCAAGAATCCTCTGCATAAAGAATTTTCTCCTAACCTCTTAGTGACAATTTTACATTGTTGAGCCCTCGTCACCCAGAGGGAATAGCCTTTCCCTGTTCATTCTATCAAAACTGCTCAGAATTTTTAAAACTTCTTGCATCTCCTCTCAGCCTTCTCAGCTGCAGTGGAAATTGTTTCTGTTCTTCATGATATAGTTTTTGATCCCTGGCATCATTCTGGTATATCTACATTGTACAATATGGCTTTAATTACCTTTCTCTAATAGGCGTTCAAAGCTCCACACAATACTCTAACTGTGACTTAATCAACATTTTGGATAAATTCATCATTACTTCTTTACTCTTGTAGCCTATCCTCCTAAACATAGGTTCTCCATCAAAAAGTGACTGAAAATGCCAAAAAGTACTAAAGGGATAATATTGAAAATACAAATGGTACAACAATCAGCAAGAGGAAGTAAAACAAAAATATTTACCAGGAATACCATAAGGAGCTGAGTGTGCCTTTGTAAATATATTATTTCTCTTCAGATACAGTGCCCTTCTTCAGAACCTTAGGCCACTTACTCGGGTCTCTCAAGGGGGAAGCTGGAACAGAGTTCAAGGGAAAAGAGCTAAGAAGCCAGTGAACGTCAATTCTGGTAAGGATTTTAAAAACAAAAGTAATTTTCTGATTTTGATGCTAGAAGAGATGTATGATTCAGAATGTATGGCAGTAACAAAACATTTCTACTAACAGATTTATTAGCTGGCGAAGTATATGTAGGCAATGGGGATAGTTTTATATTGCGATATTCAAATGTAGATGCTAATGGATGATGAGATGTAATTTCTGATATCACCTATTAATAACAAGTGTGCCAAGAAAACATTTTATTGGTAGTTGATTGTAATGCACTGTGCTATCATACAGTCAGAACCAAAATAGTTTTTAAAGAATTACGCATTTCTGTTGCCAGAAGCTGACTTCAGGCGAGGGAAAAATTCAAGCAGTTTTGTAAATAAGCCAATCCGATCACAGCCAAGCCTACCACCACGTCTGCAGCAAGCAATGGGAGCCAGGCAAGAGGGCTCCACACAGCAGGTCCCAGGTCAACAACCCAAAAAGTCATCTACTGAGTATGTAAGCCGAGACGAGGACTTTCCACAACTCTCAAAGTGAGTATTGGAGGAGCTCTTGTTTCCTTGGCTGCACAAATGTAATTATAATTCAGAAGAAAATATGGAGGGGTGGGAAGATGTGAACACCTAGATCTTAGAATTTATTTTTCTCTTCTGATACGATAGAACAGTTTCAGGTAATCTTGGTTTGATAGTTTTGCAAATCGTCTGGTGTCTTAATCCCTGCTCCTTTCTAGAGGAGCAGTTATGAATCTCCCCAGCATTGCTCCAGCCGGTAGAATCATAGAATCATTGTATTCAATTTTCCCCAATGCCGTCTTTTGGCGTATTGCCAGAGTTACAGCAGTTTTTTTTGGCCCCAACTACTCCAAAAAAAATCTAGCAAGTTTCCCCATTCTATTTTTTTAATTTGGCGCCACGCAGCCTGTCCTGTACCTTCAAGGGGTGGAGCCTAATGTCTGCACCAATAAAACGATGCCCCCCACCCTCCCCTTCTGCGCATGCGCAAAAAACAAAGGCCTTTTTTATGTGATTGCTATGGGCGCGCATGCCCAGTACACCTCCCGGTCTGCATTCGTCCATTTTTAAAGAGCCAGTTGTGTGTGAGGACTTTAATTCACATTGGAAAAATCGGAGCTGCAATACAAGGTGCAACGCGGCTTAAGGACCAAGAATTTCTTACAGGATGAAATGGAGGCACAAGTTACTGTAATTGAGGCCAGATGGCACGAGCTGGACACCAGCAGAGGTCACAAAAGTTTCACCAAAAGAAATGAAGAAACGCTGGAACCGACTTGCAGAAGATTACTGAGCAATGGTGACCACTACGAGGTCTGGAGGCCTGTGGAAAAAGAAGTGGCAGGACCTTGGGCAAGTAGTTCGTGTAAGTAATGTTTTCATTTATTCACTGGAATTGCAATTGTAAATGTGACTGGCTGTATATATCCCACCCAGCAGAAAGACACCTTCCCTAAAAAGGTATGTTTTCATCTTTGCAGAGAAAGGTGGCACACAACAAAAGGAAAAGAACTCGAGCAGGAGGAGGCCCGGCAAATCTATACGCACTGACACCCTTGGAAAACAGGGTCGCTGCTTTGATGTGTCCTGACTGGGGAAAAGCAACCACCACTGCACAAGCTGGGCCCACACTCTGGAGAGGACAAATCCTGCAAATTCCATAGTCTGGTTTTGCTAAATGTAAAGTACTGTGCAGGCTAGCCATGCTTTGGTTCATGGGGATGTTTCTGTCAGCTACGCTTCGATTGATGCAATATGCTATCATTCATCGTGGTCCTTCAAATGAGCCTGCTGCCTGCGCTGTGTGAGCCTACTCATGCCACCCACCCTGCCCCCTCTTCTGCTGCTAACTATTTGTCTGTTCTGTTATATTTTGCAGAACTTGAGGCCAACTCTGACGATGCAGAAGATGATTCTGGCGCGGATGAGCCTGAAGAGGAGAACATCTTCCAATCCCACCTTCCAGACCAAGAGCATGGGAGTGAGGGGGAAGTGATTGATGAAGCCCCCACTGTTATACTCACTTTGGAGGAGGTGCACATGCCACCCATTGAGGTGCCAGCCCCTTACCTGAGAGGTACGAGTGCTGCTGGGACATTCCATGGTTTCCCACAGTCCGAGGCTGGGGATTCCAGTGGGGTGCAGCGAGGCACACCAAGGGCCCCACCATCTGAGGCTGCGGGTCCCAGTGGAATGCAGCGAGCCACACCCAGGATGAGGAGGGGAAGGAGAGCTCAACAGCGCTCTCCTGAGGTGCATGATCTAACAGATGTGGTTCAGATGATGGCAATGAGTGTGGAGAGCATTGACCTTACGCGATTACTCCTGGACACCCTCACTGGGGTGAATGATGAGGTATCTGGACTGTTGGGAGAAGTAACAACACGCTCGCGAGAAATGGGAACATTGTCTGGGAATATGAGGGAGGGAATGTCTCAGGCAGCGGATACAATGTCGGTGCACATGAGGGAGGGAATGTTGCAGGTAGTTGACGCACTGTTTCTCAACATGTTGGAGGACATGTGACAGGTAACTGTGACACTGTCGGAGAACATGAGGGAGCGAATGCTGCAGGTAGTTGACACACAAGGCACATGAGGGAGGCAATGTCAGAGTTAGCTGCTGCAATAAAGGAACACGCCCAGACTCCGCGCCCATTGACGGAATCAACTACCACTCCCACTCCAATCCCCAGACCAGCCTCTGAAGATGCCTAAGCCGGGCGTTCCACATTACCGGCTGCCCACGCTCCCCCCCCCCCCCCCCCCCCGGCCATCAAGAAGTGCATATTACCCGAGATGTTCGAAAGAATAAGCTTGGTACCAACCCGAAAAATGCTGCGCCACCGTCTGCGGGCGGTCTTAGAATAAGGAGAGATGGATGCAATCTTTCTTTGCTGCTGTTGTTGTTGTTATTGTTGTTACTATTGTAGCAATTCTCAAATTAAAAGTTTTTTGTAAGTTATGTGTTGGGGTAAAAAGAAGACTTCTCTTCCTCCAAGGTGGACTCCCTGATATAAGGAATCAACACCTGCTCTCTCTCTCGTATAGCAACCATGGAATCACTCAGACTAAACCTTGGTTCAATCGATTTTTATTCAAGCATGCTCTGGAAAGTTCCGATGAACACTTCCCCGATCAGAGGTTTTACAATTACAGTTATACATTTTTCGAGGTGTGCGACCCTCCTACAAAACCACCGATTGGCCTACTGCTCAGACTGGCTCTGAGTGGTTCTCCCCCACATGTCCATCTCCCATCATATGTCACCCTTCTGGAATGTGTTATTAAGTGGTGCCAACTTTGCCTCAGTTCCTCATGACATGTGAATTGACCTTGCTTCCCAGGGTTTGCTATCTTTCTAGACTGTTGACTCTCCACTGCCCTTGGTGGATGTGTTATTCAGTACTGAGTGTATCTTCTATCAGTCTGTGCTAAGGGTCAACGCATTGTTGGCTACTTATGATTCCTCAGAACCTCCTATTACTGATAAGCCCTACAATTCAGTTCGGGTATCGGTTTTCCTCCTCTTACATTATGTAAATTTAAAAGTTTGTAAGTGATTTTAGAGTTTGTAAGTGATAAAGTTTGTAAGTGATCTTAACTGAAAACTTTGACACGAATATTTTTATCTTTTAAGTTAAGAACAAACAAATGTTTGTTAAACTTTTGAATAAAATATATTTTAAATTATAACGGAATCATTCCCATTATTTGTTCCATTAACATAACACAACATTACGGAACAAGTCCAAACAGTAAACATGGTCCATTTGGAATAGTTGCCGCTGAGCCTTCAGGCTGCAAAGCATTCACGAATGAGCTGCTGGCGCAAGGCTCGAGCAATTGTTAAAGGGGCATGACAGCCCACCCTCCTCCACTCTGGGTTCCTCGTCCTCCACTTCATCTGTAACTTCCTCCTCATCATTAGCCACTCTCACCTCAAGTGGGTCTTTTGCTACCAGCTGCTACTGCCTCATAATGGCTAAGTGAACTGACTGACAATCTCAGGGGAGTATTGCAAGTAGCCTCCGGAATGGTCCAGGCGTTGGAAAAGCTGTTTTAAAATGCCAATGGTCCTCTATTATACTGCGCGTCACAATGCGCGACATGTTTTATTCCCAATCCACTTCCGTCTGGGTTACGCATAGGGGCGTCATGAACCAGGTGGCGAGGCCTTACCCTTTGTCTCCCAGGTAGCCAGCTCTGCCCTTTGGCTGCTGCTGAAACACGGCAGATATAGCGCTCTCGCATAGGTTGAATGCATCATGGGTGCTCCCAGGGTATCTTGCATCAATTGACATGATGCGATGCATGTCGTCACACACGAGTTGCACATTAACGGAGTGGAAGCCTTTTCTGTTCGTGTACATCTCGGAATCCTTCAAAGGTGCTCGCAAGGTGATGTGAGAACAATCAATGCAGCCCTGTACCTTTGGGAAGCCAGCAATCCTGGAGAAGCCCACAGCCTTTTCATTACCTGGGTGTTCATGGCGAACTTTATGTAGTGATTCCTCCGGGCATATAGTCTAGCAGTCACCTGCCGAATGCAGATATGTGTTGCATGTTGAGAAATGGCACACACATTTCCCAGTTGTGGCCTGGAACGATCCAGATGCATAAAATGAAAGTGCAGCTGTAACCTTCACTTCAACTGACAAGCAGTCCTCCTGACACTTCTAGGCTGCAGGTATGCTTTTACTAACTCACAGACCTCAGTTACAACTTCTTTGTGGAAATACAGCCTTCTGACACAGTCTGCATCACTCGGGTGTCGATATACCCGATGGGTAAGGCCTCCTGCCCATCATCTTGTGTGCTCTGAGGTTCCTCATGCGATGACATCGAATCAATCGTCTCCTCTGCAGCACCATCATGTAGAAGGCTTGCATGGGGTATGGCATTTTCAGTATTGCCCCCATGATTAAATTGTAGCTTTGCAACAAGCTCAAAATGGAAGGCAGGACCAGCTTCTTTGGTGTCTCTCTCCCCAAAGTCGACGCCCTAGTATGGACCACACCCAGGTCTGAGTGCGCAATGGGCTTGCTTAGATCGGAAAACACCCCCCGCCCCACTCCCCCCCCCCCCCCCACTGCCCCCGGCTTCTTTTGTTGCTGCTTGCTGCATCATAGTGGCATCGAGTAAGAGTTCTCATCCCTTCAGTTCAGCTTTCACACCACCCCCCCCCCCCCCCCCCCACTCCTGGCTTCATTTAATGCGGCTTGCTGAATAGTATAAGGCTTCTCATGCCTTCAGTTCAGCTTCCACCCCCACCCAACCCCCCAGGCTTCTTTTAATGCATAGTGTAAGGGTTGTCATCATTTCAGTTCAGCTTCCACACCCCCCCCCCCCCCCTCCCTTCTGGGCAAGGGACCGATTCTGTCGCCCGACGCTCCAACCCTCGAGCCCGGTTTGGAGATGTTCAGTGGTGGCGTGGCATGTTTATATTAAAAAAAATCCAAACTTAAAAAATCGCATGAAACTTCCATTTTCTGTGTTTTCAGTTGGAAAAATTTAGGCTTGATGTTGCATATTTATGTGTTCTTGACTTCCTCCAAAACTTCCCCTAAAAACAATGACTTCTTTCTGCGCTGATTTTTTGATGTGCACTGGTTTTTTTTTTAAATGCTCAGAAGGTTTTTTGGCAGTGGTCACATACGCCATCCGAGGAGAAATGTAAGTTGGCTAAACTTGCATAATTGTGAAAAACTGGTGCAGACATCAGGTTACGCCCCCATGATGCAAGAAAAAAGTTACCTAAAAAAATCATAACTAATGAGTTACGCTGACGCACAATCTTTGGGGAAACTTGGATTTTTAAATTTAGGCCAAAAAAAGCGGCGTGCGCCATAAAAGCGGCGCAAATCACTGGGGAAAATTGAGCCCACGTCACAGAAACATTATCCTCAGGCTAAAATTTAGGTACAAAGTCATACAGCATGAAAACACTTCACTACTTTCCAACTAGTGCTGGAATGAAGCTTTTTAAACTTTCTGAAGACTGCTTTTGTTTCTTTGAAATGTTCCAACTTGTGTCTGGAAGTTGTAATATGCTCTGTATGTGGAAAGCTGAGTGGCAGAATATTTGAACAGCTTTCACCTATCTTTCCAGTTGATTATCAGAAAGTGATGTGGCATGTTGCAGATTAGCTCTGATCATGAAGAAGGGCTCCTCTTGTTGTTTGCCACAGTGAAAGCTGTGCATCACTTCCAGCTGAAATTTTAACAGTTTTAAAGGCTTATAAGGATCTGTTTGTTGGAGGCGTCAGATGCTCAGCCCTAACTTTCACGCATCATGCACCCGAACAAATTTAGTTTCACTAGATCCATTGGGATAGGTGATGCAAGAGGCGAAACATTTTTCAAGAGTAATAATCATAGAATCGTTACAGGACAGTAGGAGGCCATTCGGCCCATCGAGCCTGTACTGGCTCTCTATAAGAGTGTTTCAGCTAGTCCCACTCCCCCGCCCTTTCTCTGTAGCTCTGCAATTCTTTTATTTCAGTTACTTATCTAATTCTCTTTTGGAAGGCACAATTGAGTTTGCCTCCACCACCCTTTCAGGCAGTGCATTCTAGATCATGACAACTCACTGTGTAAAATAGTTTTTCCTCATGTTGCATTTCGACCTTCTGCCAATCACCTTAAATCTGTGTCCTCTGGTTCTCGACCCTTCTTCCAATGTGAACAGTTTATCTCTCTCTCCTCGGTCTAGAACCCTCATGATTTTGAACACCTCTATCAAGTCTCCTCTCAATCTTCTCTGCTCCAAGTAGAACAACCCCAGTTTTTCCAGTCTGTCCACGTAACTGGAACCATTCTTGTAAATATTTTCTGCACCCTCTCTAAAGCCTTCACATCCTTCCGAAAGTGCAGTGCCCAGAATTGGACACACTACTCCAGTTGAGGCCGAATCAGTGTTTTATTAAGGTTCATCTATGTCTATGTTTCATCATAATTTCCTTGCTTTTGTACTCTATGCCTCTATTTCTAAAGCCATATGCTTTTTTTTTTTAACTGCTTTATCAACCTGCCCTGCCACCTTCAACGATTTGTGCACATATACCCCCTGGTCTCTCCATTCCTACACCCGCTTTAGAATTGTATCCTTTAGTTTATATTGTCTCTCCTTGTTCTTCCTACCAAAATGTATCACTTCGCACTTTTGTGCGTTAAACTTCATCTGCCACGTGTCTGCCCATTCCACCGTCCTGTCTCTGTCCTCTTGATATCTATCCCTATCCTCCTCAATGTTCACTATACTTCCAAGTTTGTCATTTGAAAATTTTGAAACAGTGCCTTGCACACCTAAGTTCAAATCATTAATATATATCAAGAAAAGCAATGGCCCTATTACCGATTCCTGGGGAACACCACTGTATACCTTCCTCCAGTTTGAAAAAAAAATATTCACCACTACTCTTTGTATCCAGTCACTTAGCCAATTTTGTATCCATGCTGCACTGTCCCTTTTATCCCATGGGCTTCAACTTTACTGGGAAGCCTATTTCGTGGCATTTTATCACATGCTGAGGTTAAGTTGATTGGCCTGTAGTTGCTTGGTTTATATTTGCACCCGGAGGGCGATGGCAGCGAAGAGTGATGTCATCAAGGTCCAGTTCACTGATTGGTGTGTGGGCAGATACAGCATGAGCGGCGAGAGACTGTGGAGGGATGTGATCGGGGCCCAGGAGAGGCGCGAGTTCGGGGCCAGGAGCCCAGAGGCAGCACGGACCAGCCCACACTGCGATAGGTGTGCGCACTAGGTCCATGCAGCAGAGCAGGTCTCCAGTCATCTTGGATAACCGTTGCCACTGGACCAAGACCTAGTTCTGTCAAGCCCATGCGGTGGCTGGTGTGCAACGAACACCATACATTAAAAAAATACGCACAGGCATCTTCCACTCCTCAGGATGTAGTTCAGGACCTGGAATATTAGGTCCTTCATTGAAACACTTGTGAACTCATCCTTTTTTGGCGCGGAAGCAAATCATCTTCGTTTCGAGGGACTGCCTATGATGATGATTTTCACCCATTTTTGAACAAGGGTGTAACATTTGCAGTTATCCAATCCTCTGGCACCATCCTGTATCTAAAGAGGATTGGAAGATTATGGACAGTACCTCCGCAGTTTCCACCTTTACTTCTCTCAGCATCCTAGGATGCATCCCATCCGGTCCTGGTCACTTAGCTATTTTAAGTACAGCTAGCCTTTCCAAAACCTCCTTTATCAATTTTTATCCTATCCAATATCTCAACTATCTACTCTTTCACTATGGATTAGACTTTTGGCACATCAGCACCCATATTCGTATTCGTAATAAGCTGGACGAATTAACTGCGCAGGCAGCAATTAACGAATATGATATAATTGGGATTACGGAGACATGGCTCCAGGGTGACCAAGGCTGGGAACTCAACATCCAGGGGTATTCAACATTCAGGAAGGATAGACAGAAAGGAAAAGGAGGTGGGGTAACGTTGCTGGTTAAAGAAGAAATTAACGCAATAGTGAGGTTGGGGACAGCATCAAACAAGAAATTAGGGATGTGTGCAATAAAGGTACAGCAGTTATCATGGGCGACTTTAATCTACATATAGATTGGGCTAACCAAACTGGTAGTAATGTGGTGGAGGAGGATTTCCTGGAATGTATTAGAGATGGTTTTCTAGATCAATATGTTGAGGAACCAACTAGAGGGCTGGTCGTCCCAGACTGGGTGATGTGTAACGAGAAAGGACTAATTAGCAATCTTGTTGTGTGAGGCCCCTTGGGGAAAAGTGACCATAATATGGTAGAATTCTTTATTAAGATGGAGAGTGACACAGTTAATTCAGAGACTAGGGTCCTGAATTTAAGGAAAGGTAACTTCGATGGTATGAGACGTGTATTGGCTAGAATACACTGGCCAAAGATACTTAAAGGGTTGACGGTGGATAGACAATGGCAAACATTTAAAGATCACATGGATGAACTTCAACAATTGTACATCCCTGTCTGGAGTAAAAATAAAACAGGGAAGGTGGCTCAACCGTGGCTAACAAGGGAAATTAGGGATAGTGTTAAATCCAAGGAAGAGGCATATAAATTGGCCAGAAAAAGCAGCAAACCTGAGGACTGGGAGAAATTTAGAATTCAGCAGAGAAGGACAAAGGGTTTAATTAGGAGGGGGGGAATTAAAGAGAATGAGAGGAAGCTTGCTGGGAACATAAAAACTGACTGCAAAAGCTTCTATAGATATGTAAAGAGGAAAAGATCAGTGAAAACAAATGTAGGTCCCTTGCAGTCAGAATCAGGTGAATTTATAATGGGGCACAAAGAAATGGCAGACCAATTGAACAAATCCTTTGGTTCTGTTTTCACTAAGAAAGACAGAAATAATGTTCCGGAAATACTAGGGGACCAATGGTCAATTGAGAAGGAGGAACTGAAGGAAATCCTTATTGGCAGGAAATTGTGTTAGGGAAATTGATGGGATTGAAGGCCGATAAATCCCCAGGCCTGATAGTCTGCATCCCAGAGTACTTAAAGAAGTGGCCCTAGAAATAGTGGATGCATTGGTGATCATTTTCCAACAGTCGCTCGACTCTGGATCAGTTACTATGGACTGGAGGGTAGCTAATGTAGCACCACTTTTTAAAAAAGGAGGGAGAGAGAAAACGGGAAATTATAGACCGGTTAGCCAGACATCAGTAGTGGGGAAAATGTTGGAATCAATTATTAAAGATGAAATAGCAGCGCATTTGGAAAGCAGTGACAGGATCGGTCCAAGTCAGCATGGATTTATGAAGGGGAAATCATGCTTGACAAATCTTCTAGAATTTTTTGAGGATGTAACTAGTAAGTGGACAAGGGAGAACCAGTGGATGTGGTATATTTGGATTTTCAAAAAGCTTTTTAAAGCCCATGGTATTGGGGGTAATGTACTGACATGGATTGAGAACTGGTTGGCAGACAGGAAGCAGAGAGTCGGGATAAACGCATCTTTTTCAGAATGGCAGCCAGTGACTAGTGGGGTGCCGCAGGGCTCAGTGCTGGGACCCCAGCTATTTACAATATACATTAATGATTTGGGTGAGGGAATTGAGTGTAATATCTCCAAGTTTGCAGATGACACTAAGCTGGGTGGCGGTGTGAGCTGTGAGGAGGATGCTAAAAGGCTGCAGGGGGACTTGGACAGGTTAGGTGAGTGGGCAAACGCGTGGCAGATGCAGTATAATGTGGATAAATGTGAGGTTATCCACTTTGGGGGCAAAAACACAAAGGCAGAATATTATCTGAATGGCGGCAGATTAGGAAAAGGGGAGGTGCAACGAGACCTGGGTGTCATGGTACATCAGTCATTGAAAGTTGGCATGCAGGTACAGCAGGCGGTGAAGAAGGCTAATGGCATGTTGGCTTTCATAGCTAGGGGATTTGAGTATAGGAGCAGGGAGGTCTTACTGCAGTTGTACAGGGCCTTGGTGAGGCCTCACCTGAAATATTGTGTTCAGTTTTGGTCTCCTAATCAGAGGAGAGATGTTCTTGCTGTTGAGGGAGTGCAGCGAAGATTCACCAGACTGATTCCTGGGATGGCAGGACTGACACATGAGGAGAGACTGGATTGACTGGGCCTATATTCACTGAAGTTTAGAAGGATGAGAGGGGATCTCAGAGAAACATATAAAATTCTGACAGATAGATGCCGGAAGAATTTTACCGATGTTGGGGAAGTCCAGAACCAGGGGACATAGTCTAAGGATAAGGGGTAAGCCATTTAGGACTGAGATGAGGAAAAACTTCTTCACTCAGAGAGTTGTTAACCTGTGGAATTCCCTACCGCAGAGAGTTGTTGATGCCAGTTCATTGGATATATTCAAGAGGGAGTTAGATATGGCCCTTACGGCTAAAGGGATCAAGGGGGTATGGAGAGAAAGCATGAAAGGGGTACTGAGGTGAATGATCAGCCAAGATCTTATTGAATGGTGGTGCAGGCTCGAAGGGCCGAATGGCCTACTCCTGCACCTATTTTCCATGTTTCTATAGCCTGCTCCCTGGTTGGTTCCGCAACGTACTGTGCAAGGATACTATCCTGGATACACTCTTATGAACTCTTCCTCAAGGCTGCCCTGGCCAATTTGCTTGGTCCAATCAATATGAAGGTTAAAATCGCCCATGAATATTGCCATTCCTTTATTACAAGCCTCCATTATTTCTTGATTTATACTCCGTTCAACAGTGTAACTACTGTTAGGGGGCCTATAGACTACGCCCTATCGACTTTTCCCTCTTATTATTCCTTATCTCCACCTCAACTGATTCAACATCTTGATCCTCTGATCGTTTCTCACTAATGCACTGATCCCATCTTTTATTTACAGTGCTACCCCACCTCCTTTTTCTTTCTGTCTGTCCTTCTGAATTGTCAAATACCCCTGAATATTTAGTTACCAGTCCTGGTCACCTTGCAAGTGGATGAAGAGCATCCAGGAGGGCACAGAGCACCGCAAGTCTTGAGAATACACCTAGTAATGTAATGGCATCTCTATTGTTTCGTTCCTCTACCCAAATAGATTCTGTCCTTCACCTCTCCATGAGATCCTCTCCAGCACTGGAATATTCTCCTTAATCAATACTGTCACCCCACCTCCTTTCTTTCCTGAACACCTTTTATCCAGGAATATTTAGTACCCAATCCTGACATTTTTTGAGCCACAATATCATTCCCACGTGGCTATTTGCGCCTCAGCTCACCGATCTTATTTACCACGCTTTGTGCGTTTACATACTTGCACTGTAAACCTACCTTAGACCTTGTATTTTTGCTTAGTCTGACCCCACCTAATAATGTACTATCTCTTACTCTAATACTATCTGTATCTCCCACTCTTTTGTGCACCATGTTTCTCTTTTCTAATGCTACATCCTGGTGTCCCTATCCTGCCAAATTAGTTTTTTATTGGTCTGATCATCTGGCTGGCTTCACATTCCTATCTCTACATTATCTCCATCAGTGCTAATGAAGATAATTTTCTTGCATCCATTTTTCTCTCCAATTTGTTTTCCCTCTTGAAGGGGCTGGGATATGCGGTCTTCAGTGCTTTGTCCAAGTGGCTTTTCTTGATGTGTGAGCCTATTCAGTGAGAGCTTGCAGGATTTTTGACTGTGGGGGTATCGCACCTGCGCCTAATCCTGTCACACGGCATTACTGGATAGTAATCAGGAGCGGAAACCTTGGCTGCTTTGCCTATATAATCTTTTCAATCCAGCCCAGGTACAGAGTGCAGCACTCAATTGTAGCAACCCTACTGCACTGTCTTTGAATCTTTCTGTAGCATTTACATCTATTTTTAACAGTGTTTTCCCAAAGGCATTGAAAGGCTGCTGAGACCGAGTTAATGGCTTGATTGCTGTAGGTATGGTAGTTATAGTGGTTTTGGTAAGAACATAAGAAATAGGAGTAGGCCATTCAGACCCTCTAACGTGCTCTGCCATTCAATAAGATCATGGCTGATCTTCTATCTTAACTCCACTTTCCTGCACTATCCCCATATCCCTTGATTCCCTTAAAATTCAAAAATCTCTCATTCAATGACTGAGCCTCCACAGCTCTCTGGGGTAGAAAATTCCAAAGATTCACACTCTCTGAGTGAAGAAATGTCTCCTCATCTCAGTCCTAAATGGCTGACCCCTTATTCTGAGACTGTGACCCCTGGTTCTAGACTCCTCAGCCAGGAGAAATATCCTCCTTGCATCTACCCTGTCAAGCCCTGTAAGAATTTTGTATGTTTCAATCAGATCACCTCTCATTTTTCTAAACTCGAGAGAATATAGGCCTAGTCTACTCAATCTCTCCTTATAGAAAAATCCCCCCCCTCCCCCAATCCCAGGAATCAGTCTCGTGAATCTTTGATGCATCATCATCATAGGTAGTCCCTCGAAACGAGGATGACTTTTGCATCCCCTCTATGGCAAGTATATCCTTCCTTAGGTAAGAAGACTAAAACTGTGCACAATACTCCAGGTGTGGTCTCACCAGGGCCCTATATGATTTCAGTAAGACGTCTTTACTCTTGCACTCAAATCCTCTTGTAATAAAGGCCAACATACCATTTGCTTTCTTAATTGCTTGCTGTACCTGCATGTTAACTTTCAGTTATTTGTGTACAAGGACATCCCGGTCCTTCTGAACACCAACATTTCCCAATCTCTCACCATTTAAAAATACACTGCTTTTCTATTTTTCCTACCAAAGTGGATAACTTCACATTTCTCCACATTATATTCCATTTGCCATGTTCTTGCCCCCTCACTTAGCCTGTCTATATCCCCTTGCGTCCTCCTCACAACTTACATTCCCACCTAGCTTTGTATCATCGGCAAAAAAACTTATATATATTACATTTGGTCCAAATCATTGATCTAGATTGTGAATAGCTGAGGCCCAAGCTCTGATCCTTGCGGCACCCCACTAGTTATAGTCTGCCAACCCGAAAATGATCAGTTTATTCCTACTCTCTGTTTTCTGTCCATTAACCAATCCTCAATCCATGCTAGTATATTACCCCCAATCCCATGAGCCCTAATTTTGTTCAATAACCTCTTTTGTGGCACCTTATCGAATGCCTTCTAAAAAATCCAAATACACCACAACCACTGGTTCCCCCTTATCTATTCTGCTAGTTACAACCTCAATTTGTCAAACATGATTTGCCTTTCATAAATTTGTGTTGACTCTGCTCAAACCTATTATTATTTTCTAAGTGCCCTGTTACTACATCCTTAATAATAGATTCTAGCATTTTCCCTACTACTGATATCAGGCTAACTGGTCTGTAGTTCCCTGTTTTCTCTCTCCCACAAACTATTAAAAATGAAATATGTCCTTCAGGAAACTTACATGTCTGCTTTTTGAATGCACACTACCGCACATGCAAATCTTTGCAGCTCTCCTCCAGAGAGATCCTCAACATTCCTCTCTTTTAAGTGAGTCAGATCTGTTGAAAAGAATTGTAGTCTATTAGGTTACAACATCTAGAACTTTACAATTACAGCACAGAATTTATTTATTTTTCAGCTTGACTCAGTTGGCCACTGGTCTGTCGTTCCCCATTTTCTCTTTCCCTCCTTTCTTAAAGGTGATGGAATATAAAAGCAGGGAAGACCTGCTACTGGGTATTGGTGAGACGACACCTAGAGTACCGCATACAATTTTAGGTCCCCTTATTTAAGGAGGGATATACATGCATTGGAGGCAGTTCAGAGAAGGTTCACTAGGTTGATTCCTGAGATGAAGGGGTTGACTTATGAAGAAAGGTTGAGCAGGTTTAGACAACATATTTGGAACTTTGGGAGAATAAAAGAGAAAAAAAGCAGTAACTGTACTAATACCAAAAATATAGACATCCAAGAGATCACTATTTGGGGATAGAAACATAGAAAATAGGTGCAGGAGTAGGCCATTCGGCCCTTCGAGCCTGCACCACCATTCAATAAGATCATGGCTGATCATTCCCTCAGTACTCCTTTCCTGCTTTCTCTCCATACCCCTTGATCCCTTTAGCCGTAAGGGCCATGTCTAACTCCCTCTTGAATATATCCAATGAACTGGCATCAACAACTCTCTGGCAGGGAATTCCACAGGTTAACAACTCTCTGAGTGAAGAAGTTTCTCCTCATCTCAGTCCTAAATGGCCTACCCCTTATCCTAAGACTGTGTCCCCCCTGGTTCTGGACTTCCCCAACATCGGGAACAATCTACCCGCATCTAACCTGTCCCGTCCCGTCAGAATCTTGTATATTTCTATGAGATCCCCTCTCATCCTTCCAAACTCCAATGTATAAAGGCCCAGCCGATCCAGTCTCTCCTCATATGTCAGTCCCGCCATCCCCGGAATCAGTCTGGTGAACCTTTGCTGCACTCCCTCAATATCAAGAACGTCCTTCCTCAGATTAGGAGACCAGAACTGAACACGATATTCCAGGTGAGGCCTCACCAAGGCCCTGTACAACTGCAGTAAGACCTCCCTGCTCCTATACTCAAATCCCCTAGCTATTAAGGCCAACATACCATTTGCCTTCTTTACCGGGATGGGGTGGTGGAGAGGGTGGTTGGGGTGGATCGATAGAGAGGAAGACATTGGAGACCAGAAGTGAGCAGAATCTGTCAGGCACAAACTCCTTATGTGAGAAAAATGTGGAACAGCCCCAATACTTCTATCGATTGATCTATTAACTGAATGTGCTGATTGGTCCAACATAATATGATTAACTTCTCATCCCTGATCTATGGTAATCTGTATTTATTGGCCCTTGGTAACCACACATTTCTGTGGTAACCATTGGTCATTGGTCTCTGATTATTCTTCACTATAATAATCTCTTTACATTTAACTTTATATTGAACAGTACCTTGGCGTGCCCCCTGGAGATCAGATCAGAGTGGAACTAGCACTTTTATTGTTTCTCTATTCTCTTCACTGCAAGTAGTGCTTCAACTGAAAAGAAAACAAGGATTCCATTCACCATGATATTTCTGCAGCTACCTGCATAATCACACCCTCACCGCCACCTTTGATGTCCTTGTCCCCATTAAAACCATTACTGTCTTTCTCCCAGATCATTAGCCCTGGTACTGCCTTCATCTCTGCTCCCTTAAGTCCAAAGGATGCAGACTTAAACATTTATGGTGGACAATTGGTATTCATTTATCGCCAGATCTGGCTGGACCACATAAAGCAATATCAGTTCCTGCTCTCCTCTGCCAAAATGTCACTATTCCAGGATCATTCTAGTATGCAAAGATAACCTCCAGCGTCTCTTTTTCAATACAAACCGTTGTCTTAAACCAATCTCCTCTGCCCCTCCCCTCACTTCCAATAACAAGTGTGAGGAGCTCGTGGACTTCTTTGTCACTAAGATTGAGACCATCTGTTTAGCTGCCTCTGCTGCATCCCTCCCTTCCCCATGCCCACTGGGCCAAACTTTCCCTAAGGATCCCCTCTGCCCTAGCCCATAACTCGCATCTTTCTCTAATTTCTCTCGTATCTTGCCCCATGCCCTCTGAGCTCATTGTCCACGAGATCCACCTCCAGCTCCCTCAACCCTATTTCCACCAAATTGATGACCACCCAACTTCGCTTCCTGGCCCCCATGTTAATTGATATTGTTAACAGTTCCCCCTCCTCCGGAGCTGTCCCCCTCCTCTTCAAATCTGCTATCAGCCCCTCCTCAAAAAAAACTCCACTCTTTAGATGTCTGTCCTTGAAAATTAACGTCCAATCTCCAACCTCCCTTTCCTCTCCAACGTCTTTCAACCTGCCGTTGCATCCCAAATCTGTGGTCAACTTTCCCGTAACTCAATTTTTGAATCCCTCTAATCAGGTTTCCGTCCCTGCCACAGTACCAAAACAGCACTTATCAAAGTCACAAATGACATCCTATGTGACTGATCATGGTAAACTATCCCTCCTCATCCTTCTTTACTTGTCTGCAGACTTTGACATGGTTGACCACAGCATCCTCCTCCATTGCCACTCCTCTATCATCCAGCTGGGTGGGACTGCACTCGCCTGGTTCCATTTTTATCTATCTAGTCATAGCCAGAGAATCATCTGAAATGGTTCTCTTCCTGCTCCCTCACCGTTACTTCTGGAGTTTTCCAAGGATCTATCCCTGCCCCCTCCTATTTCTCATCAACATACTGCCCCTTGGCGACATCATGTGAAAACATAATGTCAGATTCCACATGTACGCTCATCACCACCTCTCTTGATCCCTCCGCTGCCTGATTTGTCATGCTGCTTGTCCGAAATCCTGTTCTGGTTGACCAGCAATTTCCTCCGGTTAAATTTTGGGAACACGGAAGTCATTGTCTTCGATCCCCGCCACAAGCTCCGTTCCCTAGTTATCGACTTCATCCCTCGCCCTGGCTACTGGCTGACGCTGAACTAAACCATTCGCAACCTTGGCTTCCTATTTGACCCCGTGATGAGCTTCCGAACCCACATCTATCTATTTCGACCTCCATAAGAGCGCCTGTCTCGGCCCCTGACTCAGCTGAAACCCTCATCCATACCTTTGTTAACTTTAGACTTGACTATTCCAATGCTCTCCTGGCTGGCCTCAAATCTTCCCCCCTCCATAAACTTGAACTCATCCAAAACTCAGCTGGCCATATTCTAACTCGCATCAAGTCCCGTTCATGCATCACCCCTGTGTTTGATGACCTACATTGGTCCCCAATTAAGCAACACCTCTATTTTTTTAAATTCTCATTCTTGTTTTTAAATCTATCCATAGCTCGCCTCTTCCTATCTCTCGAACCTCCTCCAGCCCTACAACCAGCTCCCGCTCCCGAGATCTCTGCATTCCTCTAATTCTGGCACGATTTTAATTGCTCCATCCTTGTCTTCAGCTGCTAGCCCATAAGCTCTGGAATTCCCTCCCTAATCCTCTGCCTAAGATGCTCCGTAAAGCCTGCCTCTGACCAAGCTCTATCCTAATATCTTTACGAGGATGTTGCTTTTACTGGAGAATTTTAGCTATGAGGAAAGATTGGATAGGCTGCGTTTGTTTACTTTGGAACAGAGGAGGCTGAGGGGAAACCTTATTGAGGTGTATAAAATTATGAGGGGCCTGGATAGAGTGGATAGGATGGACCTATTTCCCTTAGCAGAGGTGTCAACAACCAGGGGGCATAGATTTAAAGTAATTGTTAGGAGGTTTAAGGGGATTCAAGGGGAAATTACTTCACCCAGAGGGTAGTGGGGGTCTGGAACTCTCTGCCTGAAAGGGTGGTAGAGGCAGAAACCTTCACCATATTTTAAAAAGTGCTTGAATATGCACTTGAAGTACCCATAACCTAAAGGGCTACGGACCAAGAGCTGGAAAGTGAGATTAGACTGGATAGCTCTTTGTCGGCAGGCACGGACACGATGGGCTGAAATGGCTTCTTTCCATGCTGTAAATTTCTATGATTCTATGATCTCCTTATGTGGCTCGATTTTGTTTGATGACGCTCCTGTGAAGTGCCCTGAGGAATTTAACTACATTAATGATGCTATATAAATGCAAGCTCTTGTCAATTTGCTAATTTTTTTTAATGTAGTAATGTAAATCAATTTGCCCTTTCACTGCTGAATACATATGAATTACATGTCGTAAGATCACTTGCTATAAGTAGAAAGTTGAAGCCAGTTACAGATATTTTAATTCTGACTTTTTAATTTTCTCCCAATTCTGAAAAATCGAAGGGTAAACTGGGCAGTTAAGACTAAATTGTTGAACTTTCCCTGGAGGAATGTGTGTTCAATTATAACTAATTTCAGTGAAGATAAACTGTTGCCGTGTTTGCTGAGAATAAGCTCTGTTTTGTGCTTCGATACAGTTTACCCTGATGTGTGTTCTGTACCTCCTATTGCACAGATTCCATTTACAACAACAACTTGCATTTCTATAGAGCCTTTATCGTAGTGAAACGTCCCAAAATGCTTCACAGGAGTACATAAGAACATAAGAAATTGGAGCAGGAGTAAGTCATTTGACTCCTCGAGCCTGCTCCGCCATTTAATAAGATCATGGCTGATCTGATCATGGACTCAGCTCACTTCCCTGCCCGCTCCCCATAACCCTTTATTCCCTTATCGTTCAAAAATCTGTCTATCTCCGCCATAATTTATTCAATGACCCAGCCTCCACAGCTCTCTGGGGCAGAGAATTCCACAGATTTACAACCCTCTAAGAGAAGAAATTCCTCCTCATCTCAGTTTTAAATGGGCTGCCTCTTATTCTGAGATGATGCCCCCTAGTGTTAGTTTCCCCTATGTGTGGAAATAGCATCTCTGCATCCATCTTGTCAAGGCTACTCATTATCTTATAAATTTTGATAAAATCACCTCTCACTCTTCTGAACTCCAATGAGTATAGGCTCAACCTATCTTCATGTCAATCCCCTCATCTCCGGAATCAACCCAATGAACCTCCTCTGAACAGCCTCAATAGCAAGTATATCCTTCCTTAAAGAAGGAGACCAAAACTGTATGCAGTACTCCAGGTGTGGCCTCGCCAATACCCTGTAGAGTTGCAGCAGGACTTCTCTGCTTTTACACTCTATCCCCCTTACAATAAAGGCCAACATTCCATTTGCCTTCCTGATTACTTGCTGTACCTGCATAATAACTTTTTGTGTTTCATGCACAAGGACTCCTAGGTCCCTCTGTACTTCAGCACTTTGCAATTTTTCTCCATTTAAATTATAATTTGCTTTTCTATTTTTACTGCCAAAGTGGATAACCTCAAATTTTCTCACATTGTACTCCATCTGCCAAATTTTTGCCCACTCACTTAGCCTGTCTATATCCCTTTGCAGATTTTTTGTGTCCCCCTCACAATTTGTTTTCCACCAATTTTTGTATCATCAGCAAACTTGGTTACATTACACTCAGTCCCTTCATCCAGGTCATTAATCATCATCATAGGCAGTTCCTCGGAATCGAGGAAGCCTTGCTTCCACTCTAAAAATGAGTCCCTAGGTGGCTGAACAGTCCAATACGAGAACCATAGTCCCTGTCACAGGTGGGACAGATAGTAGTTGAGGGAAGGGTTGGGTGGGACTGGTTTGCCACACGCTCGTTCCGCTGCCTGCGCTTGTTTGCTGCATGCTATCGGCGATGAGACTCGGTGCTCAGCGCCCTCCCGGATGCACTTCCTCCACTTAGGGCGGTCTTTGGCCAGGGACTCCCAGGTGTCAGTGGGGATGTTGCACTTTATCAGGGAGGTTTTGAGGGTGTCCTCTGCCAACCTTTGGCTCGTTTGCTGTGAAGGAGTTCCAAGTAGAGCGCTTGCTTTGGGAGTCTTGTGTCTGGCATGCGGACGGTGTGGCCTGCCCAGCGGAGCTGATCAAGTGTGGTCAGTGTTTCAAAGCTGGGGATGTTGGCCTGGTCGAGGACGCTAACTTTGGTGCGTCTGTCCTCCCAGGGGATTTGCAGGATCTTGCGGAGACATCGTTGGTGCTATTTCCCCGGCGACTTGAGGTGTCTACTGTACATGGTCCATGTCTCTGAGCCATACAGGAGAGCCGGTATTACTACAGCCCTGCAGACCATCATCATCATCATTATCATAGGCAGTCCTTTGCTATCGAGGAAGACTTGCTTCCACTCTTAACATGAGTTCTTACGTGGCTGTACAGTCCAATACGAGAACCACAGTCTCTGTCACAGGTGGGGCAGATAGTCATTGAGGGAAAGGGTGGGTGTGACTGGTTTGCCACATACTCTTTCCGTTGCCTGCACTTGATTCCTGCACGCTCTCCACGACGAGACTCGAGGTGCTCAGCGCTCTCTCGGATGCGCTTCCTCCGCTTAGGGTGGTCTTTGGCTAGGGACTCCCAGGTGTCAGTGGGGATGTTGTACATTATCAGGGAGGCTTTAAGGATGTCCTTGTAACGTTTCCGCTGCCCACCTTTGGCTTGTTTGCCGTTAGGGAGTTCTGAGTAGAGCGCTTGCTTTGGGAGTCACGTGTCTGGCATGCAGACTATATGGCCTGCCCAGTGGAAGTGCTTCGATGCTGGGGATGTTGGCCTGGTCGAGGATGCGAATGTTGGTGCGTCCGTCCTCCCAGGGGAATTGTAGGATCTTGCGGAGACATCGTTGCTGGTATTTCTCCAGCGACTTGAGGTGCCTACTGTACATGGTCCGTGTTTCTGAGCTATACAGGAGGGCTGATATTACTACAGCCCTGCAGACCATGAGCTTGGTGGTAGTTTTGAGGGACTGGTCTTCAAACACTCTTTTCCTCAGGTGGCCGAAGGCTGCACTGGTGCACTGGAGGCGGTGTTGCATCTCATTGCCTGCTCTTGCTGATAGGAGGCTCCTGAGATATGGGAAGTGGTCCACGTTGTCCAGGGCTGCGCTGTGGATCTTGATGACTGGGGGACATGGCTGTGCGGTGGGGACAGGCTGGTGGAGGACCTTTGTCTTGCTGATGTTTAGCATAAGGCCCATGCTTTCATACGCCTCAATAAATACGTCAACTATCTCTTTATACCTCTTTACCCATGCAGACGCAGGCGTCGTCCGCGTACTGTAGCTCGACGACAGAGGTTGGGGTGGTCTTGGATCTGGCCTGGAGACGGCGAAGGTTGAACAGGTTCCCACTGGTTCTCTAGTTTAGTTCCATTCCAGCGGGGAGCTTGTCAGCTGTGAAGTGGAGCATGGCAGTGAGGAATATTGAGAAGAGGGTTGGGGCGATGACGCAGCCCTGTTTGACCCCGGTCCGGATATGGATTGGGTCTGTAATGGATCCGTTGGTAAGGATCACGGCCTGCACGTCATCGTGGAGCAGGTGGAGGATGGTGACGAACTTTCAGGGCATCCTAAACGGAGGAGGTCGCTCCATAGACCCTCGCGGTTAACCATGTCAAAGCCTTTGTAAGGTCGAAGGAGGCCATGTATAAGGGCTGGTACTATTCCCTGCATTTTTCCTGCAGCTATCGCTGCAAAAATCATGTCCGTTGTGCCCCAAAGGGGCCGAAATCTGGACCTTCAACTCCTCCAGCGGCGGCGGCCTTCAACTCCTCCAGCGGCAGTGGGCCCTCAACTCCTCCAGCGGCGGCGGCCTTCAACTCCTCCAGCGGCAGTGGGCCCTCAACTCCTCCAGCGGCAGTGGGCCCTCAACTCCTCCAGCGGCAGTGGGCCTTCAACTCCTCCAGCGGCAGTGGGCCTTCAACTCCTCCAGCGGCAGTGGGCCTTCAACTCCTCCAGCGGCAGTGGGCCTTCAACTCCTCCAGCGGCAGTGGGCCTTCAACTCCTCCAGCGGCAGTGGGCCCTCAACTCCTCCAGCAGCAGTGGGCCTTCAACTCCTCCAGCGGCAGTGGGCCCTCAACTCCTCCAGCGGCGGCGGCCTTCAACTCCTCCAGCGGCAGTGGGCCCTCAACTCCTCCAGCGGCAGTGGGCCTTCAACTCCTCCAGCGGCAGTGGGCCCTCAACTCCTCCAGCGGAGGCGGCCTTCAACTCCTCCAGCGGCAATGGGCCCTCAACTCCTCCAGCGGCAGTGGGCCTTCAACTCCTCCAGCGGCAGTGGGCCCTCAACTCCTCCAGCGGCAACGGGCCTTCACTCCTCGATGACGGCTGGACCTCCTTCCCCACAGGTGAGCTCCTCCTTCAGCGACGACTGGAGCTCTCCTCCTCCTCCAGCACGTGGTGAGCATCATGGCTATGACCCCCCCCTGCCATCCCACTCTGAACCCCAATGGGCCACTGGTCCTCCCAATACCTGCCCCCAACCAAGCCTTGGACCATCTACCATCAAGGGCACTGCTCAGTGCCAAGCCTGCGGCCAACATCTCGCCGTAGACAATTAAGGCCATAGAGCAGTGCCTGGTCTCCAGCCATCTTGGACCCCCTTGCCACTGGATCAAGACCATGCTCAGCCACCCCACGTTAAAAGAACTCACGCACAGGCATCTTCCACTCCTCCAACATGAAGTTCGGGACCTGGAACATTAGGACCCTCATGGACAACACCAACAGTGACAGGCCGGAACGCCGCATCGCCACAGTTGCCTGGGAACTCAAGACGCTTTGATATCGAGCCCTGTAGACCATGAGTTTGGTGGCTGCACTGGCGCACTGGAGGCGGTGTTGAATCTCATCGTCAATGTCTGCTCTTGTTGATAAGAGGCTCCTGAGGTATGGTAAATGGTCCATGTTGTCCAGGACTACTCCGTGAATCTTGATGACTGGGGGGCAGTGCTGTGCGGCGAGGACAGGTTGGTGGAGGACCTTTGTCTTACGAAATGTTTAGCGTAAGGTCCATGCTTTCATACGTCTCAGTAAATATGTTAACTATGACTTGGCATTCAGCCTCTGTGCGCAGACGCAGGCATCATCCGCGTACTGTAGCTCCACGACAGAGGTTGGGGTAGTCTTGGAATATAGATTGTAAATAGTTGAGTCCCCAGCATTGATCCTTGCGGCACTCCACGAGTTACTGTTTTCAAACCGGAATATGACCCGTTTATCCCGACTCTCTGTTTTCTGTTATTTAGCCAATCCTCTATCCATGTTAATATATTACCCTCAACCCTGTGAACTTTTATCTTGTGCAGTAACCTTTTATGGGCACCTTATCGAATGCCTTCTGGAAATCCAAATACACCACATCCACTGGTTCCCCCTTATCCACCCTGTTCGTTACATCCTCAAAGAACTCCAGCAAATTTGTCAAACACTATTTCGCTTTCATAAAGCCATGCTGACTTTGCTTTTCCAAATGTCCTGCTACTGCTTCCTTAATAATGGACTCCAGCATTTTCCCAACGACAGATGTTAGGCTTCCTGCTTTCTGGCTGCCTCCTTTTTTAAATAGGGGCATTATATTTGCGGTTTTCCAATCTGCTGGGACCTCCCCAGAATCGAGGGAATTTTGGTAGTTTACAACCAATGCATCCACTATCTCTACAGCCACTTCTTTTAGGACCCTAGGATTCAAGCCATCCGGTCCAATGGATTTAGTCCCATTATTTTACCGAGTACAGTTTGAACCTCCCTTATCTGGAACCCTCGAGACGTGGCCTGTTCCGGATAAGGTATTTTTACGGACGAGGGGGTGGTCACGTTAAACTGGATGGTACACATACTGAGCAAGGGTATATCCGCGCTGGCTAGCTAGGGGCTGGGAGTGCGGCAGAGAGATCATGGGGGGCTTGGGGGGGTGTGTGGTGCTGTGGATCGCGAGGTCAAGCCAGCGATTGCGGGACTCGGCAACGAGAAAGGACTTCAATTTGTTCATGTCGGAGTTCTGCGTATGCGTCGGGATTGGTTTCGGACGAGGGGTGGTTCTGGATAAGGATGTTGCGGATAAGGGCGGTTCAACCTGTATTACTTCTTTAGTAATTATATTAAGTTCCTCCTTCCCTATAGCCCTTGAGTATTCACTATTGGGATGTTTTTAGTGTCTTCTACCGTGAAGACCGATACAAAATATTTGTTCAAAGTCTCTGCCATTTCCCTGTTCCCCCATTATTAATTCCCCAGTCTCATCCTCTCAGGGACCAGCATTTACTTTAGGCACTCGTTTCCTTTTTACGTACTTGTAGAAACTCTTACTATCTTTTTATATTTCGTGCTACTTTACTTTCATAATCTATCATCCCTCTCTTTATTTTATTTTCCAAATGCCCTGCTACTGCTTCCTTAATAATGGACTCCAGCATTTTCCGAACGACAGATGTTAGGCTAACTGGTCTATAGCTTCCTGCTTTCTGTCTGCCTCCTTTTTTCAATAGGGGTGTTATATTTGCAGTTTTCCAATCTGCTGGGACCGCCCCAGAATCTAGGGAACTTTGGTAGTTTACAACCAATGCATCCGCGTTCTTTGCTGGCTTTTAAAAGTTTCCCAATCCTCTGGCCTCCCACTAGTCTTGGCCACATTGTATGCCCTTGTTTTCAATTTGATACTGTCATGTATCTCACACGACTGTACATAACTGTATCTTACCATGCTATACATGACTGTAACTAGAGATGACCTGTAACCTCTAGCTTACCTTACCACCAGGGGTACACTTGCAGGAGACACTGAATACCTGTCCCAGACAAGTGAACCACAACTAAGACACTCCACGCGAGAGCGTAGACCACCTGAGAGACTGAACCTATAAAGACAATAAGACCTTGGGGGAGGGTGATGTCATGTATCTCACACAACTGTACATAACTGTATCTTGCCATGCCATACATGACTGTAACTAGAGATGACCTGTAACCAGTAGCTTACCTTACCAGCAGGGGTGCACTTGCAGCATACAATGGATACCTGTCCCGGACAGGTATATAAGGACAGGTCTCAGGCAAGTGTGGCATTCGAGAGCTGTGTAATAAAGGTGCAGGTCCTGAGTGACCTTGACTGCAGCATGTGCCTCGTGTGAGTCTGTACTGCAGGGACAGGACTTTACAGTGGCGACGAGTTACGGGATTACAGCATCCACAGAATGGTGACCAACGGCTCAGATGAAAAATACAATGCTGAAGATAATTGGAAGGACTTTATAGAAAGGCTCCAGCAAAGCTTTGTAACCAAAGACTGGTTAGGCGACGATAAGGCAGACAAGAGAAAAGCCTATCTCTTGACCAGCTGTGGCTCGAAAACATATGCCTTAATGAAGGACCTGCTGGCACCCGAGAAACCAACAAGCAAGTCGTTTGAAGAGTTGAGCATACTGGTAAGAGACCACCTGAAGCCAGCGAGTAGCCGACACATGGCCAGACACAAGTTCTACAACTACAGACGCTGTGTGGGCCAGAGCATACCCGACTTCGTGGCGGAACTTCGGAGGTTGGCTAGCTTATGTGAGAAGTACTGAGGAGAGAAGTACTGAGAGACTTTTTTATTGAGGGAATAGGCCACGCAGGCATATTCCGAAAGCTCAAAGAGACCAAGAACTTGACCCTCGAGGCAGCAGTACTGGTTGCACAGACATTCTTGGCAGGAGAAGAAGAAACGAGGTTGATCTATACTGCGGGTACGACAACTAACGAAACATCGGAACAAGGGGTTCACAGCGTGAAACAAGCCGCTACCCCCACACACAGACAAAGGCAGTGGCGCCAGAAGCCATCAAGAGCCACATGAATGGCCATTCACACCTCATCAACCCACAATGCGAGCAATCAACTACAAACTGAGAGAAGCTCAAGAGAGATCAGCCAGACGCAGGTCATCCTTTGGAAACAATGGAAGCAGTCTGTGCTGGAGATGTGGGGGAAGGCACTCATCAAGGGGGTGTCGATTTCAGCATGCTGTTTGCAGAAACTGCGACTATACAGGGCATCTAGCCTGCATGTGCAGAAAAACGGCAGCTCGGCTGGTATACGAATCGGAAGGGTTGGAAAGCGGACCAGAAGACGGTGGGGACAGTACCCGGGACACCGAGGTACAGCGGGTCAACACGATCAATGGCCACTGCTTTTACAACAAGACGCCTCCAATAATGATGAGGGTCCTACTCAATGGGATACCCGTCAACATGGAGCTGGATACGGGAGCGAGTCAATCTCTCATGAGCGCTCAACAATTTGAACAGCTGTGGCCGCACAAAAGAGACAGACCAAAGCTCACAAGGGTCAACACCAAACTAAGGACCTATACGAAAGAAATCGTCCCAGTCCTTGGCAGCGCCATGCTCTCAGTCACACACAAAGGGACAGTGAACCGACTTCCCCTGTGGATTGTCCCCGGAGATCTCCCAGCACTGCTGGGGAGAAGCTGGCTGGCAAAACTAAACTGGAAATGGGATGATGTTCGCGCCATGTTGTCAGAGGAACGGACCTCCTGCTCAACAGTTCTAAGTCGATTTGAACATCTCTTTCAGCCAGGTGTGGGCACCTTCAAAGGGGCTAAAGTCAAAATCTACATCACACAGGATGCTAGACCGGTCCATCACAAGGCTAGAGCTGTGCCCTATGTGATGAGGGAAAAGATTGAACATGAACTGGACAGGCTTCTGTGGGAAGGCATTATCTCACCCGTGGAATTTAGCGACTGGGCAAGTCCCATCGTACCAGTCATGAAGCCTGATGGATCCGTACGAATCTGTGGGGACTACAAATCTACCATAAAAAGAGTCTCCCTACAGGATCAATACCCGCTGCCCAGAGCGGAGGACTTATTTGCTACATTGGCTGGAGGAAAACTTTTCTCAAAATTAGACCTCACATCTGCGTATATGACGCAAGAACTGACCGACGGGTCTAAGCTACTCACCACCATCAACACACATCGAGGCCTTTTCATGTACAATCGATGCCCATTCGGCATCAGGTCTGCAGCTGCTATATTCCAGCGCAACATGGAGAGTCTGCTCAAGTCCATCCCGGGGACGGTTGTATTTCAAGACGACATACTTATCATGGGCAGGGACACCGACTCCCATCTCCGCAATTTGGAGGAAGTACAAAAGTGGTTGGATCGGGTAGGCCGAAGAGTTTAGAAATACAAGTGCCTGTTTCTCGCCTCCGAGGTTGAATTTTTGGGCAGAAGGATTGCCACTGATGGAATCCGCCCAACAGAGTCCAAAACCGAAGCAATTCGCCTGGCACCCAGGCCCCGAAATGTCTCAGAACTGCGCTCCTTTTTCGGGCTACTCAATTACTTTGGGAACTTTATGCAGAACTTAAGCACGCTGCTGGAGCCTCTCCACGTGCTACTCAGAAAGGGGTGCGATTGGTTTTGGGGGACACCCAGTAATGCGCCTTAAATAAGGCACGCAACCTTCTGTGTTCCAACAGTATTTTGGCTTTCTTTGATCCAGGTAAAAAGTTAGTTCTTACATGTGATGCATCAGCGTACGGGGTCGGGTGTGTTTTACAACATGTCAAATGACGTAAATTACAACCCATAGCTTATGCCTCCAGGTCACTTTCGCGGGCAGAGCGCGGGTACGGAATGGTGGAGAAGGAGGCGCTCACGTGCGTGTACGGTGTCAAAAAGATGCACCAATACCTTTTCGGGGCCAAGTTCGCGTTAGAAACCGACCACAAGCCCCTCACGTCCCTACTATCCGAGAGCAAGGCAATAAACGCCAACGCCTCGGTGCACATTCAACGGTGGGCACTCATGCTGGCCTCTTACGATTACATCATAAGGCACAGACCAGGCACAGACAACTGTGCCGACGCACTTAGCAGGCTACCCCTGGTGAACACAGAAGGGTCTGACGAACAGGACTGTGAGATAGTCATGGCAATCAATGCCTTTGAGTCCACAGGTTCGCCCATGACGGCTCGCCAAATCAGAGCCTGGACGACCAGCGACCCCACGTTATCCCTAGTAAAAAGATGTGTCTTAACTGATGACTGGGCAGAGGCTCACGATGCCTGCCCCGAGGAGATCAAACCTTTCCATAGGCGCATACATGAGCTGTCACTACAAGCAGACTGCCTGATGTGGGGCAGCCGAGTATTTATGACTCTGCGAGGCAGAGAGGCATTTGTCCGGGAGCTCCACCGCGAGCACCCGGGGATCGTTCTCATGACAGCCATAGCCAGATCCCACGTCTGGTGGCCTGGCATTGACGTGGACTTGGAGCTCTGCGTCCGATGGTGCACCATTTGTGCCCAACTCAGTAATGCCCCCAGGGAGGCCCCCCATAGCCCCTGGCCCACCAAACCTTGGTCGCGGGTGCACGTAGACTATGTGGGCCCATTCATGGGCAAAATGTTCCTCGTAGTTGTAGATGCATTTTCCAAGTGGATCAAATGCACCATTTTAAACTTGAGCACCACCTCCACCACTGTGTAGAGCCTTGGAACCATGTTCGCAACGCACGACATTCCTGACATATTGGTCAGTGATAATGGTCCGTGCTTCACCAGCACAGAATTCCAAGATTTTATGAGTGACCACGGCATAAATCATGTTAGGACGGCACCGTTCAAGCCGGCCTCCAACGGCCAGGCGGAGCGAGCAGTGCAGATCATTAAACTAGGCATGTTCAAAATCCAAGGTCCCACGCTGCAGGGCCGCCTGTCGCGACTGCTGCTGGCCTACAGATCTCGTCTGCATTCATTGACTGGAGTTCCCCCCGCGCAACTATTGATGAAACGGACCTTAAAGCCAAGGCTCTCATTAATCCTCCCAGACATGCATGAAATCGTTGAGGCAAAGCGCCGTAAGCTAACTGAGTACCATGACCGAAATTCGAGGGGGAGGTGGAATGAGATAGGGGACAAAGTGTTTGTGCTAAACTATGGCAGGGTTCCCAAATGGCTTGCAGGGACAGTAACAGGCAAGGAAGGAAACAGGCTACTCGTGGTACAAATGGACAATGACCAAACCTACCGGAGGCATGTAGACCAAGTCAAAAGTAGATTTACCAACAACACTGCTGAACTAGAAGCAGACTACAATGTGGAACTCACACCACAACTGGTGGACAGACGGAGGGAACAACCTGAGGAAAGGGCAGTCTCAATAGACAGCCCAGGCGAGATACCAACAATCATACTGAACGAAACAGACAGCCCAGGCGAGATACCAGCAATCACACCGAAAGAAAAACAGGCACCAAGTCAAACAACTGAACCACAACTAAGACACTCCACGCGAGAGCGTAGACCACCTGAGAGACTGAACCTATAAAGACAATAAGACCTTGGGGGAGGGTGATGTCATGTATCTCACACAACTGTACATAACTGTATCTTGCCATGCTATACATGACTGTAACTAGAGATGACCTGTAACCAGTAGCTTACCTTACCACCAGGGGTGCACTTGCAGGATACACTGGATACCTGTCCCGGACAGGTATATAAGAACAGGACTCAGGCAAGTGTGGCATTCGAGAGCTGTGTAATAAAGGTGCAGGTCCTGAGTTACATTGACTGCAGCATGTGTCTCGTGTGAGTCTGTACTGCAGGGACAGGACTTTACAGATACCATCCCTTATTTTCTTAGTTAGCCACGGATGGTTATCCCTTCTCTTACAGTCTTTCCTTCTCATTGGGATATATTTTTGTTGAGAGTTATGAAATATCTCCTTAAATGTCTGCCATTGCTCATCAACCGTCCCACACTTTAATCTATTTTCCCAGTCCACTTTAGCCAACTCTGCCTTCATACCTTTGTAGTCTCCTTTATTTAAGCTAAGGGTAATGGTTTGAAATCCAACTTTCTTATCCTCCAACCAAATTGGAAATTCAACCATGTTATGGTCACTCATTCCGAGAGGATCCTTTATTAGGAGATTGTTTATTAATCCTGTCATTGTTTCTGTGTTCTGAAAAAAGCAAATCTACCTATGTTAAATTATGATTGTTTTTGAGGACTTGCTTATCTTTGTCATTTGTAGAAAACATGACAGAAGCTTAAAACCTGACGACACAAACATAGAATGTAAACACTTTGGTCCTTCGGTGAAGGCTGAACCAGAGACTGATGAGGCTCAAGCCCCAACCAAAATTCATCTGAGAGTTGAGCAATCCCTTCCTGCACTCCATGTGAGTAGAATGCTGATTTTATTTCATTTTACATCACTGGGATTTCAGCATGTGTGGAAATTTTTGTATTATAGACACTTGGATTACAGGCTGAAAAAATAGTACAGGTGCAATGCGTAAAATCTGGGACCGAGGCTATTCCGGATTCTGGGCTTTTCCGGACTTTCGATTTGCTTTCTGACGTCACGAATCTGGAAACACCCGAGCCCAGGTTCGGGTATTTCTGGATTTCGGAATGTCAGAAAAGGGGGAGGGGATGTACCTGCCGAGGAGCAATTTGGGCCGTCTGGGACCCGCCGAGGTCGTCGTCAGGCGGGTCCCTGCCAAGGAGGATGTCGTTGGGCGGGCCCCCGCCGAGGAGGTCGTCGTCAGGCGGGTCCCTGCCAAGGAGGATGTCATTGGACCGGCCCCGCCAAGGATGTTGTCAGGCGGGGCCCCGTCAAGGAGGATGTCGTTGGGCGGGCCCCCGCCGAGTTTGTTGTCGGGTGGGCCCCCGCCGAGGAGGTTGTCGGGCAGCCCCACTGAGGAGGTTGTTAGGCGGGCCCCCACCGAGTTTGTTGTCGGGCGGGCCCCCGCCGAGGAGGTTGTCGGGCGGGCCCCAACGATAAAGTGTTTGAGCGGGCTCTCTCAAAAGAGGTTGTCGGGTGGGCCCCCGCCGAGGAGGTGTTCGGGCGGCCCCACCGAGGAGGTTGTCGGGCGGGCCCCCACCGAGTTTGTTGTCGGGCGGGCCCCCGCCGAGGAGGTGTTCGGGCGGCCCCACCGAGGAGGTTGTCGAGCGGGCCCCCACCGAGTTTGTTGTCGGGTGGGCCCCCGCCGAGGAGGTGTTCGGGCGGCCCCACTGAGGAAGTTGTCGGGTGAGCCCCCACCGAGTAGGTGTTCAGGCGGCCCTGCCGAGGAGGTTGTTAGGCGGGCCCATTGAGGAAGTTGTCGGGTGGGCCCCCGCCGAGGAGGTGTTCGGGCGGCCCTGCCGAGGAGGTTGTTAGGCGGGCCCCCACCGAGTAGGTGTTCAGGCGGCCCCACTGAGGAAGTTGTCGGGTGGGCCCCTGCCGAGTAGGTGTTCAGGCGGCCCCACTGAGGAAGTTGTCAGGTGAGCCCCCACCGAGTAGGTGTTCAGGCGGCCCTGCCGAGGAGGTGTTCAGGCGGCCCTGCCGAGGAGGTGTTCAGGCGGCCCTGCCGAGGAGGTTGTTAGGCTGGCCCTGCCGAGGAGGTGTTCGGGCGGCCCTGCTGAGGAGGTGTTCGGGCGGCCCCACTGAGGAGGTGTTCGGGCGGCCCTGCTGAGGAGGTTGTTAGGCGGGCCCTGCCAAGGAGGTGTTTGAATGGGCCAACGAGGAGGCCGCGAGGTAAGGGCAGCAGCAGTGAGGCGAGCGGAGGTGGCGAGTGTCGGCAAAGTCTGAGGTTGGGCAGCGGCGGGGCCCCGAGGTTGGCAGGGTCGTCGGGATCAGATTCCAGAACATTTTATGGATTCCGGACGACCCTACCACCGATTTTCCCGGATTCCGTAACTCTGGATTCTCGACGCTACATCTGTAGTACAATTACAGATTCTATCCTTTCAAGCTTAGGTTGTGTCTGGAGAGAGCATTTTGAGCTGTACTGCATTCAGGTGAAGGACTGTAGTTACAGGTCTGTCACTGGTGGGGAAAGCTATTTATGCTGATGATTTAAAGGTATGAAACAAAATATGTACTGGCAAAACATTGAAGTGTATTTTTTTTTCTCACTGTATTGGTATTAATAAACCAAATAGCACTATTGTGTAAAATCAATATTTAACTATAGAGAACAGGAAGAGCTTCAACAAACTATTTCGAGCTCTGTGGAGAGTGATGCATAGTGGGGTAAAGAGAGAAAAAAAGGTATATGAGATTAGCAGCTGAAGGAGAAATACAACATGCCCAAAGTATCATAACTGGAAAATATGGAAAGTGTTTCTGTTACAGAGCAGCATTGGGAAAGAGTCTTGCCATTCAGGAAAGGTTTGGGGAATTTAGTAACAACAAAAAAAAAATTGAAAAACACCAGCCTAGTTCTGCTTCTGTCCTGAAATGCTCTTCAAATCTTTTTTTCAAAGAATCTATATGGGATGTAGCTTCTTTTGCCATGTGCTAAATAAATGTAATACTTTTTAAAAATCATGGTGGCAATAAGTTGCTATTTCTATCCTGATATTGACTGCATGGATTGGAAACGCTTCAAATGATCAGCTCCTTGGTTTGCTAATCTGTTAAGGTGACGGGGATAAACTAATGGTGATCATGGCTGGAAAGTCGGCTGGAAAGTCTGCTGGAAGAGTGGCGATGTATTTATTACCATTGGAAATGTCAGTGTTCTTCAAAGACAATATCCTCATATATTGTAGTCCCAATCGGGACTCAGTACAGTCGAAAACATTCCACACTAGCCGATCTGAGGCTAATCTACTCCATGCAAGAATGTACCCTATCCACCATAAAACAGGTCTGGTAAAGCTGATAGACTTCCAGAAGCTTATGACGACCAGCACTACAGGGTTACAAGTGTTTATTATATCAGCAACACACAAACTGCTACAGCTGCATGTTAGCATTAGTAACGGCATGTTATGTATCTTTCCATATCTTGGAAGCCTACTGTCAACAAGAATCGACATTGATGACGAAGTCCAACACTGCCTTCAGTGTGCCAGTGCAACCTTTGGTCGCCTGAGGAAAAGAATGTTTGAAGATCAGGATCTCAAACCCTGCACCAAGCTCATGGTCTACAGAGCATTAGTGATACCCGCCCTCCTATATGTTTCAGAGATATGGACTATGTACAGTAGACACCTCAAAGCACTGGAGAAGTACCACCAATGCTGCCTCCGCAAAATCCTGCAAATCCATTGGCAGAATATGTGCATCAACGTTCTTGCTCAGGCCAACATCCCCAGCATCGAAGTATTGACCATGCTCGACCAGTTGCAATGGACGGGCCACACTGTCCGCATGCCCGACACTAGACTTCTGAAACAAGCGCTCTACTCCGAGCTCCGACACGGCAAGCGAGTCCCAGGAGGGCAGAGAAAATGCTTCAAGGGCACCCTCAAATTCTCCTTGAAAAAGTGCAACATCCCCACTGATATTTGGGAATTCCTGGCCCAAGACTGCTCAAAGTGGAGGAGAAGCATCCGAGAAGGCATCGAGCACTTTGAGTCTCTTCGCCGGAAGCCAAGCACAAACAGCAGAAGGAGCATATGACAACCCAAACACCCCACCCACCCATCCCTTCAACTACCACCTAACCCACCTGTAACAGAGACTGTCGATCTCGCATTGGACTCCAGTTACTTTAGAACTCATATTAGTGTGGAAACATAGAAACATAGAAAATAGGTGCAGGAGCAGGCCATTCAGCCCTTCCAGCCTGCACCGCCATTCAATGAGTTCATGGCTGAACATGAAACTTCAGTACCCCATTCCTGCTTTCTCGCCATACCCCTTGATCCCCCGAGTAGTAAGGACTTCATCTAACTCCTTTTTGAATATATTTAGTGAATTGGCCTCAACTACTTTCTGTGGTAGAGAATTCCGCAGGTTCACCACTCTCTGGGTGAAGAAGTTTCTCCTCATCTCGGTCCTAAATGGCTTACCCCTTATCCTTAGACTGTGACCCCTGGTTCTGGACTTCCCCAACATTGGGAACATTCTTCCTGCATCCAACCTGTTCAAACCCGTCAGAATTTTAAACGTTTCTATGAGGTCCCCTCTCACTCTTCTGAACTCCAGTGAATACAAGCCCAGTTGATCCAGTCTTTCTTGATAGGTCAGTCCCACCATCCCGGGAATCAGTCTGGTGAATCTTCACTGCACTCCCTCAATAGCAAGAATGTCCTTCCTCAAGTTAGGAGACCAAAACTGTACACAATACTCCAGGTGTGGCCTCACCAAGGCCTTGTACAACTGTAGCAACACCTCCCTGCCCCTGTACTCAAATCCCCTCGCTATGAAGGCCAACATGCCATTTGCTTTCTTAACTGTCTGCTGTACCTGCATGCCAACCTTCAGTGACTGATGTACCATGACACCCAGGTCTCGTTGCACCTCCCCTTTTCCTAATCTGTCACCATTCAGATAATAGTCTGTCTCTCTGTTTTTACCACCAAAGTGGATAACCTCACATTTATCCACATTATACTTCATCTGCCACGCATTTGCCCACTCACCTAACCTATCCAAGTCACTCTGCAACCTCATAGCATCCTCCTCCCAGCTCACACTGCCACCCAACTTAATGTCATCCGCAAATTTGGAAATACTACATTTAATCCCCTCGTCTAAATCATTAATGTACAATGTAAACAGCTGGGGCCCCAGCACAGAACCTTGCAGTACCCCACTAGTCACTGCCTGCCATTCTGAAAAGTACCCATTTACTCCTACTCTTTGCTTCCTGTCTGACAACCATTTCTCAATCCATGTCAGCACACTACCCCCAATCCCATGTGCTCTAACTTTGCACATTAATCTCCTGTGTGGGAACTTGTCGAAAGCCTTCTGAAAGTCCAAATATACCACATCAATTGGTTCTCCTTTGTCCACTTTACTGGAAACATCCTCAAAAAATTCCAGAAGATTTGTCAAGCATGATTTCCCTTTCACAAATCCATGCTGACTTGTACCTATCATGTCACCATTTTCCAAATGCGCTGCTATGACATCCTTAATAATTGATTCCATCATTTTACCCACTACTGAGGTCAGGCTGACCGGTCTATAATTCCCTGCTTTCTCTCTCCCTCCTCGAAGCAAGACCTCCTCGACTTCAGGGGACTGCCTAAGAAGGAGATCCTCCCTTCTGTATCCTGAGAGGCCCTAAACCTTATGCCCTGTATTTTTGTTTTCGCTCCGTTCTTAATTAACAGTGAGATCCATGTTCTAGAATTGTATTAGAGTCCAAAACTTAAAACCTTGTGCATGTTGTGTATGGGAGTAGAATGCTGCAGGATCACCAATTCTACTTTTCCGTGGTGTTGAACATTGGATCACATTGCCCGCCCATGCTCTTTATCAACTCAGAAAGGTGGAAAATTGAACATTCCTAGACCATAACATTCAGATTAAAACTACTAGTTGAATTTATTTACAACGCATAAGATCATACCCAAAAAATACAGTAAACAAATAGCAATACAATGCTCAACTTAGACAATACTTTAAACTGCTTTTAAAAATAAATAGAATGTCCAAATTCTTGGCATTCTTTTCAGAATCCTTTAACTGAATCTTTGAATATAGCATTGCCACTAGCTCCATTCAAAGCTTTCCTACAGCACTCCTTGGGGTAGATCTTTCTGCGACAGTGTAAATCGGGGGATAGTGAATTCGCAGCCCGTTTTACATTTCTCCCGATGTTTTATTCTATTGGAAATACATTTTAAAATTGTTTTCACGCAGACATCTCAAAGCTCTCTTCATTGAGGAAAAAACAGCCATGTTGAGCAGGTGGGGGAAAGGGAATAATGGAGAGAGTTAGGGTGGGGGAGCAACTTATAACATGTTTGAAGAGAAGGCATAGATAGCAGGGTGGCAAGGCTAAATGAATGGGGCAACAGCGTTGTGCCTGAACAAGTAGCTACCAATGATTGAACAGAAGGAACAGGGATAAAGAGAAGAGGAGCAAACTGTGCGTGCAAGGACATGAGTCAGAGGAAAATCACCAAAGGCTATGGGGGGGTTTGAAATTGACAAGAATTTTGAAAGCCAACTTACAGGGAGCTGATGGATCAAGGGGATGCTGGGACTGCAGGACTTGGTCCAGATGAGAATGGAGGCTGCATCAATTTAATGATTTGAATCTTGTAGAGAGTTATGGTAGGGAGACGAGGTATGAGAGTATTAGAGAAGCCTAGCCTCAACATTATGAAGACTTCCACTGGAGTTTCAGTGTCAGAGAGGAAGGCAGGCATTGTTGCATAGGTGGAAGAAAGTGGTCTTTATAACCAACCAGATGTAGGGAAGGAAGCTGAGCTCGGGGTTGAGTGACCGCCGAGGATTCACACCTTCTGACGTGGCTTGAAGTGACAGCTGCAATAGTGTTTCTGACCTGTAGCACAGTTTTTGTTTAGTTTCAAGCTGCACCCAAAGACTTGAGCGCATAACCTACACTTAAGTATTGTTAGAGCTGCTGTCTTTCAGATGAGACATTAAACCAAGGCTCCAATTGTCCTGTACATAAAAGATCCCATGGCACAACATGTAGGGGAGCAAGGAAGTTCTCCTGATGTTCTCAACAATATCTATCCCTCAACCCATACCACTGAAGCAGATTATCTGGTAAATTATCTTGTTATTTGTGGAACCTTGCTGTGCACAAATTGGCTGCCATGTTTACCAACATCACAATAGTGACTACACTTAATGAAGCACTTTTGATGGATGTGAAAGGTGCTACATAAATGCAAGTTCTTTTTCTATTCTGTATCTAACCGTGTCTGGAGTTTGGATGATACTGAATGTATTTATTGCTGTATGTGGGTCTTTACAGGCTGAATGCCAGAAACTAGGTGCTAGGTATTAAGTAACTGATTTCATAGAAAAACGTGAAAATGTAATCAAATGCCATTTTGGTTAATAAAGTGACCTCACAGTGCATTTGCTAAATGCCATTGACAAAGCTTTCTTAAAGGAGTGATTGTAAGTTTATTAACGAAATCCAGTTTAATAAAGTTCAGAAGGTCCCACCAAGGTTGCAGTCATTCAGTCAGTTTCTAATGCACATAATCACTTGTAATTTGTGTGCAAAAAAAATAGTTATGGGATTGCATATTTTGTATTAAATTTCAGTAACTTAATTTCTTTAAAAAAAAACATTTGTCTTGAAGAAGCCACTGGAGATGCCCCCTTACCCTACAACCCAAAGAACAGATCCTGTCCCTCAGTCAGATCTGAGAATGTCACATCTACCATCCTCAACATCATCAGTGACTCCACCGGTACTTTCAGTACATCCACCCCAGTTAATCGCTTACCAATCATCAGGTAATATCTTAAATCGTGATTTACAATTGGAAAGATAGTTCTGTTAAGTATTTCACATAATGCAAAGTAATGATACATTTTGCCAACGTGAGTTGCACGGCTGGGGTGAGAAGTTCAAATGACATCTTAAAAGCGAGTGACGTTAGAGTTGTTAAAGGTCATCCAACCATAAAATTCAACCTCCTAATGGGCCCAAGTTTCGGGCCGCGCCCCGGACCTGGACGCCCGTTTTACGCGCCACAAAGTGCGCCTAAAAAAACTTACCTATTCTCCGGCTCCCTGCAGGCCCTCTGGAGCTGGGCGTGGTGCAGCATGAACTGTGGGGGCGGAGCCAGGTCCCTGCGCTGAAAACAGTGCCGGGACCTCTGCACATGCGCACTACAGTGGGCGCGCATGTGCAGTAGCTCCAGGCGCCCAAAACTGGGAGGGGCCCGAAGCACGCAGCCCCTAGCCCTGGCCGAATGTCCTCACTGGGGCTGCGTGGATAAGGCTCCTCCCACCCGACCCAACCCCTGCTCTCATCCCCCCCGGCGACCCGACCTCCGCGACCCCCCGGACCTCCGCGACTCTCTCTCTTCCCCCCCACCCCACACAGAACTCCACGACTCTTTTCCCCCCCCCCCCCCCCCCCCGAGACCCGACGCCACCTACCTGTAAATCCAGCCCGAAGTCTTGGGCCCGGCCGTTCAGCCTCCTTCTCTCCCTTCCTTCCTCTTCCCCCCCCCTCCCTCCTCCCCCCCTCCTCTCTCCTTCCCACCCTCCCTCCTCTCTCCTTCCCTCCCTCCCTCCTCTCTCCTTCCCTCCTCTCTCCTACCCTCCCTCCTCTCTCCTTCCCTCCCTCCATCCTCTCTCCCTTCTCCCCCTTTCTCCCCCCTTCTCCTCCCCCCTTCTCCTTGCCCCTCCTCTTCTCCTCCCTCCCTTCCCCTACCCTCCCTCCCCCCTCCCCCACCCCCCTTCTCCCCCTCCCCCCCACCCCCCTTCTCTGCCCCTCCCCCCACCCTCCTTCTCCCCCTCCCCCCCACCCCCCTTCTCCCCCTCCCCTCGCTGTCAGAAACACAGACACTGACAGACAGAGAGTGAGAGACACACACACAGACAGACAGAGAGATAGAGACACTGACAGAGACACACTGGGGGGGCATCCCAGCACGCTGTTGGAGGACTCCCGGTGCTGCAGTCGGTAAGTAGAAAATGTTTTATTTATTGATTTCTTTTTTAAATTTATTTTTTATAAATTTTTTTTGATTGATTTATTGGTTGATTTATTGATGTATTTATCATTTATTGATGATGGCTCTTTATTTGTAAAACTGAAGTGTTTAATGTTTGTAAACTTCCCTTTAAACCCCCCCCCCCCCCATTCCCTACGCCTGATTTGTAACCTACGCCTGATTTTCTAAAGTGTAGACAAGGTTTTTTCAAATGTACAAAAATCTTCACTTACTCCATTCTAAGTTAGTTTGAAGTAAGTTTTCACTGCCTAAACTTTGAAAACAGGCGTAAGTGGCCGGACACGCCCCCTTTTGAAAAAAAAATTCTGTTCCAAAGTGAAACTGTTCTAACTGACTAGAACTGGAGCAAACTAAATGCTGAGAATTCAAATTTCTAAGATACTCCATTCTAAACCAGTTGCTCCAAAAAAGCAGGAGCAACTCAGGCCGAAACTTGGCCCCTATATTTGTTATTTTATTTATAATATACTGCGTATCAAATTATTTCTTTGGAAAAGGTTCTAAGTTTTATTTTAGGAGTATTTCAGATGTATCTTAAAGGCTGAGTACTTACTGAATTGTAGTTATAGAATCATAGAATAGTACAGCACAGAAAGAGACCATTCGGCCCAGCGAGTCTGCTCTTTCGAAGAACAATCCCGTTAGTCCCACTCCCCTGCTCTTTCTGCATATCCCTGCAATTGTTTCGCCTTCAAGTATTTATCCAATTCCCTTTTGAAGGCTACTATTGAATCTGTATCCATCACCCTAACAAGCAGTGCATTCCAACTCCTAACGTTGAGTTTAAAAAAAAAATGTTTTCCTCATGTCGCCTCTGGTTCTTTTGCCAATCATCTTAAACCCGTGACCTCTCGTTATCGACCCTTCACCCCTTGGAGAGGGTTTCTCTTTATTTACTCTATCTCAACCCTTCATGATTTTAAATACTGCTATCAAGTCTCCTCTTAGCCTTCTCTGCTCTAAGGAGAACAACACCAGCTTCTCCAGTCTATCCACGTAACTGTAATCCCTGGAACCGTTCTAGTAAATCTCTTCCATACCCTCGCCAAAGCCTTCATGTCCTTCCTAATAGTGCCCAGAATTGGACACAATACTCCAGCTGGGGACGAACTAGTGTTTTATACTCCTTTTACTGCAAACCTATTGGAATTGATTTACCGTGTATTAAGAATTTAATGAGCTATGTAATGTACAAATCTGGAACACATTTAATAATCAAATGGAGTTTAATAACAGTGGATTAACCCTCTTAAGTACTGAATCCTTTAACATCTTTTCAAAATGCTAGTATTTCCTCTAACAAAATGAGTGATTTTCTGTACATTTCTAAAGCCGAGTGTTACTCGAGTAATGTTAATAAAGCCAGAGAATGTTTATATTTTCATAACTACATAGCTGGAAGCCAAATGCTCAGTTGCTTATCAACAAATACTTGTCTTCTAAAACTACAAAGTTTGAGAATTCAGAATTGTGGTTCACAGCGTCTTTGTTGTGTGACTTTTATTTTAAAGAAAGAATAATGAAGGTAGCTTCTTCTGTTTGTTTGACAGATAGTTCACCACAGATGGTCATTGCAGCTGTAACTCCAGCATCTTCCGTGATGCCCAATCCAGCTATGTCACAGGCTCAAGAGACTTCAACCCTGATTACCCCACTTAGTGCTCCTTTGCGTGGAGATAGTCTGCCACCAATGCCTACACCTCAGATTCCAAGCTCTTATGATGATTTATTGTACCCTGGGTTTGCTCTTAATGAAAAGGGAGAGTACCTTACCAGTGCACCTGTGTATTCATACAACAAAAGTGGAGCCGATCTTCCAACAGGTAAATACTGTGAACTTTAAAAACAAACTGTACTAGATTTTTTTGACTTTCTACATTATTGTGAATTCTTCTGTTTTCCCACATGTGCCATCCTATGGTCTCACTGAGCAAGTTTCCAAACATTGGTACTTTGTAATAAAAATAAAAAAGCAGCAACTGCTGTAAAGTGCACAGCAGGTCAGTCAGTGTCTGAAAGGAAGATGGGCTAGTGTATTAAATTGTATGCTGTCTTTTCAGCTCCTGCTTGATTATTCCCAACATTTTCTGTTTTTATTTTAGATTTGCAGCATTCACTACTTTCTTTTTACTACTATTAGTGGTAATTTGTGCCAAATTGTATGCCGTTGTGTTTTGTCAGTCTTGCCATGAATTGGATTGAGACGGTCCAAATTAATTTCATGTAGGGCACCTAGAACCAATAAATTTCCATGTGCCTTATTGACCATAAGTGCCAGAGCTGAAAGGGTATTGCGCTAACCTACTGCACCACCCAGTTAGACAAAAACGGAATCCTCTAACCTGGAAAGCACATTATACAAGCTGCAATTAATTTTCTTGAGTTTACAATTTACATACTTTCACATAATTATTTTGCTAGTGTGATCTAATTATCAGAGTATGGGTATTTTTAAGGAGGGAAGAAAGGGGCAACATAGGAAGTGTTAATTGTACAACCTTAAAAAAACATAATCAATAATTGATTTGTCTCTCAGGAATCCTATATACAATTATAGACCCTCTGGTTGATCCAGCCTGTCCAACACAATTGTGATACACAAGATATACACACTCCACCCCACTCGAAACTATGTGATCTCCTGAGAGAGACAAAATACAGATAAAACACAGGCTAATTTTGGGGGGGGGGGGGGGGAAGTCTGGGAAATTCCTCTCCGATCCATCTTGGCGATCAAAACTAGTCCAGGAGAGCACTCTGGCCCTGAATTCCCTGAAGTACCAATTTTTTTTGTAATAGGTGATATCCGCCCCACCAGAAAACAGGTCCAGTTCTCACTTGAAGAAATTCAGTGAATCAGCGAGCACCCCACGGGGCGACAGCCTGTTCCAGAGGTCCACTATTCTCTGGGGAAAGAACCACTTCCTGACAACAAACGTAGATCTGGCCGAATAAACCTTAAAATGATGACCCCTGGCCAATGTTCCCGTTACGCCACTCAGCCATGCAGCAGTCTGGAGATCCCACACAGCCGGCTCACCAGCTTTTAAATGGAAAAGCCGCACATGTGTGGGAATTTGAATGCGCCGGATAGCCCTTTAAAGGGGTCGCGCACCCCCAAAGAAATTAGGGAATATTGCCACTGGTCTTCCCTAACCTGTTCAATTGAAACAAACTGTCAGCTGGAACACAATCTATTCATCACCTTGTAAACCTCAATCAGATTACCTCTAAGTCTATGCTTCTCTAAGTATAGAGTCCCAACTCTTTCAGCCTATTTTGATAACTAAGATGCTTTATACTGGAAATTAATCTAGTGGATATGCTCTTCACCCTTTCTAAATATCACCCACCATGTGAGGAGATCAAAACTGGACACAGTATTCCAAATGAGTCCTGACCAAGGTCTTGTACAAGGACAAAATAGTATGCCTCATCTTATAATCAATTGTCCTATGAACGCACCCCAACATCCTATTTGTTCTAGCTAGCGCTCATGTAACTTTAGAGATCTGTGCACTAGAACGCCCAGATCTCTTTCTTCACCTTCCTTAATTGATTGGCTCAAAAGATAGTTGAAATAAATCTGTTTGTGTTTAAGATATATTATCTTCACAGAAAATGTATTTTACAAATATTAAGACCTTCTAAAACTTGTTAAAAATATAATTTAAAAAAATATAGCTGACTTGCATTTTCATACCAGAGATGTTTCAAACTGGCTGCTGTTTAGATACAAAAGTTTATACTTTGTGGGTCAGATGTTACTCTGTCACCGATACACAGAAATTCCTTCTACAGAGGAACTTTTACTCGATTGTAAATTATTAAAACTAGGTTGGGGAGGACAGTTTGTTGTTTTAACTGTTGCAGTCCTCTCAATTTAAAGTATTTTTCTTTTGCTAAATTGTAACTGGATTTGCAAATTTATATTAAAGATTACATCATTAATGAGAGTTAGACACGAAATACCAACTTTTGGGAGGGTGGCATTCTTTTGTTCTCCATACGTGGGTAAAGTTGTCAGATGAGCAAAGCCTATCTGTAGTTTCCACAAGGAATTTTCCTGCAGCAGTGATCATTTAATTTCATCATGTAGTTTCCTTCCTGTACTGTATAAGGCACAACCCAAACGCTGGTCCTTCTTGTTTTTACTTTCTGGTAATATTGCTGAAAATTATTTGAATGGGATCAGTCCTTGCTATGAACCAGATCAGATGTAACAATGCTAATGATCCTTTTCCCACATACCTGTTCACCAGTTAGTGCCTTATACATCATCATGGTCATGCCTCATTGACTATTCACACATCTCTTCAAGAGATCTGAATTATTGGCTTAGGAAACTTGAAAAGATTTTTCATTGCAAATTAAATGAGTAATTGCCGGGTCACCTTATTTGGCTTGAACCTTTCCTTTCTCCCCATCATTTTCACAATGAAAATCAGGGAAAAATCCCCAAAATATCAGGATGAAAGTTGCATCAAAATTTGACCTGATGAATGATCCACACCCAAAGCTTTACAATTCTGGCTTTTTGTACATCCCCAATTTTAATCGCTCCACCATTGGCAGCCGTGCTTTCACCTGCCGAGGCCCTAAGTTCTGGAATTTCATTTGTAATCTTCTCCGCCTCTCTTTCCTCCTCTTAAGATGCACCTTAAAACCTACCTTTTGGTCAACTGTCCTAATATCTCTTTATGCGGCTTTGTGTCAAATTTTGTTTGATAACGCTCCTGTGAAGCGCCTTGGGATGTTTTACTATGTTAAAAGCGCTATATAAATACAAGTTGTTGTTGTTGTGCACAGGCTAGACGTGTGTTCCCAGTACTTTTGGTTTTCAGTAATTTCCCTTTAAGGTTTAAAGCATTCAACAAAAGATGCTTTTATACTGGTGCTGTTTTAGTTTTATTCTGGGAGACTGGTGTTGTGAGTCATAAGAACATGAGAACATAAGAATTAGGAACAGGAGTAGGCCATCTAGCCCCTCGAGTCTGCTCCGTCATTCAACAAGATCATGGCTGATCTGGCTGTGGACTCAGCTCCACTTACCCGCCCGCTCCCCACAACCCTTAATTCCCTCATTGGTTAAAAATCTATCTATCTGTGATTTGAATACATTCAATGAACTAGCCTCAACTGCTTCCTTGGGCAGAGAATTCCACAGATTCATAACCCTCTGGAAGAAGAAATTCCTTCTCAACTCGGTTTTAAATTGGCTCCCCCGTATTTTGAGGCTGTGCCCAGTAGTTCTAGTCTCCTCAACCAGTGGAAACAACCTCTCTTCTTCTATCTTGTCTATCCCTTTCATTATTTTAAATGTTTCTATACGATTACCCCGCATCCTTCTGAACTTCAACGAGTAAAGACCCAATCTACTCAATCTATCATCATAAGGTAACCCCCTAATCTCCGGAATCAGCCTAGTGAATCGTCTCTGTACCCCCTACAAGGCTAATATATCCTTCCTTAAGTAAGGTGACCAAAACTGCATGCAGTACTCCAGGTGCGGCCTCATCAATACCCTATACAGTTGCAGCAGGACCTCCTGCTTTTGTACTCCATCCCTCTCGCAATGAAGGCCAACATTCCATTTGCCTTCCTGATTACCTGTTGCACCTGCAAACTAACTTTTTGGGATTCATGCACAAGGACCCCCAGGTCCCTCTGCAGCGCAGCATGTTGTAATTTCTTCACGTTCAAATAATATTCCCTTTTACTGTTTTTTTTTTCCAAGGTGGATGACCTCACATTTTCCGACATTGTATTCCATCTGCCAAACCTTAGCCCATTCGCTTAACCTATCTAAATCTCTTTGCAGCCCCTCTGTGTTCTCTGCACAACCTGCTTTCCCACTAATCTTTGTGTCATCTGCAAATTTTGTTACACTACACTCTGTCCCCTCTTCCAGGTCATCTATGTATATTGTAAACAGTTGTGGTCCCAGCACCGATCCCTGTGGCACACCACTAACCACCGATTTCCAACCCGAAAAGGACCCATTTATCCAGACTCTCTGCTTTCTGTTAGCCAGCCAATTCTCGATCCATGCTAATACATTTCCTCTGACTCCGTGTACCTTTATCTTCTGCGGTAACCTTTTGTGTGGCATTTTATCGAATGCCTTTTGGAAATCTAAATACACCACATCCATCGGTACACCTCTATCCACCATACTCGTTATATCCTCAAAGAATTCCAGTAAATTAGCTAAACATGATTTCCCCTTCATGAATCCATGTTGCATCTGCTTGATTGCACTATTCCTATCTGGATGTCCCGCTATTTCTTCCTTAATGATAGCTTCAAGCATTTTCCCCACTACAGATGTTAAACTAACCGGCCTATAGTTACCTGCCTTTTGTCTGCCCCCTTTTTTAAACAGAGGCGTTACATTAGCTGCTTTCCAATCCGCTGGTACCTCCCCAGAGTCCAGAGAATTTTGGTAGATTATAACGAATGCATCTGCTATAACTTCCGCCATCTCTTTTAATACCCTGGGATGCATTTCATCAGGACATGGGGACTTGTCTACCTTGAGTCCCATTAGCCTGTTCAGCACTTACCCCCCTAGTGATAGTGATTATCTCAAGGTCCTCCCTTCCCACATTCCCGTGACCAGCAATTTTTGGCATGGTTTTTGTGTCTTCCACTGTGAAGACCGAAGCAAAATAATTGTTTAAGGTCTCAGCCATTTCCACATTTCCCATTATTAAATCCCCCTTCTCATCTTCTAAGGGACCAACATTTACTTTTGTCACTCTTTTCCGTTTTATATATCGGTAAAAGCTTTTACTATCTGTTTTTATGTTTTGCGCAAGTTTACTTTCATAATCTATCTTTCCTTTCTTTATTGCTTTCTTAGTCATTCTTTGCTGTCGTTTAAAACTTTCCCAATCTGCTAGTTTCCCACTAACCTTGGCCACCTTATACGCATTGGTTTTTAATTTGATACTCTCCTTTATTTCCTTGGTTATCCCTTCTCTTACCGCCCTTCTTTTTCACTGGAATATATTTTTGTTGAGCACCATGAAAGAGCTCCTTAAAAGTCCTCCACTGTTCCTCAATTGTGTCACCGTTTAGTCTGTGTTTCCAGTCTACTTTAGCCAACTCTGGCCTCATCCCACAGTAGTCCCCTTTGTTTAAGCATAGTACGCTCGTTTGAGACACTACTTCCTCACCCTCAATCTGTATTACAAATGCAACCATACTGTGATCACTCATTCCGAGAGGATCTTTTACTAAGAGATCGTTTATTATTCCTGTCTCAATACACAGGACCAGATCTAAGATAGCTTGCTCCCTTGTAGGTTCTGTAACATACTGTTCTAAGAAACAATCCCGTATGCATTCTATGAATTCCTCCTCCAGGCTACCCCGTGCGATTTGATTTGACCAATCGATATGTAGGTTAAAATCCCCCCTGATTACTGCCGTTCCTTTTTCACATGCCTCCATTATTCCCTTGATTATTGTCCGCCCCACCGTGAAGTTATTATTTGGGGGCCTATACACTACGCCCACCAGTGACTTTTTCCCCTTACTATCTCTAATCTCCACCCACAATGATTCAACATTTTGTTCATTAGAGCCAATATCGTCTCTCACAACTGCCCTGATATCATCCTTTATTAACAGAGCTACCCCACCTCCTTTCCCTTCTTGTCTATCTTTCTGAATTGTCAGATACCCCTGTATGTTTAATTCCCAGTCTTGGCCACCCTGCAACCATGTTTCTGTAATGGCCACCAAATCATACCCATTTGTAATGATTTGTGCCGTCAACTCATTTACTTTATTTCGAATGCTGCGCGCGTTTAGGTAGAGTGTTTTAATACTAGTTTTTAAACCATGATTTTTAGTTTTGACCCCTCCTGCAGCCCCTTTATATTCATACATATTGTTCCTTCCTATCACCAAATATTTCTCATGGGTCTACTGCCAGAGTAAGGGAGTGGATTCAACAGCTTAAAACCAGCACGGGAAACTAGTCTCCTAGAATCTGAATTAAAACAGAACCAGTATAAAAGATAGTCTAGTGTATTAGAGCAAACTCCGTGAGCACTGTTTATATTATGCACACTTCACAATCTTAAAGGGACTAGATTGAGTTATAAGAAAAGATTGGAGAAACTTGCTTCCAGGCCTCCACCAGAAATGTTTTGAGCTAACTGTAAGGAGATATGTGGGAGTGGTCTGAGGTTGATACTTCCTTTTTCTTCAGTTTGATGTATGGGGAATTGTAAGTACAAAACTGTCTCATAACATCAATTGCATAGCATGTGGGTACCACAACACATTGTGCACTGTACTTGGATTTCAATGATTGTTTTTAAATTTAATGGAACATGCACAATCAAGTAAATCTGATCGGCACTTGTGATTACTTTAGGGAAAATAATGATTTCTAACGTTGTTTCCTTGTCCTTTCTTCAAACAGATAAAAGCATCCTGCGCTTTTTCTACAACCTTGGTGTTAAGGTAGGGCAGTTTACCTTGAGTAGCTGTTCCAGACAGAGTATTAAAAAATCCTTAACATCAGGAAACTTGTCTGCTCTACTGACTTACATTGCACATGTTTCTGCAAGACCAACTTTAATTCCTGAATATTTGGTTTCCTTAAAGCTACATTCTCATTTTAGGCAGTTTTGTGACTATTGTAACATAATACAATCTACCCTCTTTTTGCATGAATTGAATTGCTATTGCTGCTGCTTTTACAGACCAATAATATAACACAAAACTTACATACAATATTAAAATATTTTTTGGGGATCAACCTAAGTCCAATCATATAAATGTGAGAATGCTTAATCACCTCTCCCCCCCCCACCCCATTCCACCCCTCTACTAACTGTCGTTGGGGTGCAGTTCAGCTGGTGCTGGCAGCCTGCCACTTTTTTGCTGCAAATGGCCTTTCCCGTGTGTGCCTAGACATCGAGTGCCAGCAGGATTTTCGAACATGGTCAATGCCCCCAATCCTGCCATTGCGTGATGTCTGCACACGTGCATTTTCCAGTAGGAATTAACTGTATAGGGATCAGAAGCAGCTACCCCCACCCCCGTCGGGGACAGATCAGCCTGCAGCCAGCGGTCCACCCCCGTTCTCCCGCCGAGTCCCGCTGACTCCCGCTCGCAGGAATCTGGGAGCTCGGCGGGCGGGAGCTCAATTGCGCCACTCGGCCGTCCGCTGATGTCAGCGGGCGGTTTCCGGCGGCTCTCCCCTCCCGCCCGCTCCAGGCCACCTCCAAAGTGGCACTGGACGGATCTGCAGGAGGAATGTTGGTGGCAGCGGGCGGTGGGCTGCTGAAAATCGGCCCCATTGTGTTTTGAATAGGTTATATAAGATGGGACATATCCATACACTTCATGCAGGATTTTGTGCTTTTTTTTTCTCCAAATACATTTTGGTCAGCAATTTTGACTTGTCTTGATTTATCACAAGTATTATTGTATATTTTATTGCATTTACCTAATGGAGCATCCTGGTCAGTGTAATAAAGCAATTCTGCACCTTTTGCTAATTTTAAAAAATCTGCATCTATGCCCCACCTCCCCATAACCATAATGTACCTGTGACTTTCCCCTTTCTCTCTGTCCCCCCCTCCACCCCTACTTCCTCTTCACTGAGGCAGTATCACTCACTGATTTTTCTCCGCTCCAGCTGTAACCTGCTGTTGATGCTTCACTCTTAAGGGAATTTTTCAGTAAGGTAAGGAATTCCTAATCTGGCAAAAACTATTGTGGGATTAAGAATTGATGCCCACTGAAAGTGGCGGAGTGTAATCTTTGAGTGAAGCAGTAGCATTGGGCAGGAGTTGGAGCCGTGACCTGCGATGGACAGCGAGTGCCGATGATTCACTTAATGGAAGCTTATTTTAACAACCTACAGTTTGAGAACTGCTGCACTGGTACCTGTAGCCAGTGATTTATTATATCACATGTGATTGTGTTCTTTCATATCAAACTTAAGTTTCTCTCTTTCTTTTCAGGCTTACAGTTTGCCATTGTGGGCACCATATTCATATCTGTACCCACTGAACGAGGCTTATTTGAAAAGTTGTGGGATGTATCCAAGGGTTCCTGCTGCAGTGCTTCACCCGAATCCTTGGTTCCAGGCGACTGCTGGGCATGTGCATAATGAGAATGTTATGATCCCGCCATACATATCCAGTCCTCCGGAGACCAACAACCCTGGCCAGTCGGTACAAAGAGATGTCAGTGATGATAGCAGCCATTCATTACTGCCACAGACAACTACACCACTCCTGGCTCACAAAAACAAATCTGTCCTAGCCTCACCTCCCCCTGAACAGCTGCATCAAAACTTTAATCCCTTTTTTCCGCGGTATTTTCCTACCCTGATTTCAGATGGAACCCAGCATTCTGGATGGAGAGCACCTCTACCACAGGCATTATTTAGCCAGAATACACACATGCACGCTTTCAGTTTTCATCCCATGTATATGGCTCTACCGAGTCATGTATTTCCATTGCAGATAAATAGTGGGAGCTCTGCATGTCAAAGTGACCAGAAGGCTGGTGCACCAGATGTGTGTGAACAGGTGTCGGGCAACACTCAGATTCATAAAATAGAAGAGACAGGGAAACAGCCAACAGTGTTCACCAGTGCTGGAAAGGGCAGACTGTCTAAGGCTCAGCCTGTTTTTTTCAAAGATTCTCAGTTATCGACAGAACCTGGTGGTGACATTGGAGACATATGTCCCTCGGGTGTTGAAGAGCGATCAGCTCCGAATCCTCATGAAGGATGTGCAAAGCAACACTCAGCTGTTAGGAGAGAAAAAGAGCCATTACTGACAGAAAAGCTAAATCTAGCACCTGCCACAGGGCTTTCTGGTGTGGCTACAGAGATTATTGAGCCCCAAAAGCTTGCGGGAGCTGATGCAAGTCATTCAGAAGTTGTTAGTCAGCCATTTGAGGCAAAATCCAGAAGTGATTTAACTTTACAGAGCATTGGTGAATCAAAAGATGATGCTGTAGCACATGCTGTAGAAGGCACCTTCATGAATCAAAGCAATGAGAAGAATTACAAAATGCCTGCCATATTAAGCAGTAGCAAACATGTGGATTTTTACAATCAGACTTTGGGAGAGGAAAGACACTACATAAAAGAAGATGGTCCTTCAGAAAGGACTGCGTATCGATGTTCTCCTTATGTCCGTAAGCAGGGAGAAAGGGAGATGGGCAGGAAAAAATGGCAAGGAAAACCTTGGTCATCAAAAAGCACAAGTTGCTTACATGATAGCCATGTTAACAGTAGGGACTCTGAAGCTGACACAAAGAAGGGAGATAGCAAGTCACCGACTAAAGACAGCAATGCTGAGGGTGTAAACAGAGTGGTACAGAGTTCTGAAATACCTATAGGTCTTGGTGCTGATAGGCATGAAAGTGTACAGGAAACAGTAGAAAATAAAAGGCTTTATGTGAGTAAGAAGAGACTTGATGAAGTAACTGGTCTTGGCAACAGGAGAGATCATGATGCAAAGGAATTTCAGAATCGGGCAGCTGTGGAAAATGCTAGTGGAGTGTTGAGTGAAGGGAAACACAATAGTTTTAAAAAACAGAGATATAGAGAGGGGGTGAAACCTAATTCCGCTGTAAGAAAATGATAACTGAGCAAATTGTGGAAAACATAGAACTGATAGATTTAAGCAGATCTCAGCTATTTTTGCGAGGATTTAAAGATTTGTGTCCTCTTTTGTGCAACAATCATAGAATTTTACAGCACAGAAGAAGGCCATCTGGCCCGTCGTGCCTCTTTGAAAGAGCTGTCCAATTTAGTCCCACACCCCAGCCTTTTTCCCATAACCCTGCAAATTAGTCCTCTCCAATTGCCTTTTAAAAGTTCCTCTGGAATCTACTACCACCCTTTCAGGTAGTGCATTCAGATCATAACAACCCTCAGCGAAAAATTTCCTCTCGAGTTTTGCCAGTGATTTTAAATCTGTGACCTCTGGTTACCGACCCACTTGCCAGAAGAAACAGTTTCTCCCTACTTGCTGTATCAAAACCCCTCATAATTTTATTAGGTCTCCACTTATTGGATGGAAGTGACTAAGGATCTGTGTTTGAGCCTCAACTAGTCACTATATTTATTAATGAATTGGATAACACAATAGAGAGCCATATATCCAAGTTTGCCGATGACACAAAGATTGACGGCATAATAAGTAGTGTAGCGGGGGCATAACATTACAAAGAGATGTTGATAGATTAAGTGAGTGAGAGAAATGTGGCAGATGGATTTCAACGCAGGTAAGTGTGAGATCATCCAAAGGATAGATTTGAGTATTATTTAAAGGGTGAAAAGTTAGGAGCAGTATAGGTCCAAAGAGATCTAGGGGTCCATTTACAGAGATCACTAAAATGTAGGAATCGGGTACAAAAAAATAATCAAAAAGGCTAATAGAATGATAGCCTTTATAGCTAGAGGGCTATAATATAAAGGGGAGGAAGTTTTGCTACAGCTATATAAAGCCTTGGTTAGACCACATCTGGAGTTCTCTGTAGAGTTCTGAGCACCACACCTTAGAAAATATATATTGACCTTGGAAGGAGTGCAGCGGAGATTCACCAGAATGTTACCAGGGCTCCAAGAATTAGAATATAGATTAAGGGGTGACTTGATTGAGGTTTTTAGGATTTTGAAAGAAATTGATAGCGTAGATAGAGACAACATTTTACACTGATGGGGGAGTCTAGGACAAGGGAACATAACCTTAGAATCAGAGCCTGTCCATTCAGGAGAGAAGTTAGGAAACACTTCTTCGTGCAAAGGGCGCTAGAAGCGTGGAACTCTCCCACAAAAGCTTAATCAAAAATTTTAAAACTGAGATCGATAGATTTTTGCTAGGCAAGATGGTCAAGAAAGCATATGGGATACTTGTGCTTAAAAATGGGGGCATTGAATATAGTAACCAGGAAGTCATGCTAAACCTCAATCAAATCACCCCTTAACCTTCTAGATTCAAGGGAATACACGCTTAGTGTTTGTAATCTCTCCTTGTAATCGAAGCCTTGGAGTTCTGGTAACGTTCTGGTGAAATCTGCGTTGCACTCTTAAAAGGATATGGAGCCAAGACAGGTGGATGGAGTTAAGAACAGATCAGACATAATCTCATTTAATGGCAGAACAGATTTGAGGGGCTGAGTGGCGTACACCTGTTCTTATGTTCCTTAACCTTCTCTGCTTTAAGGAGAACAATCCCAGCTTCTCCAATCTCATAACTGAAGTCCCTGATCATTGGTATCATCCTGGTAAAACTTCTCTGTGCCCGCTCCAATGCCCTGACATCCTTCCTAAAGTGTGGTGCCCCGAATTGTACACAGTGGTGTTTAAATGTTTAGCATGACTTCCTTGTTTCTGTATTCAATGCCCCCATTTATAAACCCAATTATCCTATGTGCTTTCTTAACTACCTTATCAATTTGCCCTGCCACCTTCAAAGATTTGTGAATATGCACTCCAGGTCCCTCTATTCTGCACCTCCCCTCAAAATAGTACCGTTTAGATTATACTGTCTCTACATGTTGTTCCTCCCAAAGTGCATCACTTCACACTTATCTGCATTCAACTGCATCTGCCATGTGTCTACCCATTTCATCAGTGTATGTCCTGAAGTCTGCTATTATCCTGCTCACTATTTACTATTTTGGCAAATTTTGTATCATCTGCGAAATGCGAAATTGTACTCACTAGAATCCTAGAAATTTACAGCACAGAAGGGGGCCATTCGGCCCATCGTGTCCGTGCTGACCGACAAAGAGCTATCCAGCCTAATCCCACTTTCATACCCAAGTCCAGGTTATTTATATATAACAAGAAAAGCAGTGGTCTTAATACTGATCCCTGGGCGACCCCACTGCATACTTCTTTCCAGTCAAAAAAAACAACCATTCACCACTACTCTCTGCCTCCTATCCCTGAGGCAATTACGTATCTAAGTTATCACCATCCCTTTAATCCCATGTGCTTCTATTTTCTGAATAAATCTGTTATGTACCTTTTGAAAGTCCATATATTCAACATCTACTGCACCTTCATCAGTCCTCTCTGTTACTTTATCAAAGAACTCCATCAGGTAAGTCAGACGATTTGCCTTTAACAAATCCATGATGGCTGTTCCTTATTAACCTATGCTTCTCCAAGTGAGAATTAATTTTGTCCTTGACAATGGTTTCTAGAATTTTTCGCACTGATTTTTGGCTGGCCTGTAATTTCTAGGTTTATTCCTCCCCTCTTTTTTGAACAGACGTGTAACATTTGCAATCCTCCAGTCCTCTGTCACCACTCCCATATTCAAGGAAGATTGAAAGATTATAATCAGAGCTTCTGCTATCTACACCCTTGCTTCCCTTAGGAACCTAGGTTGCATCCCATCTGGACTGGTAACTTTGAGTGATGCCAACCTATCCTTTCTATTTATTTTTATCCCATCTACTATCTTTACTCCCCCCCTCTACTGTGGCATTAACTTCATCCTCTTTCGTGAAGATATATGCAAAGTACTTGTTCAGTACTTTAGTCATGCTCTCTGCCTCCATAAGATGAGTTCCTTTTTAGTCCTAAATCGGCACAAACAGCCTCGGGGGGGTGGGGGGGGGGGTGGTGGTGGGAGGTGCCGCGGGGAGGGAGCCAAAGATTGGCAGCGGCTACACTCTGAAATTTTTAAACGAAGCTCAACGCAAGCTCGAGGAACAGCACCCCATCTTTCGTTTGGACACTTTACAGCCTTCTGGACTCAACATAGAGTTCAAAAATTTCGGAGCATAACTGCTGCCAATCATTGGCTCCCTCCACCCCCCTCCCAGAGCCTGTTTCTTTCTTTTTTTCTTTCTTTTTTCTCCTTGTCTCTAATGGCAATTGGTCATTAGCCCGCAATTCATACCCTATCTTGACTAATGTTGTTCTAATTCCTGGCATTACCATTGGAATTTGGCCCATCATCCCTTTTGTCTCTCTAATCTCTCCTGTCTTCCAAACTATCCCAGACCTTCCCTTTTGTGCTTTCTTCCCCTCCCCCTTTCAGTGCTTGTTAAAAATCTGTTCTTTCCGAACACTCTGCAGTTCTGTCGAAGGGTCATCGACCTGAAACGTTAACTCTGCCTCCTCTCCACAGATGCTGCTTGACCAGCTGAGATTTCCAGCATTTTCTGTTTTTATTCAAGTATAGTACTGTTTGGCCAGGAATAAATTTTAAGTCACCTAAGCAGGAAGTCCAAAGAAGAATATTTCTCAAACTTATTGTTCAAAATTAAGTATTTAAGGGCACAATTTAATAAGGTGTATTGTTTAGAAAATGTACACTGAGTGGAATAACAGACTTATTTTCAAATTAACATGCAAAATACAGCAACTATAAAAATAAATATACAGTTATAATCAATTCTGAGGTCAGTTATAATTTTAGAAGACAATTTCAAAATTAATTCTGGTCATGGTATGTTCATTTTCACATTTGCAGTGTACATATTCACTAGGGCAAGGCATAGATGTGACAACCTGTTAGCTTAGACAGTTGATTTCCATTAAACTGCTAATGGAAAGAATGATAACGAGGCAGTAATTTATTGTGGGATTTAGGGTTTAGTCATGTGACCATTAACCTGTCAAAATCTGGACCCAAGATTATTGCTAAAAGTTTTTGACATTCCAGAGTTTTTGACTGGCAAAATAGTTACATGATTAATACAAACTGTAACGGTACAATTACTACCAAATTCTCCTTTCTCATTGATTAAACTCCACAGAAATATAGAAATAGCTAACATCTGATAGATGAGAAAACTCACAGACATATGTCTTTTAAGAGATTTGCACTTTGCAGTCAGGTGGTCTTTGTGTTGCCCATTCTTCTGAATCTACGGTCTTATTTTGAACAACAATCTTTTTTTCTTTCTCCTGTTGAACGCAACACTCTTGATTCTTCTCTACACCTCAGAAAAATTCATTTAGTTTAGCAGTTGCAGGAATACGTCTGTAAAAGTTTTCAAACCTTTCACTTTTTGCTTAGTTGCCTATGCTGCTTTTCTTCAGTAATACTTTGGCCTTCGCATTGGGCCGCTATGACCTACCTCAGCTAACTTGGTAATGGTTAGCTTACCCTGATTCTCTGGTTTACTACTTATGTATCTTTCCCCAGTGAATAATGCCCATTAATGCTCTGTAAGGAAGCTAGCTTCAGCAGTTTACATATTTTCATCACTGTCTTGATCTAAGAGCTTCAGAATTGCAGAACTTCAATCAAACTTGAACATGTACCTCCCAGTGTCTCACTGGCAGTTGCTGAAATACTTTGGTAAACTCCTCTGCTTGTAAAGCTTAAACTAATGAGGAAAATATATTAGAATAACTTTTATGGATATGGTTTAATTAATAAGTGTCCTGGCCAATATTTAGCCCTCAATCAACATTTATCTCATCATTATCACATTGCTGTTTGTGGGAGCTTGCTGTGTGCAAATTGGCTGCTATGTTTCCTACATTGCAACAGTGACAACACTTTAAAAAGTACTTCATTGGCTGTAAAGTGCTTTGGGACATCCGGTGATCATTAAAGGCGCTATATAAATGCAAGTCTTTTTCTTTAGTCTTTGATTCTCTTTCTAGTGTGTTATTACTTGGAACTTTTTTAGCGTGTTTTTTCATTGCTATTGTTTTACAACAACTTCTATTTATATAGCACCTTTAACATCGTAAAACATCCCAAGGTGCTTCACAGGAGTATTATAAAAAAAAAATTTTGACACCGAGCCACATAAGACATTAAGGCAGATGACCAAAAGCTTGGTCAGGTAGGTTTTAAGGAGGAAAGAGAGATGGAGTGGTTTAAGGAGGGAGTTCCAGAGCTTAGGGCCCAGGCAGCTGAAGGCATGGCCACCGATGATTGAGCAGTTATAATCAGGGATGCTCAAGGGCAGAATTTGAGGAGCGCAAATATCGCGGAGGGAGTTGTGAGGCTGATGGAGATTACAGCGATAGGGAAGTGGGATGCCCATGGAGGGATTTGTAAACAAGGATGAGAATTTTGAAATTAGGGCGTTGCTTAACCGGGAGCCAATGTAGTTCAACGAGCATAGAGTTGATAGGTGAATGGGACTTGGTGTGAGTTAGGACACAGGCTACCAAGTTTTGGATGGCCTCAAGTTTATGTAGGGTAGAATGTGGGAGGCCAGCCATGAATGCGTTGTAATAGGCAAGTCTGGAGGTAACAAAGGCATGGATGAAGGTTTTAGCCGCAGATGAGCTGAGGCAGGGGTGGAGATGGGCAATGTTACAGAGGTGGAAATAAATGTTTTACATAAGATATTGATGCTGCTGCTTCTGCTCAAAAATCTAAGGGTGTTAGGGACTTGGTGTGAGTTAGGATACAGGCTACCGAGTCCCATTCACCTATCAACTCGATGCTCATTGACCTACATTGGCTCCCGGTTAAGCAACGCCTCAAGGGACAGGTCGTGTGTACTGTAGAGTGGGTGGAAATCAACTGACCAAAGCTGCAGTACAATTACTAAAAGGGCCAGATGCAGCATTGAACGTGGAAGACGATATCTATGATAGTTAATTGAACACTTAAATATTTGATCATTTTATACCTGACACCTTGAGCCCCCACTATATGTTCCTGTGAAGTACTCGCTGGTGGAACTTAAGATTTTGAGAAACTGCAACATTTTTGTGTGGCATTTTATTTTTAGTAAATTGAATATTTCATCATAGTCCTGACTTAAGTCTTGTGGAGAGGCTTTGAGGGTTTTTTTGGGGGGCGCGCGGCTCCTTTATCAGGCTGTGTGGCCCATTCAAAAGTCTGCACATGCATGTTTTTTTTCAATTTAAAAGCCGACTCACCGGCTGCATGGGACCCCTGGATCGTTGCACATCTTAAAGAGAACATTGGTTAGGAGGTGAGCTATTTGTCACAGTGCCCAGTTTTGTCACCACAGTGTTAAAGTTGGTTCAATTAAGCCTCTGGCCAGTGGATTTCTGTGATGTTGAGTGGTCTGCGTCCAACCTCTTAGAAGGATAAGTGGTGTATAGCCACATGAGAGTGAAGGTCTGAGAGAGATAGTTGGGCTTTATCAACAAAAACAACATTATTAATAATGAAAATGAACCAAGATATTTTAAAATTCAGACTAGATTGCAAATGTAACTTTTGCTCGTGAACAGTTTCACAAAAAGCAGAATCTTAAATTTTATCATCAATTTGTCTTATGCATCTATTTAGTTATTTCTATACATGACTAACCTGCTGTTGTATTGGCTGTAAGACCGTGCTTCGGGGGAACTAAGCTGTCTGCACATCTTTTTTTGCCCCAGAGATGGTCCTTATTTGGTTTCTTTTGATGTGTGTATATATGCAGTTTTGACTGCAGCTGTTTGACTTTCAGACTCCTGCCCCAACCTGCATGCATTTGTTGGTTACTATGGATTTCCAAGTTATAACCAAAGAAGTTTACAGCACAGAAATAGGCTATTCGGACTATTGTATCTGTATCTTTGCTAGAGCAAATCATTATTAATCAACTGCCCCACGTTCTTCACATAGTCCTGTATCATCATCTGTTAGAAATTGGAGCATCTATAATGGCTTGTATCCAGTTAAGTTCCCCAGTATTCCTTGATCTAGCCCATTCTCTATACTTTGAATTGAAATTGAAAGAAATTGTTTCCTTTGTGGTATTCTTTTTCAGTGTAGTACAGCAATTTTTAAAAAATTGTTACGATCATTACAGATGTGGGTCTCAGTGTATCTGGTTTACAATGAATGTTCTAACCTTTTTACTGAAAGGTGACTAAAACAAAAGATGAGATGTTAATTTGGTAACTTTGTACATATCTTTACAGGGATTATATATTGCACTGACATTTGTTAACATGATCAGGAAAACGTTCACAATGTAATGGTATTTGAGATTGTGGGTGTGTTTTAATTATGATTATGCAATAAAACTTATTGCCGGAACATTAGTGTCCAAATTAGACATCTTAACTCATTTCACACATAACAGCACATTCATGTGGGAAGTGTGTGTCGATATTCATGATTTATTTCTGTTTTGCTAGAGGTTATCAACAAAAACACTTGAAAATATATTGTTGACAGATGCTTTGTAATAATAGAGAAGTTATTTGAGATACATTAGTTTTTATTTTATTTTGAGGATGTGGTGTTAATTGCATTGTGCCTAAACCAGTAGAGTACATGTTTTACTGTGTAATGCATAAAGGGATGCAATATAATCTGAACTAGACTGAACCTTGAGGTTTACTTTGTTGTAATGTAAACTTTAACTAAACTGTATTTTGTATCTTTCTTCTATTTTTCAATGTGCAATTCTCATGGTTGTGGAAATATGCTTCATTATTTTGTATTTTTATCTTGAAGTGCTTGTGAACAAAATTTTTAAAACTGGTGCCTTACATATTAAAAAAACTGGTGCCTTGGATTGCAATATCTGTTGATTTTTGATAAGGCGATAAACTGAGGCAAGGGAGAGAGAAAAAGAACTTGAAATGGTCAGGAACCATTGTCAGACAGGGACTTCCCCAGTTCCTGCTGTGTTTATAGGTATCATTTTGTAAATATATCTTTTGTTTCTTCATCTATAACTCTCACTATTGCCGGGACACAAGGAAACAATTCATCTTCAATAGAATTTTGCAAACAAGACACATTTTAGGTTTTTATTTGGTAAGTGTTCTACTTTCTGCAGGTGAAGATCCTAGAATACAATTTCTTGATTTTGCATTTGAACTTGGTTTTGGATGACTCGCCATGTGCTTTGTTTAATGCTGATTTCAAGGTCTGCACACCTCTACGTGGATCCCATCATGACTTCTGTTTCTATAGTCTACCAATAATTCACAATTTACAGAATTGCACAGTTTGTGCAAAGTTAAATGGTAGGCCCTTTAACTCACTAGTTAATCCTCGAGGTGGGACTATGCCAGTTGAGAGGACACTTTGGTGACTCCAGTCCATTTCCCTGGGCTGCTGTCAATTACAATTACATATGCAGGGTGGGCTCCCAATGATAACTTTGCTCTGCAGTGGGTGACCACCACTGCTTATATTTGCATAGAATGTACAGCACAGAAACAGACCATTTGGCCCAGCTGGTCCATGCGGTGTTTATGCTCCACACCAGCCTCCTCCCACCCCATTTCATTTAACCCTATTAGCATAACTTTCTATTCCTTTCTCCCTCATATGTTTATCTACATTTCCCTTAAATGCATCTATGCTAGACACCTCAACTACACCTTGTAGTGAGCTTCACATTCTAACCACTCTCTGTATAAAGAAGTTTCTCCTGAATTCCCTATTGGATTTATTAGTTATATTTATAGCCACTCGTTTTGGTCTCCCCCACAAGTGGAAACATCTTCTCTGCATCAACCCTATCAAACTCTTTTATAATCTTAAAAACCTCTATCAGGTCACCCTTCCGTTTCTCTTTTTTAGAGAAAAGAGCCCTGACCTTATTAAACTTTTATTGCTATTTTGTGATTTGTGTATCTGTACCCTTGATCCCTTTATGCCTCTATGCCATTTAGAAGTTTATTTTCCAGGAGTGTGTGGACTGTTTATTTTCCCTACCAAAATGACCACCTCACACTAATCTATATTGAAATTAATTTGGCCTTTCGGCAAGTTTATTAATGTCATTTTGTATTTTGTCACAATCTTTCTCAGTATATATACCCCTTAAGTAAAATCATGTGCTGAAGCACTGGCAATATGCAGACCTAATGTTAAAGGGTTGGCCAAAGGCCCTTCAATGTGCTGCATAGTATAGGGTTCAGAGCCATTTTACAACAAAGCTGAGAGTTGGAGGGGATCAATGAGGTTGGCTAAATTGAGTACTGTTCCTGTCAAGGATTTTTTTGCCTCCTGATGCAACTGTCCCTCTACCACCTCCTTCTTGTTCTCCATTACCTACAGAGGTTAGAAGGAAGTAGAAGTCCCAAACCCTTCCCCCTTGCTGTCAATTACATGTGATAGGATGAGTGCCTGACAATTTTTTTTTTGGGGGGGAAGGGGGGGGTGATGTAATGAGGCTCATTTTGAGGATGGGATGATAGCTGCTTGCTCCTAATTATTCTGTCAAAGCTCCAGGATGGGTAGATGCCCAGAGGAAAATCCAGGATTTTAAAGGTACCATATGAAATAGTACTGCATAGACCATACTGCATGTTAACTTAGAAAGCAGTGGGTGGCACTGGAATTGGAACATTGTCTTCCATCTTAAGTTGTATGATTGACTAACCTCAGTTCTGTAGTAAAGTGCTAATCACCCTACCAAGACTAATTTTGATGACTACAGCACGGTAGTCAGTTCAACATCTCATCATATTGCTGATTTGAGAGGTAGAAATTCCTATTTTGGAGCATATTTGTTTGTGATTAATGAATCTCAATGACAAGTACAAGAAAAGTTATTGATGGTGTATTCACTCCTTTGACTCCAACTCAAGCCATTTGAGATTTAGCCTTTCACAGACCCTGGCTAGACCAATGCAAGTGTGCTGGCAGCCACTCAAACAGTCTCTAACCGTACCATTCAGCCCTTCTGTAGCCCCAACAGGGGTTGTTGATCTGCCACTTCATAACTCAGTTGAGATTTATAAATTTTCAAAAAGCAAAGAGCTCAAGTTTGGCTACATCAGGTCTAATGATTCATAATGAAGGAAATGAAATGATCAAAGGTTCTATCCATTGTTTTTACAGTACCCATTTTCCTTTTAAATTGAATCTTACGCTAATCTTGTTTACAATAGGAATAATACTTTGGGTAAATCCAGTTCTAAACAAACAGCCTCGATTTCAACAAAAGTTTTGTCCTCCCTATGTCAGCTAAGTGATAACTTCAATTGAAGAAATAGTGAAAAGTTTGACATTACATTCTCCAGAGTTAAAGTTCTATACATTTATTAAAATGGTGTATGGGACCCAAATCCCAACTTGACTGCTTGCTGTTTATTAGCCTTTTTGTGCTAATTGTAGAAATCAAACTAATTGTTTTGAGTGAAAGACTAGTTTGCACAAAACCAAGGGCTGAAAGAATTATGACAATTTGATCAGAACCAAATTTATATCCCTGAGGAATGAAAAGCTGCCCCTTACTAATCAGGATACTTATCACTCATAGGAAGTCCCTCAAAACGAGGAATGACTTGCTTTCACGCCAAAAAAGGATGAATTCACAGGTGTTTCTATGAAGGACCTAAACTACATCCTGAAGGGTGGAAGATGCCTGTGCGTGGATTTTTTTAATGTGTGGTGGCCGTTGCACACCAGCACCACACGGGCTTGACAGGATACAAGGTGTTCATCGATTGCTGTTCCTATTAAATTGTAATGCCTGAAAATAACAGAGATTTGCTGAGTGCATTGAGTATCCTTGATCTAGCAGCACTTACAGATGCAACACCATTCCTGGTACCTCACATGCCAAAGGATACTTGCCATGGCTTTGACGCCAGCAAGTGAAATGCTGTTACTTCACATAATAGGCTTTCAAAGTGAATGGTTTCCTGTAAGCCAATAGGGTTGGTGCCATTGATTGATGAAAACTCAGTTCTTTGAAGCAAGCCCTCGAGCTTTTTGTCTAGTTCTGTCTTAAGGATGGTTCCTTTGTCAATGATATTAAAAACATCCGCGACATTTGGCACCTTAGCACTGGCTGTTGAGACCGGTTTTGGCAAAAAAAAAAGCCGGCCTCTTCGCTTCTGCCCACTTCCAGCAAGGCCTGTGGTAGCTGCCACAGAACAATCCAAACGTGTTCACCAGAAAAATGTGACGTCAATTTGCCACTGCTTTTGGATGTTGTCACTCGACTGCATACTATCTCCAAATCACGTACAGTTGAACGTGCTTTCATCTGCACAAGTAACATAGAAAATAGGTGCAGGAGTAGGCCACTTGGCCCTTCGAGCCTGCACCACCGTTCAATAAGATCATGGCTGATCATTCTCTCAGTACCCCTTTCCTGCTTTCTCTCCATACCCCTTGATCCCCTTCGCCGTAAGGGCCATATCTAACTCCCTCTTGAATATATCCAATGAACTGGCATCAACAACTCTCTGCAGTAGAGAATTCCACAGGTTAACAACTCTCTGAGTGAAGAAGTTTCTCCTCATCTCAGTCCTAAATGACCTACCCCTTATCCTAAGACTATGTCCCCTGGTTCTGGACTTCCGCAACATCGGGAAATTCTTCCCGCATCTAACTTGTCTAGTCCCGTTAGAATCTTATACGTTTCTATAAGATCCCCTCTCATTCTTCTAAACTCCAGTGAATACAGGCCCAGTTGATCCAGTCTCTCCTCATATGACAGTCGAGCCATCCCTGGAATCAGTCTGGTGAACCTTCGCTGCACTCCCTCAATAGCAAGAACGTCCTTCTTCAGATTAGGAGACCAAAACTGAACACAATATTCCAGGTGAGGCCTCACCAAGGCCCTGTATAACTGCAGTAAGACCTCCTTGCTCCTATACTCAAATCCCCTAGCTATGAAGGCCAACATACAATTAGCCTTCTTCACCGCCTGCTGTACGTGCATGCCCACTTTCAGTGACTGATGAACCATGACACCCAGGTCTCGACGCTCTTCCCCTTTTCCTAATCTGCCATTCAGATAATATTCTGCCTTTGTGTTTTTGCCCCCAAAATGGATAACCTCACATTTATACACATTATACTGCATCTGCCATGCATTTGCCTACTCACCTAACCTGTCCAAGTCACCCTGCAGCCTCTTAGCGTCCTCCTCACAGCTCACGCCACCACCCAGTTTAGTGTCATCTGCAAACTTGGAGATATTACACTCAATTCCTTCATCTAAATCATTAATGTATATTGTAAAGAGCTGGGATCCCAGCACTAAGCCCTGTGGCACTCCACTAGTCACTGCCTGCCATTCTGAAAGGGACCCGTTTATCCCGACTCTCTGCTTCCTGTCTGCCAACCAGTTCTCTATCCACGTCAGTACATTACCCCCAATATCATGCGCTTTGATTTTGCACACTAATCTCTTGTGAGGGACCTTGTCAAAAGCCTTTTGAAAGTCCAAATACACCATATCCACTGGTTCTTCCTTGTCCACTCTGCTAGTTACATCATCAACAAATTCCAGAAGATTTGTCAAGCATGATTTCCCTTTTATAAATCCATGCTGACTTGGTCCAATCCTGTCACTGCTTTCCAAATGCGCTGCTATTTCATCCTCAATGATTGATTCCAGCATTTTCCCCACTATTGATGTCAGGCTAACCGGTCTATAATTACCCGTTTTCTCTCTCCCTCCTTTTTAAAAAAGTGGTGTTACATTAGCTACCCTCCAATTCATAGGAACTGATCCAACGTCGATAGATTGTTGGAAAATGATCACCAATGCATCCACTATTTCTAGGGCCACTTCTTTAAGTACTCTGGGATGCAGACTATCAGGCCCCGGAGATTTATCGGTCTTCAATCCCATCAATTTCCCTAACACAATTTCCCGCCTAATAAGGATATCCTTCAGTTCCTCCTTCTCACTAGACCCACTGTCCCCTAGTACATTTGGAAGGTTATTTGTGTCTTCCTTCATGAAGACAGAACCGAAGTATTTGTTCAATTGGTCTGTCATTTCTTTGTTCCCCATTATAAATTCACCTGAATCCGACTGTTTGTCTTCACTAATCTTTTTCTCTTCATATATTTATAGAAGCTTTTGCAGTCAGTTTTTATATTCCCTGCAAGCTACCTCTCGTACTCTATTTTCCCCATCTTAATTAAACCCTTAGTCCTCCTCTGTTGAATTCTAAATTTCTCCCAGTCCTCAGGTTTGTTGCTTTTTCTAGCCAATTTCTATGCCTCATCCTTGGTTTTAACACTATCCTTAATTTCCCTTGTTAGCCATGGTTGAGCCACCTTCACCGGTTTATTTTTACTCCAGACAGGGATGTACAATTGCTGAAGTTCATCCATGTGATCTTTAAATGTTTGCCATTGCTTACCCTTTAAGTATCCTTTGCCAATCTATTCTAACCAATTCACCCCTCATACCATCGAAGTTACCTTTCCTTAAGTTCAGGACCCTAGTTTCCGAATTGACTGTGTCACTCTCCATCTTAATAAAGAATGCTACTATATTATGGTCACTTTTCCCCAAGGGGCCTCACACAACAAGATTGCTAATTAGTCCTTTCTCATTACACATCACCCAGTCTAGGATGGCCAGCTCCCAAGTTAGTTCCTCGACATATTGGTCTAGAAAACCATCCCTAATACACTTCTGGAAATCCTCCTCCACCGCATTGCTATCAGTTTGGTTAGCCCAATCAATATGTAGATTAAAGTCGTCCATGATAACTGCTGTACCTTTATTGCACACATCCCTTCTTGTTTAATGCTGTCCCCAACCTCACTACTACTGTTTGGTGGTCTGTACACAACTCCCACTAACGTTTTCTGCCCTTTGTAATTCCACAGCTCTACCCATACCGATTCCACATCATCCAGGCTAATGTCCCTCCTTACTATTGCATTAATTTCCTCTTTAACCAGCAATGCCACCCCACCCCCTTTTCCTCTCCGCCTATCCTTCCTAAATGTTGAATACCCCTGGATGTTGAGTTCCCAGCCTTGGTCACCATGGAGCCATGTCTCCGTGATGCCAATTACATCATATCCGTTAACTGCTGTCTGCGCAGTTAATGAGTCCACCTTAATCCGAATACTCCTCACATTGAGGCACAGAGTCTTCAGGCTTGTCTTTTTAACATACTTTGCCCCTTGAGAATTTTTCTGTAATGTGGCCCTTTTTGTTTTTTGCCTTGGGTTTCTCTGCCCTCCACTTTTACTATTCTCCTTTCTATCTTTTGCTTCTGCCTCCATTTTATTTCCCTCTGTCTCCCTGCATAGGTTCCCACCCCCCCTGCCATATTAGTTTAACTCTTCCCCAACAGCACTAGCAAACACTCCCCCCAGGACATTGGTTCCGGTCCTGCCCAGGTGCAGACCGTCCGGTTTGTACTGGTCCCACCTCCCCCAGAACCAGTTCCAATGTCCCAGGTATTTGAACCCCTCCCTCTTGCACCACTCCTCAAGCCACATATTCATCTGAGCTATCCTGCGATTCCTACTCTGACTAGCACGTGGCACTGGTAGCAATCCTGAGATTACTACTTTTGAGGTCCTACTTTTTAATTTAGCTCCTAGCTCCCTAAATTCATCTCGTAGGACCTCATCCCGTTTTTTACCGATATCGTTGGTACCTATATGCACCACGACAACTGGCTGTTCACCCTCCCTTTTCAGAATGTCCTGTACCCGCTCCGAGACATCCTTGACCCTTGCACCAGGGAGGCAACATACCATTCTGGAGTCTCGATTGTGGCCGCAGAAACTATCTATTCCCCTTACAATCAAATCCCCTATCATTATAGCTGTCCCATTCTTTTCCTGCTCTCCTGTGCAGCAGAGCCACCCCACCCCACCAGCGATATTTAAAGGTATCAACAACTTGCAGGTGACTTGCTTTTTGATTTCTACTGGCTCTGTGTAAGTTTGTGCAACTGATTTCTATAGTTACTTAAAGTTGGTGAGGTGACAGGGAGTGGTGCCGCAAGTGAAGAAGGCCTTGCCTCTGAAATCAAGGGTGCTGTTCTGACCACTTGCTCCCAGTCATGGGGACTCTACTTGCAGTCCCCCTCGCGCTGGAGCATGAAGGTGAGATGGAGATGAGGCACCAAAGAAGACAAGCTGCTCGCAGAGGGAGGAGGAGGGGCAGGAGGACTCTTGGAACAACAACAACTTGTATTTATATAGCACCTTTAACGTAGTGAAACATCCCAAAGTGCTTCACAGGAGTATTACGAGATTTAACAAATTTATTCCGAGCCACATAAGGAGAAATTCGGGCAGGTGACCAAGAGGTAGGTAAAAGAGGTAGATTTTAAGGAGCATCTTGAAGTAGGAAAGAGAGCTGGAGAGGTTTAGGCAGGTAATTCCAGAGCTTAAGGCTTAGGCGATTATAATCAGGGATGCTCAAGTGGGCAGAATTAGAGGAGCGCAGACATCTCAGGGGAGGGGATTGTGGGGTTGGTGGAGATTAGAGAAAGGGAGGGGCAAGTCCATGGAGGGATTTGAAAACCAGGATGAGAATTTTGAAATCGAGGCATTGCTTAACCGGGAGCCAATGTAGGTCAGTGAGCACATGGGTGATGTGTGAGTGGGACTTCATGCAAGGCAGGACATGGGCAGATGAGCTTTGGATCACCTCTAGTTTATGTAGGATAGAATGTGGGAGGCCAGCCAGGAGTGCATTGGAATAGTCAAGTCTAGAGGTTACAAAGGCATAGATGAGGGCTTCAGCAGCGGGTGAGCTGAGGCATGAGTAGAGACGTGCAATGTTACAGAGGTGAAAGTAGGTGGCCTTACCCTCCTAGGCTCTTCCAAGAGCACTTCGACCTGCACTTAAGCCAGGAGCAATGTTCCCTCTCATTTTCTTTGTGGGCAGGCCCTTCAATTGGCTACGTAGCGTAATGAAATCATCGTGTATATGTGGTTATTCCCATTGAGAAGCCGGTGACCTGCACAGGACCTCTAGACAGCTGCACTGCTTAAGGCGAATGTTGGCCAGGAACAGTGTATTCAGAGGTTCCATTTCACCAAGGACGTAGTCACAGAACTCTGCCACCAGTAGAACCAGACCTGCAGCCTCAGAGCACAGTGATGATGATGCTGCCAATGGCCCTCAAGATCACCGTGGCCTGCAATTTTTTTCCCACCAGATCCTTCCAGTCTAGAGCAGGCGAGATAGCAAACATCTCCCAGTTTGCTGGCCATCGCTGAATCCGGGAGGCAACAGAGGCTCTGTACTCCAGGAGAAGGGATTTCATTGTCTTCTCTCCAAATAGAGAGAAGCAGGAGGAGCATGCATTTCAGGCTTCCTCTTGGAGCAGGGATGCACACTCATGGCTTTGGGGTGCCGTACATCAATCCTGAGATGTACCGCAACTGCAAAGTTGGTGTGTGACCATGCCCAGCACATCATGATGGTATCCTGGCAGCAGTCATGCTGCCTTCATCCTGCGTCAGTCCGGTACGCCAACAATCTTCCAGCCAACATGACGAACCCGAGGGTGGCTGCTACTTGCGCTACACTTGGCTGATGACGCCCATCTGTAAACCCACCACTCTTGGTCAGCAATCATATAATGAGAGCTATGCTGCCACGAGTAACCTTATTGAGCAGACCATCGGCATGCTAAAGCAACTGTTTCACTGCATTGGCCACTCAGGAGGAGCCCTCCAATACACCCAGGAGCAGGTGTCCCATTTCGAATTGGTCTGCTGCATCCCCTACCACTTGGCCGTTATGAGCGTGCAGCTCTTGCCACCACAGGTTACGTAACCACCTCAGGAGGAGGTGGAGGAAGAGAGGGAACAGCCTCCAAATCCCAGTTTCAGACATGCTCTCATCTGGTTTCCTGGAATGAAACCCCAGATCCCCATTTCTCCAACTTATCATTCCTCTGTCATGGAGCATCAGTGTCTTGTTGGGCACAAAGCTGAAAGGAGAGCCACCACAGAACAAACATTCCAAACATAATTTATAAATGAATCAATGCAATTTTACATAAAAAGGTCAAATCACCCTTGTGTTTTTCCTTTATTGGCTGCTATCGGATTCCTTTGCCTATTCTATTGCTCCTACAAAGTGCTACCCCCGTGACTGATGGAAGGCTGTTGATTTTTCATGGGGACGGCCAATGGCCTTGCAGGATGGTCTTGAGCAACTCTGGACCTGGAAGGCCCGACTATAGACTGCACCACCTCGGCATGGGCAGCAGCAGTCTGGGTTGGCTTGCTGACAAGCAGCAGCAAGGGCACTGGCGGAGTGGGAGTATGAATGCGGTCATCCTGAGCTCCGCAGAGCTACTGCCACTCCCCAGGACAGCGCCTCATCATTCTTAGCAATCTGTTTGGAGGACAGATTGCGGGACTGCTGTGAGCACCTGCAAGCCCCTTTCCATACTCGTAACCTAGCCACAGTGGCAGCAGTCTGAGCTTGCATGGCAAAAGTCCGAGCTTCCACTGGAGCACTCAGATGTTGGGTCGCTTCCGCTTGTGTTGCAATGGAAGCTGTGACATTGTCCATCACACCCAGCATCATGGTTGGGTCCACAAGTGTTCTAATGGAGTTGACCATCACTTCCATCTTGGAAACCATGGGCTCCAAGCTCCGCGCAAAGTCCCGTGCAATTGGAAACGGACTCCTCCATGCTTCTTGACACTGACAAGAGGTTCTCTGGCAGACCTGCCATTGCACCATGCATTTGTGTGTTCATGCCCATCACCCTACTTCTGAAGGTCGTCTCATTGAAATCATCATCTGGGTCCCATGTAGCAGAACCCATGTGTGAACTCGCCCACCTGGAAGCTGGTACCTGCGCTATCCTTTCCCCCTGGCCTGGCTGCAGTCCACTCGTGCTCAGTGACTCAACACGTGCAGATCCTGCTTCTGTATTACCCACTGAATTTTGCGCAGTGCCATTTTCTGAGCTGGTGCCTGGGAGTGTCAGATCGAGTGATGATGTCTTTTCTTCATCACTCTCCTCTACTGGGACAGGGGCAGTCTGTGCTGGTGTCACTTCTGGCTATTTAAAAGGAGAAAGTCACAAGGGTCGAGTTTTGGTGAGGTGGAGCAAGATATGCTTGCAAACACCATTAGCAGTTTGTAAGTGAGAAGAGATTGTGGGACAAGGGGGAAGTGGGATGTGAGAAGGATTAGGTATGAGCATACCATCATCAGCAATGCTTTCAACCTTGCTGATTGCCACAGCCTCAATGATGGCCCCTCCAATGATTTCCAGCGCAGTAAAGTTTTGAAGACATACATCCCCTCACTGGTCTGGTGCTGCTGAAAGTAGTGAGCGACATTGGCATGCAAGAGAAAGGAAATTGTGTCAGTGAGTATGGTGCAATGTGTTTGGGTGATGTGCCTGTCATGGTTGAATAGCTGACATTGTATGAAGATGTGAGATGTGGATGTGAGGCTTGCAGCAATGGTAAGTGTGTGAGGGTGAAGTTATGATTGTGAGGTATGAGTCGTGATTGCTGGAGATTTTTGGTAGTTGAGTATGGTACATTGTGTAGTGTGTGAGGCTAGTGGTGCAGTTGGTGGGATATGGCATTTGAAGATGCATTCACTCACCTTGACCAATTTAGTGAGGTCATTAAACTTCTTCTGACACTGGATCCAGGTCCTGGGGGAAACACGCATGGCACTAACCGCTTGAGCTACCTCTTCCCACTGCGTTCTGCCTGGAAGATCTCCTGCGGGTATAGGACCTGTCTTCTTCTATGTAGCCCCAGGACCAAGGTCTTCAGTGCTGCATCAGAGAAGCGCCTTGCCCTTTTTCTTCCCTGTTAACCATCCAGTGACAATGAGGATGCTTCAGCAACAAAGCACCTCCTCTTTGAGAAGTGCAGAGCCCACGCAAAATGTTTTAGGCCAAACCAATTTCACCACGAAGGAGTCTTAAAACCAGCTTTTGTCAGAACCATGTCCCCAACCAAACTTAATACAAATGTTACAAAGTCTTTTGAGTTAAGTACAGGCAAGTTTGATTGCAGCTCCTGCACTCTGAGCATATAAAATTTCCCTGCATGTACCTATAGCATTTACACTTGGCAAATGTCAAAATGCTTCTCTCAATCACCAAAATAATCTTTTCAGTTGTTTTCATTATTACTTGAAGGAAAAATCAACAACAAATTTCAAGTTTTATTTTGGTAACATTTATATTGGGGGTAAGAAACAAAATGCTGAAACAATCACTAGATCAGGCAGCATTGGTGGAGATAACAGAGAGGTTGTCATTTTAGGTATGGATCCTTCAGACCGAAAGATGAACAGCAGTTAAGAAAACAACAAAGGGAATGGGGAAGTGAAAAAAACAGAAAATACATAGAATGAACTGTAAAGTTAGATGGTAAATGTGATATTAGCATAAGATTAAGAGGCATAATGAGAAAAATGAAAATATAAATTGTTAAGCTTATAATAAAATAATGTAACTGAGTACTGTAGACATGAGTAAGTGTGACCTTAGCTCCTTTATTCAAACTCCAGAGTGTTGGTACAGCATGGGAGACCTGCTTATATACAGTGCTCCCAAGGGATGCTGGGATCGCTTGGGATTCCAAAAGGTATGCCCTCTGGTATGATACAGGGTACCTAAGGTTGCATACAGAACATCACTCCCTCCCAAAGACAATGGTACACTTATTTACAAGGTGAGATGATCTGGGGCTTTTCGCTCTCTTGTCGATCGTCTCGGTACAAATGCAGGTATGGGTGAGTTGGTTGGTTCTTCACTGGGCTGCTGGGCAGCTGGCCTTGCCGGGCTGTTGGGGATGGTGAGTTCAGCTTCGTGTCGACCGTGATGTCAGTTGCCACTTGTGTGTGTGTTGGAGGGTCGAAGTTGGTGGTGTCCTCTTTGGGTTGCTCCTGGTTGTTTGTGAACCGCAGTTTGGTTTGGTCCAAATGCTTTCTGCAAGTTAGTCCATTAGCAAGTTTGACCTGAAACACCCTACTCCCTTCTTTGGCTATGACGGTGCCAGCAAGCCATTTGGGACCATGTCCATAGTTGAGTACAAATACAGGGTCATTGACTTCAATATCACGTGATAAGTTTGCGCGATCACGGTACATGCTTTGTTGATGCCGCCTGCCCTCGGCAGAGATCAGGGTGGCTTATTTTGAGGGCCCTTTTCATGAGCAGCTCGGCTGGGGGAACCCCGGTGAGCGAGTGGGGTCTGGTGCAGTAGCTGAGCAGGACTCGGGACAGGCGGCTCTGCAGGGAGCCTTCCGACACACGTTTCAAGCTTTGCTTGATGGTTTGGACTGCCCATTCTGCCTGGCCGTTGGATGCAGGCTTGAACGGGGCAGATGTGACGTGCTTGATCTCATTTCGGGTCATGAATTCCTTGAATTCAGCACTGGTGAAGCATGGCCCATTGTCGCTGACAAGGACATCAGGCAGGCCGTGCGTGGCGAACATGGCTCGTAGGCTTTCGATGGTGGCAGTGGACATGCTTACAGACATTATTACACACTCAATCCATTTCGAATAAGCATCCACAACAACCAAAAACATATTGCCTAGAAACAGGCACACAAAGTCAACGTGGATCCTAGACCACGGTTTGGAGGGCCATGACCACAAACTTAGCGGTGCCTCTCTGGGTGCATTGAGAGCAAGTGTTGCATTGGCGCACACATGACTCCAAATCTGAGTCAATGCTGGGCCACCACACGTTGGATCTGGCTATAGCTTTCATCATTACTATGCCTAAGTGGTACTGTGTAGATCGCGTATGAACGTTTCCCTGCCTTTCTTAGGCAAAACCACGTGAATGCCCCACAAAAGACAGTCCGCCTGTATGGACATTTCGTCTTTGCGCTGCTGGAATGACTTGATCTCTTCATGCATCTCCGCTGGGACTCTGGACCAGCTCCCATGGAGGACACAGTTTTTTTACAAGGGGCAGTAAAGGATCCTGGCTGGTTCAGGTCCTGATCTGGCGGGTAGCAACAGGTGACTTTTCGTTTTCAAATGCATCCATCACCAAGAGCAAGTCTGCAGGCTGTGCCATTTCCACCCCGGTGGTGGGCAATGGTAGTCGACTGTGAGCATCAGTGTAGTTTTCTGTGCCTGGTCTGTGGCGGATTATATGCAGACAGCATGAGCGCCCATCTTTGGATGCGTGCAGAGGCATTGGTATTAATCCCTTTGCTCTCTGAAAATAGCGATATGAGCGGCTTATGGTCAATTTCTAACTCAAACTTGAGACCAAAAAAAAAACAGGTGCATTTTTTTCACCCCATAATTGCATGCTAGAGCTTCTTTTTCAATCATGCTGTCGGCCTTTTCGGCTTTGGACAAACTCCTGGACGCATAGGCGACTGGTTGCAATGTTTCCGATTCGTTTGCTTGTTGTAACACCCGACCCCGTACGAAGACGCATCGCAAGCTAGCACTAAACATTTACATGGGTTATACAGAACAAGCAGTTTGTTGGAACATAACAGATTTCTGGCTTTGTCAAAAGCAGCCTCTTGTGATTTCCCCCATCCCTTGCGTAATAGTCCTTGTAGGGGTTCTAGAAAGGTGCTTAACCCGGGTAGGAAATTACCAAAATAATTGAAGAGTCCCAGGAACGACCGCAGTTCCATCACGTTCTGTGGTCTTGGCGCGTTCTTGATGGATTCTGTCTTGACCTTGGTGGGTCTTATTCCGGCTGCCATGATTCTTCTCCCTAAGAACTCGACCTCTGGTGCCAGGAAAACACACTTCGAGCATTTCAACCTGAGTCCCACGCAATCTAGCGTACTTAGAACCTCTTCCAGGTTCTGCAAGTGTTCGTTGGTGTCCCGACCTGTGATCAATATGTCGTCCTGGAAAACCACGATGCGCGGAACCGACTTTAGCAGGCTCTCCATGTTCCTTTGAAAAATTGCTGCGGCCAATCGAATCCCAAACGGGCATCTATTGTAAATGAACAGACCTTTGTGCGTGTTGATGCAGGTGAGGCCTTTTTAAGATTCCGCCATTTAGGCCGAGGTCAGGTCCAACTTGGTGAATGTCTTCCCTCCTGCCAGCTTCGCAAATAGGTCGTCTGCCTTGGGTAGCGGGTACTGGTCCTGTAGCGAAAAACGGTTAATTGTTACTTTATAGTCCCCACAAATTCTGACCATGCCATCACCTTTGAGAACCGGAACAATCGGACTGGCCCACTGGCGCGATAATGCCTTCTCGCTGCAACCTGTCCAGCTCAATTTCCACTTTCTCTCGCATCATATATGACACCACCCGTGCCTTGTGGTGGATGGGTCGTGTGCCGGGCACCAAGTGGATCTGCACCTTCGCCCCCAAGAAACTTCCAATGCCTGGCTCAAACAACGACGGGAACTTGCTCAGAACCTGGGCACATGAGGCGTCGTCGATGGACGAAAGCGCTTGGATGTAGTCCCAGTTCCAGCAGATTTTTCCCAGCTAGCTTCTGCCGAACAGTGTGGGGCCATCTCCTGGTACAATCCATAATGGGAGTTCATGCACTGCTCCATCATAGGAGACTTTTACTGCTGCACTGCCGATAACAGGGATCAGCTCTTTAGTGTAAGTTCTTAGCTTGGTATGAATGGGGCTAAGCTTGGGCCTGTGTGCCTTGTTGCACTAGCCTGTTGAAGGCCTTTTTGCTCATGATAGACTGACTCGCACCCGTGTCCAGTTCCATGGATACTGGAATTCCATCCAGTTCGACTTTTAGCATGATCGGTGGACATTTCGTGGTGAAGGTGTGTACCCCGTACACTTCTGCTTCCTTGGTTCGAGTCTCTAGATCAGCCTGATCCGCCATGGATCGATCCTCCTCTGCAGTGTGGTGGTTTTCAGGGTTTGCAGCTCGTCTGCACATTCGCTGGAGGTGTCCCATTGTTCCACAGCCTTTGCACAGTGTTTGAAGCGACATTGATGGGCTCGATGATCACCTCCGCAGCGCCAACAAGGTGTTAACTGCCTCGCATTAACGTTTGACTCTGGATCATCTGAGGTCGTGCAGCTGAAGGCGTGTACGTTCTGCCATATGCATTCCTGCCTGAAAACGCCGTTACTTTGTGTACAGTACTTGCCGAAACCCCTTTATGCTGCGAAATTTGTTTGGTGTTATCGCTGGTGGACATAAATGCCTGGGCTATCGTTATGGCTTTGCTCAGGTTCGGTGTTTCAACAGTCAATAGTTTGCAAAGGATAACTTCATGGCCAATGCCAAGCACAAAAAAGTCTCTGAGCATTTGTTCAAGGAATCCATTGAATTCGCAAAGTCCTGCAAGGCACCTTAGTTCAGCGACATAGTTCGCCACTTCCTGGCCTTCAGACCGTTGACACGTGTAAAATCGATATCTTGCCATCAGAATGCTTTCCTTCAGATTTAGGTGCTCCTGGACCAGAGTACACAGTTCTTCATATGATTTGGTTGTTGGTTTCACCGGAGCTAGAGGATTCTTCATGAGGCCATAGGTTGTTGCCCCACAGACAGTGAGGAGGATCGCCCTTCGTTTGGCAGCGTTCTCGTTTCCTTCCAGCTCATTGGCCATGAAGTATTGGTTGAGTCGCTCCACGAAGGCCTCCCAATCATCCCCTTCTGACAATTTCTCCAGGATACCAACAGTTCTCTGCATTTTCATGTGATTGTTCATTATCTCATCACCAGTTGTTAAGCTTATAATAAAGTAATGTAACTGAGTACTGTAGACATGAGTGTGACCTTAGCTTCTTTATTCAAACTCCAGAGTGTTGGAACAGGTGAGCCCTCTCGTGGCAGTACGATACAGGTTACTTAGGGTTGCATACATAACATAAATAACTTGTATTTATATAGTACCTTTAACTTAGTAAAACACCCCAAGGTTTCACTGGACTGTTATCAAAAAAATTTGACACCAAGCCACATAAGGAACTATTAGGGCAGATGAACAAAACTTTGGTCAAGGAGGTAGGTTTTAAAGTTTAAAGAGGTGGAGGGGCTTAGGGAGGGAATTCCAGAGCTTAGAGCCACGGAAGCTGAAGACACGGCCGCCAATGGTGGAGCAATTAAAATCGGTGATGTGCAAGATGTTGGAATTAGAGGAGCAAGATATCACCGGAGGCTGTAGGGCTGGAGGTTAGAGATAGGAAGGCGTGAGGCTATGAAGGGATTTGAAAACATGGATGAAAATCTTAAAACCGAGGCATTGCTCAACAGCGAGTACAGGTGAACGGGACTTGGTGCAAGTTAGGATATAGGTCGTAGAGTTTTGGATGAGCTTAAGTTTATGGAACTAGGGAGTCTGGCCAGGAGTGCATTGGAATAATAAAGTCTAGAGGTAACAAAGGCATGGATGAGAGTTTCAGCAGGAGATGAGCTGAAGCAGGGGCAGAGTTGGGCAATGTTATGGAGATTGTGGTTGTTGGAGGTCAATCATGTCAGCCCTAAGATATTGCTGCAGGAGTTCTTCAGGGCAGTGTCCTCGGCCCAACCATCTTCAGCTGCTTCATCAATGACCTTCACTCCATCATAAGGTCAGAAGTGGGGATCTTCGCTGCTGATTGCAGTGTTCAGTTCCATTCGCAACTCCTCAGATAATAAGCAGCCCATGCCCGCATACAGCAAGATCTGCACGGGCTCGACGGGCCAAATGGCCTTCTTCTGTGCTGTAACCATTCTATGATTCTATGTGGACAACATTCAGGCTTGGGCTGATAAGTGGCAAGTAACATTTGTGCCATACAAGTGTCAGGCAATCACTTTCACCAACAAGAGTCTAGCCACCGCTCCTTGACATTCATCAGTATTACCATCACCGAATCCCCCACCATCAACATCCTAGGGGTCACTATTGACCAGAAACTTAACTGGACCAGCCACATAAATACTGTGGCAACAAGAGCAGGTCAGAGGCTGGTTATTCTGCGGCAAATGTCCCACCTCCCGACTCCCCAAAGCCTTTCCACTATCTACAAGGCATAAGTCAGGAGTATATTGGAATATGCTGCACTTGCTTCAATAAGTGCAGCTCCAACAACACCATCCAGGACAAAGCTGCCCACTTGATTGGCACCCCATACATCACCTTAAACATTCACTCCCTCCACCACTGGTGCACCGTGGCTGCAGTGTATATCATCTACAGTATGCACTGCAGCGACTTACCAAGGTTTGTTAGGCAGCACCTCCCAAACCCGCGACCTCTACCGCCTAGAAGGACAAGGGCAGGTGAATGGGAACACCATCACCTGCAAGTTCCCCTCCAAATTATGCACCACCCTGACTTGGAAATATATCACTGTTTCTTAATTGTCGCTGGGTAAAAATCCTGAAACTCCCTCCCCAACAGTCACAGATAGATAGATTTTTAACCAATAAGGGAATCAAGGGTTATGGGGAGCGGGCGGGTAAGTGGAGCTGAGTCCACGGCCAGATCAGCCATGATCTTGTTGACTGGCAGAGCAGGCTTGAGGGGCTAGATGGCCTACTCCTGTTCCTAATTCTTGTGTTCTTGTGTGGCAGTACCTCCATGACAAGGAATGCAACGGCTGAAGGTGGTGGCTCACCACCACCTACTCTAGGGCAATTAGGGATGGCCAATAAATGCTGGCCTTGCCAGTAACGTCCACATCCCAGGAACAAATTTTTAAAAAGATTCAAGTAGGCGGTCTTCATGATGGCGGATATGTGGTTGGAAGCTCATCTCGGGGTCAAATACGACACCAAGGTTGCAAACAGTCTGGTTCAGCCTCAACAGTTGCCAGGGTAAGGGATAGACCCAGTGTCTAGGGAACGGAGTTTGTGGTGGGGACCAAAAACAATGGCTTCAGTCTTCCCAATATTTAGTTGGAGAAAATTTCTCCTCATCTAGGACTGGATGTCCGACAATTTAGAGGAAGTGGAGGGGTCGCGAGAGGTGTTGGTGAGATAGAGCTGGGTGTGATCAGCGCATATGTGGAACCTGGCATGTTTTCGGATGATGTTCCCAAGGTTAGCGTGTAGATGAGAAATAGGAGGGGGCCAAGGATAAATCCTTGGGGGACTTGAGGTAACAAAGCAAGAGCGGGAAGAGAAGCTATTGTAGGTAATTCTCTGACTACAAATGGATAGATAAGTATGGAACCAGGTGTGTGCAGTCCCACCCAGCTTGACAATGACACCAATGCACAGAATTATCAATGCAGCAGATGAGAGATACAAGAATTCACATTGAGCAATTAATGGCTGAAGAGAAGATTCAGATGTGTGGATATGCTCTTTAGCATAGTATTACGCATTGTCATAGATGATATTGTCGTGTCAGAGGAGGAAAGAAGTAAATGGAGACATAGGAAGAGGAAGCAGGCAAAACAGCTGCAACAGCAGCAAGAGAACTGTGCTTGAAACTTATTTGAGACATTTTTCAGTCACTATAGTTTCACATTCTGGTTTACTGGTCAGGTTTTTACAAGATAAAATATTTCAATAACTCAACAAAACCAAATTTTGAATATTTACAAGGATTTTTCTACGTTTCATAAGGCTTATTCCAACACTTTGAATGCCACCGGAGATGTTGATGGTTTCTCAGAACTACTATGAGCTTCCTGGAACAAAAATGGTCCTTTGCTTGGAGTTGCTCATTCCGGAGATGGCACAGGCTCATCCACAGTCTGGCGCCGGCAGTGGAGCTGCCTCATCAGTGCACTCTCCAGCTATCCCATCTGAACTGGGAACAGCATAATGGTGTCCCATGATCGGCAGGAGAACAGACCTGATGAAAGTGTACACCAGTTATCCTCCAAATGCTGCTCTGGATAGATTGGAATCCAGTATCCATCAATTTCTCACTAGTCTGCAGGCCAGGAATCAATGCTTCCACTTGAATTGACGAGGTAGTAGAGACATCGGGCTCAATTTTCCCCAATGCCGTTTTTTGGCGTATTGCAAGAGTTACGCCGATTTATTTTGGTCCCGACTATTCAAAAAAAGTAACTAGCAAGTTTCCCCATTCTAATTTTTGAAGTTGGCACTGCGCAGCCTGTCCTTTAGCTTCGGGGGGGGGGGAGGTGGACCCAAATGTCTGCATCGAAAAAACTATGCACCCCCCTTCTGCACATGCCCAATACAGCTCCCGGTTTGCATTTGGCCATTTTTAAAGAGCCAGTTGTGTGTGAGAACTTTAATTCTCAATTTAAAAATCGGAGCTGCAATACAAGATGTAATGCAGCTCAAGGACCAAGAATTTCTCACAGGATGAAGTGGAGACACTAGTTACTGTAATTGAGGACAGATGGCACGAGCTGGACACCAGCAGAGGACACATAAAAGTTTCACCAAAAGAAACTGGAACCAACTCGCAGAAGATTACTGAGCAATGGTGATCACCCCGAGGTCTGGAGGCCAGTGCAAAAAGTGGCAGGACCTTGGTCAAGTAGTTAGTGTAAGTAATATTTTCATTTATTCACTGGAATTACAATTGTAAATGTGACCATCTGTCTATGTCCCAGCAGAAAGGCACCCTCTCTAAAAAGTTATATTTTCATCTTTGCAGAGGAAGGTGGCACACAACAAAAGGGAAAGAACTCGAACAGGAGGAGGCCTGGCAAATCTGCATCCACTGACACTCATGGAAGACAGAGTCACTGCTTTGATGAGTTCTGCCTGGAGAAAAGCAACCACCACTGCACAAGCTGGGCCCACACTCAAGGGAGAAGGCAAGTCCTGCAAATTCCAGTCTGGCTTTGCTAAATGTTAAGTACTGCGAGGGCTAGCTATGCTTTGGTTCATGGGGATGTCTCTGTAAGCTACACTTTGGTTGATGCAATGTACTATCTTTCATCGTGGTCCTTCAAATGAGCCTGCTGCCTGCGCTGTGTGACCCGACTAATGCCACCCACCCTGCCCCCTCCTCTGCTGCTAACCATTTGTCTGTTCTGTTATATTTTGCAGAACTTGAGGCCAACTCTGACGGGGCTAAAGCCGATGCAGAAGATCATTCAGACGCAGACAAGCCTGAAGAGAACATCTTCCAATCCCACCTTCCAGACCCAGAGCATGGGGGTGAGGAGATGGATGAAGCTCCCACTGTTGTATTCACTCCGGAGGAGATGCAGGTGCCGCCCATTAAGGTACCAGGCCCTTTCCTGAGTGATTCGAGTGTTGGGACATTCCATGGTTTTTCACAGTCCAAGGGTACAGCAAGGCATACCCCACCGCCCGAGGCTTGGGGTCCCAGTGGGATGCAGTGAGCCACACCTAGGGTGAGGAGGGGAAGGAGAGCTCAATAGTGCTCTCGAAAGGTGCAGGATCTAACAGATGTGGTTCAGATGATGGCTGTAAGTGCAGAGAGCATTGATCTCTCCTGGAGTGTGTACGAGATGGTTTTTTAGACTAGTATATTGAGGAGCCTGCTAGGAAACAGGCTATCCGAGATTGAGTAGTGTAATGAGAAGGGGTTAATTAACAGTCTTGTTGTGCGGGGTCCTGTAAGGATGAGTGACCATAACATGAGTGAATTTCTTAAGATGGAAAGTGAAGTCGTCCAATCTGAAACTAGGGTCCTAAATCTAAACAAAGGAAACTACGAAGGTATAAGGAATGAATTGGCTATGATAGATTGGGAAGATTCATTAAAAGACATGACGGTGGATAGGCAATGGCTAATATTTAAGGAACAAATGTATGAATTTCTGGCACACAAAAGGAAAAGTAGCCCAACCATGGCTAACAAAATAAATTAAGGCTAGTATTAGATCCAAAGAGGAGTTATACAAAGTTGCCAGAAAAAGTAGCAAACCTGAGGATTGGGAGCAGTTTAGAATGCAGCAGTTTAGAATGCAGCAAAAAAGGACTAAGAGATTGATTAAGAAGAGAAAAGTAGAGTATGAGAATAAACTTGCAAGGAACATAAAAACCGACTGCAAAAGTTTCTACAAGTACGTAAAAAGAAAAAATTAGTGAAGACAAATGTAACTGATAGAATAGATAAGGGAGAACCAGTGGATGTAGGCCAGTGGTATTTGGATTTTCAGAAGGCCTTTGATAAAGTCCCACATAAGAGGTTAGTGTGTAAAATTAAAGCACATAGGATTGGGAGTAATGTATTGAAAATTGGTTAACTGACAGGAAACAGAGAGTAGGAATAAACGGGTCTTTTTTTGGGTGGTGGGCAGTGACTAGTGGGGTACCACAGGGATCAGTGCTTGGGCCCCAGCTATTCACAATATATATATATATATAAATGATTTGGATGAGGGAATCAAATGTAATATTTACAAGTTTGCTGACGATACAAAACTGGGTGGGATTGTGAGTTGTGAAGAGGATGCAGAGACGCTGCAAAGTGATTTAGATAGGTTGAGTGGACAAGCACATGGCAGATGCAGCATAACGTGGATAAATGTGAAGTTATCCACTTGGATAAGAAAAACATAATGACAAAGTATTATTTAAATAGTGATGACTTGGGAAGTGTCGATGTACAGAGGGATCTGGGTGTCCTTGTACACCAGTCATTGAAAGCAAACATACAGGTGCAGCAAGCAGTTGGGAAGGCAAATGGTGTGTTGGCCTTCATTGCAAGAGGATTTGAGTACAGGAGCAAGGATGTCTTACTACAGTTATACAGGGTCTTGGTGAGACTGCACCTGGAGTATTGTGTGCAGTTTTGGTCTCCTTACCTAAGAAAGGATATACTTGCCATACAGGGAGTGCACCAGACTGATTCCTGGGATGGCAGGACTGTCGTATGAGGAGAGATTGTGTCGACTAGACCTGAATTCACTAGAATTTAGAAGAATTACAGGGGATCGCATAGAAACATATAAAATTCTGACTGGGTTGGACAGACTGGATGTGGGGAGTATGTTTCCCCTGGCTGGGAAGTCGAGAACAAGGGGTCACAGTCTCAGGATACGGAGTAGGAAGTTTAGGACCAAGATGAGGAGAAGATTTTTCACTCAGAGGGTGGTGAACCTGTGGAATTCTCTACCACAGAAGGCTGTGGAGGTCAAGTCACTGAATATATTTGAGAGAGATAGATAGATTTCTAAAAAGCGGGAATATGGTGTTGAGATAGAGGATCAGCCATGATCGCATTGCATGGTGGCGCAGACTCGAAGGGCTGAATGGCCTACTACTGCTCCTATTTTCTATGTTTCTATGATCACTCCTGAACACAATCAGTGGAGTGGGTGATGAGGTATCGGGACTGTCGGGAGAAGTAACAACACTCTCACGAGAAATGAGAACACTGTCTGGGCACAAGGGAGGGAATGTTGCAGGTAGTTGAGACACTGTCAGGGCACATGAGGGAGGGAATGTCGGAGTTAGCTGCTGCAATAAGAGAACACACCCAGACTCCGCGGCCATTGACAAAATCAACTGCCACTCCCACTCCAATCCCCAGACCAGCCTCTGAATAGGCCCAAGCCGGGGCCTACCACATTACCGCGCCCCCCCCCCGCCCCCAATCAAGTGCGCATTACCCGAGATGCTCGAAAGAATAAGTTTGGTACCAACCCAAGAAACGCTGCGCCACCGTGGAGTCAACAAGACCAAGCGCAGCGGGCAGTGTTAGAATAACGCGTAGTAGAGATGGGTGCAGCCTTTCTTTGTTGCTGTTGTTGTTACTATTATTGTGGTTACTGTTGTAACTTTTCTCAAAAGTTTTTTGTAAGTTATGTAAATTTACAAGTTTAATAATTTTTAAGTGATCTTACGTGAAAACTTTAAAGTTTGATACAAGAATATCTTTATTAAAGTTAAGTACAAATACAAGTGTTATATTTTATTCAAAAGTTTATTTTAAATTATAACTGAATCATTTCCATTATTTGTTCCATTAAAACACATTACGGAACAGGTCCAAACAGTAAACATGATCCATTTGGAATAGTTGCCGCTGAGCCTTCAGGCAGCAAAGCATTCACGGATGAGGTGCTGATGCAAGGCTCCAGCAATCATTAAAGGGCATTACGGCCCGACCTCCTCCGCCATCGTGCTCCGGGTTCAGGTAATTGCATGGCTTTCTCGTCCTCCTCATCATCTGCCACACTCATCTCAGATGGGTCTTCTACTACCAGCTACTGATGCCTCATGATGGCTAAGTTATGCAGCATGCAGTACACAACAGTGAACGGTCCGACAATCTCAGGGGAATATTGCAAGTAGCCTCCGGAATGGTCCAGGCATCGGAAACACTGTTTCAAGATGCCAATGGTCCTCTATTATGCTGCATGTCGCAATGCCGACATGTTTTATTCCCAATCAGCTTCCGTACGGGTTATGCATAGGGGCGTCATGAGCCAGGTGGCGATGCTGTACCCTTTGTCTCCCAGTAGCCAGCTCTGCCCTTCTGGCTGCTGCTGAAATATGGCAGATATAGCACTCTAGTGTAGGATGAACACATTATGGATGCCCTCAGGGTATCTTGCATCAACTGACACGATACGATGCAAGTTGCACATTAACGGAGTGGAAGCCTTTTCTGTTCCTGTACATCTCGGAATCCTCCAAAGGTGCTCACAAGATGATGTGGATACAATCAATGCAGCCCTGTACCTTTGGGAAACCAGCAATCCTGAAGCAGCCCAGACCTTTCACTGCCTGGGCATTCATGGTGAACTTTATGTAATCATTCCTCCGGGCATATAGTGCAGCAGTCACCTGTCGAATGCAGATATGTGTTGCATGTTGAGAAATGGCGCACACATCCCCAGTTGTGGCCTGGAATGATCCAGATGCATAAAATGAAAGTGCAGCTGTAACCTTCACTTCAACTGACAAAGCTGTCCTGACGCTTCTAGGTTGCGGGTCTGCTTTTACTAACTCGCAGATCTCGGTGACAACTTCTTTGCGGAAACACCGCCTTCTGACACCTGCACCTGAGTGATACAGACTGTATGAACACCCGTCTCACTATACCCGACGTGGATAAGGCCTCCCGCCCATCATCCTACGTGCTTTGAGTTTCCTCATGCGACGATGTCGAATCAATCGTCTCCTCCGCAGCACCATCATGCAGAAGGCTTGCACGAGGTATGGCATTGTCAATATTGCCTCCATAATTAAATTGTACCTTTGCAAGAAGCTCAAAACAGCAAGACAAGGAGTTAAAGCTTCTCTCCTCTCTTTTTCCGCAGGGTCAACGCCCTAGTATGGACCACTGCGCAAAACGCTTGCTTAGAACGGGAAGCTAGGCATTCAATGAGGACATTTGGGGGGCAACAAAGTCTAATGCAATTCTTTAATTTTAGATTTTTTTCAAAGTACCATCCCACCACCAACCGAACGTCTCCTCACCTGGCTTGAGGATCGGCCGGCAGAATTGCTCTCTTGTCTCGCACCACACCCCCCTCCCCCCCGCAGGCTTCTTTTGAAGCTGCTGTATAGTGTAAGGCATCTCATCCCTTCAGCGCCGCTTCCTGCCCCACTCCCACGCTTCTTTTGAAGCCGAGCCCCTGAGCCCGTGCAAGGGAGCGATTCTACCGGCCGAAGCTCTGACCCTCGAGCCCGGTAAGGAGACATTCAGTGGTGGCGTGACACTTTGAGAAAAATCCAAAATTAAAGAATTGCATTAGACTTCCATTCCGATTTGAGTTTGAAAAAAAACTGAGCTTCATGATGCATATTATTTGTCTTCCTGACTCCCTCCAAAACTTTGCATAAAAACAGTGACGTCTTTCTCCACCGATATTTTAATGTGCGCTTGTTTTTCTGGGAGTGGTCACATACGCCATCCTAGGAGAAATGTAAGTTGGCCAAACTTGCATAAATCTGAAAAACTGGCGCAGACATCAGGTTATGCCCCCATGGCGCAAAAAAACACGAACCTAAAAAAATCGTAACCGAGTTACGCTGGCGCAGAAACTTTGGAGAAACTTGGATATTCTAATTTACGCCAAAAAAGTGGCGCAGTTAACTGAGGAAAATTAAGCCCCTGGTACTGTGATTAATTTGTGCAATAAAATCCACATCATTGTTGAGTGCATAAACCGACCACACTCACTACTCGTGTATCAATTCCGTTCACCTGCACTGCTCAATAGCAATAAAACAGTACAGGTTGAACCTCCCTTATCCGGAACTCTCGGGTCCTGGCCTGTTCTGGATAAGGGATTTTTCTGGATGAGGGGTAGTCACGTTAAATTGGATGGTACAGGTACTGAGCAAGGGGATATCGGGGCTGGGAGTGTGGCAGAGAGATCATTTGGGGGGGGGGGGGGCGGATCGCGGGGTCAGGCCAGCAATTGCAAGAGTCGACAGCGAAGAAGGACTTCAATTTGTTCATGGAGTTTTGTGCATGTGCCACCAGTAGCTGGGAATGGTTCTGGATGAGGGAGATCATCCACTGCTTTTGACACCTCTCTAATATTAATATTTTTCTAATCTTCGTACCCACAAGGGCAAAGTGGTCGGGTTCTCACACTTCCCTGGTCACAAACTGAAATACACCCTATTGTTTTGATTAATTGTAATAATTAACAGATTAATTCAAACTTGGACAATAGACTACCAACATCTTGGGAAGGGTCATAGAGGAAGGATTTTCTCTGTTTTGTATTTAACAAAACCATTATTCTAAAAAAAATGAGTTTACAATTGTGTTACACATAGAGGAAAGCAACTGTAGGTTTCTCCATTGTGTAACTTATCCAACATCTTGCATTTTACAGCCTACAAAAAGGAATTGGAAACACACAGTACATCATCCTTGTTTGTAGATGATTTAATATTGTTAATAGGACACTTTGTTTGCAAATAAAAGTTTACTCATCAAAATGCAATTATTGTCAAAAGAAACTGATGTAAAAATAAAAGCAGAATTGATGTTTCCACCTTTAAGAAAATAATAGGCCACAACCTCTCTGGTCACCTTTTCCATCACATGGTTGTTTTGATTATTTCCAGGATTTTACTTTCCCCCTTGTACACCTCAAACTGGTGTTTTACATCACAGCCATGAATAAATAAATGTAGATGTGATAAATCCACAATTTTCAGCACCTTATACCAATTAGCTACAAATGTTTCAAGGGGGAAATGAACAATTTCCAAAAAAGTAACAGACAGAACTGCTATTGATTGAAGATATTGATTGAACAGTGAAAGATTCAGCTTGTCAGTTTTCAATCTAAATGTTTCTTGTATTGAATATGGCAATTTGGATTCACCGCACGTTTGGCTCTCTCAAAAATGAAAGTTTAGTCATCCAGGAAAAAGTAGTTTCCACTCTTCTTCTGCTCCACATCCTATTAAAGACAAAGGAGAAGCCACAAAGATCACAGTGTGTTTTCTGATTGCATTTTTCAAAAAACACCTTTTTAAAAAAAGTTTCCCCTGCTTTCTCCTGTCTCTACCATAAACCATTAACCTCTGTTGAAGCTACTTTAAGAACAGCTTTCAGTTACTCACCTTACCTTGCTGCTCTTTTTCTTGCCCATTTGGAAGGGATAGCTTAGTCACTTGTGCATTACCCCAACAAAGACTATAAAATTCACTGTGTGCGGAATTGCAGATTTGATCCCATTCCCATCACTTAGTGGTGCATTGTGTTGATAGAGCAAAGTGCTATGCTACTAGCACTGACCTGAACCCTTTGAGAACAATGGCAGCGTTACTGCAACATAGCAGGAAGACTTCCTCCTTACACAGCAATGAGAAAAAATCTTTTATCATGATTTTCTTCAATTCTGTGTATTAATTAATATACTTATCATTTGATCTACCCTCAGGTATTTTCTGCAAATTGTAAACAGAATATGTATTTAGAAACCTTAAAAAAAAACTAGTACTTAAGACTCAATGGGCTGGATTTGTGTCATTTTTTTCGATCATTTACCATCAAAAATACTACCAGTGGTAAATTCATCACAGATTACCACCGAAATATCGCCGATTTCATAATTTAGCACCGAAATACATCCGGTGTTAAATTCATCAGTGATTTACCACTGGTGGTAAAAAATACCACCGATCTTTTTTTTGCCGTTTTTAATGACGTCACAAGAACAACTACAAGAACTACAATATCAGCAGCAAGAACAAAAACAGCAATAAAACATCAGCCCCCACCCTGCACTTCTTTTACCTGCGGCCAAGACTCCAACACCGAAATTCCACCAAAAATGACCACCAGAGGTAAATTCATCAATACCACCATTTTTACCACCCACAAAAATTCTACCCATTTTACTTTGAGTGTTGCATGATCAAAAATAAGAACGAAATACAGTTAAACCTACCACCGGTCATTTTTTGATGAAAATAGCGGCCTTGAATGAAAGTGGTATTTCGGTGAAACAAAAACGCGATTTTTAAATAGCACCAAAATACCACCAGAAAACCAGTGGTCGGGCTAAATGATGAAAATCCAGCCCAATTATCTATAATAATTAACAATTATTGAATAAATAACAAACCTATTATATTTTTTATAACTATATTCTAAATCATATGGAAATTATTTTTGGAATTTTACTCTATGAAATTGCACATTGCTTTCACTCCTGTGAAGTTAATAATTATAATATATATATGAATTTATGCTCACCTTGATAGAGTTCATCTTATTAATCCTTGGTCTAAAATTGTTTGGGTCTCTTCGGAATGTGATTTCCAGCTGAGACAAGAATTTATTCATTCCAGCAAGCAGCGTCTGTGGGCTGGAATTGTTTAAAACAACAATTAGCACAGTGCAGTGAACTACAGATATATTTTGTAAAAATTAAGAGAATATTAACAGTAAACGTTGGTCCCTTACCGGCTGAGACAAGAGAAATTATAATGGGGAATAAAGAAATGGCAGATACTTTAAACAAGTATTTTGTATCTGTCTTCATAGCAGATGACACAAAAAACATACCAAAATAATGGAGAACCAAGGGGATGCCAGAGAGTGAGGAACTTAAAGTAATTAAGATCAGTAGAGAAAAAGTACTGAGAAACTAATGGGACTAAAAGCCAACAAATCCCCTGGACCAGATGGCCTGCATCCAAGGGTTCGAAAAGAGGTGGCTGCGGAGATAGTGGATGCATTGGTTGTGATCTTCCAAAATTCACTAGATTCAGGAATGGTCCCAGCGGATTGGAAGGTAGCAAATATAAACCCGCTATTCAAGAAAGGAGGGAGAGAAAATGGGGAACTACAGGCCAGTTAGCCTGACATCAGTCATCGAGAAAATGCTGGAATCCATTATTAAGAAAGTGGCAACACGGCACTTAGAAAATCATAGCAAGTTTACTGACGATACAAAGCTGGGTGGGAAAGTAAGCTGTGAGGACACAAAGGGATGTAGACAGGTTAAGTGAGTGGGCAATAAGGGGGCAGATGGAAGTATAATGTGGGGAAATGTAATGTTAGTCACTTTGGTAGGAGGAATAAAAAAAAACAGAATATTTTTTAAATGATGAGAAAGTATTAAATAAATGTTGGTGTTCAGAGAGATTTAGGTGTTCTCGTGCAGAAAATTAGCAGGCAGGTACAGCAAGCAATTAGGAAGGCAATGGCTTGTTGGCCTTTATTGCAAGGAGGTTGGAGTACAAGAATAAGGAAGTCTTACTACAATTGTACAGGGCTTTGGGGAGACCATACCTGGAGGACTGTGCCATTTGGTCTCCTTATCTGAGGAAGGACATAGAGGTGTTGCAACCACTAGATTGATTCCTGGGATGAGTGGGTCGTCCCAGGAGGAGAGATGGGCCTATAATCTCTGGAGTTTAGAAGAATGAGATGTGATCTCATTGAAACAAAGGATACTAAGGCAGCTCGACAGGGCAGATGCTGAGAGATTGTTTCCCCTGGCTGGAGAGTCTAGATCTAGGGGGCAGTCGCAGGATAAGGGGCCGCCCATTTCAGACTGAGATGAGGAGAAATGTCTTCACTCAGAGGGTTGTGACTTTGGAATTCTCTACCCCAAAGGGCTGTGGATGCAAAGTCATTGAGTATATTCAAGGCTGAGATTGTTGGATTTTTGGACTCTAGCTGAATCAAGGCATGGGGGGGGGGGGTTGGGTGGGAAAGTGGAGTTGAGTTAGATCAGCCATGATCTTATTGAATGCGGTGCAGGCTCGAAAGGCCGTATGGCCTACTCCTGCTCCTGCTCCTAATTATGTTACTATTATCGTGAAAGCCCTGGGAGGACAGATGCACCAACATTAGCATCCTCGACCAGGCCAACATCCCTAGCATTGAAGCACTGATAACACTTGATCAGCTCCGCTGGGCAGGCCACATTGTCCACATGCCAGACACGAGACTCCCAAAGCAAGCGCTTTTGTCGGAACTCCTTCACAGCAAACGAGCCAAAGGTGGGCAGAGGAAACGTTACAAGGACACCCTCAAAGCCTCCCTGATCAAGTGCAACATCCCCACCGACACCTGGGAGTCCCTGGCCAAAGAACGCCCTAAGTGGAGGAAGTGCATCCGAGAGCACTGAGCACCTCCAGTCTCATTGCCAAGAGCATGCAGAAATCAAGCGCAGGCAGCGGAACGAGCGTGCGGCAAACCAGTCCCACCCACCCCTTCCCTCAACGACTGTCTGTCCCACCTGTGACAGGGACTGTGGCTCTCGTATTGGACTGTTCAGCCACCTAAGGACTCATTCTAAGAGTGGAAGCAAGTCTTCCTTGATTCCGAGGGACTGCCTATGATGATGATGAGGAAGCTCTCTGCATTGCAAGACACATTTGAGAATAATGGTGAATTACTTACTCAATATTGTGTAATTCTCACTCCCAAATGAAGTTAATTTCTACATACATCAAGGTACAACTCAAAAATCAAAGCCAAAGTTTTGCCTCTTTAAGAATTTATATTAATACATTGGCTAAACAATCTTGCATATCATTTCACCTTCTTTGCATCACATCTTGTTTCCCCCACCCCCAACTCAGTTGCTTTTCCACTCACCACAGTGCATGCTGAACAGCCCAAAAGAACAGAATGAAGGGCAGCAACTTCTACTACTAGTGACACTTTGGCTGTTACGGTTATGATTACAAACTGCATCAACTAGCTTCACGGTTATATCTATAGTATGTAGAGATTAAAATTAGTTAGTTGCAATATCTATTTTCACTCATCATGGTGACCTCATACAAGAGTATATGATAGGAACAAGGAAAGGTCATTTAGTCCACGTAGCTTACCTAATCACTTGGTAAATTCGAATTCGCAGACAAATTTTATTTATTGGTGAGTCAACTTTATCCTGAGTTAGCACTTACTGCATGAGGCAACAATCTACTGTGAGAGAAAAGGGAACGCTGGGTGGAGTACATTATGTTCAAAGTGCTTCCCCATTTTATTCAGAAAAAATACTCACCATTATTCTATTTATATTTTTTGTATAAATATCAATTTTATTGCTCACATGGAGTCATGTCTCCATCACTGCTAGATTACTCTGATGGTAACCAGTGAAGTTATTCAAAAATCTAAGATGCCACTATCAAAGTGTTAATGCACTAACAGGGTGAGGTTCGTTAGGCTAATTGGCATGTTCTCAATCCTGATTATTACTTGTGTTCTTGTACTAACAGAACAACTATGGCGAATATCCCAGTTGAACTCAATCCTGTCCTCGTCTGATATCTATATACATACTGGACTCATGAGGTGGTCACATCATTTACACACCGAGTTGAGGGAAGAGAAGAGAATGCAGAAGAAATACATGCAGTCATATCACTAATCGTGGTCTAACTTATGAAAGGGCTGGAAATGGACTTACTCCCAAAGAAATAAAACTTACGGATTAGCTATTGTACTCCTAGATGGTATTCCATCAAACACTATCACACGGTCAGCCAAATAGGTGGCCATTATAAAGTCATGTTCCACAACAAAGGCAGTCTTCTTAGCATGGAGGATGAAACTAAAAAATAAGAGTAGTCATTTACCAATTTAGTAAATTAATAAGGGGACAGAAAAATACTGTCATTTCACTATAGCCCAATAATATCAAACATTTTATATTACATTTGACATTATCTTGAGAAACACTAATGACCACAAATCATTCTGGTATATCTAGATATTTGAAACTACCAGCTATGTCGAAGGTTTACAAAATATGCACAGAACACTTTTCTTTGCAACCAGAGGTAATTTTGTAAGAATATTAAGAACTTATATCTATATAGTGCCAAAGTGTTTTACAAGCAGTAGATTCTTTTTGACATGTAATTATAGAATCATAGAATAGTACAGCACATCAGGAGGCCATTCAGCCCATTGAGTCTGCGATGGTCATTATGGTTATTTGGGCAGATACAACAGCCAGTTATAACACACAGCAAGGTCACACAATAGCAAATGAATGAATGAATCATAGCATGATACAGTACAGGAGGCTATTCGGTCCATCATGCCTGTGCTGTCTCTTTGGTAGAGCTATCCAATTAGTCCCACTCCCTTGCTCTTTCGCCATAGCCTTGTAAATTTTTTCCCTTCAAGAATTTATCCAATTCTGTTTTGAAAGTTACAATTGAATCTGCTTCCAATACACCTTCAGGTAGGGCATTCCAGATCATAGCAACTTGCTGTGTAACCTTTCCCCCTCATGTCAAAAAATATCATACATCATGTCATTGATGACATTGGTGGAGAGGAATGCTAACCAGGATACCGGGAGAAATCGCTACTCTTTTTCCAATATGAATAGGCAGACAGCACCTTGGTATAATGTCTCATCCCAAAGACAACATCACCAACAATGCAGCAGTCCCTCAGTACTGCACTGAAGTGTCAGCCTGGATTATGTGCTCAAGACTGTGATCGGGCTTAAGAGTACAACCAACTGAGCCAAGCTGACATTTAAATGCTTAGTAAGTAACTGGTTTAGATTTCCAAAATACACTTACCGTTTGATTACCCTTCCAGCCATTAGACGCTGCTCAGAATCCAGGTATGCTGATGGTTCATCAATCAAGTAGACATCAGCTGGCTTACCTAAACAAAGAGCCAACGCTACACGTTGCAATTCACCTCCAGACAGATTCTGGACCTATTGAGATAAACACTGATTGTTAAAAACCATGCTGAAGGAAAATAAATTAGCCAAAAATCGTCTGCTCAACAAAGACTAATGCAGTGGATTTACAAGCAAGCCTCTCCCAAAGATAGCACACTGCATTAGACCCAACTTACTGCAGCAAAAGATGTAGGATGGAAGTTCGCATCAGTGATAATACCTCAATGAGCCATTGTGAGGTATCCCAGGTCGAAGGGCCTCCCAGTCCGCTCCACCGCCCCTAGCCCTGGCCGAGTGACCTGCCAATCCACTCCCCCAACCGAGTGACCTGGCGGTCTGTTCCCCCAACCAAGTGACCTGCCAGTCCACTCCCCCAACCGAGTGACCTGGCGGTCCGTTCCCCCAACCGAGTGACCTGCCGGTCCGCTCCCCCAACCGAGTGACCTGGCGGTCCGTTCCCCCAACCGAGTGACCTGCCGGTCCGCTCCCCCAACCGAGTGACCTGGCGGTCCGCTCCCCCAACCGAGTGACCTGCCGGTCCACTCCCCCAACCGAGTGACCTGGCGGTCCGCTCCCCCAACCGAGTGACCTGGCGGTCCGCTCCCCCAACCGAGTGACCTGCCGGTCCGCTCCCCCAACCGAGTGACCTGGCGGTCCGTTCCCCCAACCGAGTGACCTGCCAATCCACTCCCCCAACCGAGTGACCTGCCGGTCCGCTCCCCCAACCGAGTGACCTGGCGGTCCGCTCCCCCAACCGAGTGACCTGCCGGTCCGCTCCCCCAACCGAGTGACCTGGCGGTCCGTTCCCCCAACCGAGTGACCTGGCGGTCCGTTCCCCCAACCGAGTGACCTGGCGGTCCGTTCCCCCAACCGAGTGACCTGCCGGTCCACTCCCCCAACCGAGTGACCTGGCGGTCCGTTCCCCCAACCGAGTGACCTGGCGGTCCGCTCCCCCAACCGAGTGACCTGGCGGTCCGCTCCCCCAACCGAGTGACCTGCCAGTCCGCTCCCCCAACCGAGTGACCTGGCGGTCCGCTCCCCCAACCGAGTGACCTGGCGGTCCGCTCCCCCAACCGAGTGACCTGGCGGTCTGCTCCCCCAACCGAGTGACCTGCCGGTCCGTTCCCCCAACCGAGTGACCTGGCGGTCCGTTCCCCCAACCGAGTGACCTGGCGGTCCGCTCCCCCAACCGAGTGACCTGGCGGTCCGTTCCCCCAACCGCGTGACCTGGCGGTCTGCTCCCCCAACCGAGTGACCTGGCGGTCCGTTCCCCCAACCGAGTGACCTGGCGGTCTGCTCCCCCAACCGAGTGACCTGGCGGTCCGTTCCCCCAACCGAGTGACCTGGCGGTCTGCTCCCCCAACCGAGTGACCTGGCGGTCCGTTCCCCCAACCGAGTGACCTGGCGGTCTGCTCCCCCAACCGAGTGACCTGCCGGTCCGTTCCCCCAACCGAGTGACCTGGCGGTCTGCTCCCCCAACCGAGTGACCTGCCGGTCCGCTCCCCCAACCGAGTGACCTGGCGGTCCGCTCCCCCAACCGAGTGACCTGGCGGTCCGCTCCCCCAACCGAGTGACCTGGCGGTCCGCTCCCCCATCCGAGTGACCTGGCGGTCTGCTCCCCCAACCGAGTGACCTGCTGGTCCGCTCCTCCCCCTCCCCTAACCAGGTGATCTGCCGGTCTGCTCCGCTGCCCCTAGCCCTAACGGAAGGGCCTCCTGGTCTGCTCCCCCGCCCGCCCCTAAGTCCAGAGTGTGCATTGCCGGTCTGCTTCCCCCGTCCCTAGCCGTGGCCGAAGGGCCTCCTGGTCCGCTTCCCCCGCACCTAGTCATGGCCAAAGTGCCTCCCGGTCCACTCCCTCGCCCCTAACCCTGGCCGAGTGGCCTCCTGTTCCATTCTCCCTCCCCTAGCCCGGGCCGAGTGGCCTCCCGGTCCGCACCCCCACCCCTATCCTAGGCCAAATGGCCTCCTCCCTCCTGGTCCCCGCACCTAACTATACCCGAAAGGCTCACCCCCACCCCCTCCCTCCCTCTCTTACCTCTCCTGCTGCTGCACTTACCTGTGCCGATTTTCTTAACTCTCTAGAAGGTTTTTCTTCAGAGGCCACATACCCTGGCCTAAGAAGAACTGGAGTAACTCCCAGCTGGCCAAATTTCCCTAAATGGCCAGAATTGGCGCGGGTGGCAGGTTACGCCCCCTTTGGCTGAAAGAAAAACTTACCTAAAAAAACGATAACTAACTGAGTTACACTGGTGCAAACTGATTGGGGAAGCTGTTTTTTTTAAAAACTTAAGCCAACAAAAGTGGCCTGCTCCAAAAAAAGTGCAAATCACTGGGGAAAATTGAGCCCATTACAACTAAAAAAAAATGCCACACCAGCCCACATTGATGGGTCATCTTATTTCACTTAAACCACAAATGTTCAAACCATTCTCCACCATTTTTAACCTCGGAGCTTTACCTTTAACAAAAGCCTGACTGCCGTCACAGCTTTCCCATTTCAAAAGCCTGTCTGTCAACCAGCGTCTCAGCTTCTAGCTTTTATCTCTCTCTTCAGACAGACGGGGTTGTGTGCAAAGTGATTTTTGATTGACTAGACAGGAAAACAACTTTGGAACATAGGTAAAGTAGTAGGCCATTCAGCCCCTTGAGCCTGTTCTGCCATTCAATTAGATCATGGTTGTTCGGTATCTTAAATCCATCTACCCACCTTGGTACTGTAAGTTTTAATAGCCCTGCCTAACATAAATCTATCAATCTCAGTTTTGACATTTGCAACTGACCTAGCATCAACCGCTTTTTGGGGAGAGAGCTCCAGATTTCCACCACTCTTTGTGTGAAGAAGTGCTTCTCGACATCACCCCTGAACGGCCTAGCTCTAATTTTATGGCTTCTTGTTCTGGACTCCACCATTAGAAAAAAGTTTCTAACAACCCTATCAACTCATTTAACCATCTTAAACACCTCAATCAGATCATCCCTTAACTGTCTATACTCAAGGGATTACAAACCTAGTCTTGCAACCCACCCTCATAATTTAACTCCTTTAGCAACTTCTATTTAGAGACGCCTAAAAAAAAACTCGAGAATACACTTTGCTTAAAATAAAGATTGAAAAGGTAACTTTATTCAAATCCCTTCTGCAGAAAAATGATCAATAAATCCTGAAAAATGATGTTACTTCCAAACTCAATTATTTCAATGCTCTCTTTGACCATCCTCCACCATCCATAAACTCCACATCGAAAGCTCTGCTACCTATACCTATCCTGCATCATGTCCTACTCGATTGCTGACTTATATTGGCTAATAGTCCCCCCTAACAGTTCAAATTTAAAATTATTGTCCTCATCTTTAAATCCCTCCTTGGCCTTTTTGTTCCCTATATTTGTAACCTCTTCCAGCCCAACAACTTCCTTGAAACTCTCCAGTCCTCGAACTCTGATCTCTTGTGCATCCAACTCTCCTTTCGCACAACCATTAGTTGTCATGCTTTCAGCAGCCTAGGTTCTATTCTTAAAAATTCTCTCCCTTAATCCATCTGCATTATCCACAGTCCCTCCTTCCTTTCAAACCCTGGTGAAAATCCTCCCCATTGACGATGTTTATAGTCCTCCCTCCTAATTTTTCCTTTGGCGCGGTATTGTTTTTTTTCCTCAGGTCTGTGAAATGCAGTGAACATTTTTCTTTATCAAGGCATGTACCAATGTTCCCTCTAAGCTGCACTTTGTTGTGCGAGGCTTATTTATTTCAATGCACGGTCCCTTTAAATTTCTATGCGTGGAAAAGCTTGTGAGCGGCCTGTGCGGTACCCTGCAGATTACAGCGCGGCTGTGCATGCGAGCAGCTTAGAGGGGACAATGACCAGTACATAAATGCAAGATCCAATACAGAGTGGAAAGCTATTTGTTCACAGTGAGCGTCGCAGCCGAGTGCAAGCCTGCCCTCAGCAGGTTTGCTGCAACATAATTAGGAACAGGGATTCTGCCCATTTTCCTGTACCTATTGAAGGGATTCCAAGCCAATAGTAATATCCTTACCACGACCTTGGCTGAGATCAGCTAAAGCAGCATGGGTCTTCCTTACTTTCCTCAAATGCATTTTCAGATCAAACCAACCAGGTGTTACACAAGGCATAATAATTTAAAATACCTGTAATGAAAAGCTAAAGCAGTACCTCTTGATCAATGATGCTTTCAATCTGCAGTGGTTTCATTACATCAGTCACAAACTGTGGATGGGTGTAAGCATCTCTGATCTTTTCATGAAGCAGCTGCCGAACAGTTCCCTAGAAGGGTAAACCAGATATCATTTTTTTTAAAGTCACAAACATTTCTTACAAACAAAAGTTACATTTCCAATGGCAAGTGCAACACATATGGCTAAAATTGTGTGACAAGATTAACCAATCAATATATATTTTTTTGCCACATAAAATAATATTTTGGAGAATAAGACTTATTAACTTCAGTAAAGCTCATGAAAGTTCAGTTTGGATTTGATCTGGACCAATCATAATGGTGGTTACAATTGGCTATATAAATCTGGATGTTGGGATAATCAGATACAGGCAAAGTAAGAAAAAAAGCCTTGCATTTATATAGTGCCTTTCACGACCACCAGACGTCTCAAAATGCTTTACAGCCAATGAAGAAACACTTTGAATTTAACTTCATTTCACCTCAGAGTTTCAAGGGCTCCCATTATTTAAAATCATAACAGAGGGGCAATTTTCACAGCTCGAAGACTAATGCTCTAAACTGGATAGAAGATGTTATTCAGAAAATCGGAGGAACTTTCCAATCCTTCAGTAATCCATTTTCCAATAATCTAAAAAGGTCACAAGTTGTACTACTTACTTGGGACTTAGGGCTGATCTTCTGTGGTTTGTAGCTGACATTTAGAACAGGCACCACACCTATTAACAGATTAGTTGCAGGTTTTATAAAGTCACTATTTCAGAGTTGACAGCACAGGTTACAGTTTGATAGTTCCATTAGCTAAGGTTGTATAAATAGTACATTACCTCCTTCGTCAGGCTTCAATCTTCCAGCCAGCATTCTGATGAATGTGGTCTTCCCTGTACCTGTTGAGCAGAAAGCAATCAGATGCTGAGGAGAACTACATAGTGTATGAAAGATCTATAGAGATGTATGTAGTTGCAAGATCACAAATCTATCAGGTATCCTCCATATAACTGAAAGTAGTTTGACAGGATCAGGATGTTAATTTTCCTTGCTTTTCCTGTACATCTTTGCTAATGGCCGTTTTAATTCTGTACTTAAGGTAAAACACAAATATCATAGTTTCATGCTGCTTGACACCTTTTCTTACACTCCATTGTATCAAACAGATGTCAATTTTGAAATATTATTTTTACTTGATCTCAGCAATTGTAATAAAATATTCACCATTTTCTCCCAGCATCACCATGATTTCAGAGTCCGTAAACTCTCCAGTCCCAATTTCCAGTTCGAATTCGCCCATCTTTTTTTTCATTCTTGGATAATGGTATCGGCACATTTTCTTGACCTCTTCCTCATTTGCTGTTTCGGCCACCTTGAAAATCAGGGAGGCATCTCGGAATCTCAAGTTTTCTGTTGGCACATATCCGTCCAAGAATATATTGATACCTATTGAGATATAAATATTGTTTACAGTTATACAATTTTGTATCCAATAGTACAAAATGTACATAAGCTGCAGGTTGTGCATTCAATTAAGTTACATTGTTATCGTTTTGTTATGGATGCATACAGCACCTGGCACAAAGGGCCCAAGTTTCCACAGGATAAAAAACGGGCGCCCCTCCGAGCTGGGCGCCCGTTTTTCGCGCCTAAAACGGCGCCAGAAAATAAAACGCGCTATTCTTGAGCGCTTTGCAGCTCCTTGTCTGTTTGGCGCGGCGCCCAGGGGGGGCGGAGCCTACACTCGCGCCAATTGTGTAAGTGGGAGGGGGCGGGTACTATTTAAATTAGTTTTTTTCCTGCCGGCACTCGGCCATTTTTGTAGTTCTTTGTAGCTGTTTTAATTTTTGAACATTTTTTAATAAAAGCACATTGCCATCAGCACTGAGGCTTCCCTTCTCACTGTCTCCTTCCCCTCCCCACCCTCCACGGCAACAAACGGCTGTCTCCTTCCCCTCCCTCCCCTCCACGGCAACAAGCCGCTGTCTCCTTCCCCTCCCTCCCCTCCGCAACAACAAACCGCTGTCTCCTTCCCCTCCCTCCCCTCCACGGCAACAAGCCGCTGTCTCCTTCCCCTCCCTCCCCTCCGCAACAACAAACCGCTGTCTCCTTCCCCTCCCTCCCCTCCGCAACAACAAGCCGCTGTCTCCTTCCCCTCCCTCCCCTCCGCAACAACAACCCGCTGTCTCCTTCCCCTCCCTCCCCTCCGCAACAACAAACCGCTGTCTCCTTCCCCTCCCTCCCCTCCGCAACAACAAACCGCTGTCTCCTTCCCCTCCCTCCCCTCCGCAACAACAAACCGCTGTCTCCTTCCCCTCCCTCCCCTCCGCAACAACAAACCGCTGTCTCCTTCCCCTCCCTCCCCTCCACGGCAACAAACCGCTGTCTCCTTCCCCTCCCTCCCCTCCGCAACAACAAACCGCTGTCTCCTTCCCCTCCCTCCCCTCCGCAACAACAAACCGCTGTCTCCTTCCCCTCCCTCCCCTCCACGGCAACAAACCGCTGTCTCCTTCCCCTCCCTCCCCTCCGCAACAACAAACCGCTGTCTCCTTCCCCTCCCTCCCCTCCGCAACAACAAACCGCTGTCTCCTTCCCCTCCCTCCCCTCCACGGCAACAAACTGCTATCTCCTTCCCCTCCCTCCCCTCCGCGGCAACAAACCGCTGTCTCCTTCCCCTCCCTTCCCTCAACAACAAACCGCTGTCTCCTTCCCCTCCCTCCCCTCCACGGCAACAAACTGCTATCTCCTTCCCCTCCCTCCCCTCCGCGGCAACAAACCGCTGTCTCCTTTCCTTCCCCTCCCCTCCGCGGCAACAAACCGCTGTCTCCTTTCCTTCCCCTCCCCTCCGCGGCAACAAACCGCTGTCTCCTTCCCCTCCCTTCCCTCAACAACAAACCGCTTTCTCCTCCCCCCCCCCTCCCGCTCAGCGGCACGAACGGCTTTCTCCTCCCCCCCCCCTCCCCCTCAGCGGCAACGAACGGCTGCAGAATTCTCCCTGGCTGAAGCACTTTCACACAGGTAGGAAGATGGTTTATTTAATCTTTTCTTTGCTTATGTTTATTCGGGTTGGATTTATTTGTATAATATTTGTAGAAGTATAAATAAGGATTTATTGTAGAATTTAATGAGTTCCCATCCCCCCCCTCCCCCCCCCCCCCTCGTTCTGGACGCCTAATTTGTAACCTGCGCCTGATTTTTTAATGTGTAGAACAGGTTTTTTCAGTTCTACAAAAATCTGCACTTGCTCCATTCTACTTTAGTTTGGAGTACGTTTTCACTGTGGAAACTTTCAAATCAGGCGCCAGTGGCCGGACACGCCCCCTTTTGAAGAAAAAATTCTGTTCCAAAGTGGAACTGTTCTACCTGACTAGAACTGCAGAAAAAAAAATGTGGAGAATTGCGATTTCTAAGATAGTCCGTTCTCCACCAGTTGCTCCTAAAAATCAGGCGCAAATCATGTGGAAACTTGGGCCCAAAGTGACAGCATAACTGTTTTAATCTAAAAAAAACACATTTACAACAGAATACAAGCTGCATTGTGACAATTGTAAGTATATGATCAATTGTATATGTGAATGACATTTAATTTCATACCAGTTAATGAGGTTTTATCAATTACTTATTTCAAGTTAAAACTACCAGTCTAAGTGTGTATCAATTTATCTAAGTAACAGGAGGTCACCATGAAGAGATCTCATTACTTCAGCTTCACATAGGTCACAGTGAAAAGCAATTGTGAAGTGGACTTTAAAACTTGAATTTACAAAGCTCCCATGTAGTCTTAATGCTCATAATGAGCAAAGAATTCAATCTACTTTTCACTAATTTAAGTGTGCACACAGGGAAGTTAAACTCAATGCTATTCCCCTGAAATGCTCTGAAAACACCCACCAATGTCAAGCCATTAACTGCTGCATTTAAGTATAACCAGCTGTAGTGAGGCAGGGGTGCCAAAAAATCTAGAATTTTCTGTGTTTCAAAATTTTAGACAGCCTTTACATGCAGTGTGCAGGTGTGCTTACAATTTTTTTTTTCTCTCCAAATAATTTGCTAAATAGAAATGTTTTAATTCTCGTAAGTTTTACCTTCTCGAACACTGAAAGGCATAGTGACAACACCATATGCACTCGGCACACCATACAAACAGCAAATGAAGTCAGAAAGGTAGTCCAACACACTTAAATCATGCTCCACAACGATGATATATCTAATTACAAAAAGATAAGAACATTATACACTGTTTAGTAAAACATTTACTGCAGCCTTTACCATATGAAACTCTGCTAGAAAATTTAGTTCTGCTACCAAGACGTTCTTTTCAAAATATTAAAGCAATGAACCAGTTATAATTAAAATGTGTTTTAAAAGGTTATTTGTTGAGGTAGAAGAATCAAATCAAAGAAATGCATTTGGACCATAATTGATGTTTCATGAAGGTATCACATACTATTCTAATTACTGGAACTATTATGTCTTTGAAGATTCACTTGAACCAGAAACAAACATTTTAAAACTCACACCTTAGATTAATTGACACTTGTACTGACCATCTGCAACAATGAAACACAATGACAAAAAGAATACAATGCAATATTTTAAAACCACTCTATCTAAACAGTGTATAAAAAGAAAATTATGAAGCTTATATGATTTATCTCTCACCAGAGACTGTTCAGTTATCAGGTGGTTAAAAAAATGTTCACACTCCATAGATTTTGATAATGTATCTATATATGTCAGAAAGTCCAATATGTGGTGCCAAGTCCTCATGTTGGTCCCAAGCCTTGGCAATCTGACCTGAGAAGCCCAGATAACTCGGTCCCAATTGTGCTATGTTTCTTATTCCCTGGTTGATCCCATTTGAATTTTGTGATTCAAATTTGGAAGTTTGCAATGGTATTTTTTTTTTAAAAATAGCACTCTTGCGTCATTGGTGAATAAATGTCAGATCAGAACATTAAGATCAGCAACTTGAGAGATTTAATGCAAATGAACAAGAACATTGATTTAAACTTTATGGGCCCAAGTTTCCACAAGATTTGCGCCTGATTTTTAGGAGCAACTGGTGGAGAACGGACTATCTTAGAAATCGCAATTCTCCACATTTTTTTTTCTGCAGTTCTAGTCAGTTAGAACAGTTCCACTTTGGAACAGAATTTTTTCTTCAAAAGGGGGCGTGTCCGGCCACTGACACCTGATTTGAAAGTTTCCAGTGAAAACGTACTCCAAACTAACTTAGATTGGAGCAAGTGAAGATTTTTGTAGAACTGAAAAAACCTTGTCTACACATTAAAAAATCAGGCGCAGGTTACAAATTAGGCGTCCAGAACGAGGTGGGGGGGGGAGGGAAGTCATTAAATTCTATAATAAATCCTTATTTATACTTCTACAAATATTATACAAATAAATCCAACCTGAATAAACATTTATAAGCAAAGAAAAGATTAAATAAACCATCTTCCTACCTGTGTGAAAGTGCTTCAGCCACGGAGAATGCTGCAGTCAGCCTCACAAGTTGAGGCACCCGTTCGTTCCCGCAAGGGGGGGGTGGGGGGGGGGGGGGGGAAAGGAGGCGCCCGCTCGTTCCCGCAGGGGGGGGGGGGGGGGAAAGAGGAGGCGCCCGTTCGTTCCCGCAGGGGGGAGGAGGCGCCCGTTTTTTATCGTGTGGAAACTTGGGCCCTATATGTGGCTCCTGAGGCTCTGTAGTATTGAAATTCCTTTCCAGATTTCAAAAACGCAACTTTCTCTACCTGTAAAAATACAGCTTTAATGTTGATTTACACAGTAGAGAAATAATAAAGAATCAGAGAATATTTCTGAAATGTTTTGGTATAAAATGCGGTTAGCTTAAAGGGTCTGTTGACTAGTGGATGATTGCATCGACATCATGGCCCTGACGGAAATTTGGCTGAGGGATGATGACACATAACCTTTAAATGAAGCCTCCTCGCCTGGCGATACCGTCCACCATTTGCCCCGCCCAGACCGCCGTGGTGGCTCTCAACACCAAATCATACCTTGGTCTGTCCCCCTACTCCTCTGGCACTTTCTCCTCCTTTGAACATTTTACTGTATTCCACTCCTCTCACTTAAAATTCTCGTTCTCTACCGTCCACCCAAATACGACAGAAATGTTATCACAGGTATATCCTCACTACTTTCCTCCCTCAGCCTCTGCACCAGGCGACTTCTCATCCTCGGTGATTTCAACCTCCATCTCAATTCATCATGCTCTCTCTCTTCTGAGTTCACTACCCTCCTGTCCTCCCTTAATCTCTCCCTCCATGTGAATTTCTCAACTCATATTCACGGCTACCAGCTTTGACCTTGCCATCTATCATGGCCTCGCTATTCCTACCGTGTCAATTACAGATAAGGCCATCTCTAACCATTTCCTTGTATTGCTCTCCACCCACATCCCCCTTCCCCAATCCAAACCTACTTCCTTCTGCATCCGCCCCTAGAAAAAACTCTCTCCAAACTCTCTTACAACTACACTTATCAACTCCAAACTGTCCAACCTTTGGCCTTTCTTTCACCATGATATTTCTGCAGCCAACCACACCCTCACCACCACCTTTGATGCCCTAGTCCCTATTAAAACCATTATTCTCTCTCACCCTGGCTGTTCCCTCTGGTACAGCCCTCATCTTCGCTCCCTCAAGTCCAAGAGGCACAGATTTGAGCAGATGTGGTGGACAACTGGTTTAGCCATTCATTGCCAGATCTGGCTCGACCACATAAAGCATTATTGTCTGAAAAAATTGCTCACTATTCCAGGATCATTCTGGAATGCAAAGATAAACCCCCGGCTACTATTCTCTATTGCTAACTGTCTTCTTAAACCCCTCTCCACAACACTCACCTCCAACAAGTGTAAAGAGCTCATGGACTTCTTTGTCTCAAAGATTGAGACCATCCGATCAGTTGCCTCTGTAAGTTCTCTTCCTTCCCCGAGCCCACCGGGCCAAATTTCCTCCAAGGTTCCCCCCTGCCCTAGCCCTAAACTCGCATCATTCTCTAGTTTCTCTTTGATCTCCCATCTTGACCACTCCATGCTCATCTTGTCCATGAGACCCACTTCCTGATCTCTTGACCCTATTCCCACTATACTGCTGACCACTTAATTTCCTTTTTTGGCTCCCATGTTAGCCGACATTGTTAATGGTTCTCGCACCTCAGGAACTGTACCCCTCTCCTTCAAAACTGCAATCATCACACTCTACTCAAAAAACCAACCCTTGACACTGCTTGCTAGCTACCGCCCCATCTCCAACCTCCCTTTCCTCTACAAAGTCCTTAAACGTGTTGTCGCCTCCCAAATCCGTGCCCATCTTTCCTGGAACACCATGTTGGACTCTCTTCAATTTGGTTTCTGCCCCCGCCACTGTATCGAAATGCCTCTCATTAAAGTCACATATGACATCCTTTGTGACTGTGATAAAAGTGAACTATTCCTCCTCGTCCACCTGGACCCGTGTGAAGCCTTTGACACAGTTGACCACTCCATCCTTCTCCAATGCCTCTCCACCACCATCCAGCTGGGTGGGACTGCACTCGCCTGGTTCCATTCTTATCTATCTAATCGTAGCCAGAAAATCTCCTTCAGTGTCTTCTCTTCCCACTCCCGCATCATTACCTCTGGTGTCCCCAAGGATCTATCCTTGACCCCCTCCTATTTCTCATCTACATGCTGCCCCTTGGTGATATCATCCAAAAACACGGAGTCATTTTCCACATGTACGCCGACGACACCCAGCTCTATCTCTCCACCACTTCTCTCGACCCCTCCATGGTCTCTAAATTGCCAGACTGCTGGTCCGATGAGCAGAAATTTTCTCCAATTAAATATTGGGAAGACTGAAGCCAGTGTCTTTGGCCCCTACCACAAATTGTGTTCCCTAGCCACTGACTCCATCCCTCTCCCTAGCATCTATCGGAGGCTAAACCAGACTGTTCGCAACCTAAATGGGCTCCCGGTCACATATCCGCGGCATAAGTAGCGGCAGGGATAGTGGATGCATTGGTTGTAATTTACCAAAATTCCCTGGATTCTGGGGACATCCCAGCAGATTGGAAAACTGCAAATGTAATGCCTCTATTTACAAAAAGGAGGCAGACAAAAAGCAGGAAACTATAGACCAGTTAGCCTAACATCTGTGGTTGGGAAAATGTTGGAGTCCATTATTATAGAAGCAGTAGCAGGACATTTGGAAAAGCAAAATTCGGTCAGGCAGAGTCAGCATGGATTTATGAAGGGGAAGTCATGTTGGACAAATTTGCTGGAGTTCTTTGAGATGTAACGGACAGGGTGGATAAAGGGGAACCATTGCATGTGGTGTATTTGGACTTCCAGAAAGCATTTGACAAGGTGCCACATAAAAGGTTACTGCACAAGATAAAAGTTCACGAGGTTGGCAGTAATATATTAGCATGGATAGAGGATTGGCTAACTAATAGAAATCAGAGAGTCAGGATAAATGGTTCATTCTCTGGTTGGCAACCAGTAACCAATGGGGTGCCACAGGAATCAGTGCTGGGACCCCAACTATTTACCTCTATATTAACTTGAAAGAAGGGACTGAGTGTAACGTAGCCAAGTTTGCTGACGATACAAAGATGGGAGGAAAAGTAATGTGTGAGGAGGACACAAAAAATCTGCAAAAGGACATAGACAGGCTAAGTGAGTGGGCAAAAATTTGGCAGATGGAGTATAATGTCGGAAAGTGTGAGGTCATGCACTTCGGCAGAAAAAAAATCAAAGAGTAAGTTATTATTTAAATGGAGAAAGATTGCTAAGTGCCACAAGACAGCAGGACCTGGGGGTACTTGTGCATGAAACACAAAAGGATAGTATGCAGGTACAACAAGTGATCTGGAAGGCCAATGGTATCTTGGCCTTTATTGCAAAGGGGTTGGAGTATAAAAGCAGGGAAGTCTTCCTACGGCTATACAAGGTATTGGTGAGGCCACACCTGGAATACTGCGTGCAGTTTTGTTTTCCATATTTACGAAAGGATATACTTGCTTTGGAGGCAGTTCATCCCGGGGATGAGGGGGTTGACATGAGGAAAGGTTGAGTAGGTTGGGCCTTTACTCATCGGAATTCAGAAGAATGAAAGGTGATCTTATTGAAACGTATAAGATAATGAGGGGGCTTGACAAGGTGGATGCAGAGATGATGTTTCCATTGACGGGGGAGACTAGAACTAGAGGGCATGATCTTCGAATAAGGGGCCGCCCATTTCAAATAGAGATGAGGAGAAATTTCTTCTCTGAGGGTTGTAAATCTGTGGAATTTGGTGCCTCAGAGAGCTGTGGAAGCTGGAACATTGAATAAATTGAAGACAGAAATAAACAGTTTCTTAAACGATAAGGGGATAAGGGGTTATGGGGAGTGGGCGGGGAAGTGGAGCTGAGTCCATGATCTTATTGAATGGCGGAACAGGCTCGAGGGGTCGTATGGCCTTCTCCTGTTCTTATTTCTTATGTTCTTATAACTAAAACCGCCCATTTCCACCTCCGCAACATTGCCCATTTCCACCCCCTGCTTCAGCTCCTCTGCTGCTGAAACCCTCATCCATGCCATTGTTACCTCTAGATTTGACTTCTCCAACACGCTCCTGGCTGGCCTCCCATATTCTACACTACGTAAGCTTGAGGTCATCCAAAACTCGGCGGCCCGTGTCCTAACTCGCACCAAGTCCCGATCACCCTTTACCCCCTGTGCTCGCTGACCCTACATTGGCTCCCGGTTAAGCAACGCCTCGATTTTAAAATTCTCATCCTGGTTTACAAATCCCATGGCCTCGCCCCACCCTAATCTGTAATCTCTTTCAGCCTCATAACCCCACAAGATGTTTGCACTCCTCAAATTGTCCCCGGTTGAGCATCCCTGATTATAACTGCTCAACCATCGGTGGCCGTGCCTTCAGCTGCTTGGGCCCTAAGCTCTGGAACTCCCTCCCTAAACTTCTCCGCCCCTCTTTCCTCCTTTAAGACTCTCCTTAAAACCTGCCTCTTTGACCAAGCTTTTGGTCATCTGCTGTAATTTCTTATGTGGCTCAGTGTCAAATTTATCTGTTTTGACTTAAAACACTCCTGTGAAGCGTCTTGGGATGTTTTACTATGTTAAAGGCGCTATATAAATAAAACTTGTTGTATTGGCTGAATTCCACAACAGCAGTTACACGAATAGAAGATGAAAGCCTTTATATGATGGCGATTGGTGCACTAATAGCTATATTTGAGTAGCAATGCAAGTGGGAAATGTGCAGGTAATCAGAGCTGTACCACTTCCTTAACCATGCTGGTACAAATGGGTATGCCAGCTTGTGCCATTATGGCTGAAGAGCTAGTAGAGAGGATTTGTGACAAATGACAGATATGGTTTGTGATATTGTTGCGATATATTGAAACGCGTCATGCAAAGCACATTATTTATGGCTTTCTTATAACACAGCAGCCATATGAACCACCTTTGTAGCAACTTTTCTATGGCTGATTGAAGAGGTCTACTACAGTTCCAACACAACTATTAAAAAATTGTCCAATATGCAATACTGACATTTAAATAGCTTCACCAACAATTAATTATGTTATTAAAATAAACAAAAAAGGCAACCACTAAAAATTTAGCTGTAAAAATTAAGTAATTAAGAAATAACTGTGGCTAATGTGGGTACAGAGAACTACAGTAGTAGAAAGGGCCATTACTTGCATGTATAAAAACATACACTATAAGCTTACCTATCTGGATTTATAAGGGAGCGAATAGTGATGGCAGCCTTCAAACGCTGTTTGACATCTAGGTAACTGGAGGGCTCATCAAACATGAAACTGAAAAGAAACATATAATTTTAGTTGCTAGAATTTATACAGTTGTACTTTAAAGCTCTTCTGGAAGTTGAAGGGGAAACAACTTATTACGAACGCAATATTAAACACCAGGTTCAATAATGGTATATGCCAAATAAAAGTATGTGGTGACATTGAAATATATACAAGCAATCTTAAGTCAGATTGACAAAGGACAGAAACAGATAAGATCGCATTTACATTTTATACTAAGTGTCACCTTTGCTCTACAGCTTTCAGAATGCATCATGTAGCATAAAATTAATTTTCTGAAAATCTGCCCAAGAGACTCTTCAATAGAACTATATTATGAAGATCCTGGAGCTCATTCAATTGAAAAGTTTTTCACGAGAATCTACCAGCTAAAATTTCCCATCAATACAGTTAACAACAACAAACTTTATATTCCCGAAAATGACACACAATAGCACAAAGAGCAATTAACGAGGGTCAATGTGATGTAATGTCCTGGACAACATTCAGGTATGGGCTGATAAGTGGCAAGTAACATCCGCGCTATACAAGTGTCAGGCAATACCCATCTCCCACAAGAGAGAATAACCACTTCCCCATGATATGCAACGGCATTAACATCGTCAAATCCTCCAACATCAACATCCTGGGGGTGACCATTGACCAAAATCTTAACTGAAACAGCCACAAACACAAAACAGCCCACTTGACTGGCACCCCATCCACCACCTTAAGCATTCACTCCCTCGATGTACCATGGCTGCAGTGTGCACCATCTACAAGATGCAGTGCAACAACTTGCCAAGGCTTCTTCGGCAGCATCTCCCAAATTCACGACCTCTACCACCAAGAAGGACAAGGGCGGGCAGCATGGGACCACCACCACCTCCAAGTTCCCCTCGAAGTCACATACCATCCTGACATGGAAATATATTGCTGTTCCTTCATCGGCACTAGGTCAAAATCCTGGAACTCCCTACCTTCACCACATGGATTGCAGCTGTTCAGGAAAGTGGCTCAAAATCATGGGGGGGGGGGGGGGTCTAGACAGAATAGAGAAAAACTGTTCCCATTGGCGGAAGGGTCAAGAACCAGAAGACAGAGATTTAAGGTGATTGGAAAAAACAAAGACGACATGAGGAAAAACTATTTTCCGCAGCGAGTGGTTCGGATTGGGAATGCACTGCCTGCGAGGGTGGTGGAGGCAGATTCAATTGTGGCTTTCAAAAGTGAATTGGATAAATACCCGAAGGAAAATAAATTGCAGGGCTATGGGGATGGGGGGGGGAGTGGGACTAGCTGAAGTGCTCTTACAGAGAGCCGGCATGGGATCGACTGGCCGAATGGCCGCCCCCTGTGCTGTAACCATTCTATGATGAGGGTGGATAGAGAAATCAGAGAGACAGTTATCTCAGCTTGCTCTCGCCACCATCCATAGAAATTCATTTGAAGCAGGTCCTTTTGGGCAGACATTGGAGGAGGGGAAAAAGGGAACATTATTGAAATATATCTTTTTTGATTAAAACAAGAACATGCACGTCGTCCTTTTGATTGTATTGCAGTTGTATATCCATTGAAAGATCTGCCAGGAAATGGATCATTAAGCTTTTAGATTTACACTCCCTTACTCAACAGCCTTAATCCAACAAAAGGCAACTTCCACTTTTCAGACAGAGATATTTGACACTTTATATCCCTCCCTTGACACCGTGTCTTTATTAGGGAAGCATTTTGAATGTAAAATATGCCACCACCTTCTCTCTCACCCTTCACCCAGATAACTTCCACCAATACTACAGGGGTAGCTTCCACTTGGTTGCGCTGTTTTTTTGTGACAATTTGCAAAAGATCACACAATTTTATGCGCAAATTACGTTCAGTACAAATCGAGTTTCCGCAATCTTTTACGCTAGTTAAAAAAAAATTGCACTAGAAACCGGCCCTACCCACAAAACAAGATGAGTTAACCACCATTGGGTGGTTTCTGCTAATTGTGCTCATTTGCAGGCCTTCAAGGAGGCATTAAAATTAAGCTGCTTCTTTTGGGCACAAGGCCACCAATAGGCATGTCTTAAAAGTTTTTGAATGTATTTTCTTTTTAATTTACTAAGAAATTGACTGTACCCAAATATAACGAGCAAATGGTTCTGTATATTTTTACTCTAACAGATTTGTCAAACATGATTTCCATTTCATAAATACATGTTGACTTTACTCAATCTTATTATTATTTTCTAAATGTCCTGTTACCACGTCCTTAATAGATTCTAGCATTTTCCCTACTACTGATGTCAGGCTAACTGGTCTGTAGTTCCCTGTTTTCTCTCTCCCACAAACTATTAAAAATGAAATATGTCCTTCTGGAAACTTACATGTCTGCTTTTTGAATGCACACTACCGCACATGCAAATCTTTGCAGCTCTCCTCCAGAGAGGTCCTCAACATTCCTCTCTTTTAAGTGAGTCAGATCTGTAGAAAAGAATTGTAGTCTATTAAGTTACAACATCTAGAACTTTACAATTACAGCACAGATTTTATTTGTCTATTTTTCAGCTTGGCTCAGTTGGTAAAGAAAGAACTTGCATCTATATAGTGCCTTTTGTGTCCTCAAAGTGCTTCACAGCCAAATTAAGTACAGTGACGTCCAAAATCCGGAAACCTCAGGACTGAGGCCGTTCCAAATTTTGGAATGTCTTTGCCTGGGCCGAGGTAGGTGGGGTCGGTCTGCCGAGGTAAGGGGGTGAGGTTGAGCTGCCGAGAGCCGGGGCAAGGTCGGTCCGCCGAGGTAAGGGGGTGGGGGGGGGCGCAGGGAGGCGAAGTTGGGCCGCCGAGAGCTGGGGGGAGGGGGCGACGGCCACTGAGAGCCGAGGCGAGGTCGGGCCGCTGAGGGCCGGGGAGTCTGGATTTCGGAACATTTTCCGGTTTCCGGACAATCCTGCCACGGATCGGCCCGGTGTCCGGAACATTCCAAATTTTGCAACTCCGGATTTCGGACGCTCAACCTGTATTTTCAAACTGTAGGCACTGTTGTATTGCAGACAAATGTAGTAGTCAATTTGCACACAGCAAGGTCTTACAAACAACAGTGAGATAAATGACCAGAAAATCTGTTTCAGTGAGATGGGCTGCGGGATAAATGTTGGCCAGGACACCAGGAGAACTTTTCTGTTCTTTTTTGAATGATGTCATGGGATCTTTTACTTCCAAATGAACAGGCAGACAGGACCCAAGTTTAATGTCCCTTCAAAGACAGAACTTCTGACAGCACAGCTCTCCCTCAGTACTACCTTGAAGTGTTAGCCTAAATTATATGCTTGTGGTGGGGCTTGAACAGTCAACCATTTCACTCAGGAGGCTAGATTGCTACCATTGAGCCAAGGCTGACCCGGCCAAGTCTTGCAGCACTCTCACCTCTAGTCAGAGTGCTGAGTTCAAGCTCCACCTTTTCCGGTTTCCGGACAACCCTGCCACAGATCGGCCCGGTGTCCGGAACATTCCAAATTTTGAAACTCCGGATTTCGGACACTCAACCTGTATTTTGAAACTGTAGGCACTGTTGTAGTGCAGGCAAATGTAGTAGTCAATTTGCACACCAAAGGAATACTATATTTATCAGAGCACGCCCTCCCCCCCCAGCCACTTTGTCTGTTTGGGAGGTTCATGTATATGTTATAGATCTCAGGGAATGATACAAAGAACTACACTGAGCTCTCCCAGTATCCTGGCACGCAAATTCCTTAACTAATACCAGCAAAGCAGATTAACCAGTTGTTCATCTCATTGCTATGCGACATGCTGTGCATAAAATGGCTGCCACATAACGACAGTGGTTGCTCCTCAAAGCAATATTTACTAAGTAAAGTGCTTTGGGTTGTTTGAGAGGGGTGATAAGATGCTTTTTCTCTATTTTTAATGTAAACATATTTAGCACTCACATCTCTTAAAATACTTAAAAAGAGTATGACTGGCAGGGTATTACTAACAAGACTCCCTTAATAAGAATATGTTTTGACATCTTAACAGATTCTTGTGGATTGAAACACAAGCCGATAAAATTTAAATATTTCAGGATCTTTAGCTCCACAGTTTTCTTACCAAGATGATCACAAATAATATCCTGTGTTTTGGTTTCATCTTTTCTGTCCAAAATAGAACCCACAGTGCCCTGCAGAAACAAATTACAGAGTAGTCATAATCTGTGTAAGTAATTCTATTCGGATGACTTGATTTGCATCGTTATTTTTTCCTCCTTATAAAAAAAATCGGAAAGCACAGAAGACATTTGTGCTGACTCTTCGAAAGAATTACCAATTAATCACACTCCCCTGCTCTTTCCACATAGCCCTGCAAATGTTTCCTTTTTAAATACCTGTCAAATTCCCTTGTAAAAGTTACTATTGAATCTGCTTCCGTCACACTTTCAGGCAATGCATTCTAGATCAGAACTTGCAAAGTAAAAACATTTCTCATCTACCCCCTGGCTTCTTTGCCAATTGTCCTAAATTTGTGATCTCTGGTTACCAACTCTCCTATCAGTGGAAACAGTCTCTCCCTATCTATTTTGTCAAAACCCCTCAAATTTTGAACATTTTTATTAAATCTTCCCTTAACCTTCTTTGCACTAAAAGAGAAGAATCCTCGTGCCTTTCATCTCGCCACATAACTTAGTGACCTCCTCCTTGGTACCATTCTGGTAAATCTCCTTTGTACCTTCCCCCAAAGCTTTGACATTCTTTCTAAAGTGTGGTGCCCAGAATTATTGTCTATAGAAGATTCTCCACCACCGATGTTAGGCTGACTGGCCGGTAGTTACCTGGTTTATCTCTCACTCCTCTTTTTTGAATAGGGGTGTAATTTTTCAACCCTCCAGTCCTCTGGCATCACTCCATATCCAAGAAGAATTGAAGATTGTGGCCAGGGCATTCACTATTTCCACCGTTACTTCCCTCGCGAATCCAGGATGTATGCCAGCTGGACTTTAAGCGCTGCCAACCATTTTAGTACCTCCGCTTTACCTATTTTTGTTCTATCCAATTCCTCTACAACCTCCTCCTTTACTGTGAAATTGGTTTAATGTCTTTAAAATAACAGCTTTCAGAGTTGGTAAATGGATCATTTTTTCAGTGTCAGTAATAAGTTATCCAGTCTGGGCTGGATTTCAACTCGGGTTCTAGAAATCAAAAAATTGTGTGCTAATCTACTCAAGTCATCCAGTCCCCAAGTTTCAGAAATGAAACTAACACGTATCAAAAAAACTGCTTTTTTTTGTTAAGATATATTCTCATCTTCCATATTGGTCTCCGTGTCATGCAACAACGCTTTTGGCTTTTACCAATGCCACTTAAGGAACTGAATGAAGGCTAGATTGTCATGGCTTAGGGGATCTACTTTCAGTCTCAAGCCTGCAAGTTGAACAGCCCTGTCCTAAATGATGACATAGACAGGATTTTAGACCTCCAATGTTATGAAAGAGGTGCATTTCAAGTGGTACAAGATAAAGACAAGTTCCTTCCTCACCACAAAAGAAGTTGGGCTCTTATGGTATCTCTTGGATAACGGTGTGGCAGAGATGCAATTCACATATTGACTAACACATTTGCTGCGGAATATTACACTATCGGATTACAACAAAGTTACACTGCTACTTATACACCAATGAATTTTATTTATTTACTGTGACCAATTTTCTTCTGAACTTGCCAACTCTGCTAGGATTTGGTACGAAGTATGCAAAAAACCTTATGGTTCTTCATCCAAGTAGCTATTTTGTGTGTATGAACCTATGTGAATATCAGCATGCTAATCAACTGTAGAAGGCAACAGGAAAGCCTGATATTCTCACCTGATGTCCAGATACACACGCACACTCGAGAAGTAACTAGACAATAACTCTAACCAATACAGCACCAGTTTTATTCAGCTGGTAGTGCTCTCACCTCAGGAGACAGTGGTTGTGGGTTGAAGTCCCACTCCAGGATTTAAAGCTCAAAATCTAGGCCGACACTTCAGTGCAGCATTGAGATACTGCTGCACTGTTGGGAGGCATCATTTCTCAGATAAAACATCTGCCGTTCCTGGTGATTCTGGTGCACATTTAGAGTTCACAACACTATTTGAGGTGTAGGCAATCCCCCACAGTATCTTCCCACAACCAACAGATTACACCATAGGCATTCCCTCGGAATCGAGGAAGACTTGCTTCCACTCCCAGAGTAAGTTCTTTGATGGGCTGAACAGTCCAATACAAGAGCCACAGACCCTGCGACAGGTGGGAGAGACATTCGTCGAGGAAGAGGTCGGTGGGGCTGGTTTGCCTCGCGCTCCTTCCGCTTGGCCTCTTCACGTTCTTTGCGTTGAGATTCGAAGAGCTCAACGCCCTCCCGGATGCATTTCTCCACCTCTGGCGTCTTCGGCCAGGGTCTCCCAGATGTCAGTGGTGATGTCGCATTTTACCAGGGAGGCTTTGAGGGTGTCCTTATAACGTTTCTGCTGTCCTCCTTTGGCTCGTTTACCACGAAGGAGCTCCGCATAAAGCATTTACTTCAGGAGTCTCGTATCTGGCATGCGAACTATGTGGCCTGCCCAGCGAAGCTGATCGAGTGTGGTCAGTGCTTCAATACTGGGGATGTTAGCCTGGTCGAGGACACTGATGTTGGTGCGCCTGTCCTCCCAGGGGATTTGCAGGATCTTGCGGAGACATCGTTGGTGATTTATCTCCAGCGACTTGAGGTGTCTTCTATACATTGTCTATGCCTCGGATCCATACAGGAAGGTGGGTATTACTACAGCCCTGTGGACCATGAGCTTGGTGGTAGATTTCAGGGCCTGGTCTTCAAACACTCTTTTTCTCAGACGGCCGAAGACTGTACTGGCACACTGGAGGCGATGTTGAATCTCTGCATCAATGTCTGCCTTTGTTGATAAGAGGCTCCCGAGATATGGGAAATGGTCCACGTTGTTGAGGGTCACGCCGTGAATCTTGATGATTGGAGGGCAGTGCTGTGCGGCAGTAACAGGCTGGTGGAAGACTTTTGTCTTACAGATGTTAAGCGCAAGGCCTATGCTTTCATATGCCTCAGTGAATACATTGACTATATCCTGGAGTTCAGCCTCAATGTGCACAGACGCAGGCGTCGTCCGCATACTGCAGCTCAATGACAGAGGTTGTGGTGATCTTGGACCTTGCCTGGATGCGGCGTAGGTTTAAACAGCTTCCCACTGGTTCTGTAGTTTAGTTCCACTTTAGCGGGGAGCTCGTCGGCTGTGAGATGGAGCATGGCAGCGAGGAAGATTAAGAGGGTTGGAGCGATGACGCAGCCCTGTTTGACCCCAGTCCGGACGTGAATTGGGTTTGTAATGGATCCGTTGGTAAGGATCATGGCCTGCATGTCATCATGAAACAGGCGAAGGATGTTGACAAACTTTTGGGAGCATCCAAAATGGAGGAGGATGCTCCATAGACCCTCCAAAAGCCTTTGTAAGATCGGAAAAAGACCATGTATAAGGGCTGGTGCTGCTCCCTGCATTTTTCCTGCAGCTGTCGCGCTGCAAAGGTCATGTCTGTTGTGCCCCGAAGGGGCGAAATCCGCATTGTGATTCCGGGAGGAGCTCCTCGGCCACAGGGAGACGTCGATTGAGGACAACTCTAGCAACAACTTTCCCAGTGGCTGATAGCAACAGATTAACTGGTCATTCATGTCACTGCTGTTTGTGGGACTTTGCTATGTGCAAAATGGCTGCTGCGAATGATCACTGCATTCCAAAGTACTTCACTATCTGTGAAACTCTCAGATGTATAAGATGTGATAATGCATCTTTCTCCTGCCTAGCCCAGGGCGCTGAGACTAAATGGTACTCAAACACATTATAAATTTTATGGGGAAAAATGCAGTAGGCATGCTAATGGCTTGACTATACAATCAAACATCAGACCACGAGTGCTTAATTGCCTGTTGAAGTAATGGAGTTCCGTGGTACCTGGGTTTTCAATGCAGGATTCCTGAACTCATACTGTTAATTACTCCCAAAAGAGTTTTAGTTGCCAGTCTGAAATCAGAGTGTGCAATTAAGCAGTGTTCACAAAGAGAAATTAACGCCTAATTGCTCTAAATTACAGATCAATTCAGGCAAGTACTTTATTGCTTGTTCCACTGGCTGTCAACAGCCAAGTTTTGCAACAGATCGTGCAAAGCTAAATTTCATAGACCCCTCTCAGAGAACAATACCATTCCAATGCTGGCCATTTTGTGGCCAGGATGAAAGTTTTTCATATTTATACACACCTTTCCATTACTTGAATTGGATGCTCCTGACTTTCTGATTGCAGTTCATACTCTAAACGATTATGACCTACATGCAGAAGGAAGAGCTGATCAGAGAACCTTGGTGGGTCTATTCCTGGGTTTGGTGAAATACGCCATCTACAGGATCAAGATACATAGGATTGCCAGCATACATTGTTCGGATTGCTGGCCACTGGTCCAAGCCCTTGTGTGCACCTGCATGAGCATGGAGTGCAATCACAAAGTGCCTACTAGTTTACTCAAAAGCCTTCCGTGACTGGTGGGCACCCATAAGACATGGTCTGCATCATCAATGTCTAGAACTGAATCATTATCTAATACTCTACACTTGCATTTTTAGTTTGACTGGGTCACTTATTTTGTATTAGCGGTGTTCTCCTCTGCAAGGGCCACTTTTATTGGATTTGTCCTGGAAGCATCATGTTCATATCCAGTTCTCTTTTATTGGTCCATATTCAAAATACAACCGGGAAGTACAATTTATTAGAAGATACTCATCATAAGATACACCAGCATACACTCTGCATAGCGACCCAGCTAAACTAAGGTACAAAACTAATCATGATGGATAGATCTACAAAGGCAACCCTGGAATTCAAATTGAAGTGAACTGAATGACTGCATTATGCGCTGAAATGGCCTAAACAATGTCCATTTTATTTTATTATGGTACTTTGTTCTAGGATAAGTAAATTATGCAGTAGTATGTTTGCACTTTTTCAAAGCTGTAATGCCTCAGAAACAAATCCGCTGATTTTTCGGAACATGAAGATATATTACAAGTTCAGTTTGAAATAGGTTACTTTGAAGAGATTTTGTACATTTTTAATATAAATATATAAAACTTGAATCAGCAACATTTATAATAGCACACAGAGTTTCTTCGCTGAGCATCACGAGTACATATCACCAGAAATGATTACTGAAGGTCAGTGTTAGTCCCAATGTGCAGAGTCAGAAATTATAGCATAGGCATATTTGTTGCAACTGCCTAAACATGTAACTTGTGACAAGTCAAAAGCATCAAATTTGTTGGATTAAAAAAATTACCTTTACAGCCTTTGGGATCTGGTCCACATATTGGGGTTTAATGATGGCCTTTAGATCATCCTCGAGGATCTTTGTAAAATAGTTCTGCAGTTCAGAACCTCTGAAATAGGTCAAAATCTCCTGCCAGTCGGGAGGGTCCTGTTAGAAGAACCACAAGTTTTCCATTTATGAAGAGTACAATTTCTCGAACATCAGGCATATTAACCATGAAATAAGTTTTAATTACTACTAAGACTTATCATGTTTCTGGAAAATGTGGACATGTACCAACAATGCTGATTGATTCCATAGTGTACCCATAAAAACTAGGAAACAAAAATGGAACTCTGGGACTGGTACAGTACTTACATCATTTGTAGTATGTATCTCTAAAGATATTATCTCTCTATGTTTATAGAGATCACATCATGTACAGTTGTATAATTTTGATCATTGCAACTACATCTGATAATTATCTAGAAAAACTATTGTAGCTACCTCAATACACTTTAATTGCAGTAGTTTAAACTATAGATAATACATCAGATCAACTTGTTGAAATATTTTATATTCATCAGAAAAGCAGTATCTTCAACAGTAGTGACAGAGGACTTATGGATAGCTACACAATACCTATATTTAAGAAGGGAGATAGAACATGTTCAGGGAACAATAGACCAGTCAGCTAGTCAGCTTAACATCAGTGGTAGGAAGAATAATGGAGTCCCTACTAAAGGAGAAAATAGAATATCTAGAAACCAAAAATATACTGAATAGGCAGCGTGGTTCCAAAAGGGAAAGTGTTGTTTGACCAACCTCATTGAATTGTTTGAAGAGGTAACAGAGAGAATAGACAAAGGTCATGCAGTAGATGTAATGTAGCTAGATTTTCAAAAGGTCTTTGATAAGGTACCACATAATAGACCAATGAATTAGGTCAGAGAATGTGGAGTTAGGGGACAAGTAGCAGAATGGATAGCTAGCTGGCATCAAGATAGAAAGCAGAGAGTTGGGGTAAAGGGTAGCTATTCAGTGACAGAAGGTGAGTAGTGGTGTTCCACAAGGCTCAGTGCTGGGACCACTGGTGTTCCCAATTTATATTAACGATTTAGACTTTGGAATCAAAAACACATTTTTAAATTTGCAGATGACACCAAATTTGGGGGGGGGGGGGGGCAGGGGGCGATAGTCAATACAGGGGAGGACTGAAGCAAATTACAGAAGACATTAATAAACTTGCAGAATGGACATATAATTGGCAAATGAAATTCAACAGCGATAAATGTGAGGTATTAAATTTTGGTAGGAAGAATAGGGAGATCACTTATTATTTGGAGAGTGAGAGTCTGGGTGGCATAGAGAAGCAAAGGGATCTTGGAGTACAAATACACTAATCACTAAAAGTAGTGACACAGATTAAGATCATAAAAAAAATCAGCACTAGCATTTATTTCTAGAGGGATAGAATTGAAAAATAGTGAACTTATGCTAAATTTGTATCGAACCTTGGTTAGACCACATGGAGTACTGCATACAATTCTGGTTGCCATATTTGAAATGGGATTTAGAGGCAGTGGAAAGGGTAGAGAGAAGAGTTACAAGGGTGATACCAGAAATATGAGGGTTATACCGATCAGGAAAAGCTGGACAGGCTGGGTCACTTTTTGCTTGAAAAATGGCTGAGGGGTGACCTAATTAGAGATCTTTAAAATTATGAAATGTTTTGATAGATTAGATACTGAGAGTGTGTTTCCACTTGTGGGGAAGAGCATAATTGGAGGCCATCAATATAAGACAGTCATCAAGAAGTCACATCGGGAATTCAGAAGAAACTTGAAGAGCGGTGAGAATGTGGAACTCGTTACTACAGGGAGTTGTTGAGGCAAATAGTATAGATGCATTTAAAGGAGAGTCTAGATAAGCATGAGGGAAAAAGGAAGAGTCATCATAGGCAGTCCTTCGAAATAGAGGAAGACTTGCTTCCACTCCAAAAGTGAGTTCTCAGGTGACTGTACAGTCCAATACGGGAATTGCAATCTCTCGTCACAGGTGGGAAAGACAGTTGTTGAAGGAAAGGGTGCGGAGTCTGGTTTGCCGCACACTCCTTCCGCTGCCTGCTCTTGTTTTCTGCATGCTCTCGGCAACGAGACTAGAGGTGCTCAGTGCCCTCCCAGATGCTCTTCCTCCACTTAGAGCGGTCTTTGGCCAAGGATCCCCAGCTGTCAGTGGGGATGTCGCACTTTATCAAGGAGGCTTTGAGGGTGTCCTGAAACGTTTCCTCTGCCCACCCGGGTGATCGCTTGCCGTGCAGGAGTTCAGAGTAGAGTGCTTGCTTTGGGAGTCTTGTGTCGGGCATGCGGACGATGTGGCCCGTCCAACGGAGCGGTAGAGTGTGGTCAGTGTTTCGATGCTGGGGATGTTGGCCTGATCGAGAAAACTGACGTTGGTGGTATTTCTCCAGTGATTTGAGGTGTCTCCTGTATATGGTCCATGTCTGAGCCATACAGGAGGGCGGGTATCACGACAGCCCTGTAGACGATAAGCTTGGTGCCAGATTTGAGGTCCTGGTCTTCGAACACTATCTTCCTCATGCAACCAAAGGCTGCGCTGGTGCACTGGAGGCAGTGTTGGACCTAGTCGTTGATGTGTGCCCTTCCTGATAGTAGGCTCCCGAGGTATGGAAAGTGGTCCACATTGTCCAAGGCCGCGCCATGGATTTTGATGACTGGGAGAGATTGCTGTGTGACGGGGTCAGGTTGTTGGAGGATTCTTTGTCTTACAGACATTTAGTGTAAGGCCTATGCTTTCGTACGTCTCGATGAAGATGTTGACGATGGCTTGGAGTTCAGCCTCTCAATGTACGCAGACACAAGCGTCGTCCGCGTACTGTAGTTCGATGACAGAGGATGGGACGGTCTTGGACCTAGCCTGGAGATGACGAAGGTTGAACAGGTTCCCACTGATTCTATAGTTTAGTTCATTTCCAGCGAAGAGCTTGTTGAGCGCGAGATGGAGCATTGCAGAGAGGAAGATCGAGAAGAGGGTTGGCTCGATGATGCAGTGCTGCTTGACCCCGGTCCGGACGTAGATTGGGTCTGTGGTGGATCCGTTGGTTAGGATCACGGTTTGCATGTCCTCGTGGAGCAGGCGGAGGGTGGTGAGAAACTTTTGGGGGCAACCGAAACGGAGGAGGACGCTTCATAGTCCCTCGCGGTTAACAGTGTCAAAGGCCTTTGTAAGGTCAAAGGAGGCCATGTACAAGGGTTGGTGCTGTTCTCTGCATTTCTCTTGCAATTGTCGCGCTGTGATGATCATGTCCATTGTACCCCGTAGTGGACGGAATCCGCATTGTAACTCTGGGAGAAGATGGTTGAGGAGGATTCTAGCGCTGACTTTCCTAGTGGCCGACAACAGGGAGATTCCTCTGTAGTTGCTGCAGTCAAACTTGTCCCCTTTTTAAAAGATGGTCACGATTACGGCATCTTGGAGATCTCCATGCATGCACTCCTCCTTCCAGATGAGAGAGATGAGGTCATGTATTCGCGCCAATAGTGCCTCTCCGTCATACTTTAGTGCATCAGCGGGGATTCCATCTGCTCCTGATGCCTTGTTCTTGAGCTGATGGATGGTCTTTTCTACCTCGTGGAGGACTGGGGTTTTGCTGAGATGGTGGTGGGTAGTATGCTGCAGGATTGTGTCAAAGGCAGAATTTCGATTAAGGAGATCTTCGAAGTGCTCCTTTCAACGGGCCCTGACTGCCTTGGCGTCCTTGATGACTGTTTCCCCATTCTTGGCCAGCAGTGGGGTGGGGCCTTGGGCCGTAGGTGGACTTGACTGCGGTGAAGTATCCTCGCACGTCATGGCTGTCGGCCAGCTGCTGAATCCCCTGTGCTTTCTCCACCCACCATCTAGTCTTTAGGGCGCGGGTTTTTTGTTGGACCTCGGCTTTCAGCCATCTGTAGAGCTGCTTTGCTGCTCCAGAGTTGGGTTGTTGCTTTAGGTTCAGAAATGCCCTGCGCTTGCGATTTATTAGCTCCTGGATCTCCTGGTCATTCTCATTAAATCAGTCCTGGTGTTTCCTGGTTGAGTGACTGAGCATATCTTCGCAGATACTGATTATGGTGGCCTGGAGTGCAGACCAAGCGCTGTGGGCACTCTGCACCTCGGGGTCATCGAGGGTTACCAGGTTGGCAGTGAGGCGCTGGCTGTATAGGGCTCTTTTAGTTGGGTCTTTGAGTGCCTCGACGTTGATTTTTCTGTGGCATTGCTTTTGTTGCCGTCGTCGCTTTGGGGCTATATTAATGTTGATGACGGAACGGCGGTGGTCCGTCCCGCAGTCTTTGGCTCCTGTCATGGCGCAGGTGATGCGCACGTCCTTGCGATCCCTCGCTGGAACGATGACTTAGTCGAGCAGGTGCCAATGCTTGGAGCGAGAGTGTTGCCACGATGCCTTGTACTTGTCCCTCTGGCGGAACAAGGTGTTGGTGATGACAAGGTCAGGTTCTAGGCATTTTGTCAGGAGCAGAGTACCGCTGGAGTTGGTTTTCTCTATCCCCTCTCTGTCGATCACACCTCCCCAGGAGGTCTGTGTCCTTACCGACTCTGGCGTTGGAGTCGTCGAGGAAGATCAGTTTGTCGTCCGTAGGGACGTGGGACAGGGATTGTTCGAGGTTGGAGTAGAATACCTCTTTGGCCTCATCTGCTGCGTCAAGTGTTGGGGCGTACGCACTGATAACTGTGGCGCACTGGTTCCGGGATAGTGTGAGCTGGAGAGTCATGAGACGTTCGCTAATCCCACTGAGGCGGTTGACCAGCTCGTTCTTGATGGCAAAACCAACTCCATGGAGGCAGCGTTCTCCTTCTGGTTTGCCTTTCCAGAAGGTGGTGTAACTCCACCTTGTTCTTTGAGCTAGCCTTCCCCTGCCCGCCAGGTCTCGCTTAGGGCAGCGATGTCGACATCAAAGCATCTAAGTTCCCGGGCAACGATGGCGGTGCGGCGTTCCGGTCTGTCGCTGTTGGGAGTTGTCCATGAGGGTCCTGACCTGGAGGTCCCAAACTTCATTTTGAAGGGTGGAAGATGCCTGTGCTGTGCGTGAGTTCTTTTAACGTGGGATAGCTATTGCACACCGGCTACCACACGGGCTTAGCAGAGCAAGGTCTTGGTCCAGTGGCAAGGGGGTCCAAGACAACTAGAGACCAGGCACTACAGTATGGGCCTAGTTACCTATGATGGGGTGAGAGTCATAAACTCGCCGCTGAGCAGCGCCTTTTGGTGAGGTGGTGAGAAAACCGAGACCTGGTTGAGGGCAGGCATTGGGATGGTCAGAGGTCAGAGTGGCCACAGCCACCATGTGCTCGACAGAGACTCCGTCACTGAGTGGAGCCAGTGGCTGGGTGGGGGGGGGGGGGGGAGAAGAGGAAGGCTCGAACGTCGCCTGAGGGATGGAGGCCTGAACGTCGCTGGTGGGAGGACGGCCCGAAGGGGGAAGCTTCGTGCGTAAGGCGAGGAGTGAAGGAAGGACCCAAACCTGTGACTGGAGCTAGCTGGAAGTTCAGCGTTGTTGAGATCATCGGGGATCAGTTGGAGCAGCTGAGTCGGCCAGCGGGGAGTAAGAAGAGAGAGTACAGTTTGAAGGGACTTGGCAGCAGGGAGGTCGATATGGAAGGCAAGTGTTGATGGGGTAATGGGGGATGGACAGTGGCTTTTGCAGCACGGGTTTTAAGAACATAAGAACATCAGAATTAGGAACAGGAGTAGGCCATCGAGCCCCTCGAGCCTGCTCCGCCATTCAACAAGATCATGGCTGATCTGGCCATGGACTCAGCTCCACTTACCCGCCCGCTCCCCGTAACCCTTAATTACCTTATTGGTTAAAAATCTATCTGTGACTTGAATACATTCAATGAGCTAGCCTCAACTTTTTCCTTGGGCAGAGAATTCCACAGATTCACAACCCTCTGGGAGAAGAAATTCCTTCTCAACTCGGTTTTAAATTGGCTCCCCCGTATTTTGAGGCTGTGCCCCCTAGTTCTAGTCTCCCCGACCAGTGGAAACAACCTCTCTGCCTCGATCTTGTCTATCCCTTTCATTATTTTAAATGTTTCCTTAAGATCACCCCTTATCCTTCTGAACCCCAACGAGTAAAGACCCAGTCTACTCAATCTATCATCATAAGGTAACCCCCTCATCTCCGGAATCAGCCGAGTGAATCGTCTCTGTACCCCCTCCAAAGCTAGTATATCTTTCCTTAAGTAAGGTGACCAAAACTGCACACATTATTCCAGGTGCGGCCTCACCAATACCCTATACAGTTGCAGCAGGACCTCCCTGCTTTTGTACTCCATCCCTCTCGCAATGAAGGCCAACATTCCATTCGCCTTTCTGATTACCTGTTGCACCTGCAAACTAACTTTTTGGGATTCATGCACAAGGATCCCCAGGTCCTTCTGCACCACAGCATGTTGTAATTTCTCCCCATTCAAATAATATTCCCTTTTACTGTTTTTTTTCCCCCCAAGGTGGATAACCTCACACTTTCCGACATTGTATTCCATCTGCCAAACCTTAGCCCATTTGCTTAACCTATCTAAATCTCTTTGCAGCCTCTCTGTGTCCTCTACACAACCCGCTTTCCCACTAATCTTTGTGTCATCTGAAAATTTTGTTACACTACACTCAGTCCCCTCTTCCAGGTCATCTATGTATATTGTAAACAGTTGTGGTCCGAAGCACTGATCCCTGTGGCACACCAGTACCCACCGATTTCCAACCCGAAAAGGACCCATTTATCCCGATTCTCTGCTTTCTGTTCGCCAGCCAATTCTCTATCCATGCTAATACATTTCCTCTGACTCCGCGTCCCTTTATCTTCTGCAGTAACCTTTTGCGTGGCACCTTATCGAATGCTTTTTGGAAATCTAAATACACCACATCCATCGGTACATCTCTATCCACCATGCTCGTTATATCCTCAAAGAATTCCAATAAATTAGTTAAACATGATTTCCCCTTCATGAATCCATGTTGCATCTGCTTGATTGCACTATTCCTATCTAGATGTCCCGCTATTTCTTCCTTAATGCCTTAATGATAGTTTCAAGCATTTTCCCCACTACAGATGTTAAACTAACCGGCCGATTGTTACCTGCCTTTTGTCTGCCCCCTTTTTTAAACAGAGGGGTTACATTAGCTACTTTCCAATCTGCTGGTACCTCCCCAGAGTCCAGAGAATTTTGGTAGATTATAACGAATGCATCTGCTATAACTTCCGTCATCTCTTTTAATACCCTGGGATGCATTTCATCAGGACCAGGGGACTTGTCTACCTTGAGTCCCATTAGCCTGTCCAGCATTACCCCCCTAGTGATAGTGATTGTCTCAAGGTCCTCCCTTCCCACATTCCTGTGACCAGCAATTTCTGGCATGGTTTGTGTGTCTTCCACTGTGAAGACGAAGCAAAATAATTGTTTAAGGTCTCAGCCATTTCCACATTTCCCATTATTAAATCCCTCTTCTCATCTTCTAAGGGACCAACATTTACTTTAGTCACTCTTTTCCGTTTTATATATCGGTGAAAGCTTTTACTATCTGTTTTTATGTTTTGCGCAAGTTTACTTTCATAATCTATCTTTCCTTTCTTTATTGCTTTCTTAGTCATTCTTTGCTGTCATTTAAAATTTTCCCGATCTTCTAGTTTCCCACTAACCTTGGCCACCTTATACGCATTGGTTTTTAATTTGATGCTCTCCTTTATTTCCGTGGTTATCCACGGCTGGTTATCCCTTCTCTTACCGCCGTTCTTTTTCACTGGAATATATTTTTGTTGAGCACTATGAAAGAGCTCCTTAAAAGTCCTCCACTGTTCCTCAATTGTGCCCCCATTTAGTCTGTGGTTCCAGTCTACTTTAGCCAACTCTGGCCTCATCCCACTGTAGTCCCCTTTGTTTAAGCATAGTACGCTCATTTGAGACACTACTTCCTCACCCTCAATCTTTATTACAAATTCAACCATACTGTGATCACTCATTCCGTGAGGATCTTTTACTAGGAGATTGTTTATTATTCCTGTCTCATTACACAAGACCAGATCTAAGATAGCTTGCTCCCTTGTAGGTTCTGTAACATACTGTTCTAAGAAACAATCCCGTATGCATTCTATGAATTCCTCCTCCAGGCTACCCCGTGCGATTTGATTTGACCAATCGATATGTAGGTTAAAATCCCCCATGATTACTGCCGTTCCTTTTTCACATGCCTCCATTATTGCCCGCCCCACTGTGAAATTATTATTTGGGGGCCTATAAACTACGCCCACCAGTGACTTCTTCCCCTTACTATCTCTAATCTCCACCCACAATGATTCAACATTTTGTTCATTTGAGCCAATATCATCTTTCACAACTGCCCTGATATCATCCTTTATTAACAGAGCTACCCCACCTCCTTTCCCTTCTTGTCTATCCTTCCAAATTGTCAGATACCCCTGTATGTTTAATTCCCAGTCTTGGCCACCCTGCAACCACGTTTCTGTAATGGCCACCAAATCATATCCATTTGTAATGATTTGTGCCGTCAACTCATTTACTTTATTTCGAATGCTGCGTGCATTTAGGTAGAGTGTTTTAATACTAGTTTTTAAACCATGATTTTTAGTTTTGACTCTTCCTACAGCCCCTTTATATTCAGTGGCCCTTTTTGTTTTTTGCCTTGGGTTTCTCTGCCCTCCACTTTTACTCATCTCCTTTCTGTCTTTTGCTTTTGTCTCCTTTTTGTTTCCCTCTTTCTCCCTGCATTGGTTCCCATCCCCCTGCCATATTAGTTTAACTCCTCCCCAACAGCACTAGCAAACACTCCCCCTCGGACATTAGTTCCGGTCCTGCCTAGGTGCAGACCGTCCGGTTTGTACTGGTCCTACCTCCCACAGAACCGGTTCCAATGCCCCAGGAATTTGAATCCCTCCCTGCTGCACCACTGCTCAAGCCACGTATTCATCCGAGCTGTCCTGCGATTCCTACTCTGACTAGCACGTGGCACTGGTAGGAAAATATTTTGGGGGTGAATGTGTTAGAGCCGCGGGGGGCGGGGCGGGCGGGGAGGGTAGGGTAAGAGATTGAAGGAGAGAGGTGTGAAGGATTGCAGCAGATGGCCAGAGGAAGGTTTATTCGGGGAGAGCTCCCAAGGGAGCTGTTATCCCATCCACCATCTTGCCGAACAGAGGGTTATACCGATAAGAGTTATATGCAGAAAGACGGGAGGAGGCTCGAGCATTCGGCATGGACTGGTTGGGCTGAATGGCCTATTTCTGTGGCCCGTTTCTGTGCCGTATATCCTATGTATTATGCAAAAAAAGCTTGGCGGATTACTAAAACATGCTACTTTTTGACAAATGTAATAAACTGCCGGCAACAAAAATATCACTGAGTGACAAAATGTTTTTTCATTTTTTTTTTAAAATATGCCACCCCAAGACAGAACTCACATCATATTTCCCTAGGTTAGGCTTTTGCTTTCCTGCTAGGATCTTCAGAGCTGTAGATTTTCCAATACCATTAGTTCCCACCAAACCCAAAACTTCACCAGGTCGAGGAATAGGCAACCTAAAATTCAGATCATTTGGAGTTATTAAAATTTACTCAACTTTGAAAGTATAGTAAACTGTTGTGCACAAGTCACATTTTCATGTACATCATCTAAACAAAGGTAAACATTATACAACGCCTTGCAGGTTTAAGTGTGTATGTTGGCTATGTTCAGACTGGAGACAGGAGATTCAAGAATTCCTTTCCTGAAATTACAACTAGTTACCCACATTTGTTGATGAAGAAACTGAAAATGGAACTGAAAAGTTGGAATTATGACTATCTGACACTTCTACAAAATGCACTTTATTTAGCTACCTATTTTTCAAAAATGAAAACTCACTTTAAAATGGACATCACACTTGCAGATTTATACATTCTATTTGGATCCACAGTCAATATTCAGAAATAATTTTCTAGTTTCACAAATGCAATTTGATTATATTATTTAAAATAATTGGAAGTGCTTTTAGAATTACATAGCTACCAAGATTCATAAGAGATTATACAAATGAGTGCCACTGTGGTGTCGTCTTAAAGTTCCAACTTGCACGACTAGCGAAGGGAAAATGAACAAGGGTCTGATGCTTCTGCACCAGGAAAAAAGATGGTTTGCTATGTAGGATGGTCTTATCTGTATCCTAGCTGCTGGTTACAGAGCACCACTGTAGAATATTGAACATCGTGGAACATACTGAATACTGTAGAACATCGTGGCCCCCTCGACCTGCGAGAGAACAGCTCCGCAGATCGGGCTATAAAAGAGCTGGAGCAGCATACCACTTCAACCTCCAGCACGAGCTGCTCCAACGATTTTGAAATGGGTGACTGGGTGACATCATCAAAACCCTGGTCGTCGTTTTGGATCGTGGGCAGGAACATCGGCAGGGCCCAGGTACAGAGGAGTGGGAAGGTCGGGGCAGAGGAGCGGCGAGTGTTTGTGGCGAAAGTGCGACAGATGAGGGTACGGGGCCCAGAAGAGCCGAGGGTCATGGGGCAGCATGGGCCAGCCCACACTGCGATGTGTGCGCGCGCTAGGTCTGTGCAGCAGAGCAGGTCTCCAGTCATCTTGGTTAACCCTTGCCACTGGACCAAGACCTAGCTCTGTCAAGCCCGTGTGGTGGCTGGTATGCAACGGTCACCACACGCTAAAAAAAATCCACGTACAGGCATCTTCCTCCCCCTCAACTGGTGTTCAGGACTGGAACATCGGGTCCCTCACCGAAACACCTGTGAACTCGTGGAAGCAAGTCATCGTCGTTCGAGGGACTGCCTATGATGAGAATATTGATCAAGCAGGAGGACAATCAAAAGCATCAAGTTTTTTGGGTTCTACTCTAACAAATATTAAGCAAGGTATGACATTTGATCCTCCATAAAATGATCTTACTGCCTTTCATTAGTAGGGTCTACTTTTTTTTTTAAAAAAGCCAAAACCAATTATATGCAAATCTAATGCAATGTTAATGCCTGATATAAGGACATCTCAAAATTTCAATTTGTTCAGACAAATTCACGCTGATTGATCTCAAAGCTGTCTTTGTTTTTTTGTGGAGCTGCATCAATCATATACAAGTATTTATTATATACACCATGATGTATACAACATTAATTATAGGACATTCTTAAAAGCAGCCAACAAGTGATTCTCAAAGCATTCACATACCTGTGAAGCTTGAAAGAGTTTGCACAGTATCTATGTGTTGTCTCTTTAGCCAAATTGCTTGGCAGGTTAACAATTGATAAAGCTCCAAAAGGACATTTCTGAAATAGGAAACAGAAAACCAAATCATCATTAAAATGTTAATATCACATCACCTGCAATTGATTACTGGCAACACTACCAAAATTAGAGCATTTCACCTAAAAGGTCTGCAATAAACAGTTTATGGAAAGTGACGGAATAAATGCAACTTTTTGCAAGAACTTTACTTTTTTTTTAAATGGACGAGCTATAATCTAAAAAAATACAGAAAAAATGCTAATTGAAAAAATCTGTATTACGACTATATATTTTTTCTCTCTCACTATGATGTAACTATTCAAAATATGTAAATGTTGTCACCTTCCCAACAACTTTTATAAACATGAGGGTGAGGAACACTCACAATCTCACCCCAGAAATCTAAAGTGCTGAAAGAGAAGGTTGGGAAATATTGAGGGAAAAAAAAATCACAAAGGGTCATGAGAAACACATATGAACATGTATGTCTTACTTATAAACAAAAAGGACCCGTTTTATATTTAGCAATAGCATTGTTCACTAATCACTATTAGTATTTGCGCACTATTTAGAAACGTGCCGTTTGATCATTTATCAGATAGCATACACAATATTAGCATCATTTACAGTTCTATGTATAAACTAGGTTTAACTTAAAAACAGCAAATACCTGAATGGTACTGACCAAGAATTTGCAGGTTCAATCTCAAGTCTACGTGGAGCTAGCCAATTTTGCCTGGAGGAGTGTTAGGCGTGCAACATTCCGATTAAGGGACAGAATACAATCAGCCAAAGATTCTGCCCTGGCCCCACTGAGTGTGCTGTGATATCAGGTGAAGAGATGACAGATTCAACTGTGATACCCACTGACAAATAGCCTTGGATGCTCATTCTCTAAGGTCACACAGCAATAGCTATTTGGGTCAGTCACTTTTGGGTACTGGTGAAACTGTACCCCGAAAGGAAGTGGAAAAATGAACAAGACAGTTGGAAGAAAAAAAGACAGGTAAAGAGAGAAAAAAAAGAGAAAAAAAAGTGGGATACTACATTTTCCCATAAATAACAATGGAATTGTTTTAGCAAACCACTATTTATGAGCATATAGGTCCATAAAAAAAAATCCAAATATCCTGCAAACTTATGGCAGAGTGCACATCATAAGTGTACGATTGCAGCTGGGCCAAAAAGTGTGTGTGTGTCTGTCTGTGTGTTGGGGGGGGGGGGCGTTGCAGGACAAATCAGGATAAGTTAACATGGGTAACTCTTGAATATCTTTGACAGCTGATTACATTTGGGGTACCCATAAAAGCTTGGAATCAAGCTGGATTCTCTTTTTTCTCAGCTGATACATGGTATAATATCCAAGTATGTACAGGAGTGGAAGGGAAGAGAAAGAAACAGAACATTTTAAAATCCATATGCAGTAGTTTCTAGTTTATACAGTAAGAGTTTAAGACAAGGTAGTACATTAGTAACACTTAGCGATGGTTAATGCTCCATATGCTGAATATTTACAGATCCAACGTGACTGCCACATTTAAAAGGAACAAAAATAAAATCTAAAAATAAGATCGGGGCATATTATGGGAAAACAGTAAGATATTGATGATGCAACCAGTTGTAAGATCAAAGTTCTATAAGGAGAGGCGCATAAGAAATCGGCAACATTTAAAAGTTACTCTTCTGATGGACACCAACACATTACCCTGCTGAAAAAAATATATAGAACGGATTACCTTAATGCAAATACCACAACCAATACACAGAGTTTCTGAAATCCAGGCGATCTTACTCTGAGCAGTAACTTCAATGCAGAGCTTTCCTGCGAGAAGGAAAAGTACCATTTAAATGGCATGATTTAAACTTACTAGAGTGGCACTTAATAGGTATTTTTATAATTCTGACATTTACTGAAAAATTGTCACATATTTGAAGTATGGCTTAATGAAAATCCAATCACTGTTAGCACGGCTCTACGGTAACATTCTCACCCGAGGCAGAAATGAATTCAAGCTCCACCCCCTGTATTCGACCACATAACCTAGGCTGACACTTGAAGTACAGGGAAAATAATGCATTGTTGAAGGTGCTGGCTTTCAGATGAGATATTAAACTGTGACCCTGTCTACCTGTTCTTGTGGATGGAGAAAGATCCCATGGTATAGTAAAAGAGAAGGGCAGTCTCGCAGTGTACTGCCTGATATTTATCCCTCAACCAAAACCATCAATCAGGATTAAGTGGTCATTTATCTCATTAGCTGTTTATGGTACCTTGCTATGTGCAAATTGGCTGCCATGTTTGCATATGGAAAATAATCCATTGGCTGTGAAGTGCTTTAGAATGTACTTCACGACGCAGGACAACGATCGCAGCTAAACCAGCAAAGGGGTAGGCAAGTCCATGGTTGGAACTGAAAGATACGAAAATTATAGTCAAGTTGTTGGGACGCAAGGAGGTAGAATATGGGTCTTAGAATCACAGAAAGAGGCCATTCGGCCAGCCGAGCCCATTCCAGCTCTCTGTAAGAGCACTTCAACTAGTCCCACTCCCCTGGCCTTTCCCTGTAGCCCTGCATTTTTTTTCCCCCTTCAGATACTTATTCAATTTCCTTTTGAAAGCCATGATTGAATCTGCCTCCTCCACCCTTTCAGGCAGTGCATTCCAGGTCCTAACCACTCGCTGCGTAAAAAAGTTTTCCATCATGTCGCCTTTGGTTCTTCTGCCAATCGCCTTAAATCTGTGTCCTCTGGTTCTCGACTCTTCCTCCAATGGAAACAGTTTTTTTTCTACACTGTCTAGACCCATCATGATTTTGAACACCTCTACCAAATCTCCCCTCGACTTTCTCTGCTCTAAGGAGAACATCTCCAGCCTATCCACGTAACTGAACTCCCTCATCCCTGAAACCATTTTTGTAAATCTTTTCTGTACCCTCTCTAAGGCCATCACATCCTTCCTAAAGTGCGCTGCCCAGAATTAGAGACAATATTCCAGATGAGGCCTTACCAATGTTTTATAAAGGTTCATCATAACGTCCTTGCTTTTGCACTCTCTGCCTCGATTTATGAAGCCCAGGACTCTATGCGTTTTTAACTGCTTTCTCAACCTGCCCTACCACCATCAACTATTTGTGCACATATACCCCCAGGTCTCTCGGTTCATGCACCTCCTTTAAAATTATACTCTTTAGTTTATATTGCCACGCCTCATGCCAAAATGTATCACTTCGCACTTTTCTGCGTTAAATTTCATCTGCCACGTGTCCGCCCATTCCACCAGCCTGTCTATGTCCTCTTGAAGTTTATCACTATCCTCCTCACTGTTCACTACATTTCCAAGTTTTGTGTCATCTGCAAATTTTGAAATTGTGCCCTGTACTCCCAAGTCCAAGTCATTAATACATATCAAGAAAAAGAGTGGTCCTAGTACCGCCCCTGGGGACCACCACTGTATAGCTTCCTCCAGTCCGAAAAACAGCCGTCCACCACTACTCTCTGTTTCCTGTCACTTAAATAATTCCATATCCATGCTGCCACTGTCCCTTTTATTCCATGGGGTTCAACTTCGCTGGCAAGCCTACTATGTAGCACTTTATCAAACGCCTTTTGAAAGTCCATGTACACCACATCAACCGCATTTTGCCCTCATCAACCCTCTCTGTTACCTCATCAAAAAACTCAATCAAGTTAGTTAAACGTGATTTGCCTTTAACAAATCTGTGCTGGCTTTCATTAATTAATCTACACTTGTCCAAGTGACTGATAACTTTGTCTCTGATTATCATTTCTAAAAACGTCCTCATTACCGAGGTTAAACTGACTGGCCTGTAGTTGCTGGGTTTATCCTTACTCCCTTTTTTGTACAAGGGAGTAACATTCTCCAGTCCTCTAGCACCACCCACAGATCTAAGGACGACTGGATATTATGGCCAGTACCTTAACTTCCTTCAGTACCCTAGAATGCATCCCATCCGATCCTGGTGATTTATCTACTTTCAGTACAGCCATCCTTTCTAGTGCCTCCTCTTTATCAATGTTTTTAATCCTATCCAGCATCTTTGTGTTGGTGAAGACATTGGTCGTGAAGAGGGGTGGGAAGAGGCTTGTGTGGAGCATAAATACAAACATGGACCTGTTGTGCCGAATGGCCTGTTTCTGTGCTGCAGACTCGATGGGGCCCAAGTTTCGGCCTGAGTTGCTCCTGTTTTTTTTGAGCAACTGGTTTAGAATGGAGTATCTTAGAAATTGCAATTTTCGGCATTTAGTTTAGTTCTAGTCAGTTAGAACAGTTTCAGTTTAGAACAGATTTTTTTTCAAAAGGGGGCGTGTCCGGCCACTTACGCCCGTTTTGAAAGTTTAGGCAGTGAAAACTTACTCCAAACTAACTTAGAATGGAGTAAGTGTAGATGTTTGTACGCTCAGAAAAACCTTGCCTACATTTAGAAAATCAGGCCTAGGTTACAATTCAGGCGTAGGGAATGGGGGGGGGGGGGTTAAAGGGAAGTTTACAAACTTCAGTTTTACAAATAAAGAGCCATCAATAATAAATGATGAATACATCAATAAAACAACCAATAAATCAATCAAAACTTTTTTTTAAAAATCAATAAATAAAAAATGTTCTACTCACCGACTGCAGCACCGGGAGCCCTCTAACAGCGTGCTGGGATGGCCCTCCTCCACTCCCCCCCCCCCCCCCCCCGGTGTGTCTCTCTCTCTCTCTCTTTGTCTGTGTGTCTCTCTCTCTCTCACTCTCCGTCTGTCAGTGGCTATGTGTTTCTGACAGCGAGGAGGAGGGAGGAGAGGGAGGGGGGAAGGGAGGAGAGGGAGGGGGAAGGGAGGAGAGGGGGGGGAAGGGATGAGAGGGGGGGGAAGGGATGAGAGGGGGGGGAAGGGATGAGAGGGGGGGGAAGGGATGAGAGGGGGGGGAAGGGATGAGAGGGGGGGGAAGGGATGAGAGGGGGGGGAAGGGATGAGAGGGGGGGAAGGGATGAGAGGGGGGGGAAGGGATGAGAGGGGGGGGAAGGGATGAGAGGGGGGGGAAGGGATGAGAGGGGGGGGAAGGGATGAGAGGGGGGAGAAGGGATGAGAGGGGGGAGAAGGGATGAGAGGGGGGAGAAGGGATGAGAGGGGGGGGAAGGGATGAGAGGGTGGGGAAGGGATGAGAGGGTGGGGAAGGGATGAGAGGGGGGGGAAGGGATGAGGGGGGGGGAAGGGATGAGGGGGGGGGAAGGGATGAGAGGGGGGGGAAGGGATGAGAGGGGGGGGAAGGGATGAGAGGGGGGGGAAGGGATGAGAGGGGGGGAAGGGATGAGAGGGGGGGGAAGGGATGAGAGGGGGGGGAAGGGATGAGAGGGGGGGGAAGGGATGAGAGGGGGGGGAAGGGATGAGAGGGGGGGAAGGGATGAGAGGGGGGGAAGGGATGAGAGGGGGGGAAGGGATGAGAGGGGGGGGAAGGGATGAGAGGGGGGGGAAGGGATGAGAGGGGGGGGAAGGGATGAGAGGGGGGGGAAGGGATGAGAGGGGGGGGAAGGGATGAGAGGGGGGGGAAGGGATGAGAGGGGGGGGAAGGGATGAGAGGGGGGGGAAGGGATGAGAGGGGGGGGAAGGGATGAGAGGGGGGGAAGGGATGAGAGGGGGGGGAAGGGATGAGAGGGGGGGAAGGGATGAGAGGGGGGGGAAGGGATGAGAGGGGGGGGAAGGGATGAGAGGGGGGGGAAGGGATGAGAGGGGGGGGAAGGGATGAGAGGGGGGGGAAGGGATGAGAGGGGGGGGAAGGGATGAGAGGGGGGGGAAGGGATGAGAGGGGGGGGAAGGGATGAGAGGGGGGGGAAGGGATGAGAGGGGGGGGAAGGGATGAGAGGGGGGGGAAGGGATGAGAGGGGGGGGAAGGGATGAGAGGGGGGGGAAGGGATGAGAGGGGGGGGAAGGGATGAGAGGGGGGGGAAGGGATGAGAGGGGGGGGAAGGGATGAGAGGGGGGGGAAGGGATGAGAGGGGGGGGAAGGGATGAGAGGGGGGGGAAGGGATGAGAGGGGGGGGGAAGGGATGAGAGGGGGGGAAGGGATGAGAGGGGGGGAAGGGATGAGAGGGGGGGAAGGGATGAGAGGGGGGGAAGGGAGGAGAGGGGGGGGAAGGGAGGAGGGGGGGGAAGGGAGGAGAGGGGGGGGAAGGGAGGAGAGGGGGGGGAAGGGAGGAGAGGGGGGGGGAAGGGAGGAGAGGGGGGGAAGGGAGGAGAGGGGGAGGAAGGGAGGAGAGGGGGGGGAAGGGAGGAGAGGGGGGGGAAGGGAGGAGAGGGGGGGGGAAGGGAGGAGAGGGGGGGGGACATAGAAAATAGGTGCAGGAGTAGGCCATTCGGCCCTTCTAGCCTGCACCGCCATTCAATGAGTTCATGGCTGAACATTCAACCTCAGTACCCCATTCCTGCTTTCTCGCCATACCCCTTGATCTCCCTAGTTGTAAGGACCTCATCTAACTCCTTTTTGAATATATTTAGTGAATTGGCCTCCACAACTTTCTGTGGTAGAGAATTCCACAGGTTCACCACTCTCTGGGTGAAGAAGTTCCTCCGCATCTCGGTGCTAAATGGCTTACCCCTTATCCTTAGACTGTGACCTCTGGTTCTGGACTTCCCAACATTGGGAACATTCTTTCTGCATCTAACCTGTCTAACCCCGTCAGAATTTTAAATGTTTCTATGAGGTCGCCTCTCATTCTTCTGAACTCCAGTGAATACAAGCCCAGTTGATCCAGTCTTTCTTGATAGGTCAGTCCCGCCATCCCGGGAATCAGTCTGGTGAACCTTCGCTGCACTCCCTCAATAGCAAGAATGTCCTTCCTCAAGTTAGGAGACCAAAACTGTACACAATACTTCAGGTGTGGCCTCACCAATGCCCTGTACAACTGTAGCAACACCTCCCTGCCCCTGTACTCAAATCCCCTTGCTATGAAGGTCAACATGCCATTTGCTTTCTTAACCGCCTGCTGCACCTGCATGCCAACCTTCAATGACTGATGTACCATGACACCCAGGTCTCTTTGCACCTCCCCTTTTCCTAATCTGTCACCATTCAGATAATAGTCTGTCTCTCTGTTTTTACCACCAAAGTGGATAACCTCACATTTATCCACATTATACTTCATCTGCCATGCATTTGCCCACTCACCTAACCTATCCAAGTCGCTCTGCAGCCTCACAGCATCCTCCTCGCAGCTCACACTGCCACCCAACTTAGTGTCATCCGCAAATTTGGAGATACTACAATTAATCCCCTCATCTAAATCATTAATGTACAGTGTAAACAGCTGGGGCCCCAGCACAGAACCTTGCGGTACCCCACTAGTCACTGCCTGCCATTCTGAAAAGTACCCATTTACTCCTACTCTTTGCTTCCTGTCTGACAACCAGTTCTCAATCCATGTCAGTACACTACCCCCAATCCCATGTGCTCTAACTTTGCACATCAATCTCTTGTGTGGGACCTTGTCGAACGCCTTCTGAAAGTCCAAATATACCACATCAACTGGTTCTCCTTTGTCCACTCTACTGGAAACATCCTCAAAAAATTCCAGAAGATTTGTCAAGCATGATTTCCCTTTCACAAATCCATGCTGACTTGGACCTATCATGTCACCTCTTTCCAAATGCACTGCTATGACATCCTTAATAATTGATTCCATCATTTTACCCACTACCGATGTCAGGCTGACCGGTCTATAATTCCCTGTTTTCTCTCTCCCTCCTTTTTTAAAAAGTGGGGTTACATTGGCTACCCTCCACTCTATAGGAACTGATCCAGAGTCAATGGAATGTTGGAAAATGACTGTCAACGCATCCGCTATTTCCAAGGCCACCTCCTTAAGTACTCTGGGATGCAGTCCATCAGGCCCTGGGGATTTATCGGCCTTCAATCCCATCAATTTCCCCAACACAATTTCCCAACTAATAAAGATTTCCCTCAGTTCCTCCTCCTTACTAGACCCCCCCGACCCCTTTTATAACCGGAAGGTTGTTCGTGTCCTTCTTCGTGAATACCGAACCAAAGTACTTGTTCAATTGGTCCGCCATTTCTTTGTTCCCCGTTATGACTTCCCCTGATTCTGACTGCAGGGGACCTACGTTTGTCTTTACTAACCTTTTTCTCTTTACATACCTATAGAAACTTTTGCAATCCGTCTTAATGTTCCCTGCAAGCTTCTTCTCATACTCCATTTTCCCTGCCCTAATCAAACCCTTTGTCCTCCTCTGCTGAGTTCTAAATTTCTCCCAGTCCCCAGGTTTGCTGCTATTTCTGGCCAAATTGTATGCCACTTCCTTGGCTTTAATACTATCCCTGATTTCCCTTGATAGCCACGGTTGAGCCACCTTCCCTTTTTTATTTTTATGCCAGACAGGAATGTACAATTGTTGTAGTTCATCCATGCGGTCTCTAAATGTCTGCCATTGCCCATCCACAGTCAACCCCTTAAGTATCATTCGCCAATCCATCCAGCCAATTCACGCCTCATACCTTCAAAGTTAGCCTTCTTTAAGTTCTGTACCATGGTCTCTGAATTAACTGTTTCATTCTCCATCCCAATGCAGAATTCCACCATATTATGGTCACTCTTCCCCAAGGGGCCTCGCACAACGAGATTGCTAATTAATCCTCTCTCATTACATAACACCCAGTCTAAGATGGCCTCCCCTCTAGTTGGTTCCTCGACATATTGGTCTAAAAAACCATCCCTTATGCACTCCAGGAAATCCTCCTCCACCGTATTGCTTCCAGTTTGGTTAGCCCAATCTATGTGCATATTAAAGTCACCCATTATAACTGCTGCACCTTTATTGCACGCACCCCTAATTTCATGTTTGATGCCCTCCCCAACATCACTACTACTGTTTGGAGGTCTGTACACAACTCCCACTAACGTTTTTTGCCCTTTGGTGTTCTGCAGCTCTACCCATATAGATTCCACATCATCCAAGCTAATGTCCTTCCTAACTATTGCCTTAATCTCCTCCTTAACCAGCAATGCTACCCCACCTCCTTTTCCTTTTATTCTATCCTTCCTGAATGTTGAATACCCCTGGATGGGAAGGGAGGAGAGGGGGGGGGGAAGGGAGGAGAGGGGGGAAGGGAGGAGAGGGGGGGGGGAAGGGAGGAGAGGGGGGGGGAAGGAGGAGGAGGAGAGGGGGGGGGGAAGGGAAGGAGGAGGAGAGGGGGGGGAAGGGAAGGAGGAGGAGAGGGGGGGGAAGGGAAGGAGGAGGAGAGGGGGGGGAAGGGAAGGAGGAGGAGAGGGGGGGGAAGGGAAGGAGGAGGAGAGGGGGGGGGGAAGGGAAGGAGGAGGAGAGGGGGGGGGAAGGGAAGGAGGAGGAGAGGGGGGGAAGGGAAGGAGGAGGAGAGGGGGGGGGGAAGGGAAGGAGGAGGAGAGGGGGGGGGGAAGGGAAGGAGGAGGAGAGGAGGGGGGAAGGGAAGGAGGAGGAGAGGGGGGTGGGAAGGGAAGGAGGAGGAGGGGGGGGGGGAAGGGAAGGAGGAGGAGAGGGGGGGGGGAAGGGAAGGAGGAGGAGAGGGGGGGGAAGGGAAGGAGGAGGAGAGGGGGGGGAGGGAAGAGGAGAGGAGAGGAGAGGAGAGGAGAGGAGAGGAGAGGAGAGAGAGGAGAGGCGGCTGACATGAAGAAGCCGGGCCCAAGACTTCGGGCGGGGCCCGCCCCCAACAAGATGCCGGGCGGACGGTCCCCGCCGAAGGAGTTAAAGGTAGGTGGCCGGGGGGAGCGGGAGCTTGGGGGGGGGATCGTTAGAGCGGGAGTTTTGGGGTGGAGGGGTCGGAGCAGGAGCTGGGGGGGGGGGGGGGGGATCCGGAGCGGGAGCTGGGGGTCAGAGTGGGAGCTTGGGGGGGATTGAGAGAGCCAGCTGGAGCCAATCAGGAGCTGGACGAGGGAGGTGCAGCCTGATCCTCGCAGCTCCAGTGAGGCCATTCGGCCAGGGCTAGGGACTGCATGCTTTGGGCCCCTCCCCCAGTTTCGACGCTTGGAGCTACTGCACATGCACGCCCACTGTAGCGTGCCTGTGCAGAGGTTCGGCACTGATTTCAGCGCAGGGACCTGCCTCCGCCCCCCCACAGCTCATGCTGCGCTGCGCCGAGCTCCAAACGACCTGCAGGGAGCCGGAGAATCTGACGGTATTTTTTAGGCGCACTTTCGGGCGCGAAAAACGGGCGCAGCCTGAAACTTGGGCCCAATGTAACTCTATGCATGTTAGTTCTGCTTGGAGTCTTGGGAGCCCAAGTTCAGACATCATTTAAAGCTACTGCACAGGAACAAAAAGCAAAGAAAAAGGCTAATGGAATGTTAGTCTTTATCTCAAAGGGGCTGGAATATAAAAGGAAGAAAGTTATGCTTCAGTTGTACAAAATCTTGGTCAGATCCCATCTGGAGTACTGCATTCAGTTCTGGGCCTTGGTGGGAGTGCAGCACAAATTCACCAGTATGATACCAGGACTTAGAGGATTAAATTGTGAGGGAAAGGTTGCATAAACTTGGCTTGTATAGAAGACTGAGGGGGTGATCTTATCGAAGTGCTTAAATGTTAAAAGGATTCGATAGAGTAGATACGAAGAATCTATTTCTTCTGATGAGGAAAATCAAGAACCTGGGGACATAATTTTAAAATTAGAGCTAGGCTATTTAGGAAGGAAATCAGGAAGCACTTTTTTGCACAAAGGGTAGCAGAAATCTGGAATTCTCTGCCCTAAAAGGCTGTGGATGCTGAGACAATTGGAACTTTCATAACTTAAGAATTAGGAGCCCCTCAAGCTCGAGATGAGATCATAGCTGATCTTCTATTCAACTCCACTTTCCTTCACTATCCCCATATCCCTTGATTCCCTTAATATCCAAAAATCTATCGATCACCATCTTCAATATAATCAAAGACTGAGCCTCCACAGCCCTCTGGGGCAGAGAATTTCAGAGATTTACCATCCTCTGGGTGAAGAAGTTTCTCCTCATCTCAGTCCTAAAGGGCCGATTTTTTATTCTGAGACTGTGACCCCCTGGTTCTAGACTCCAGCCAGAGGAAACACCCTCCCTGTACAGACCCAGTCAAGCTCTGTAAGAATGTTGTATGTTTCAATGAGATCACCATTCATTCTTCTAAACTCTAAAGAATATAGAATACTCAATCTCTCCTCGACAATCCCCCCATCCCAGGAATCAGTCTGATGAACCTTTGTTGCACTCTTTCAATGGCAAGTATATCCTTCCTTAGGTAAGGAGACCAAAACTGTACACAATACTCCAGGTGCAGTCTCACCAGTGCCCTATATAATTGCAGTAAGACGTCTTTACTCTTATACTCAAATCCTCTTGTAATAATGATCAACATACCATTTGCTTTCTTAATTGCTTGCTGTACCTGCATGTTAACTTTCAGTGATTTGTGTATAACTGAACACCAACATTTTCCAATCTCTCACCATTTAATAAATACTCTGATTTTCCCTACCAAAGTAGATAACTTCACATTGCTCCACATTATATTCCATTTGCCATGTTCTTGCCCATTCACTTAGCCTGTCTATATCCCCTTGAATACTCTTTGCATCCTCCTCACAACTTAAATTCCCACCTAGCTTTATATCAGCAAATTTGGATAAATTACATTTGGTCCCCTCATCCAAATCATTGCTATAGATTGTGAAAGCACCGATCTTTGCGGCAGTTACAGCCTGCCAACCTGAAAATGACCCATTCATTCCTACTGTTTTCTGTCCATTAACCAATCCTCAATCCATAATAGTATATTATCCCCACGAGCTCTAATTTTATTCAATAACTCTTGTGTGGCACCTTATCGAATGCCTTCTAAAAATCAAAATACACCACATCCAGTGGTCCACCCCCTTATTTATTCTGTTAGTTACAACCTCAAAAAACTCAAACAAATTTGTCAAACATGACTTCCCTTTCATAAATCCGTGTTGGCTCTACACAATCCTACTATCCTTTTCTAAGTGCCCCGTTACCACATCCTTCATAATAGATTCTAGCATTTTCCCTACTACTGATATCAGGCTAATTGGTCTGTAGTTCCTCATTTTCTCTCTCTCTCGTTTACTTAAACAGTGGGGTTACATTAGCTACCTTCCAATCTGCGGAAACCGCTCTAGAATCTATGGAATTTTGGAAGATGACAACCAATGTATCCACTATTTCTATAGTCCTCTTTCAAAACCCTAGGATGTAGGCCATCAGATCCAGAGGATTTATTGGCTTTCAGTCCCATTAATTTCTCAAGTACTATTTTTTTTACCAATACAGGTTGAGCGTCCGAAATCCGGAAACCTCGCGACAAGAGGCCGTTCCGGATTTTCCGGATTTTGTAAAGTTTTTTCCTGGGCCGAGGTATGTGGGGTCAGGCAGCCAAGGTAAGGAGGCGAGGTTGGTGGGCGGTGAGAGAAGGGGCAGGGGCGAAGTCGCAGCCGGGTTAGGCCGCCGAGGGTCGGGGCCAGGTCGGGGTGAGGCAGGGCCGCCGAGGCCTGGGGGTGGGGGTGGGGTTGGGCTGGGTCCGGATTTTGGAACATTTGCGATTTCCAGACGATCCCGCCATGGATTGGCCCGGTGTCCAGATTTCGGAACACTCCGAATTTTGGAACTCCGGATTTCAGATGCTCAACCTGTACTAATTTCTACCGTGAAGGCAGACATAAAATATTTGTTTAATTTCTCTGCTATTTCCTTATTCCCCATTATAATTTCTCCTGTCTCAGCCTTTAGGAGACCCATTTACCGTTGCTAATCTTTTCCTTTTTACATACCTATTGAAGCTTTTATAGTCTGTTTTTAAGTCTCGCGCTAGTTTACTCTCATTCTATTTTCCCTTAATCAATTTCTTGGTCCTCCTTTGCTGAATTCTAAAATCCTCCCAATTCTCAGGCTTACTGCTCTTTTTGGCAACATTATAAGCCACTTCCTTTGATCTAATACTATCTTTAACTTCTCGTTAGCCATGGTTGGATCACTTTTCTTGTGGGGTTTTTGTGCCTTAAAGGATTGTATATATTTGTTGTAAATTATGTATTAATTCTTTAAATGCTAGCCATTGCTTGTCTACCGTCATGCCTTTTAATGTAGTTTCCCAATCTGCCTTAGCCAACTTTCCACTCATACCTACGTAGTTTGCTTTGTTTAGATTTTAAGACCCTAGTTTTGGATTTAACTAAATCACTTTCAAACTCAATGTAAAATTCTATCATATTATGGTCACTCTTCCCTAAAGGCCCCTTTACTACAAGGTTATTAATTAAGCTTTTCTCATTACACAATACTAGATCTAAAATAGCCTGTTCTCGAGTTGGTTCCTCAACATACTAATCCAGTAAAACCATCTTGTATACATTCCATGAATTCGTCTTCCACACTATTACTGCAAATTTGGTATGTCCAGTCTTTATGTAGATTAAAGTCTCCCATGATTATTGTATTACCTTTGTCACATGCACCTCTAATTTCTTGATTTATACTGTGCCCCACATTACCACTACTGTTTGGGGGTCTATAAACAACTCCCACCAATGTTTTTTGTCCATTGCCGTTTCTTAGAAAATTAAGAAGTAGAATCAGTTTGGGTGGAGCTGAGCTAAGATCCTTTAAAGGGCTAGAAATTCGGGTATTACAGATTTTGCCCGTGTTTGGGCAATAATCGTGGAGTTATTTTTTTTTAGTGTCGGGTTAGCGTTATCGCTCAAAGTCGCAAAATTCACCAAACAGTGCCCAGCGATAGCTCTAAATCCGGCCTTGCACAATGGAATTTGTGCGCCGGAGCCGCATTTTGCAGGGTAAAAAATGGACCTTCTGCTCGCGATTCTGGTCAGCTGTCAGGGTGCTCCCGCGCATGCGCAGTACATCCAAGGTTGAAGCAGGTATTTTTCACAGACCAAGCAGCCATGATGGAAGGGGACTCCAGCAGGTCAAGAGCTCAAAAGTTTAGCTGTGAAGCAAACAAGGCTCTCATTGCAGCTGTGCAAACCAGATGGGGGGGAATTTAATAGGAAGGGTGCTGGAAAACCCCTCCTAGCTGGGCGTCTGTGGACGAGCGTGGCTGAGGAGGTCTCCTCAGTCGATAATACCTCAGTATTGGGAAAATTATTGGAAAAAATCTTGAAGGACAGGATAAATCTACATTTAGAAAGACACAGATTAATCAGGGACAGTCAGCGCGGATTTGTTAAGGGAAGGTCATATCTGATTAACTTGATTGAATTTTGAGAGGAGGTAACCAGGAGGGTCGATGAGGGCAGTGCGTATAATGTAGTGTATATGGATTTTAGCAAAACTTTTGATAAGGTCCCACATGTCAGACTGGTTACGAAAGTAAAAGCCCTTGGGATCCAAGGCAAAGTGGCAAGTTGGATCCAAAATTGTCTCAGAGGCAGGAAGCAAAGTGTAATGGTTAGTGGGCATGTGTAGAAACATAGAAACATAGAAAATAGGTGCAGGAGCAGGCTATTCAGCCATTCTAGCCTGCACCGCCATTCAATGAGTTCATGGCTGAACATGAAACTTCAGTACCCCCTTCCTGCTTTCTCGCCATACCTCTTGATCCCCCGAGTAGTAAGGACTTCATCTAACTCCCTTTTGAATATATTTAGTGAATTGGCCTCAACTACTTTCTGTGGTAGAGAATTCCACAGGTTCACCACTCTCTGGGTGAAGAAGTTTCTCCTCATCTCAGTCCTAAATGGCTTACCCCTTATCCTCAGACTGTGACCCCTGGTTCTGGACTTCCCCAACATTGGGAACATTCTTCCTGCATCTAACCTGTCTAAACCCGTCAGAATTTTAAACGTTTCTATGAGGTCCCCTCTCATTCTTCTGAACTCCAGTGAATACAAGCCCAGTTGATCCAGTCTTTCTTGATAGGTCAGTCCCACCATCCCGGGAATCAGTCTGGTGAATCTTCGCTGCACTCCCTCAATAGCAAGAATGTCCTTCCTCAAGTTAGGAGACCAAAACTGTACACAATACTCCAGGTGTGGCCTCACCAAGGCCCTGTACAACTGTAGCAACACCTCCCTGCCCCTGTACTCAAATCCTCTCGCTATGAAGGCCAACATGCCATTTGCTTTCTTAACCGCCTGCTGTACCTGCATGCCAACCTTCAATGACTGATGTACCATGTACCAGGTCTCGTTGCACCTTCCCTTTTCCTAATCTGTCACCATTCAGATAATAGTCTGTCTCTCTGTTTTTACCAGCAAAGTGGATAACCTCACATTTATCCACATTATACTTCATCTGCCATGCATTTGCCCACTCACCTAACCTATCCAAGTCACTCTGCAGCCTAATAGCATCCTCCTCGCAGCTCACACTGCCACCCAACTTAGTGTCATCCGCAAATTTGGAGATACTGCATTTAATCCCCTCGTCTAAATCATTAATGTACAATGTAAACAGTTGGGGCCCCAGCACAGAACCTTGCGGTACCCCACTAGTCACTGCCTGCCATTCTGAAAAGTACCCATTTACTCCTATTCTTTGCTTCCTGTCTGACAACCAGTTCTCAATCCACGTCAGCACACTACCCCCAATCCCATATGCTTTAACTTTGCACATTAATCTCTTGTGTGGGACCTTGTCGAAAGCCTTCTGAAAGTCCAAATATACCACATCAACTGGTTCTCCTTTGTCCACTCTACTGGAAACATCCTCAAAAAATTCCAGAAGATTTGTCAAGCATGATTTCCCTTTCACAAATCCATGCTGACTTGGACCTATCATGTCACCTCTTTCCAAATGCACTGCTATGACATCCTTAATAATTGATTCCATCATTTTACCCACTACCGATGTCAGGCTGACTGGTCTATAATTCCCTGTTATCTCTCTCCCTCCTTTTTTAAAAAGTGGGGTTACATTGGCTACCCTCCACTCCATAGGAACTGATCCAGAGTCAATGGAATGTTGGAAAATGACTGTCAATGCATCCGCTATTTCCAAGGCCACCTCCTTAAGTACTCTGGGATGCAGTCCATCAGGCCCTGGGGATTTATCGGCCTTCAATCCCATCAATTTCTCCAACACAATTTCCCAACTAATAAAGATTTCCCTCAGTTCCTCCTCCTTACTAGACCCTCTGACCCCTTTTATATCCGGAAGGTTGTTTGTGTCCTCCTCAGTGAATACCGAACCAAAGTACTTGTTCAATTGGTCCGCCATTTCTTTGTTCCCCGTTATGACTTCCCCCGATTCTGACTGCAGGGGACCTACGTTTGTCTTTACTAACCTTTTTCTCTTTACATACCTATAGAAACTTTTGCAATCCGCCTTAATGTTCCCTGCAAGCTTCTTCTCGTACTCCATTTTCCCTGCCCTAATCACACCCTTTGTCCTCCTCTGCTGAGTTCTAAATTTCTCCCAGTCCCCAGGTTCGCTGCTATTTCTGGCCAATTTGTATGCCACTTCCTTGGCTTTAATACTATCCCTGATTTCCCTTGATAGCCACGGTTGAGCCACCTTCCCTTTTTTATTTTTACGCCAGACAGGAATGTACAATTGTTGTAATTCATCCATGCGGTCTCTAAATGTCTGCCATTGCCCATCCACAGTCAACCCCCTAAGTATCATTCGCCAATCTATCCTAGCCAATTCACACCTCATACCTTCAAAGTTACCCTTCTTTAAGTTCTGGACCATGGTCTCTGAATTAACTGTTTCATTCTCCATCCTAATGCAGAATTCCACCATATTATGGTCACTCTTCGCCAAGGGGCCTCGCACAATGAGATTGCTAATTAATCCTCTCATTACACAACACCCAGTCTAAGATGGCCTCCCCCCTAGTTGGTTCCTCGACATATTGGTCTAGAAAACCATCCCTTATGCACTCCAGGAAGGATGGAAGGATGTTTCCAGTGGGGTTCTGTAGGGCTCAGTACTAGGTCCCTTGCTTCTTGTGGTATACATCAATGATCTAGACTTGAATATAGGGGGTATGATTAAGAAGTTTGCAGATGATACAAAAATAGGCTGTGTGGTTGATCATGAAGAAGAAAGCTGCAGACTGCAGGAAGAGATCAATAAACTGGTCAGGTGGGCAGAACAGCAGCAAATAGAATTTAATCCGGAGAAGTGTGAGGTAATGCATTTGGGGAGGACCAACAAGGAAAGGGAATACACGTTAAATGGTAGGACACTGAGAAGTGTAGAGGAACAAAGGCACCTGGGCGCATGTCCACAGGTTCCTGAAGGTAGCAGGCCAGGTAGATAAGGTGGTTAAGAAGGCATACGGAATGCTTGCCTTTATTAGCCGAGGCATAGAATATAAGAGCCAGGGGGGGGGGGGGGGATGTGGTTATGCTTGAACTGTATAAAACACTGGTTAGGCCACAGCTGGAGTACTGCGTGCAGTTCTGGTCACCGCATTACAAGAAGGATTTAATTGCACTGGCAAGGGTACAGAGGAGATTAACGAGGATGTTGCCGGGAGTGGAGAATCTTAGCTATGAGGACAGATTGGATAGGCTGGGTTTGTTTTCCTTGGAACAGAGGAGGCTGAGGAGAGGCCTCATTGAGGTGTACAAAATATTGAGAGGCCTAGATATAGTTGATAGAAAGGGCCTATTTCCCTGAGCAGAGGGGTCAACAACCAAGGGGCATAAATTTAAAGTAATTGGTAGAAGGTTTAGAGGGAATTTGAAGGGAAATTTCTTCACGCAGAGGATTGTGGGGGTCTGGAACTCACTGTCTGAAAGGATAATAGCAGAAACCCTCACCGCATTTAAAAAGTACTTGGATGTGCAGCTGAAGTGCCGTAGCCTGCAGGGTTACGGATCTGGAGATGGAAAGTGGGATTAGGCTGGATAGACTCTTGTTGGCTGGCATGGACACAATGGACCTAAATGGCCTCTTTCCGTGCTGTAAACTTCAATGGCCCCAAGTTTCGTGCCGCAGCGAAAACGCCGCACCTCCAAGCTGGGCGCCTGTTTTTCGCGCCGAAAACTGCGCCTAAAAAAAGTCCGATATTCTCGAGCTCCTTGGAGCGGCGCGCTCTTCGCAGCAGGGGGCGGAGCCTAACACTTGCGCCGATTTTCTAAGTAGCAGGGGGCGGGTACAATTTAAAATAGCCTTCGTGGTGCCGGCAACCCTGCGCGTGCGCGTTGGAGTGTGCGCGCACGCGCAGTCTCACACAAACATTGGCACTCGGCCATTTTTAAAAATACTGCAGAAAAAGTGAAGATTTGTTTCTTGGAGCCTGCAAAGGCTTGTAATTTTATTTTTTTTGATATTTCTGTGTGTGAGGGAGTGCTTTTAGCAGCACTGCTGAATAAATCACCTGCTGAAATCAGTGAGTTCAGCTTTTCACTGCTAAACTTGCAGAACCGGTGCTGCATTGGTGCATGCAAATTAAGGACTGTGTGTTTGGAGAAATAAGAGTGCCAATTCAACTTTGCAATAATACGTGGTGTTGATAATGCAACACCCATTCTGCAAATTTAACTATAAAACTGTCGATGTGGCTGCCTCTCCCTGTCCAAATGGCCTCAGTTCCCCTCACAGCTCGAAGGCTGCTGCTGTATCTTCGGCTGCCGACCAGCCACTGACGCCGCTGATATCTCATGGCCGAATGGCCTCACATCGGTTCGCTGATTCTTCGGCTGCCGGCCAGCCACTGACGCCGCTGATATCTCATGGCCGAATGGCCTCGGGTCCATCCGGTGCTGCTTCTTCGCGGCCAGCCACGAAGAGAATGAAGGCCTGCCTCAAGCACTGCAGCTCAGCTCGAAGCTTGCTGCCGCTGCCGTCAAGACATTGACGCCACACCGCTGCCTGTCTCCAACATGAAAGGCCTGCCTGAAGCACTTTCACACAGGTAGGAACATGGTTTATTTAATCTTTTCTTTGCTTATAAATTTTTATTCAGATTGGATTTATTTGTATAATATTTGTATAAGTATAACTAAGGATTGATTGTAGAATTTAATGACTTCCCTCCCCCCCCCCTCCTCATCGTTCCCTACGCCCAATTTGTAACCTACGCCTGATTTTCTAAAGTGTAGACAAGGTTTTTTCGAGCATACAAAAATCTTCACTTACTCCATTCTAAGTTAGTTTGGAGTAAGTTTTCACTCACGAAACTTTGAAATCAGGCGTAAGTGGCCGGACACGCCCCCTTTTGAAAAAAAAATTATGTTCCAAAGTGAAACTGTTCTAACTGACTAGAACTGGAACAAACTAAATGTGGAGAATTCCGATTTCTAAGATACTCCGTTCTACACCAGTTGCTCCTAAAAATCAGGAGCAAATCATGTGGAAACTTGGGGCCATAGATTCTATGAATACCGAGAGGGATCATCAACAGTGTAGGAAAAAGTTCAATGACCATTGCAGAATCGTGAGAGTAACTCATTTTTATTCATGCACTCGTTCATTACTTAACTTGTAAATCTGACACACATTGGTATATGTAGGCTTAGTGTTGCACCTTATTTGACATGAATGATCGTTGCACATTCACAAGACTGCTTTTTGACATCTTAAAAGATGTTTCTGTACTTCGATGTCTTTCTCATGAACCACGTGCAACTACCAGGGCCATTAAACAGAGGACTGTATTAAATGCACACAGTATGATACAAGTATAAGATGGCTATCTGTGTGTGGCACAAGAGCAGAAGGGCCCTCTGGTAACCATTCCAATTGTCATCTTTGCACACAAAGTTGTCGCATAACCTCCGGGAGCAGCGGCACACAGGCGGTGGTCCACCCCAGGCACTGCCGTTAATGGACCTGGAGGAACGCAAGGCAGCTCTGATCGGTGTCTCAGGGAGGTTAACTACCCATGGGGATACGGACCCCTGTTCGAAACTGAGGGCAAGTCATGCAAAATTCCCAGGCTGTGTGAGGCAATCTGATGTAGTGTCGGTGGACTAGGGTTGGGGCAATGTCATGCAGTGGCTGTGGGCTAAATATAATGCAGTAGCACCGGTCCTTCAAATGAGCCTGTGTTATATGACCTTCCTCATGTCACCCTGTTCATTCCCCTGCTGCTAACCACTCATCTGGAAATAGAAACCAGCAGACGAGGAGGTGCCAAATCCACCAATGGAAACCTCCACCTCAGCCCATCGTGTGGGGACGCAGGAGGGCACCACGAAGACATCAAAATGTTTGATAAATTTTATTCCAGTTTGCAAATCACATTTACAATGTTTAATAAATCGTATTCAAGTTACTGTATGTTAAATAAATTATTTTATTCACCTTAATCATTCCTGTGTGGTGTCTCATTTGCAGAATAAGAGGGCGAATAGTCAACATGGTGGGATAGAGTGGGCAGGCAACGGTGAAACGTGCAGTTCACTGTTCAAGCAAAGCAAGGAATTACGAGCTGCTGACGTAAGGCTTTTGCAGTGGTGAAAGCTCCACGAGGCCTCCCCTGTGGTGGTGGTGGTGGGATGGGTTCATCGCCAGGCTCCTCATCCTCCTCCTCCTCCTCCTCCTCCTCCTCCTCCCCTCCCCACCCACCCCCCCCCCCCCACCCACCCCCCCCCCCACCCACCCACCCCACCCCCCACCCCCCCCACCCCCCACCCACCCCCCATTTTATCAACAAGCTGTAGAAAACTTTGGCTCATTCAAGATTTAGTGCCCAAGTTTCCCCGAAGAAGAAAAATGGCATTCACTTACCTGGACGCCCGTTTTTTTCCCGCCCCTCAGCGCTGAAAATAAAAATGCAGTATTCTCACCACATGCGCACCTTCTGGTGCCGGCGCTACCAGATCTGAATCTGCAGGGCGGAGCCTGCAATGTACATTGAAATCGCACAGCGCATGTGATGAAAAAAATAAATGGGCACCAAATCGCGCATGCGCATCGCACTCAAAAAAAAAGGTTTTTTCTCATAAACCCACTACGCATGCGCACAGGAAAAAAAAAACTCATTTGCACACATGCACAGTAGAAAGTATAAAAAAAACAGCATGTGTGGGACTGTGTGGATCATCATTGAGCATCCATTGGTAGCAGAGGTAGATTCACAGGTAGGAAATACAGCTTCATTCACGAGATGGCTGCAATGGAAGGGCGTAGAGAAGGCGAAAGGGCCAGGGATAGAGATGGGGAAACTGTAAGGGCAAAGAGATTTGTCGCGGAAAAAATTGAGCCTCTGGGAGACTTAATTGAGAGTAGATGGGGAGTCCTTGAGAACAAGGGGAGCTTTGGTAAAAAGAAGCTTAAACCGTCTGCACTCGCAAAAGTTTGGGACCAGGTAGCAGTCGAGTATAATGAAATTTCCATGACCCCGAGAACCGGTGCGCAGCTGAAAAATAAGTGGCAGGACCTCGGACAAGCAGTGACTGTAAGTAATACATTTATTTGGGCTTTTAAATACATGTATATTTATGCACTGCAATAACATCTGTAAATGTGATCCGTGTGCATGTGTTCAGAAGGACCCTCTCTTAAAAAGTTCTATTTGCATCTTTGTTGAAGATGGTGTCGCAGATCAACCGAGAACGGTCACAAACTGGAGGAGGTCCGCCAAGTAGGCTACAACTAACAGCCGTGGAGCATCAATGCTTAAATGTCACAGAAGACCAACAATCAATGCGGAAGCTGGGCCCAGTTTTCCATTAGCGGGTAAGTCGTGCAAATTGCAGAGTCTGGGTTGGCTAAATGTTACGTACTGCGTGCGCTTCCTACGCTTCTCCTTCCTCCCTGCTGCTTTGCAGAGGTTGAGCACCAGGAGACAGAAGGTGCACCTGAAGTTGAAGGAGAGAATGTTCAAGAAAATGCCACGCCAGATATTCCAACTCAAGAGAATGATGGGCAGCAAGAAGTCATAGACGACGAGATGGTTACCCGGATTTGGATGTGCTGAACCCCTCGAGGATTCCAAGCCCTTTCATGAATCAAGCGAGAGGTCTTTTCTAGATGTGACGTCTGAGGCTGCGGGTACAAGTGTGTCGCAGCAAGCCACACCTGCGAGACATCATAGGAGGGTGAACTCCAGACCTGATGCAGAAACACTGGACTCCGAGAACATATTGTGGGGATGAGCGGGGAGAACATCCAATAATCTCGATTGCTCCTAGAAGCCTTTGGTGGGGTGAGGGCAGAGTTGGGGGGACTGTCATTACAGGTTGAAAGACTTTCGGGATGGTTGAACGAGGTAGTATCGGCAATAGGGGGCTCACCCAAGCTGTCCTTAATGTGAGGAGCACTCTCCACTCTGCACTAAAATCAAGGGGTGATCCTAAGGCTGACTACGAAGAGAAACCCGGGCATTCCACTATGACACATTTTGGCTCTGTCCATGTTGTAACCCAGCATCAAGAAACGCCGCGCCGGAAAAGAAACAGATTACACCTGAGGATACGGGGGGCAAGGAAGCAGAAGTCTGCAACTACGGGCATGCGCAGAGCTAGCGGCGTCTACTGGGGCAGGATTGGTGCACAGCGCTAAGGAAGAGGATAGATGTCTTGTCTTTTTTTGGCTGCTTTAGTTGATTGTTCTTTGTAAAGTTTGCCACGGTTTTGAATAAAGTTTTTAAAGTTATGAAGGTTTAAAGATAAGTAAAGTCAAACTGTGCTGTACAAATGTTTAATAAACATTTTAATTTTGGACTTTTAACCCGACTCCTGCATTTCATTTTTTAATGCTGCACTAATAAATATTTCAGGATAACCAAATCAACATGTAAAATGGACTCATCCCTTGCAACCTATTGGTTTAAATGGTACACGGGTAGGTTCCAGTACTAAGCTGTTCATGGATCCTGCCTTGTTCTGGGTCACTGATGCATGTATCAGTGACCCTCACCCAGTCTGCATCCATGAACAACTTAGTATTATTGTCCACCTAAGCACTCCCAACACTCCTTTAAAACATAAAAGATTTGTGGTGGGATTACTTTTTTAATTCAATGTAATGTCCTACCTTTATTAGAGATCACTGCTGCTTCCCTTTGAACCTATCTTGCACTGTCTTTTGTGTGCAGACCTTCGACCTGGGCTAGCAGCAGGCCGCGTGGGTGGAGGACCTTCGGCTGGGGGCTAGCAACGGCTGCATTCGATGTCCATGAGAGTGGGGCTGCACTGGATGCCAGAAGACGATGACTTTAATTAGTATGCTGATTCTTCATTATTGGAGGTTTCAAAAGGTTTCCCATAATTATTTGGAGTATTGTGGGCGGTGACAACATCGATGGAAAAAGGTAAAGAATTTTTATTTTTTTGCCATCATTCTTTTTTCATCGCAGGAGCATCAGTATTGGTAAGTTTATATTTATTTTTAATTTTATACCTGCATATAGTTAATATTTGTTTTTTAAAATGACCTTAAAGTTTATTTGTAAGATACAGGAAGTCCCTTCGGCCAGGGATAGATCTCTAACTGCAGGCAAGGGTTTTTCCTACGGTGCTTCTCGGGTCTCTGCGCTGGTTGTAAAAATTTTGTTGGTGGGGAAAGTTTGCCTTATGTACAGAAATGGCAGGTACACCAGTGCCAGAATGTTTGGCGCCAAACATTCTAGCGCCTGTAGTAGACGCCAGCACCCCGACATTGGGGAATCTTTGGACTGAGTTTTGGTGTCAAAAAATTCACTGGGCGCCGTCTTAATGTTGGAAATGTAGCAACAGCCTTTGGGTTAATGAGGGAGGCAGGAAAAAAAGCCAGTGTCAGTAGAAGCTAACCCCATACTCAGAAATCTGCTTCCTATTTCTGCTGGAGTCCAGGAGCTCCTCCGCAGCCTTCCCTCTCCCCACTCCAAGATTAGAGGATGCCCTCATTGTTCAAAGACCCACCCCCCCCCCACCCACTGAGACCACATTCTTAGTGCGACCAGGACAGACCCACAGCCTCCTTTCACAATGATTCCAGGATCCCTCTCCAGTGATTCTAGCGTGCTCATAATCTCCCTTTCCAGTGTTCCCGGGAACTTCCCCGTCAGTGCTTCTCAAAATACTGCTAGATCCCAAGACCCCACCTCAATACTGGCAGACTACACCTTCCCAGTGCTCCCAAAGCTGGTAAGTCAATTTCTCAGTCAGGTAATGTTAGTCAGCACCAAACCTCTGTGGATGGGCAATGGCAGACATTTAGAGATCGCATGGATGAACTACAACAATTGTACATTCCTGTCTGGCGTAAAAATAAAAAAGGGAAGGTGGCTCAACCGTGGCTATCAAGGGAAATCAGGGATAGTATTAAAGCCAAGGAAGTGGCATACAAATTGGCCAGAAATAGCAGCGAACCCGGGGACTGGGAGAGATTTAGAACTCAGCAGAGAAGGACAAAGGGTTTGATTAGGGCAGGGAAAATGGAGTACGAGAAGAGGCTTGCAGGGAACATTAAGACGGATTGCAAAAGTTTCTATAGATATGTAAAGAGAAAAAGGTTAGTAAAGACAAACGTAGGTCCCCTGCAGTCAGAATCAGGGGAAGTCATAACGGGGAACAAAGAAATGGCGGACCAATTGAACAAGTACTTTGGTTCGGTATTCACTAAGGAGGACACAAACAACCTTCCGGATATAAAAGGGGGCGGAGGGTCTAGTAAGGAGGAGGAACTGAGGGAAATCCTTATTAGTCAGGAAATTGTGTTGGGGAAATTGATGGGATTGAAGGCCGATAAATCCCCAGGGCCTGATGGACTGCATCCCAGAGTACTTAAGGAGGTGGCCTTGGAAATAGTGGATGCATTGACAGTCATTTTCCAACATTCCATTGACTCTGGATCAGTTCCTATGGAGTGGAGGGTAGCCAATGTAACCCCACTTTTTAAGAAAGGAGGGAGAGAGATAACAGGGAATTATAGACCGGTCAGCCTGACATCGGTAGTGGGTAAAATGATGGAATCAATTATTAAGGATGTCATAGCAGTGCATTTGGAAAGAGGTGACATGATAGGTCCAAGGCAGCATGGATTTGTGAAAGGGAAATCATGCTTGACAAATCTTCTGGAATTTTTTGAGGATGTTTCCAGCAGAGTGGACAAGGGAGAACCAGTTGATGTGGTATATTTGGACTTTCAGAAGGCTTTCGACAAGGTCCCACACAAGAGATTAATGTGCAAAGTTAAAGCACATGAGATTGGGGGTAGTGTGCTGACATGGATTGAGAACTGGTTGTCAGACAGGAAGCAAAGAGTAGGAGTAAATGGGTACTTTTCGGAATGGCAGGCAGTGACTAGTGGGGTACCGCAGGGTTCTGTGCTGGGGCCCCAGTTGTTTACATTGTACATTAATGATTTAGACGAGGGGATTAAATGTAGTATCTCCAAATTTGCGGATGACACTAAGTTGGGTGGCAGTGTGAGCTGCGAGGAGGATGCTATGAGGCTGCAGAGTGACTTGGATAGGTTAGGTGAGTGGGCAAATGCGTGGCAGATGAAGTATAATGTGGATAAATGTGAGGTTATCCACTTTGGTGGTAAAAACAGAGAGACAGACTATTATCTGAATGGTGACAGATTAGGAAAAGGGAAGGTGCAACGAGACCTGGGTGTCATGGTACATCAGTCATTGAAGGTTGGCATGCAGGTACAGCAGGCGGTTAAGAAAGCAAATGGCATGTTGGCCTTCATAGCGAGGGGATTTGAATACAGGGGCAGGGAGGTGTTGCTACAGTTGTACAGGGCCTTGGTGAGGCCACACCTGGAGTATTGCGTACAGTTTTGGTCTCCTAACTTAAGGAAGGACATTCTTGCTATTGAGGGAGTGCAGCGAAGATTCACCAGACTGATTCCCGGGATGGTGGGACTGACCTATCAAGAAAGACTGGATCAACTGGGCTTGTATTCACTGGAGTTCAGAAGAGTGAGAGGGGACCTCATAGAAACGTTTAAAATTCTGACGGGTTTGGACAGGTTGGATGCAGGAAGAATGTTCCCAATGTTGGGGAAGTCCAGAACCAGAGGTCACAGTCTAAGGATAAGGGGTAAGCCATTTAGGACCGAGATAAGGAGAAACTTCTTCACCCAGAGTGGTGAACCTGTGGAATTCTCTACCACAGAAAGTAGTTGAGGCCAATTCACTAAATATATTCAAAAGGGAGTTAGATGAAGTCCTTACTACTCGGGGGATCAAGGGGTATGGCGTGAAAGTAGGAAGGGGGTACTGAAGTTGCATGTTCAGCCATGAACTCATTGAATGGCGGTGCAGGCTAGAAGGGCTGAATGGCCTGCTCCTGCACCTATTTTCTATGTTTCTATGGCAGGTTAAGTGTCAAAATTTTAATGTTGGATTTTCCATCAGAAATCTGGACATAACATTTGACAATGTAAAATCAGAACACAGGAAGGGTTTCCAATACTTGACAGTGAAGTAGTTACTCAAATAGTAGAGCAGTCCATGGTACTTTTACACTGAGGACACACCCATTTTACTTTCAAACAAATGCATCTTCATTGGGTACTAAAAACATTTTGTTTTGTTTACATATAATATATAGGTTGATACATTATAACACCTGGCAGAAGCAAGTCCCACAAAACTGCTAAAATACATAGGCCCGGAAATTGCAGTCGGAAGCTTCAGACCTCAAAAATTTCTACGAAAGAACCTGGTGGTCCTGGAGGTATGGGCTTCGTGCGCATCACTGGAATCACGTGGGCCGCCCAACCCATCAGGAGTAGGAGGATCCCCATTCATACTTTATGTGAGTTCTGTATATACGGAACCGCCATAAGTATGAATGGGAATACCCCCAAAAACACTGAAAATAAATTTTAAAACAATCACAAATTTAAAATTAAATCAAAATGGAATTTAATTAATTACCTAAAACAAATTTTTTATTTTTTGAAAAATAGATTTGCATATTTTAAAGGGTCTAAAAATAAACTTAAATATTTAAATCAGACATTTTTTTTATTATTCTATGCTTTAAGTGTCTTGTGCTGATATCAGTTGCAAGAATTTGAAGGACAGGAGTTGAGCAAAAAGAATTCTTGACAGATTGCAAGTTCCGAGTTTAGGTGCATGCGCAGAACTTGCGGGGACTCCACAGGTACAAGCGTACCTCGTACGTGCCGGTGGAGCGTGCAAATTCAGGCCCATGGATATTTTCCAAGCTTACTGCACACCTATTTAGGTGTACTATAGGCATCACAACAAAAAAATATTTTGCAGCATTGACTTGTCACTGTGAAACCTCAGCAGATAGGGAGAAAATATTGAAGGGCAAGTTAACCTAGCCTGCTCTCACACACTTCCCAGTTGATAAATCAAGAGGGGCTTTGATAGAAATCTGAATTAAGTTAACTGCTCACTAAAGTTTCACATCCCAAATGCATATTTTCAGGACATTTTGCGACATACAGTCTTGAAACCGAGGACACAGAAGTAAAGTATGTGTTTATGCACCACTGATTTGTGGTGATTTTTGAGCACACCAGCAGTTACTGAAAAAATACAAGGAGATTTTTGTTGACACACCCTGAACGCACTGAAAGAAATTTTTGAGGGACAGAATACTAAGCAACAAATTGATCCCTTTACACTACTTAACCCGCTACAAGTTGTAATTATAATACCAATAAACATTACAGATTTATTAAACATATCTTGGATTCTATACAAAATTATTTTTATTTTAATCCAAGTACAGCAATCCAATGAAAGACAAAATGACTTACCCATTCGAACCACTGGGCAACTCTTCTTGCACTCCTGACGGCATTTCTTGGGCTTGCACTTATCGTGGCTGACAATGGCAATTCTGGTTAGTTTATCTGCCATATTACCCGAGTGAGCTTATGTCTCGGCAAAAAATATTTTGTATCGTGCCAAGGACTGTAAAAATAAATGTATGTTGATCAGAACCACCATATAGTTACAAAGCAGATTATACTGCATGTATATTGTTAATAAACCTACCATACATAAAATCTAAAAAATAATGAATCATTTTACTGAAAATGCAGAAATACAATAACTTGGGAAGCAACTGGAACCTCAAGAAGATATTTTTTGATTTAACAAATGCAAATTGCAGTATGTTAATTTTTAGTAATTTTAGAATAGAAATATGTTGAATATGTAATACAAATCTTACCTCCTTGCATGCCAGTAGGATTATTTTACTATTTTTCAACAGTGCTAATCTCAGTCTATGTAATTGCAATATTTTGTAGTGCAATCAAGTTCTGTTACAAATAACCACCGTACAACACCATACTTAATTTGTTCTACTGATATACTTGTTAATTTCATACATTCAAATTTAACAATCTGTCACTATGTGGCTATGTACAGCATATCAATTGTGATGTTTGCATTTTAAATGATTAAAATTGGTCTAAAGCCTGCCAACAGAATGCAGCAAGAACACCCGGATACAGCAACATTTTTAATGGGGTGTCTTAAAAATATTTTTCATCTGTTGAAACACAGCAGAAATGTTGCATATTTCACCAGCTCAATTTGATGCCATTTGTGTTTCCATAAGTGAGGTCTGACAAACTAATCAATTTTGTACAAATAAATCAACCTGCCGATTGAACATGAACAGTGTATAAGAAAAAGTACTCAAAAAAAGGTAGAGCAGCAAACCTATTAAGAATGATTTCTAATAACAATTACTGTTTCCTTGGGGCAGGGGTGAAGTAAAGCTTTTCTGCTACTCTCATAAAATAATGGGTTTACAATCTGTCCTTATTTCCTTTAAACAAAACTATTTTCAATAATCTGACTATAGGGACAATACAACCAACACGTTATGAATGAGTGTAGTACTTCACTACTACACTTTGGTCGATGGAACCTTAACAGGAACATTGCAGTTTATTGGATTTATTAATAAAGCTAAAATGCTCCACTCCACTGTTAACAAATTGGAAAGACCTACTGTATTTCAGATCAGTAAAGTGACTTTTGACAGGTTAACAAGTTTGACAAGTAAAAAGCCGACCCCATCCTTTCCATCAATTAAACACTCTTACGATTCTGTCATGGTGGGTTTCATTTACCCCATTCAAATTTCCATATTGTAGGACATGTACATACATTCCAAACCTGAACATGGACAATGATCACGTGAAACACTCTAGAAAGGGGATATATCTAAAAAGTAACACTTTATGCGGGTTTTGAACGTTAGGGAAGAAAACGAATTGTTTTAACAGAAATGTCAATTGCTGCCCAGCTCTTTCTGTCTAACCTGGAGATCTCAGACATGTACAGAAACGCTCCTCGCCTCACTAGCAAGGCCGTGCTTCTCATTAAAAAGCACCAACAGCTCGGCACCGCTGCGGCCTAGCTGGGGCAATGGGCCCGAAGCCTGTCTGATCTACACGTTGCTATTCGCTCTCCCACAAACTCTGGCCCCCGCCCCGCGACTAACCCTGCCTGCACCGAGCACCCTCCAAATCGCTTCTTTACCTGGCCCGGCACAATGGCAGCGACTGCCTGCAGCCAACTTCTTGCAAGTTTTATTTTCTGGCTAATAGATGTGTAAATCCAGCGGGTTTTTTTTCAGCTCTGTTAACGTGTTCCTGACAAGCAAAGTAAAAAGCCAGTGAAGATGGCGCCCGGCACGCATGTGCAGTGACGCCCGGCACGCATGTGCAGTGACGCTCTTCGATCACTTCCCCGCCTCCTGTTCGCTTGCGCGTGACGTCATTATGTCGGCGGATGATGCGTTGGCCGGGAAGGAGGAGTGTCATGGGGGCATGATGTACAGCGGCCTTCTCCCCCCCCTTCCTGTGTGTTAACCTTTGAACGCGGGAGGGAGGCGGAGATTTAATGCTGTGTATTTGAAGTTTGTCGCGCGAGTTGCTCCCCTCCCTGTTGCATTGGGGCACAGCCACCGCCCCGAGTCCTGGGGGGACAGCCGCTATCTGTTACGGTAAGTGGGACTGCAGTGCCGGCAGTGACCGAGGCCCATCCGCTGATTCACGGGACAAAACACCGAACCGTGGATCTTAATTTTCCCCCAACTCCACGCCCCCAGCTCCTCAAAACACTGGTAAAAATGCTGGGACCCCCCGTGTAATGAGTTCTCCATTCACCGTGCGGCAGCGGGCCTGTGACTACAGATCAACATTAAAAGCGGTCTGACGAAGGGTCACAGATCTCTCCACAGATGCTGCCTGACGTGAGATTTCCAGCATTTTCTGATTTTAATATTAAAAGGGGTAATTTCACGCCATGGTGGTAAGCTGTTAAGACACTTCCTGTAGTGAAACCAATATGCATTTCAGTATCTTGCTGTAGTTCATATGCTTTCTATCGACAACAATTTGACCCAAAAAAATTAAGCAGAACTGATAACTTTATTTTCTTCCCTTTTAATTTGTAATGTTTGAATGTAACTCTTGTTTATAATATATTCAGAAAAATAATTTGCCAATAGAAGTGAATTGATGTTTTCTAATTACAATATGGGGCACAACTCTGGAAATATGTGAACTATGGTTGTATCAAGTCTGTGAATTGTAGCTCGAATTTCCATCATCAAGTCTGAGCAGAAATTTCCTCCAACTAAATATTGTCTTTGATTCCCGCCTCAAATTCCTTCCCTAGCCACTGACTCCATCCCTCTTCCCAGACCATTCGCAACCTTGGCGTCCTATTTGATCCTAATGTGAGCCTCTGACCACATTTCCTTTCCAACACCAAGACTGCCTGCTTCCACCTCTAACATCTCCCGTCTCTACCCCTGCCTCAGCTTATCTGCTGCTGAAACCCTCACCCATGCCATTGTTACCTCTAGTCTTGACTATTGCAATGCTCTCCTGGCTGGCCTCCTATTTTTCAACCTACATAAACTTGAACTCTTCTAAAACTGCTGCCCATATCTTAACTCACAACAAGTCCTGTTCACCCATCACCCCTGTGCTCACTGACCTAGATTTGCTCCCAGTCTGGCAACACCATTAACAATCCGGCCCTACCTTCAACTACCGAGGCCCTAAGCTCTGGAATTAGCTCCCTAAGCCTCTCTGCTTCTCTATCCCCCTCCTCCTTTAAGATGTTCCTTAAAACCTACTACTTTGACCAAGCTTTTGATCACCTGCCGAAGACCTCCTTATGTACCTCAGTATAATATTTTGTTTGATGACACTCTTGTGAAGCGCCTTGGGACGTGTTGCTGCGTAAAGGCTTTGTATAAATGCTTGTTGTTATGTGTCCCTGAACTCTAGTTTATTTGTTGGAATTGCACTCAATTCCATTTGTCATGATTAGGGATTAACAATGTAAAAGGACACTCTTTATTGCAGGAGGCAAACACTGATAGAACAGCTTTGTCAAATTTTTGGCATGGTGGCATCATGCACAAGTGATGCAATTATATTCTTATTATAGAATCATCGAAAGTTACAGCATTGAAGGAGGCCATTTCGGCCCAGCGTATCCGTGCCGGCCAACAAAGAGCTATCCAGCCTAATCCCATTTTCCAGCTCTTGGGCCGTAGCCCTGTAGGTTACAGTGCTTCAAGTGCACATCCAAGTACTTTTTAAATGTGGTGAGGGTTTCTGCCTCAACCACCCTTTCAGGCAGTGAGTTCCAGACCCCCATGATCCTCTGCGTGAAGAAATTTCCCCTCAAGTCCCCTCTAAACCTTCTACCAATTACTAAACCTTCTACCAATTACTAAACCTTCTACCAATTACTAAACCTTCTACCAATTACTAAACCTTCTACCAATTACTTTAAATCTATGCCCCCTGGTTTTTGCCCCTCTGCTAAGGGAAATAAGTCCTTTCTATCCACTTTATCTCGGCCCCTCAATTTTATACACCTCAATAAGGTCTCCCCTCAGCCTCCTCTAGTCCAAGGAAAACAAACCCAGCCTATCCAACTTTTCCTCATAGCTAAGATTCTCCACTCCTGGCAACATCCTCAAATCTCCTCTGTACTCTCTCTAGTACAATGACATCTTTCCTGTAATGTGGTGACCAGAACTGCATGTAGTATTTCTTATGTTCAGGGATCTATGGACCCACACGACAAGGTACCTTTGTTCCTCTACACTTTTCAGTGTCATACCATTTAATTTGTATTCCCTTGCCTTGATAGACCTCCCCAAATGCATTACCTCACACTTATCCGGGTTGAATTCCATTTGCTACTGTTCTGCCCACCTGACCAGTACATTGATATCTTCCTGCAGTCTGCAGCTTTTTTCTTAATTTTTAACCACCTAGCCTATTTTAGTGTCATCTGCAAACTTCTTAATCATACCCCCAACATTCAAGTCCAATTCGTTGATATATGCCACAAAAAAGCAAGGGATACATTTCATCTGGGCCTGGGAATTTATCCACTTTCAAAGCTGCTATACCCCTTAATACTTCCTCTCTCACTATATTTATTTCATCTAATATTTCATACTCCTCCCTGATAGTAATGTCTGCTTCGCCCCTCTCCTTTGTGAAAACACATGCAAAGTATTCATTAAGAATTATGAATTTTTTGATTTCTGTTGAGTCGTTGAATATTTCCTGTTATAAGGAAGCTTGTATATGAAGGATTTTATACGATGTAGTACTATTGAGTGTTGGAATAAAGGACAAATTTCTCCCACTCCTTGCCCTACTTTCACTGCATTCCTGATCTCAGCTGTGCTGTTGCACAATGAAAGTGTCAGAATGAGGATCATATGGGACTGCAATTGGGCACCTATTGGGGTTGTTCAAGAGTAGCACTTATCATTAAGGCTATTTAACTACCTCAACTCTGGTACATTAGATGTATGGGATCAGCGAGGGAAGTCAATTTAAAGAGGGCAGGGGAGAGATTGTGTGTTCCTGTTATTAAAAAACATTCACAGAATAAATATGAGTTTCTAGGATGGGAGTTTTGTTGCTGGTCTTTTTTCTGTATTTGCAAGGTACTTAACCCCCTCACTGTTGGGACTTCTGCATCCAAACTGAGTAATTCTACCTCTTGTTTGCTGTATACTTTTTGTAGCGAGCTTTAATTATCAGCTGTCTCTCAATTGTGTTGGCAGATTGGAAATTGCTGATTTTTGTTAGAACATAAGCTCTTAAGAAATAGGAGGAGGAGGAGGAGTAGGCCATTCGGTCCCTCGAGCCTGCTCTGCCATTCAATAAGATCATGACTGATCTGATCTTGGCCTCAACTCCACTTTCCTGCCTGTTTCCCATAACCCTTGACTTCCCTGTAGTTCAAAGATCTGTCTATCTCCGCTTTGAATATATTCAATGACTCCGCCTCTGGAGCTCTCTGGGATAAAGAATGCCAAAGATTCACGACCCTCAGAGAAGAAGTTCCTCCTCAATTCCGTTTTAAGGGCAACCCCTTATTTTGAAACTATGCCCCCTAGTTCTAGATTCCCCCATGAGGGGAAGCTTCCTCAGAATCTTATGTTTCAATAAGATCACCTCTCATTCTTCTAAACTTCAATGAATATAGGACCAACCTGCTCAACCTTTCCTCATAAGACAATCCCTTCATCTCAGGAATTAACTTAGTGAACCTCCTCTGGACTGCCTCCGATGCAAGTATATCCCTCCTTAAATAAGGAGACCAAAACTGTACGCAGTACGCCAGGTGTGTTCTCAGCAACGCCCTGCACAGTTGCAGCAGGATTATTCTGCTTTTATACTCCATCCCCCTTGCCATCAAGGCCAACATTCCATTTGCCATTCCTAATTACTTGCTATACCTGCATGGTAACTTTCTGTGCTTCATGTACGAGGACACCCAGATCCCTCTCTCTACCGCAGCATTCTGTAGTCTCTCTCCATTTAAATAATATTTTTCTTTGTTGTTCTTCCTACCAAAGTGGATTATCTCACATTTTCCCACATTATACTCCCATCTGCCAATTTTTTGCCCACTCATTTAACCTATCTATATCTCTTTGCAGACTCTGTCCTCCTCACAACTTGCTTTCCCATCTACCTTTGTATCGTCAACAAATTTGGCTACAGTACACTTGGTCCCTTCATCCGAGTCATTTAATATAGATTGTAAATAGTTGAGGCCCCAGCACCGATCCCTGTGCACCCCACTAGTTACAGTTTGCCAACCTAAAAATTACACATTTTATCCCGACTCTCTTCTGTAGTTAGCCAATCCTCTATCCATGCTAATATATTACCCTCCAACACCATGAACTCTTATCTTGTATAGTAACCTCTTATCTGGCACATTGTCGAATGCATTTTAGAGATCTAAATACACCACATCTACTGGTTCCTCTTTATCCACCCTGCTCGTTACAACCTCAAAGAACTCTAGCAAATTTGTCGAACACTATTTCCCTTTCATAAAATCATGTGGACTCTGCTTGATTGTATTATGATTTTCTAAATGTCCTGTTACTATTCCCTTAATAATGGATTACAGCATTTTCCCAATGATCGATGTTAAGCTAACTGGCCTATAGTTTCCTGCTTTCTGTCTCCCTCCTTTCTTGAATAGGGGCATTACATTTGCAGTTTTCCAATCCGCTGGGACTTTTCCAGAATCCAGGGAATTTTGGAAGATTACAATCAATGCATCCACTAACTCTGCAGCCACTTCTTTTAAGATCCTAGGATGCAGGCCATCAGATCCAGGGGACTTGTCAGCTTTTAGTCCCATTGCTTTGCCTAGTACTTTTTCTCTAGTCATAGTGATTGTTTAAGTTGCTCCCATTGATTATCTGCTATTATTGAGATGCTTTTAGTGTCTTCAACTGTAAAGACAGATACAAAATATTTGTTGAAAGTCTCTGCCATTTCCCTGTTTCCCATTATTAATTCCCCAGTCTCATCCTCCAAGGCACCAACGTTTACTTTAGCTGCTCTCTTCATTTTTGTATACCTGTAGAAGTTCTATCGATTTTTATATTTCTTGTTAGTTTACTCTCATAATCTACCTTCTCCCTCTTTGTTTTTTTTTTTGTTGGTTTGCTGGTTTCTAAAAATTTCCCGATTTTCTGGCCTAACACTAATCTTTGCAAAATTGTGTGCCGTTTCTTTCAATTTAATAGCAGCCTTAACTTCCTTAGTTAGCCACGGATGGTTCATCCTTCTCATAGAGTCTTTCTTTCTCACTGGAATATATCTTTGCTGAGAGTTATGAAATATCTCCTTAAATGTCTGTCACTGCTTATCTATCGTCTTACCTTTTAATCTTTTTTCCCAGTCCACTTTAGCCAACTCTGTCTTCATACATTTGTAATTGCCTTTATTTAAGTTTAAGATACTAGTTTCAGACCCAAGTTTCTCACCCTCAACCTGAATAAAATTCTATCATGTTATTGCAAAAGGGATGGAGTATGAAAGCAGGGAAGTCTTGCTACAGCTATACAGGATATTGGTGAGGCCACACCTGGAATACTGCGTGCAGTTTTGATTTCCATATTTACGAAAGGATATACTTGCTTTGGAGGCAGTTCAGAAAAGGTTCACTAGGTTGATTCTGGAGATGAGGGGGTTGACTTATGAGGAAAGGTTGAGTAGGTTGGGCCTCTACTCATTGGAATTCAGAAGAATGAGAGGTGATCTTATCGAAATGTATAAGATTATGAGGGGACTTGACGAGGTGGATGCAGAGAGGATGTTTCCAATGATGGGGGAGACTAGAACTAGGGGGCATGATCTTAGAATAGGGGGCCGCCCATTTAAAACTGAGATGAGAAATTTCTTCTCTGAGGGTTGTAAATCTGTGGAATTTGGTGCCTCAGAGAGCTGTGGAAGCTGGGACAATGAATAAATTGAAGACAGAAATAGACAGTTTCTTAAACAATATGGGGTTATGGGGAGCGGGCAGGGAAGTGGAGCTGAGTCCATGATCGGATCAGCCATGATCTTATTGAATGACAGAGCAGGCTCGAGGGGCCGTATGGCCTACTCCTGCTCCTATTATGTTCTTATGATCACTCCTCCCTCTTAGGTTATATTCAGTCAAATTGATGCCCACAAATACTGCTTTTCAGAGTTAACTGTGCACTTGCTATCAGTCAGCCCTGTAAAGTAACTGAACTCAATACCTGTGCCATTGGAGACAGTACACCTCTCCCCCGCGCGCGCGCCCCCACCCCCCCCCACCCCCATCCCTCTCCGCAAGAAGGTTTCTCCATGTGTTCAGACATGCCGCCGTCAACAAAGTTAAATGGCTGCTACTGTGAATTAAGTCAAGTTTCCTATCTTGGTTCTAGCTGTGGAGGTTGACTTCAACCCGTCCATACAGACAGCGATGCAGTTCCCACGAAGGAAGATTCTGGCCAGATTACCAAAATCACAAATACTACTTTGAACTAACTGCACGGGATTTTCAGAGGCACAGTTGATTTAAAGTTGCAGACAAAACTTTTGTACAACTTCATGCTCACATAGTATAAATGGAGCAAATTCAGCAGCAAAGGAATTTGCTTATATAATATTATAGAACTGCTATTGGAACCAGCTGCACAATATAAATGGGTTATGAGTGTTTTAGTGTAACGGCAGATTTCACTACATAGGCTTTGGTTTGCACTTGGAACAACACATACAACTTGCATTTATATAGCGCCTTTAACATAGTAAAACGTCGCAATATGCTGCACAGGAGCATTATCAAATAAAATTTGACACCGAGCCACATAAGATATTAGGACATATGACCAAAAGCTTGGTCAAAGAGGTAGGTTTTAAGGAGCATCTTAAAGGTGGAGAGAGAAGCAGAGAGGCTTAGGGAGGCAATTCCAGAGCTAGACAGCTGAAATCATGGCCATCAATGGTGGAGCGATTTTAAAATCAGGGATGCGCAAGAGGTCAGAATTGGACGAGTGCAGAGATCTCCTAAGGATTGTAGGACTGGAGGAGGTTACAGAGATGGGGAAAATGAAAGAAGGAATGACTTGCATTTATATAGCGCCTTTCACCATCTCCAGATGTTCCAAAGCGATTTACAGCCAATGAAGTACTTTTGAAGTGTAGTCACTGTTGTAATGTAGGAAACATGGTAGCCAATCTGCGCACAGCAAGCTCCCACAAAAAGCAATATGATAATGACTAGATAATCTGTTTGTGATGTTGATTGAGGGATAACTCTCCAAAATAGTGAAATGGGATATTTTACCTCTACTCAAGGGAGCAGACTGGGTCTCAGTTTAATGTCTCATCCGAATGACGGCATTTCCGACAGTGCAGCACTTCCTCAGTACTGCACTGGAGTGTCGGCTTAGATTTTTGTACTCAAGTCTCTGGAGTGGGACTTGAACATATAACTTTCTGACTCAGACGAGCCATGGTTGACATGGAGGGGTGAGACCATAGTGAGATTTGAAAACAAATCCCCAGAACCAGATGGTTTCCATCCCACAGTTATAAAGGAAGTAGGTGAGAACATTGCAGATTGCTCTAACTATAATCTTCCAAAGTTCTCGTGATTGAGGAACTGTTCCTTTTAGATTGGAAAATTGTATGTCACTCCGTTATTTAAGATAGTGAGAGAGGGAAACCAAAGAATTATAGACCAGTTAGCCTAACATCTGTTGTCGGGAAATTACGTGAGCCTATAAATTAAGGATAGGGTGACTGAACATCATGAACATTTTCAACTGATCAGAGAGAGCCAGCATGGATTTGTAAAAAGTAGGTCATGCCTGACAAACCTCATTGAATTTTTTGAAGAGGTGATTAATGTAGTAGACAGGGAAGTGTCTATGAATGTTGTTTATATGAACTTTCAGAAGGCATTTGATAAGATCCCTCCAAAGAGAATGTTAACTAAGGAGGAAGCCATGGAATTGATGGCAAATTATTAACCTGGTTAGGAAATTAGCTGAGCGGCAGGAGGGCAGGTACTCTAATTGGCAGGATGTCTCTAGTGGTGACCCGCAGGGATCTGTCTTGAGGCCTCAATTATTCACCATATTTATTAATGACTTCGATGATGGGATGGAAAGCCACAAATTCAAATTTTCCGATGACACAAAAATAGGTGCCATTGTAGGCAGTGTAGATGGAAGCATAAAATTACAAAGGGATATTGCTAGGTTAAATGCATGGGCAAAACTGGCAAATGGATTTCAATGTAGGCAAATGTGAGGTAATATACTTCAGACCTAAAAAGGATAGAACAAGATACTTTCTAAATGGTGAAAAGCTAAGACCAGTGGAGGTACATAGATCATTAAAATATCATGAACAGGTACAAAAAATAATCAAAAAGTCTAATGGAATACTGGCCTTTATATCTAGAGGACTAGATCTAGAGGTACTGCAGGTAGAGTTTAGGGAGCTAGGAGAGAGATTAAAAAGCAGGACCTCAAAGCTAGTAATCTCCGGATTACTCCCAGTGCCACGAGCTAGTGAGCATAGAAATCGGAGGATAGAGCAGATGAATACGTGGCTCAAGAGATGGTGCAGGCGGGAGAGCTTTAGTTTCCTGAGGCATTGGGACTGCTTCTGGGGGAGGTGGGACCTGTACAAGCCAAACAAGTTGCACCTCAACAGAGCCGGGACCAATATCCTCGCGGTGGGGGGGGTTTGCTAGTGCTATTGGGGAGGTTTTAAACTAGCTTGACGGGGATGGGAACATGAAAATAGATTCAGTATGGAGGGGAGTAAAGCTGAAATGAGCAAGCAAAAATAAAGTGAGTTGAAGGAGAGAGGAAACCAGCAGGAAAAAAGGTAAAAAAAAAACAAACTTAAAGGCACTTTGTCTAAATGCACGTAGCATTTGTAACAAAATAGATGCCTGGACAGCACAAATTGAGATAAACGGGTATGATCTGATAGCCATTACAGAGACGTGGTTGCAAGGTGATCAGGACTGGGAATTAAATATTCAGGGGTACTTGACAATCCGGAAGGACAGACAGAAAGGAAAAGGAGGTGGGGTAGCTCTATTGATAAAGGATGGAATCACCAATAGTAAGGAACGATATTGGTTCAAATGATAAGGGTGTTGAAACGGTTTGAGTGGACATAAGGAATAATAAGGTGAAAAAGTCACTGGTGGGCGTAGTCTATAGGCCCCCTAACAGTAGCAACTCAGTTGGTCGGAGCATAAACCAGGAAATAGTGGGGGCTTGTAAAAAGGGAACAGCAATAATCATGGGTGATTTTAACCTCCATATTGATTGGATAAATCAAATTGGTCAGGGTAGCCTTGAGGAGGAGTTCATAGAGTTCTTAGAGGACGGCTATCTTAGATCTGATCCTGTATAATGAGACAGGATTAATAAACAATCTCCTAGTAAAGGATCCCTTTGGAATGAGTGATCATAGCATGATTGAATTTCAAATTCAGATGGAGGGTGAGAAAGTTGGATCTCTAACCAGCGTACTCAGCTTAAATAAGGTATGAGGGCAGAATTGGGTAAAGTGGACTGAGAAAATAGACTAAAGTGTAGGACAGTTGATGAACAGTGGTGTACATTTAAGGAGATATTTCACAACTCTCAGGAAAAATATATTCCAGTGAGGAGGAAAGGGTGTAAGAGAAAAGATAGCCATCCGTGGCTAACTAAAGAAATAAAGGACGGTATCCAATTTAAAAACAAGGGCATACAAAGTGTCCAAAACTACTGTGAGGACAGAAGACTGGGAAGCTTTTAAAAGCCAGCAAAGAACAACTAAAAATATGATTAAGAAAGGGAAGATACACTGAAAGTAAACTAGCACAAAATATAAAAACAGATAGCAAGAGTTTCTATAGGTGTATAAAAGGAAAAGAGTGACTAAAGTAAATGTTGGTCCCTTAGAGGACGAGACCGGGGAACATGGAGATGGCAGAAACTCGGAAAAAATATTTTTTCCATCAGGCTTTATGGTAGAGGACACTAACAATATTCCAACATTGGAGAGTCAAGGGGCTATAGGGGGAGGGGAACTTATCACAATCACTCAGTAAGATAAGGGGACAAAAGGCAGATAAATCCCATGGACCTGATGGCTTGCATCCTAGGGTCCAGCAGCAGGGATTGTGGTTGCATTGGTTGTAATTTACCAAAATTCCCTGGATTCTGGGGAGGTCCCAGCAGATTGAAAAACTGCAAATATAATGCCCGTATTTAAAAAAGGAGGCAGACAAAAGGCAGGAAACTATAGACCAGTTAGCCTAACATCTGTGGTTGGGAAAATGTTGGAGTCCATTATTAAAGAAGCAGTAGCAGAACATTTGGATAAGCAAAATTCGGTCAAGCAGAGTCAGCATGGATTTATGAAGGGGAAGTCATGTTTGACAAATTTGCTGGAGTTCTTTGAGGATGTAACGAACAGGGTGGATAAAGGGGAACCAGTGGGTGTGATTTATTGCGACTTCCAGAAGGCATTTGACAAAGTGCCACATAATAGGTTACTGTACAAGATAAAAGTTCACGGGGTTGGGGGTAATATGTTAGCATGGATAGAGGATTGGCTAACTAACAGAAAACAGAGTCGGGATAAATGGTTCATTCTCTGGTTGGCAACCAGTAACTACTGGGGTGCCGCAGGGATCAGTGCTGGGACCCCAACTATTTACAATCTATATTAACGACTTGAAAGAAGGGACTGAGTATAACATAGCCAAGTTTGCTAGTGATACAAAGATGGAAGGAAAAGCAATGTGTGAGGACACAAAAAATCTGCAAAAGGACATAGACAGGCTAAGTGAGTGGGCAAAAATTTGGCAGATGGAGTATAATGTTGGAAAGTGTGGGATCATGCACTTTGGCAGAAAAAAATCAAAAAGCAAGTTATTATTTAAATGGAGAAAGATTGCAAAGTGCCAGTACTTTGGACCCAACCTACTCAACCTTTCCTCATAAGTCAACCCCCTCATGCCTGGAATCAACCTAGTGAACCTTCTCTGAACTGCCTCCAAAGCAAGTGCATCCTTTCGTAAATATGGAAAGCAAAACTGCATGCAGTATTCCAGGCGTGGCCTCAACAATACCTTTATATAGCTGTAGTAAGACTTCCCTGCTTTTATACTCCATCCCCTTAGTAATAAACGCCAAGATACCATTGGCCTTCCTAATCACTTGCTGTACCTGCATTCTAACCTTTTTTGTTTCATGCACCAGGACCCCCAGGTCCCGCTGTACTGTAGCACTTTGCAATTTTTCTCCATTTAAATAATAACTTGCTCTTAAATTTTTTTTCTGCCAAAGTGCATAACCCCACACTTTCCAACATTATACTCTATCTGCCAAATTTTTGCCCACTCACTTAGCCTGTCTATGTCCTTTTGCAATTTTTTTTGTCCTCACACATTGCTTTTCCTTCCATCTTTGTATTGTCAGCAAACTTGGCTATGTTACACTCAGTCCCTTCATCCAAGTCGTTAATATAGATTGTAAATAGTTGGGGTCCCAGCACTGATCCCTGCGGCACCCCACTAGTTACTGATTGCCAACCCGAGAATGAACCATTTATCCCGACTCTGTTTTCTGTTAGTTAGCCAATCCTCTATTCATGCTAATATATTACCCCCTACCCTGTAAACTTTTATCTTGTGCAGTAACCTTTTATGTGGCACCTTATCAAATGCCTTCTGGAAGTCCAAATATATCACATCCACTGGTTCCCCTTTATCCACCCTGTTCGTTACATCCTCAAAGAATTCCAGCAAATTTGTTAATCATGATTTCCCCTTCATAAATCCATGCTGACTCTGCCTGACTGCATTACGTTTTTCCAAATATCCTGCTACTGCTTCTTTAATAATGGACTCCAACATTTTTCCAACCACAGATGTTGGGCTAATTGGTCTATAGTTTTGTGTTTTTTGTCTGCCTTTTTTAAATACAGATGCCATTCTCCAGTTTTGTTGAAACCCAATTTCTCTTTATTCTTGTTCTTCTGTAGAAATGGTATGTGGGTTTCAAATTTGCCACGGCTATTAGTCAATGAATCAACGTTCCCCTTGGTCCCAATGTACTAGAAAATGTACTGATTAAGAATCCAGTTAGTATTGGGTATTTCAGTCTCAGATGGTCCTTGAACAGTTTTTGGATTGAAAATAATGCTAATCAGCATTGGGTGCTTTGAGGCTAACCAGTGGTTGGCTGACTTACAGCTTTGTGGTAAGTTTCCAACCTAAGGTTATAAAACTTTATCCTAACCAGGTAGATTTTTTTTGTCTGATTGGTGCAGTGATACAAATGCTTCAATGTGCTGTACCATTGCACCCACACTGAGTTTAAACAATTCTCTGTGGAGGACACCAAGTGGGGGCTATGTGCCACCATATGAGAAGGAAGAGAAAGTTTCATTGCCAATCAACCTGACCACTTGTGTGCAATATTTAGCAACTGGTTGTAGAACAACAATTTCAGTGGATAGGGAGCAAGTCTCTTGTACAGCAAGTGTGTGAAAAGGAAGAATAGGGTGAAAAATTATCCAATTTTTAGTCAACAATAAAGCATTCCAACATCTATGGAGCTTCCGGATTTTCACTGCACTTCGAGTAGCACCAGTGGAGTGGGAGCAGCGCTGAGCAATTTGCCAGCAATTATCTTGCTCTGCTAGTGATTTCACTTTCAGTACCTTCTGCCCTGGGGCCTCATTTTCAGAGCCTCTTGCCTCTGCTGCACCTCTTCCTCTTCTATTATTATGCAGAACAGGCGTATGTCCTTTGGAATGGCCATTCTAGTTGCTAGCACACGTGGTGGAGGTCCAAAAGACTTCAGCTGTGCTGAGACTGTCCACAATTTGGTTAAGTATAGTTTGGTCTCAGTAAATCTGTTACGCTGATATCAGGTGACTGGGCCATGCTGTGCCTACATTTTTGGATGGAGATCGACACCAGTGCATTACTGTGAGCCAGGAATCGTGTCTAAGCTAGTCTTTTCCATGGGCTGGAACAATGTAAATCAGCAGAGGGCTTCAGCAGACGTATCTCAAACGATCGAGGGAATTTGCGTGTTTCACATGGTTGTGTAAAACTGGTATAAATCAGTTACACTCAAATTTCATCAAGGGGACCGTCACAACGCCAAAAATTCCTGGAAATTCTGGGCCGTTATCTTAATGGACGGAAACAAAAACAAAGTGGTTCCACAGTGCTATTTGAGGAAGAACAGGGAGTTCCCCCAATGCCTTGGTCAACTAACATCACCAAAAGCAGTTTCAGACCTGATAGCATGTCTACATAGTTGATAACACAACATGTTTATGACCTAAGTTGCAGACAAGATGGTAATTATATGATGGCTATAAAGGGTAATATCTTGCACCTCCTTTTAGAGGTTGTGGGCAAATTTTAACTTTTATATCGGCTATTAATCAGTATTACTATACTCCAGTGTGTGTCTAAAGATGTGATATGAAATGACCACTCGTGAGCCTGTTTCCTTAGCTTTAGGCAGTAGATGGTGCTGTTATCTACATTGTGGAATCCATATCCACTTTTGTGATACGGGGTAGTTGGAATATTGTAAAACTACTGGTATGCTGACAGAACATTTCCCCAGAAATAGCTCTGCAAATGTTTTTCTTACTGTTATGACTAACCATCTTCCTGAATTTACCCTTTCTATTGCTCTTTAGTTTGAAGTTGGATACATTTTAAAATGTTAACTTAAAATTCATAATTAACATTTACTTCATTGCTAAATGGTAACAAGGGATGCAATGTTATCAAACAAGGTTTGTGTATGAAGAGAGTTTTACCAACTGGTTATGGCACTCTTGTTTTGGGGAAAATAACCTTAAATAATGTTTAATTTCACAACATAGAATCATAGAATGGTTACAGCATGGAAGAAGGCCGTTTGGCCTGTCAAGCCTGTGCCGACTCTCAGCTAGTCCCTTTCCCCGTAGCCTACAATTTTTTTCCTTTGACTACTTATCCAACTCCCTTTTGAAAGATAACATTGAGTCTGCATCCACTACCCTTTCAGGCACTGCATTCCAGATCTTAACCACTTGCTGTGTAAAGCTTTTTCTAGTGTCGCCTTTGGCAAAAGAACCAATCACCTTAAATCTGTTTCCTCTAGTTTGCGACCCTTCTGCCAATGGGAACAGTTTCTCTCGATCCACTCTGTCCAGACCCCTCATCATTTTGAACACCTCCATCAAATCTCTCAATCTTCGCTGCCTCAAGGAAAAAAAACCCAGCTTCTCCAGTCTATCAATGTAACTGAAGTCCCTCATTCCTGGAACCATTCTCGTAAATCTTATATATCTTATCATATATTCATTATATAATAAAGGTAGGTAGTCAGAAAGATTTTTGTTTCAAACAACTGTGTCTTTGTAATTCTGTTATCCATTGCAGATCAAGAATACTTAAGAAAAATGACCACTCCAAGCAAAACTCCACCTGGAGAAGATCCAAAGCAGCTAGAAAGAACTGGCACAGTGCGAGAGATAGGTTCACAGGCTGTTTGGTCCCTATCCTCTTGTAAACCGGGTATGTCTGCAGATTAGTTATGCACTTTATAAAACCATTTGACTTTTTATTAGTTTCTTGATTCGAATCCAACTTGGACACAGGATGAAGAAAAATCTTTCATCAAATAACGCCGTATCACATCCCAAAGTGCTTCACAGCCAACAAATTACTTTTAAAGTGCTCCCACCATTGTTATATGGGCAAACACAGCAGCCAATTTGCACAAGAACCTATTAACAGCAAGTTAAATGAATGATCAATTAATTTGTTTTCAGTGATGTTGATTGAGGGAGGAATGTTGGTCAGGACATGGGATGAGCTTCCTGCTCTTAAGTCATGCCATGGGATCTTTTACATCCACCGGAACAGTCGCAGACTGGTCCTCGATTTAACGCCTTACCTGAACAATAACCACCTCTAACAATAAAGTACTCACTTATTGCACTGATGTGTTAGCTAGGCTATTCATTCAAGTCCTGAAGTTTGGCTTTAATCTGTAACCTTCTGAGCCAACGACTAAAGTCCTACCAACTAAACCAAGTTGATACGTACAGGTTCCATTTTTCTCAAGAATGTTAAGGGATGAGAATTCAGAAAAGTAAGAATAAGGACAAATAGACGTTAGTATAGCTGGTTGCATTTTTACATTTTGGTGCACTCAAATGCAATACAATACAATTTGGATAATAGTAATATCAAGTCCTATATTAAACACTGCCTGCGATTTTGCCAACGGGTGCGAGTTGGGTGCGGGCAGCATCAGTGGCGTGTGGGGAACGCGCACCTGGCTCCAGCCTGCCCTCTGACAGCAATCTTCCATTGATGGGGCTTGTTAAGCCCATCCTGTGGGGTTCCCGGCTAATTAACAGGAAGCCAGTCTGATGATGTCATCAGCCAGTTTCCTTAAAGGGACCATGGCCAACTTTTTCCTCACAATTCTTCTGTCGGTGTTCTGCAGCGTTGAGTTGCTGCAAACACTGATGAGCACTGCACAAAGGTGCACGGCTACACCCTGTCTCTCCCATGACTCCCTTCAGACGCAAGTAGGTTCTCTTTCCTTCCAGTGGATGGGAGACCTCCCTAGGACACCATCGCAGCCTGGGTGCACATTGCACAGGAGGGCACAAGCAGGGATGTCGTCAGGAGGACCTGGCTGCAGTGGCACAAACCTTTCAATGATCTCGATGGATCACAAAACATTATTGCAAAGCCACACTCAACCTCATCCTGCTGTGCCACTCATCGCATCCCCATCACTCTGCATTCCATACCCTACTCCTGCACATCCTTGCTCACACCAACTGACCTTGCACCTCCACCCATCCCTCTATCTACATGATCACTTCCCCATCTCACAAGCCACCCCTCACACTCGCCCTCATCCTTGTCCAAACATACCAACTAACAAAATGCAAGAGTAGGCACTTGGATGTTTTAGCCAATGTTCAAGTAGATTTTCTGCTAATGTGTTGTCAAATATTGAATTGTTTATTTTGAACACTGTGTTCTTGGACAGATATGTGTGTGTGTGCACCTTTCAAAATGGCTCAGTGAATCGTAGTGAATGGTCAGACATAAGAATACCCTGCACAATGGTGATGAGTGTGAAAGGAATGGCTTGGGCATTGTTGGGATGATTTATGGTGCTAGTGTGGGGTGGTGCCAACCTGGGGCATCATGTGGCAGCCAGGGTGCATAGTGTCGAAGTGAAGTAAGTGGCCTCCCGGGCAGCAATGTGGTCAGGTACTGAAGTCCTGTGTCCTGTGCAGCATCAGGTGATTGCGGAGAAAGTTGGTGGTGGTGTTGGTGATGCTGGCATGTTTAGTGATGTTGGTGTTGGGGCTGATCGTGGTGGGATTTTGAGGACCACGGTGAGATTTTGTCGATGGCACTGATGCTGCTGGAATAGATGGCAGGTGAGGTTGAAATGACAGAATTGATCTGTCAGTGGTGAGAGAGGTTGCTCCAAGGAGGTGACACTGCAAACACTTCCAAGCTGCATATAGCTCAAACGTTTCTGCCAAATCCTGAAGGCTTCATCTTCTGACATTGGAAAGTGGACAGCTATGAAATGGTAGCTTTTATACCACTTCTGCAGGTGTCAACTTGCCAAAGTAATAGTCACTGAGAATCCGACTCCACTTACCTGGCATGTTCCCCGAGGGATGGCAAACCCGTTTAAAAAGTTGGTAAAGTTGTAAGTGCCTGCTTTTAATCCTCTTAAATAGCACTAAACTACCTGTTAAGTACCTTAATGAAGTAACCCACCGCTTGGTGTCGGGTCTGCAATCCGCATGTAGACTTGACAACTGAGAAACTGACACGGAGGTGGGTTCAGAGCGGGATCCGACCCGCTGTCAATCAGGGCTATTCAAACCCGCACTCGCAGGACTAGGAAGATTCTAGCCTGTGAGGGTGATATGATCACTATTGGTAATTGCCAACTTACTACCATGCAGAAAATTGCAGTCTGGATGTTGAGATGCATTTGTATAATAATGTCAGTTTCCAAATTCAAAATAGGTTCAACCAAGTCCAGGTACAATGTCCGAAATCTGGGATCCTCAGGACTGAGTCCGTAATGTTTTTTATGTTTTTCCGGATTTCGGTCAAGAAAATCAATGGTCTGAAATCTGAAATCCTCAATGGAATCCGTGCCGGGTTTTGATCGGCGAGGTCCGAAATCTGGCAAAACCCGAAATCCGGCATGATTCGGTCGAGGAGTCCAGATTTCAGACTATTGATTTTCTTGTCTGAAATCCAGAACCCTCGACTAAATCTGTGCCAGATTTTGGGTTTTTCCAGATTTCAGACCTTGCTGCTCACCACTCCTCCATGGCCCCCCTGGGCTGTGCTTTTTAACCGGGAAGTAGGCTCCTTATTCCTCCTACCAAACTAAACCACCCCATTGTTGGCTGCCTCAAAAATGTCCGGTTTTCAGACAATAATTCCGGATGACCCCATCTGGGATGCGCAAAATATCTGGTGTTTGGACAATTCCGGTTTTCAAAGTTCCGAATTTGGGACATTGAACCTGTAGTAATATTTGACACTGGTATCTAAAAGTTTCCAAATAGCTTTAGCGAAACTGCAAATTCCAAAAGATTGTGTGACATACATTGGTGTTATAAGTCACACTTTGGCTGTAGCCTATTACGGCAGACAAAATATAATTCAGATGAAGTTGTATTGAAAATATTTTTGTTTTAGTGCCAGAGCTATTAATACGAGCTCTGATGTATGTTGGTACTGTCCCCACCGCTTATAGCGAGGTGCGATTTGTCCGTTGTACACTATGGCTGCTATAACATGGTAGCACTGTGTGTGTGTGTGTTTATATATAAATATATATATTTCACCGGGGCGGAGGAACTGAATTACATCATCGGGCATGGCATCAGATTCAGTCTTTAATTTTACAGCATATTACAGATAGGATGCTTCAAAGGGAGTATTGTGTTTATCCTCTGTAGTTTCCTGACTGTTTTATATATACATACATGAAACTAATGGAGAAAATTGATATATTTTCACATGTATTTTACTCATACATTATCACAGTAGGTACAACTGTTTCTGCCCTAAACAAACATAAACTTAAAATTCTATAACCGGCAACTTTGGAATTGATATTCATGTTATTGGTTAGCGCTTTTTGGCCGATTAAGCGATTGCCCATTTTAAATGTGGACGCTTTAAGTGGTGGGGACTGTAACACATTTTTGACTTAAATTGAGATTGTAATTATATGAAGTCTATTACAAGCCTGTCTCTTCTAGTGAATATCTACATCTGTAGCCTGTAATGTGGGAAATTTCACCACAAAATATGTAAGTATATCGGTCATGAATGACAGTTAACTAAGATATTGCTGCTAAAGCTCAAAGTGTCAAATTTGGTTTTGTTCTTGTAAGCAGTCATCAATTGACAATATTGAAGTGTTTGACTCTCTGTTCGACTAAATATGACAAAATAATGTTCTTTAATTGCTTTATCAGGATTTGGTGTAGATCAGTTACGTGATGATAACCTGGAAACATACTGGCAGTCAGATGGATCTCAGCCTCATCTCGTTAACATTCAGTTCAGGTATGAGTATACGGGGGGATACAGTATGTGCTACTTTTAAAAAAAAAAAAAAAAAAAATTAACAATTCATTTAGATCTGATATGGTTAGACTACTGCATATCTCGTCAGCTTTTGTATGTCTCCCTTGTAAATTGGGTCTCTTGTATATCATAGTGAAAATAGCTATTATTTAACACAGCTCCATTGGTGGTCGAGGAAATAAATAGCAACTCCTTCATATGCTCCAATGGAGACAAGTCTAATTTAAATGGTATGCATTGCCCATACAAAGACTAGTGTTCACTGTTCACACACAAGTGTGTGCTGTATAAATTGGTTACAGAATATGAATTAATTTAATAATGAAAATGCAGCAGTGTAAATCATATAGGATCTCTCTGGTACTGTAGAACAATGTGGCTATTAAGAAACTAAAAGGAAAATGTAAAAATTAAATAAATACATGCATGGAAAATGACCATCTGTAATAGAGATTTATTGTCATCCAACCTTATCACAGTTTAAAAGTTCAAAGCACAGAGAAAACTCCTTTGGCTTGACAAGAGAGGGCATGGGCTGTGTGTTTGTATTCCCAGGGTGATCTGATTGCAATGTTTAAAATAATGGAATGAATTAACATTCTAATGGTGGGGGAATCCAGAACAAGAAAACATAACAATAGAATTCTAACTACACTGGTTAATAGTGAATCCAGAAAAAAAAACTAGTGTGCTAAATTGGTACTGCGATGCACCTTGGTGCATTTTACTATGTTGAAGGAGTTATATAAACACAAGAAATAGGAGGAGGAGTAGGCCATTTAACCCTTTGAGCCTGCTCCACCATTTAATAAGATCATGGCTGATCTGATCATGGACTCAGCTCCACTTTCCAGCTTGCTCCCCATAACCCTTTATTCCTTTATCGCTCAAAAATCAGTCTATCTCTGCCTTAAATATATTCAATGACCCAGCCTCCACAGCTCTCTGGGGCAGAGAATTCCATAGATTTACAACCCTCTGAGAGAAGAAATTCCTCCTCATCTCAGTTTTAAATGGGTGGCCCCTTATTCTGAAATTATGCCCCCTAGTTTTAGTTTCCCCTATGAGTGGCAATATCCTCTGCATCCACCTTGTCGAGCCCTCTCATTACCTTATATGTTTCGATAAAATCACCTCTCATTCTTCTGAACTCCAATGAGTACAGGGCCAACCTTCTCAACCTATCCTCATAAGTCAACCCCCTCATCTCCGGAATCAACCTAGTGAATCTTCTCTGAACAGCCTCCAATGCAAGTATATCCTTTCTTAAATACGGAGACCAAAATTGCACACAGTACTCCAGGTGTGGCCTCACCAATACCCTGTACAATTATAGCAGGATTTCTCTGCTTTTATAGTCTATCTATCCCTCTTGCAATAAAGGCCAACATTCAATTTGCCTTCCTGATTACTTGCTGTACCTGCATACTCACTTTGTGTGTCATACAATGATTTAGATGAAGGAATTGAGTGTAATATCTCCAAGTTTGCAGATGACACTAAGCTGGGTGGTGGTGTGAGCTGCGAGGAGGATGCTAAGAGGCTGCAGGGTGACTTGGACAGGTTAGGTGAGTGGGCAAATGCATGGCATAGGCACTATAATGTGGATAAATGTGAGGTTATCCACTTTGGTGGCAAAAACAGGAAGGCAGAATATTACCTGAATTGTGGCTGATTAGGAAAAGGGGAGGTGCAACGAGACCTGGGTGTCATGGTGCATCAGTCATTGAAAGTTGGCATGCAGGTACAGCAGGCAGTGAAGAAGGCAAATGGCATGTTGGCCTTCATAGTGAGGGAATTTGAGTATAGGAGCAGGGAGATCTTACTGCAGTTGTACAGGGCCTTGGTGAGGCCTCACCTGGAATATTGTGTTCAGTTTTGGTCTCCTAATCTGAGGAAGGACGTTCTTGCTATTGAGGGAGTGCAGTGAAGGTTCACCAGATTGATTCCCGGGATGGCTGGATTGACCTATGAGGAGAGACTGGATCGACTAGGCCTTTATTCACTGGAGTTTAAAAGAATGAGAGGGGATCTCATAGAAACACATAAAATACTGACGGGACTGGACAGGTTAGATGCAGGAAGAATGTTCCCGATGTTGGGGAAGTCCAGAACCAGGGGACACAGTCTAAGGATAAGGGATAAGCCATTCAGGACCGAGATAAGGAGAAACTTCTTCACTTTGAGAATTGTGAACTTGTGGAATTCTCCACTGTAGAGAGTTGTTAATGCCAGTTTGTTGGATATATTCAGGAGGGAGTTAGATATGGCACTTCTGCTCAGGGGATCAAGGGGTATGGAGAGAAAGCAGGAAAGGGGTACTGAGGTGATGATCAGCCATGATCTTATTGAATGGTGGTGCAGGCCTACTCCTGCACCTATTTTCTATATTTCTGTTTCTACAAGGACCCCCAGGCCCCTCTGTATTGAAGCACTTTGCAATTTTTCTCCATTTAAATTATAATTTGCTTTTCTATTTTTTTTCTGCCAAAGTGGATAACCTCACATTTTCCTACATTATACTCCACTTGCCAAATTTTTGCCCACTCACTTAGCCTGTCTATATCCCTTTGCAGATTTTTTGTGTTCTCCTCACAATTTGCTTTCCCACCCATCTTCGTATCATCAACAAACTTGGCTACATTACACTCGGTCACTTCATCCAAGTCATTAATATAGATTGTAAATAGTTGAGGCCCCAGCACCGATCCCTGCGGCACCTACGAGTTACTGTTTGTCAACCAGAAAATGACCCGTTTATCCCGACTCTCTGGTTTCTGTTAGTTACGCTAGTGTTGCCACGATGCCTTGTATTTGTCCCTCTGGCGACTGGAGACCAGGCACTGCTGTATGAGCCTAGTTGCCTATGGCGAGATGTTGGCTGCAAGCTCGGCGCTGAGTAACGCCCTTGATGGTAGGGGTTCCGAGGCTTGGTTGGGGGCAGGCATTGGGAGGGTCAGTGGCCCACTGTTGTTCCGAGTGGAAGGTCATAGCTATGATGCTCACCAATCAGAAGAGGCCAGGTCACCAGTGGGGAAGTAGAGGCCCAGTTGTCTCTGAAGGAGGAGGAAAGGCCAGCTGCCGTCGTGGCAGAGGAGGAGGCCCAATCGCCTTCGTGGAGGAGAGGCCTGTCACTGCTGGAGGGGATCTGGTCGCCGCTAGGGAGAGGTCTAGTTGCCGCTGGAGGCACGATCGCCTGGTTGCTGCTGGGAGAGGCCTGGTCGCCAGAAGCAGGGGGAACCTGTTCAACCGTCGCTGTCTCCAGGCCAGGTCCAAGACCACTTGAAAACTCTGTCGTCGAGCTGCACTACCGTAAGACAAAGGTCCACCACCAGCTTGTCCTCACCGCACAGCACTGCCCCCCCAGGCGCGGCCCTGGACAACGTGGACCATTTCCCATACCTTGGAAGCCTCTTGTCAACAAGAGCAGACATTGATGACGAGATTCAACACCGCCTCCAGTGCAGCCTTCGGCCGCCTGAGGAAAAGAGTGTTCGACGATCAGGCCCTCAAATCTGCCAACAAGCTCATGGTCTACAGTGCTGTAGTAATACCTGCCCTCCTGTATGGCTGAGACATGTACCATGTACAGTCGACACCTCAAGTTGCTGGAGAAATGCCACCAACGATGTCTCCGCAAGATCCTACAAATCCCCTGGGAGGACAGACGCACCAACATTAGCGTCCTCGACCAGGCCAACATCCCCAGCATTGAAGCACTGACCATACTTGATCAGCTCCGCTGGGCAGGCCACATTGTCCGCATGCCAAACACGAGACTCCCAAAGCAAACCCTCTACTCTGAACTCCTTCACAGCAAACGAACCAAAGATGGGCAGCGGAAACGTTACAAGGATACCCTCAAAGCCTCCTTGAAAAAGTGCAACATCCCCACCGACACCTGGGAGTCTCTAGCCAAAGACTGCCCTAAGTGGAGGAAGTGCATCCGGGAGGATGCTGAGCACCTCGAGTCTCATCGCTGAGAGCATGCAGAAATCAAGCGCAGGCAGCGGAAAGAGCGTGTGGCAAATCTGTCCCACCCTCCCTTACCCTCAACGACTATCTGTCCCACCTGTGATAGGGACTATGGCTCTCATATTGGACTGTTCAGCCACCTAAGGACTCATTCTAAGAGTGGAAGCAAGTCTTCCTCGATTCCGAGGGACTGCCTATGATGATGAGGAGTAGTTTTCTGATGGTTAGCCAATCCTCAATCCATGCTATAATATATTACCCCCAACCCCGTGAATTTTTATCTTGTGCAGTAACCTTTTATGTGGCAGCTTATCGAATGCCTTCTGGAAATCCAAATACGCCACATCCACTGGTTCCCCCTTATCCACCCTGCTCGTTACATCCTCAAAGAACTCCAGCAAATTTGTCAAACATGATTTCCCTTTCATAAATCCAAGTTGTTGTCGACAGGCTGAATGTGCTTTCCCTGTTCCTATATAACTGAAAGGAAATGCAAACACCCAACCCCTTACCCTCTCCTGTCAAACAATTTCTAGTGACTATAAACCCTCGTGATCTTCAAACATCCTATGAAAGAATAATTGTATAAGCAGTCTATTCAATGAATTGAAAAGATAAAACTAAGCAATTATTCATTCATATTACTATAGAGTAATTGGTTTAATGTTATCTTCTGACGCCTGATCATTTAAAATAATTTGTGTGTTGGAAGCACTGTCATAAACATTAAGCTGTATATTTATTCAAATATTTAACCCTAACTTAGTTTTATTTATTTCATTCACGGGATGTGGGTGCCGCTGGCAACGCCAGCTTTTATTGCCCTTGAGAAGGTGGTGGTGAGTCTCCTCCTTGAACTGCTGCAGTCCATGTGGTGAAGGTACTCCCACAGTGCTGTTATGGAGGGAGTTTAAGGATTTGAAGCCAAAGACGATGAAGGATGATGTATTTCCAAGTCAGGATGGTATGTGACTTGGAGGTAGTGGTGTTCCCATGTGCTTGCTGCCCTTGTCCCTCAAGGTTTGGGAGGTGCTGCCGAAGAAGCCTTGGCAAGCTGCTGCAGTGCATCTTGTAGATGGTACAAACTGCAGCCTCAGTGCGCCAGTAGTGGAAGACTGAGTGAATGATGGGGTGCCAATCCAGTGGGGTGCTATGCCTAGATTATAAAGAAAAAAAGACTTACATTTTTCTAGCGCTTTTCACGATCACTGGGCGTCTCAAAGTGCTTTACAGAGTATGAAGTACTTTGAGTGTAGTCACTGTTGTAATGTGGGAAAAGTGGCAGCCAATTTGCGCACAGCAAGCTCCCACAAACATCATCATCATAGGCAGTCCCTCGAAATCAAGGAAGACTTGCTTCCATTCCAAAAGTGAGTTCTCAGATGACTAAACAGTCCAATTCGGGAATTACAGTCTCTGTCGCAGATGGAACAGACAGTCGTTGAAGGAAAGGGTGGGTGGGGAGTTTGGTTTGCCGCACACTCCTTCAGCTGCCTGCGCTTGTTTTCTGCATGCTCTCGGTGACGAGACATGAGGTGCTTAGTGCCCTCCCAGATGCTGTTCCTCCACTTAGGGCTGTCTTTGGCCAGGGACTCCCAGGTGTCGGTGGGGATGTTGCACTTTATCAAGGAGGCTTTGAGGGTGTCCTTTAAATGGTTCCTTTGCCCACCTGGGGCTCGCTTGCCGTATAGGAATTCCGAGTAGAGCTTGCTTTGGGAGTCTTGTGTTGGGCATGCGGACAATGTGATAATGATCAAATAAACTGTTTTTGTTATGTTGATTGAGGGATAAATATTGACCAGGACACCGGTGATAACTCCCTTGCTCTTATTAGAAATAGTACCATGGGATCGTTTACGTCCACCTGAAAGAAAGCAAACGGCCTCAATTTAACGTCTCATCCAAAAGATGGCATCTCCAACAGTGCAGCAGTCCCTCAGCACTGCACTGGAGTGTCAGCCTAGATTTATGTGCCCGAGTCCCTGGAGTGGGATTTGAACCCACAACCTTCTGACTCAGAGGCAAGTGTGCTACCCACTGAGCCACAGCTGACACTTCTTTTGAGTATTGTTGGAATTGAACTCATCCAGGCAGATGGAGATTATTCCATCACACTCCTGACCTGTGCCTTATAGATGGTGGAAAGGCTTTAGGAAGTCAGGAGCAATGTTCCCTCTAATTTTTGGGGGGATGTGCAGCCCTTTATCATCATCATCACAGGCAGTCTCGAAATCGAGGCAAACTTGCTTCCACTCAATGAGTTCTTAGGTGACTGTACAGTCCAATCCAGGAATTACAGTCTGTTACAGATGGGACAGACAGTCATTGAAGGAAAGGGTGGGTGGGACTGGTGTGCCGCACGCTCCTTCTGCTCCCCTTGTTTTCTGCATGCTCTCGGTGACGAGCCCCTTTAACGTGCTGCATGGCCCATTCAAATAAAAAAGCCGGTGAATGGCCTGTGCGGGAACACCAGACCACTGCGCGGTCGCACAGCTTAACGGGAACATTGGTCAGGAGCTATGTTCCCTTTAAGCTGCCTGGTAGCGTACAGCCCGGGATGGCTTTTTTAATGTTAAATTTCGCACATATGTGAAACTGAATGGACCACATAGCACTTTAAAAGGCCGCACAGCCAAAACAAAAATTAGAGGAAACATTGGTCAGGAAGTGAGTCACCCATCGCAGAATACCCAGCCTCTGACCTACTCTTGTAGGCATATTATTTATGTTGCTGGTCCAGATAATTTTCTGCTCAATGGGGTCCCCAAGATTTTGATGGTGGATTCGACGATGGTTATAACATAAGAAATAGGAGCAGGAGTAGGCCATATGGGCCCTCGAGCCTGCTCCACCATTTAATATGATCGTGGTTGATCCGATCATGGACACAGGTCCACTTCCCTGCCCGCTCCCTAATGGCAAGGAAAAGTGGTTCGACACTCTCTTGTTGGAGATGGTCATTTCCTGGCACTTGTGTGGTGTAAATGTTTTCTGCCACTTATTAGCCCAAACCTGAATGTTGTCCAGGTCTTGCTGTATGCGGGCACGGATTACTTCATTATCTGAGTAATTGCGAATGGAACTGAACACTGTACAATCATCAGCAAACATACCCACTTCTCCTGGGGCTGAGATGATCGGCCTCCAACAACCGCAACCATCTTCCTTGGGTGACCCCTTATTCTAAAACTAGGCGGCATAGTTTTAGAATAAGGGGTCACCCATTTAAGACGGAGATGAGGAGGAATTTCTTCTCTGAAGGTCATGAGTCTTTGGAATAATTCAACCTAGAGAGCTGTGGAGGCTGGGTCATTGAATATATTTAAAGTAGAGACAGACAGATTTTTGAATGATAAGGGAGTCGAGGGTTATGGGGAGTGGGCAGAGAAGTGAAGTTGAGGCCAAGATCAGATCAGCCATGATCTTATTGAACAGGCTCGAGGGGCCAAATGGCCTACTCCTCTTTCTTATGTTCTTATAGTGAGGGGCAAGGCCATGGAGAGAGTTAAATATGGGACAAGAATTTAAAATGTGAGGCTTTGCAGAACTAGGAGCAAGAACAGGTTGATGGGCAAGTGGTATGGGAACAAACAGCTGAATTTTAGATGAGTTGGAGTTTATGGAGGATGAGAAGCCAGCAAAGAAAATATTGGAGTAATTGAGTCTGGGGTGACGAATGCAGCATTTCAGCGATGGATGAGCTGAGGTATTGAGGTGTACAAAATATTGAGGGGCCTGGACGTAGTGGATAGTAAGGGTCTATTTCCATTGGTAGAGCGGTCTATTACGAGAGGGCATAGTGTTAAGGTGGTTGATGGAAGGTTTAGAGGGAATTTGAGGGGAGTGCTTCTTTACCCAGAGGTTTGTGGGGATCTGGAACTCGCTGCCTGGAAGAGTGGTGGATGCAGAAACCCTCACCACTTTTGAGAGATGGTTGGATGGACACTTGAAGTGCAGTAACCTGCAGGGTTACGGACTAGAGCTGGTAATTGGGATTAGACTGGATGACCTTTTATTGGACGGAGCAGATATAATGGTAAGTGCTGCAGGGAATAGAATACAGCCAGGGTGATCTCTGGATTAGTTTCGATCGCCTGGGTGGGTCGGAGAGGAATTGTTCCGAGATTTTTTCTTCCTAAATTGGCCTGGGTTTTTTATCTGGTTTTTGCCTCTCCCAGGAGATCACATGGCTCTGGTTGGGGTGGAGTGTAGAATGTTTTAGTATAAGGGGTGTCGCAGTTGTGGTGAGGTGGATTGGTTGGGCTGGGTGCTCTTTGCCTTTCCGTCATTGTTCATAGGTTTATATGTAAATTTTAGGGCTGCTGACCAAGGGCCGTGTGGCTCTTTGTTGGCCGACGCAGACACGATGGGCCGGAATGGCCTCCTGCGTTGTAAATTTCTATGTATCTATGTATGGCAGAGATATCCTTTGCTGTGCTCGCTGGACTACTTTTGTTCCCGGTCTGGCAATACCTCAATTTTAAAATTCTCAGCCTTGTTTTCAATTCCCTCCATGGCCTCACCCATCCCTATCTTTCTAACCTCCTCCAGCCCAACTACCCTCAGAGGTCTCTGTGCTACTCCAGTTCTGGCCTCTTGCGCATCCCCAATTTTCATCGCTCCACCATTGGCGGCTGTGCCTTCAGTTGTGTGGGCCCTAAGCTCTAGAATTAACTCCCTATACCTCTCTGCCTCTCTTTTTCCTTTTCTCCTCCTTTTATGACTCTCCTTAAAACCTACCTCTTTGACCAAACTTTTGGTACCTGTCCTACTACCTCATGTGTCTTGGTGCCAAATTTTGTTTGATAATGCTCCTGTGAAGTGCCTTGGTATGTTTTACTATGTTTAAGGCGCTATATAAATGCAAGTTGTTGTTGATGGAAAAAAATACACAACATATGATGCACTAAACCTTTTTACTGCCCAAAAATTGTGGGGAAAATCTTTTTGAAAATAAAGAATGATTCCTTACATATTAGTGTCAATGTGTGACAACCATAGAATCTTTTGTGTGATATGCTTGTGTGCAGCTTTTAAAATTGAATTTAGCCAGTCAAAATGCATGATTTTCTAAATTGTAAGATGCTGGCACCACCTGTTCTACCTGTTGGTATTTTCTGTAGATAAGTTGTACTTTGATCTGATGTATTAATTGGAGATTATTTGCTTGGAATGCAAATGGTTATGGCAGGTACCTGCAAGGCTGAGGGTCCACACGGTGTGATGTTCTTTTGTGGCAGACTTGGTTGTGATTTGCCTTTGGTCAGGTTCTCAAACACTTCTCCTACCACATCTCAATATTGATGATTGTATCTGTGAAGCATTTTCGGGCATTTGCAAGGAAAGGACTTGCATATATTGCCTTTCACGACCTCAGGACATCCCAAAGTGCTTGACAGTCAGTGAAGTACTTTTACATAAGAACATAAGAAATAGAAGCAGGAGTAGGCCATTTGGCCCCTCAAGCCTGCTCTGCGATTTAATAAGATCATGGCTGATCTGATCATGGACTCTGCTCCACTTCCCTGCCCGCTCCCCATAACCCTTTGTTCCCTTATCGCTAAAAAAATCTGTATCTCCGCCTAAAATATATTCAATGATCCAGCCTCCATGGTTCTCTGAGGCAGAGAATTCCACAGGTTTACAACCCTCTGAGAAGAAATTTCTCCTCATCTCAGTTTTAAATGGGTGTCCCCTTATTCTGAGACTATGTCCCCTAGTCTTAGTTTCCCCTATGAGTGGAAAGATCCTCTCTGCATCCATCCTGTTGAGCCCCCTCATTATCTTATGTTTCGGTAAGATCTCCTCATTTATCTGAACTCCAATGAGTATAGGCCCAACCGACTCAAACTATCTTCATAAGTCAACACTCTCATCTCTGGAATCAATCTAGTAAACCTCTAAACAGCCTCCAATGCAGGTATATCCTTCCATGGACCATATACAGCAGATATTTCAAAGAGCTGGAGAAGTACCATCAACGCTGCTTCTGCAAGATCCTGCAATCCACTGGGAGGAAAGACGCACCAACGTCAGTGTTCTTGCTCAGACCAACGTCAGTGTTCTTGCTCAGACCAACGTCAGTGTTCTTGCTCAGGCCAGCATCGAAGCATTGACCACGCTCAACCAGCTCCATTGGGCGGGCCACGTCATCTGCATGTCTGACACGAGACTCCCTAAGCAAGCGCTCTACTCTGAACTCCTACACGGCAAGCGAGCTCCAGGTGGGCAGGGGAAACGTTTCAAGGACCCCCTCAAAGCCTCCTTGATAAAGTGCAACATCCCCACCGGCACCTGGGCATCCCTGGCCCAAGTCTGCCCAAAATGGAGGAAGAGCTTCGGGGAAGGTGCTAAGCACCTAGAGTCTCATCGCCGAGAGCATGCAGAAATCAAACGCAGACAGTGGAAGGAGTGCGGCAAACCATTTGCCTTCCTGATTACTTGCTGTAACTGCATACTAACTTTGTGTTTATGCACAAGGACCACCAGGTCCCTCTGTACTGCAGCACTTTGAAATTTTTCTCCATTTAAATTATAATTTGCTTTTCTATTTTTCTGCCAAAGTGGATAACCTCATTTTCCCACATTATACTCCCATCTGCCAAATTTTTGCCCACTCTCTTAGCCTGTCTATATCCCTTTTGTAGATTTTTTTTTTGTGTCCTCCTCACAATTTGCTTTCCCACCCATCTTGGTACCATCAGCAAACTTGGCTACATTACACTCGGTCCCTTCATCCAAGCCAGATTGTAAATAGTTGAGGCCCCATCACCGATCCCTGCGGCACCCCACTAGGTACTGTTTGCCAACCGGAAAATGACCTATTTATCCCGACTATCTGTTAGTTAGCCAATCCTCTATCCATGCTAATATATTACCTCCAGCACCGTCACCTTTTATCTTGTTCAATAACCTTTTATGTAGCACCTTATCGAATACGTTCTGGAAATCCAAATACACCACATCCACTGGTTCCCCCTTATCCACCCTGCACATTACATCCTCAAAGAATTCCAGCAAATTTGTCACCATGATTTCCCTTTCATAAAACCATGCTGACTTTGCTTGATTAAACTATGCTTTTCCAAATGTCCTGCTACTGCTTCCTTAATAACATAACATAAGAAATAGGAACAGGAATAGGCCATTCAATAAGATCATGGCTGATCTGATCATGAACTCAGCTCCACTTCCCCGCCCGCTTCCTATAATCCCTTATCCCCTTATCGTTTAAGAAACTGTCTATTTCTGTCTTAAATTTATTCAATGTCCCAGCTTCCACAGCTCTCTGGGGCAGCGACTTCTACAGATTCACAACCCTCTAAGAGAAAACATTTCTCCTCATCTCCGTTTTAAATGGGCGGCCCCTTATTCTAAGATCATGCCCTCTAGTTCTAGTCTCCCCCATCAGTGTTAGACTATGTTAGCATATGTTAGACTAACTGGTCTATAGTTTCCTGCTTTCTGTCTGCCTCCATTTTTAACAAGGGGTGTTTACATTTGCGGCTTTCCAATCCGCTGGGACCTCCCTAGAATCCAAGGAATTTTGGTAGATTACAACCAATGCATCTACTATCTTTGGAGTCACTTCTTTTAGGACCATAGGATGCCAGCCATCAGGTCTAGGGGACTTGTCCGCCTTTAGTCCCATTATTTTGCCAAGTACTACTTCATCAGTCATTGTGATTATATTAAGTTCCTCCCTTTAGCTCCTTGATTATCCACTATTGGGAAGTTTTTAGTGTCTTCTACCATGAAGACCAATGCAAAATATTTGTTCATAGTCTCTGCCATTTCCCTGTTCCCCATTGTTAATTTCCCAGTCTCATCCTCTAAGGGACCAACATTTACTTTAGCTACTCTTTTCCTTTTTATGTACCTGTAGAAACTCTTACTATGTGTTTTGAAATGTTGTCACTGTTGTAATATGGGAAATGCTTAGCTAATTGTTGATTGCTGGATAAATATTGGCCAGGACACTGGGAGAACCCTCCAGCTTTGCAAATAGTGCCATGGGATATATTGCATCCACCAAAAGGGCAGACTGGGCCTTGGTTTAATGTCTCATCCGAAAGATGGTGTACACCTCCAATTGTGCAGCACTGCACTCAGTAATGCACTGAGGTATCAGTCTGGATTATGTGTTCATGTCTAATACAGTAAAGATGCTATAAATGCAAGTTGTTGATTTGGTCCTACATTGGAACCGGTTCTGGGGGAGGTGGGACCAGTACAAACCAGATGTTCTGCACCTGGGCAGGACTGGAACCAATGTCCTAGGGGGAGTGTTTGCTAGTGCTGTTGGGGAGGGTTTGACCTAAAATGGCAGGGGGATGGGAATCTATGTAGGGAGACAGAGGGAAGTAAAATGGGGGCAGAAGCAAAAGGTAGAAAGGAGATAAGGAAAAGTGGAGGGCAGAGAAACCCAAGGCAAAAATCAAAAAGTGCCACATTACAACATAATTCTAAAAGGACAAAGTGTGTTTAAAAAAACAAGCCTGAAGGCTCTGTGTCTTAATGCGAGGAGCATTTGTAATAAGGTGGATGAATTAACTGCGCAGATAGCTGTTAATGGATATGATGTAATTGGGATTACGGAGACATGGCTCCAGGATGACCAAGGCCGGGAACTAAACATCCAGAGGTATTCAATATTCAGGAAGGATAGACAGAAAGGAAAAGGATGGAGTTGCTGGTTAAAGAGGAGATTAACACAATTGTAAGGAAGGACATTAGCTTGGATGATGTGGAATCTGTATAGGTAGAGCTGCAGAACAGCAAAGGGCAGAAAACGCTAATGGGAGTCATGTACAGACCACCAAACAGTAGTAGTGAGTTTGGGGATGGCATCAAACAGGAAATTAGGGATGCGTGCAATAAAGGTACAGCAGTTATCATGGCTGACTTTAATCTACATACAGATTGGGCTAACCAAATTAGTAGCAATGCGGTGGAGGAGGATTTCCTGAAGTGTATAAGGGATGGTTTTCTAGACCAATATGTCAAGGAACCAACTAAAGAGCTGGGTGTTGTGCAATGAGAGAGGATTAATTAGCAACCTTGTTGTGCGAGGCCCTTTGGGGAAGAGTGACCATAATATGGTAGAATTCTTCATTAAGATAGAGAGTAACACAGTTAATTCAGAGACGTGAATTGGCTAGGATAGACTAGCGAATGATGCTTAAAGGGTTGATGGTGAATAGGCAATGGCAGACATTTAAAGAGCACATGGATGAACTTCAACAATTGTGCATCCCTGGCTGGTGTAAAAAATACAACGGGGAAGGTGGCTCAACAGTGGCGAACAAGGGAAATTCGGGATAGTGTTAAATCCAAGGAAGAGGCATATAAATTGGCCAGAAAAAGCAGCAAACCTGAGGACTGGGAGAAATTTAGAATTCAGCAGAGAAGGACTAAGGGTTTAATTAGGAAGGGGAAAAATAGAGTATGAGAGTAAGCTTGCAGGGAACATAAAAATTGACTGCAAAAGCTTCTATAGTTATGTGAAGAGAAAAAGATTAGTGAAGACAAATGTAGGTCCCTTTCAGTCAGAATCAGATGAATTTATAATGGGGAACAAAGAAATGGCAGACCAATTGAACAAATATTTTAGTTCTGTCTTCACTAACGAAGACACAAATAACCTTCCGGAAATACTAGGGGACTGCGGGTCTAGCGAGAAGGAGGAACTGAAGGAAATCCTTATTAGTGAGGAAATTGTATGAGGGAAATTGATGGGATTGAGGGCCGATATGTCCACAGGGCCTGATAGTCTGCATCCCAGAGTACTTAAGGAAGTGGCCCTAGAAATAGTGGATGCATTGGTGGTCATTTTCCAACATTCTATAGACTTTGGATCAGTTCCTATGGTTTGGAGGGTAGCTAATGTAACCCCACTTTTTAACCAAGAAGGGAGAAAGAAAACAGGGAATTATAGACCAGTTAGCCTGACATTGATGGTGGGGAAAATGTTGGAATCAATTATTAAAGATGTAATAGCAGCGCATTTGGAAAGCAGTGACCGGGTCAGCATGGATTTATGAAAGGGAAATCATGCTTGACAAATCTTATAGAATTTTTTGAGGATGTAACTAGTAGAGTGGACAAGGGAGAGCCAGTGGATGTGGTGAATTTGGACTTTCAAAAGGCTTTTGACAAGGTCCCACACAAGAGATTAGTGTGCAAAATTGAAGCACATGGTATTAGGATAATGTATTGATGTGGATAGAGAACTGGTTATCAGACAGGAAGCAAAGAATAGGAATAAACGGGTCCTTTTCAGAATGGCAGGCAGTGACTAGTGGGGTACCACAAGGTTCAGTGCTGGGACCCCAGCTATTTACAATATACATTAATGATTTAGACGAAGGAATTGAATGTAATATCTCCAAGTTTGCAGATGACTCTAAGCTGGATGGCAGTGTGAGCTGTGAGGAGGATGCTAAGAGGCTGCAGGTTAGGTGAGTGGGCAAATGCATGGCAGATGCAGTATAATGTAGATAAATGTGAGATTATCCACTTTGGTTTCAGAAACAGGAAGGCGGGATATTATCTCAATGGTGACAGATTAGGAAAAGAGAAGGTGCAACGAGACCTGGGTGTCATGGTACATGGTTAGAGTGGGTGAGAGCTCAGATGAACAGGACCCTAAGAAAGAATGCAAAAGGCAGGAGGCAACAGAGCAGAGTAGCACTGGGGTAAATGAAAACCACAAGATGATGGGAAAGGACAATATGTATGAATATAAAGGGGCTGCAGGAGGGGTCAAAACTAAAAATCATGGTTTAAAAACTAGTATTAAAACACTCTACCTAAACGCGCTCAGCATTCGAAATAAAGTAAATGAGTTGACGGCACAAATCATTACAAATGGGTATGATTTGGTGGCCATTACAGAAACGTGGTTGCAGGGTGGCCAAGACTGGGAATTAAACATACAGGGGTATCTGACAATTCGGAAAGATAGACAAGAAGGGAAAGGAGGTGGGTTAGCTCTGTTAATAAAGGATGATATCAGGGCAGTAGTGAGAGACGATATTGGCTCTAATGAACAAAATGTTCAATCATTGTGGGTGGAGATTAGAGATAGTAAGGGGAAAAAGTCACTGGTGGGCGTAGTTTATAGGCCCCCAAATAATAACTTCACGGTGGGGCGGACAATAATCAAGGGAATAATGGAGGCATGTGAAAAAGCAACGGCAGTAATCATGGGGAATTTTAACCTACATATCGATTGGTCAAATCAAATCGCACGGGGTAGCCTGGAGGAGGAATTCATAGAATGCATACGGGATTGTTTCTTCGAACAGTATGTTACAGAACCTACAAGTGAGCAAGCTATCTTAGATCTGGTCCTGTGTAATGAGACAGGAATAATAAACAATCTCCTAGTAAAAGATCCTCACGGAATGAGTGATCACAGTATGGTTGAATTTGTAATAAAGATTGAGGGTGAGGAAGTAGTGTCTCAAATGAGCGTACTATGCTTAAACAAAGGGGATTACAGTGGGATGAGGCCAGAGTTGGCTAAAGTAGACTGGAACCACAGACTAAATGGGGGCACAATTGAGGAACAGTGGAGGACTTTTAAGGAGCTCTTTCATAGTGCTCAACAAAAATATATTCCAGTGAAAAAGAACGGCGGTAAGAGAAGGGATAACCAGCCGTGGATAACCACGGAAATAAAGGAGAGTATGTGTATAAGGTGGCCAAGGTTAGTGGGAAACTAGAAGATTGAGAAAATTTTAAACGACAGCAAAGAATAACTAAGAAAGCAATAAAGAAAGGAAAGATAGATTACGAAAGTAAACTTGCGCAAAACATAAAAACAGATAGTAAAAGCTTTTACAGATATATAAAACGGAAAAGAGTGACAAAAGTAAATGTTGGTCCCTTAGAAGATGAGAAGGGGGATTTAATAATGGGAAATGTGGAAATGGCTGAGACCTTAAACAATTATTTTGCTTCGGTCTTCACAGTGGAAGACACAAAGACCATGCCAAAAATTGCTGGTCACGGGACAATCACTATCACTAGGGGGGTAGTGCTGGACAGGCTAATGGAACTCAAGGTAGACAAGTCCCCTGGTCCTGATGAAATGCATCCCAGGGTATTAAAAGAGATGGCGGAAGTTATAGCAGATGCATTCGTTATAATCTACCAAAATTCTCTGGACTCTGGGGAGGTACCAGCGGATTGGAAAGCAGCTAATGTAATGCCTCTGTTTTAAAAAAAATAAAAGGGGGCAGACAAAAGGCAGGTAACTATAGGCAAGTTAGTTTAACATGTGTCGTGGGGAAAATGCTTGAAGCTATCATTAAGGAAGAAATAGCGGGACATCTAGATAGGAATAGTGTAATCAAGCAGACGCAACATGGATTCATGAAGGGGAAATCATGTTTAACTAATTTACTGGAATTCTTTGAGGATATAACGAGCATGGTGGATAGAGGTGTACCGATGGATGTGGTGTATTTAGATTTCCAAAAGGCATTCGATAAGGTGCCACACAAAAGGTTACTGCAGAAGATAAAGGTACGCGGAGTCAGAGGAAATGTATTAGCATGGATCGAGAATTGGCTGGCTAACAGAAAGCAGAGAGTTGGGATAAATGAGTCCTTTTCGGGTTGGAAATTGGTGGTTAGTGGTGTGCCACAGGGATCGGTGCTGGGACCATAACTGTTTACAATATACATAGATGACCAGGAAGAGGGGACAGAGTGTAGTGCAACAAAATTTGCAGATGACGCAAAGGTTAGTGGGAAACCGGGTTGTGTAGCGGACACAGAGAGGCTGCAAAGAGATTTAGATAGGTTAAGCGAATGGGCTAAGGTTTGGCAGATGGAATACAATGTCGGAAAATGTGAGGTCATCCACCTTGGGGGGGGGCAAACAGTAAAAGGGAATATTATTTGAATGGGGAGAAATTACAACATGCTGCGGTGCAGAGGGACCTGGGGGTCCTTGTGCATGAATCCCAAAAAGTTAGTTTGCAGGTGCAGCAGGTAATCAGGAAGACGAATGGAATGTTGGCCTTCATTGCGAGAGGGATGGAGTACAAAAGTAGGGAGGTCCTGCTGCAACTGTACAGGGTATTGGTAAGGCCGCACCTGGAGTACTGCGTGCAGTTTTGGTCACCTTACTTAAGGAAGGATATACTAGCTTTGGAGGGGTTACAGAGACGATTCACTAGGCTGATTCCGGAGATGAGGGGGTTACCTTATGATGATAGATTGAGTAGACTGGGTCTTTACTCGTTGGAGTTCAGAAGGATGAGGGGTGATCTTATAGAAACATTTAAAATAATGAAAGGGATAGACAAGATAGACAGAGGTTGTTTCCACTGGTCGGGGAGACTAGAACGAGGGGGCACAGCCTCAAAATACGGGGGAGCCAATTTAAAACCGAGTTGAGAAGGAATTTCTTCTCCCAGAGGGTTGTGAATCTGTGGAATTCTCTGCCCAAGGAAGCAGTTGAGGCTAGCTCATTGAATGTATTCAAATCACATAGATTTTTAACCAGTAAGGGAATTGAGGGTTATGGGGAGCGGGCGGGTAAGTGGAGCTGAGTCCACGGCCAGATCAGCCATGATCTTGTTGAGGTGGCGGAGCAGGCTCGAGGGGTTAGATGGCCTTCTCCTGTTCCTAATTCTTATGTTCTTATTATGTACAGCATGTCATTGAAAGTTGGTATGCAGGTACAGCAGGCGGTGAGGAAGGCAAATGTCACGTTGGCCTTCATAGCAAGAGGATTTGAGTACAGGAGCAGGGAAGTCTTGCTGCAGTTGTACAGGGCCTTGGTGAGGCCACACCTTGAATATCGTGTACAGTTTTGTTCTCCTAATCTGAGGAAGGACATTCTTGCTATTGAGTGAGTGCAGCGAAGGTTCACCAGACTCATTCCCGGGATGGCAGGAATGACATATGAAGAAAGACTGGATCGACTAGGCTTATATTCACTGGAATTTAGAAAAATGAGAGGGGATCTCATAGAAACATAAAATTCTGACGGAATTGGGAAGGTTAGATGCAGGAAGAATGTTCCCGATGTTGGTTACAGAACCAGGGGTCACAGGGTAAGGGGTAAGCCATTTAGGACCGAGATGAGGAGAAACTTCTTCACTCACAGAATTATGAACCTGTGGAATTCTCTACCACAAAGTTGTTGAGGCCAGTTCGTTATATATATTTAAATGGGAGTTAGATATAGCCCTTACGGCTAAAGGGATCAAGAGGTATGGAGAGAAAGCAGGAATGGGGTACTGAATTTGTATGATCAGCCATGATCATATTGAATGGTAGTGCAGACTCGAAGGGCTGAATAGCATACTGCTGCACTTATTTTCTCTGTTTCTATGTTATATCAACAAGGGAGCGCCATAATCACAGGGGCTATAGTAGTTCAAGGAGGCCCCATCTTCATCTGGGGCCTGTCATGTATCTTACATTATTATATATAACTGTATTCTAACATGCTATACATGATTGTAATAAGATATTACCTGTAACCACCAGCATACCTTACCAACAGGGGTGCACTTGCAAGAGACAGGTTATATAAGGGCAGGTCTCAGGCAAGTGTAGCATTCCAGAGCTGTGAAATAAAGGTGCAGGTCCAGAGTGACCTTGACTTCACTACATGCCTCGTGTGAATCTGTACTGAGGGGACAGGACTTTACAGGACCAAGTAGTGATGGGCAATAAATGTGGCTTTACCCGCATGCCGAGAATGATTAAAAAAAATATATAGCTGCATCTTTGAAAACTGCATTTTAATATTAGTGTTGGATGAAATCCAGCTAATGCTGTGATATTGCATGAATCAGACCTTGCTGACGACACTAAATATCTGTTGCTTGTACTGTGATATTGAGATTAAACTTCATGATAATTGTAGAGTTAGGGATTTAATTAAATTAAGTAGTTGTTCGTAGATTAAGTTTTGTGTCATACACTTATGGTCTTTCAACAGGGATACGAGTTAATAGTAAATCTTTACAGTCCAATATTTATTCACATTAAACCAGTGACTCTTAGTCTGTGGGAATTAATTTATGTAAGACAACTCCTGAAGTCAACTTTACTCTTGTAAAGTGTGAGACAAAATGATCAAACCTGATCTAATTTTTCCTACCTGATTTCATTCTTCCAACATGTGTTTGCTGCTAAATAGAGTCATCTCTGGAAACCTAGAATATTAAG